>NW_027459314.1:0-612500 GCF_050624435.1 Tenrec ecaudatus | reverse complement strand
CTATCTACGTTACCTAGCGGGTAGTTGGACTATCTATGTTAACTAGCGGGCACTTGGACTATGTAGGTTCCCTATCGGGCACTCAGACAATCTAGGTTAACTAGCGAGCACTTGGACTATCCAGGATAACTAGCGGACACTTGGATTATTAGGGTCCCTAGCGGGCATTTGTATTATATAGGTTACCTAGCGGGCACTTGGACTATGTAGGTTAACGACCAGCCACTTGGACTAAGTAGGTTAACTAGCGGGCCCTTGGACGATGTAGGTTAACTAGCGGGCCCTTGGACTATGTAGGTTAACTAGCGGGTATTGGACTATGTAGGTTAACTAGCGGGCACTAGGAAGATCTAGGTTAACTAGCGGGTACTTGGACTATGTATGTTAACTAGCAGGCCCTTGGACTATGTAGATTAACTAGCGGAACTTGGACTACCTACGTTAACTAGTGGGCCCTTGGACTATGTAGATTCCCTAGCGGGCACTTGGACTATATATGTTCCAGAGCCGGCACTTGGACTATGTAGGTTCCCTAGCAGGCACTTGGACTATGTAGGTTCCAGAACGGGCACTTGGACTATCTAGGTTCCCTAGCGGGCACTTGGACTCTGTAGGTTAACTAGCGGACACTTGGATGATCTAGGTTAACTAGCGGGTACTTGGACTTTGTAGGTTACCTAGCGGACACTTGGAATATGTAGGTTCCCTGTGTGGCACTTGGAGAATGTATGTTAACTAGGGGGAACTAGGACAATGTAGGTTACCTAGCGGGCCCTTGGACTATCCAGGTTACCTAGCAGGCACTTGGACTATGTAGGTTAACAAGCGGGCACTTGGACTATCTAGGTTACCTAGCGGGCACTTGGACTATGTACGTTCCTTAGCGGGCACTTGGACTATCTACGTTACCTAGCGGGTACTTGGACTATCTATGTTAACTAGCGGGCACTTGGACTATGTAGGTTCCCTATCGGGCACTTGGACAATCTAGGTTAACTAGCGAGCACTTGGACTATCCAGGATAACTAGCGGCACTTGGACTATTAGGGTCCCTAGCGGGCATTTGCATTATATAGGTTACCTAGCGGGCACTTGGACTATGTAGGTTAACGACCAGGCACTTGGAGTATGTAGGTAACCTAGTGGTCACTTGAACTGTCTAGGTTACCCAGCGGGCACTTGGACTATGTAGGTTAACTAGTGGGCACTTGGACTAAGTAGGTTAACTAGCGGGCCCTTGGACTATGTAGGTTAACTAGCGGGCCCTTGGACTATGTAGGTTAACTAGCGGGCACTAGGAAGATCTAGGTTAACTAGCGGGTATTTGAACTATGTATGTTAACTAGCAGGCCCTTGGACTATGTAGATTAACTAGCGGCACATGGACTACCTACGTTAACTAGTGGGCCCTTGGACTATGTAGATTCCCTAGCGGGCACTTGGACTATATATGTTCCAGAGCGGCCACATGGACTATGTAGGTTCCCTAGCAGGCACTTGGACTATGTAGGTTCCCTAGCGGGCACTTGGACTCTGTAGGTTAGCTAGCGGACACTTGGATTATCTAGGTTAACTAGCGGGTAGTTGGACTATCTAGGTTACCTAGCTGGCACTTGGAGTATGAAGGTTCCCTAGCGGGCACTTGGATTATCTAGGTTACCCAGCGGGCACATGGACTATGTAGGTCAACTAGCGGGCCGTTGGACTATCTAGGTTAGCTAACTGGCATGTGGACTATGTAGGTTAACTAGCGGACACTTGCACGATCTAGGTTAACTAGGGGGCAATTGGACTGTGTAGGTTACCTAGCGGGAAATTGGACTATGTAGGTTAACTAGCGGACACTTGGACGATATAGGTTAACTAGCGGGCACTTGGATTATCTAGGTTAGCTAGCGGGCTCTAGCACTATGTAGGTTAAATAGTGGGCCCAATGACTATGTAGGTTAACTAGCGGGCACTTGGACGATCTAGGTTAACTAGCTGGCACTTGGACGATATAGGTTAACTAGCGGGCACTTGGATTATCTAGGTTACCTAGCGGGCACTTGGACTATGTAGTTTCCCTAGCGGGCATTTGGACTATATAGATAACCTAGCGGGCACTTAGACTTTGCAGGTTACCTAGCGGGCACTTGGACTATCTTGGTTACCTAGCTGGCACTTGAACTATCTACGTTGCCTAGGGGGTTCTTGGAGTATGTAGGTTACCTAGCGGGCTGTTGGACTATCTAGGTTAGCTAGCGGGCACTTGGACTATCTAGGTTAACTAACGGGCACTTGGACTATCTAGGTTCCCAAGCGGGCCCTTGGACTATTTAGGTTACCTATCGGGTACTTGGAGAATGTAGGTTAACTAGGGGGCACTAGGACTATATAGGTTCCCTAGCGGGCCTTTAGACTATGTAAGTTCCCTAGCGGGCACTTGGATTATATGGGTTCCCTAGCGGACATTTGGACTATCTAGGTTACCTAACAGGCACTTGGAATATGTAGCTTCCCTAGCGGGCACTTGGATTATGTAAGTTCCCTATCAGGCACTTGGACTATGTAGGTTAACTAGCGGGCATTTGGACTATGTAGGTTACCTAGCGGGCACTTGGAATATGTAGCTTCCCTGTGTGGCACTTGGAGAATGTATGTTAACTAGGGGGCACTAGGACAATGTAGGTTACCTAGCGGGCCCTTGGACTGTCTAGGTTACCTAGCAGGCACTTGGACTATGTAGGTTAACTAGCGGGCACTTGGACTATCTAGGTTACCTAGCGGGCAATTGGATTATGTACGTTCCCTAGCGGGCACTTGGACTATCTACGTTACCTAGCGGGTAGTTGGACTATCTATGTTAACTAGCGGGCACTTGGACTATGTAGGTTCCCTATCGGGCACTCAGACAATCTAGGTTAACTAGCGAGCACTTGGACTTTCCAGGATAACTAGCGGGCACTTGGATTATTAGGGTCCCTAGCGGGCATTTGTATTATATACATTACCTAGCGGGCACTTGGACTATGTAGGTTAACGACCAGGCACTTGGACTATGTAGGTAACCTAGTGGTCACTTGAACTGTCTAGGTTACCCAGCGGGCACTTGGACTATGTAGGTTAACTAGTGGGCACTTGGACAAAGTAGGTTAACTAGCGGGCCCTTGGACTATGTAGGTTAACTAGCGGGCCCTTGGACTATGTAGGTTAACTAGCGGGCACTAGGAAGATCTAGGTTAACTAGCGGGTACTTGGACTATGTATGTTAACTAGCAGGCCCTTGGACTATGTAGATTAACTAGCGGCACTTGGACTACCTACGTTAACTAGTGGGCCCTTGGACTATGTAGATTCCCTAGCGGGCACTTGGACTATATATGTTCCAGAGCGGCCACTTGGACTATGTAGGTTCCCTAGCAGGCACTTGGACTATGTAGGTTCCCTAGCGGGCACTTGGACTCTGTAGGTTAGCTAGCGGACACTTGGATGATCTAGGTTAACTAGCGGGTAGTTGGACTATCTAGGTTACCTAGCTGGCACTTGGAGTATGAAGGTTCCCTAGCGGGCACTTGGATTATCTAGGTTACCCAGCGGGCACATGGACTATGTAGGTCAACTAGCGGGCCCTTGGACTATCTAGGTTAGCTAACTGGCATGTGGACTATGTAGGTTAACTAGCGGACACTTGCACGATCTAGGTTAACTAGGGGGCAATTGGACTGTGTAGGTTACCTAGCGGGAAATTGGACTATGTAGGTTAACTAGCGGACACTTGGACGATATAGGTTAACTAGCGGGCACTTGGATTATCTAGGTTAGCTAGCGGGCTCTAGCACTATGTAGGTTAAATAGCGGGCCCAATGACTATGTAGGTTAACTAGCGGGCACTTGGACGATCTAGGTTAACTAGCTGGCACTTGGACGATATAGGTTAACTAGCGGGCACTTGGATTATCTAGGTTACCTAGCGGGCACTTGGACTATGTAGTTTCCCTAGCGGGCATTTGGACTATATAGATAACCTAGCGGGCACTTAGACTTTGTAGGTTACCTAGCGGGCACTTGGACTATCTTGGTTACCTAGCTGGCACTTGAACTATCTACATTGCCTAGGGGGTTCTTGGAGTATGTAGGTTACCTAGCGGGCTGTTGGACTATCTAGGTTAGCTAGCGGGCACTTGGACTATCTAGGTTAACTAACGGGCACTTGGACTATGTAGGTTCACAAGCGGGCCCTTGGACTATTTAGGTTACCTATCGGGTACTTGGAGAATGTAGGTTAACTAGGGGGCACTAGGACTATATAGGTTCCCTAGCGGGCCTTTAGACTATGTAAGTTCCCTAGCGGGCACTTGGATTATATGGGTTCCCTAGCGGACATTTGGACTATCTAGGTTACCTAACAGGCACTTGGAATATGTAGCTTCCCTAGCGGGCACTTGGATTATGTAAGTTCCCTATCAGGCACTTGGACTATGTAGGTTAACTAGCGGGCATTTGGACTATGTAGGTTACCTAGCGGGCACTTGGAATATGTAGCTTCCCTGTGTGGCACTTGGAGAATGTATGTTAACTAGGGGGCACTAGGACAATGTAGGTTACCTAGCGGGCCCTTGGACTATCTAGGTTACCTAGCAGGCACTTGGACTATGTAGGTTAACTAGCGGGCACTTGGACTATCTAGGTTACCTAGCGGGCAATTGGATTATGTACGTTCCCTAGCGGGCACTTGGACTATCTACGTTACCTAGCGGGTAGTTGGACTATCTATGTTAACTAGCGGGCACTTGGACTATGTAGGTTCCCTATCGGGCACTCAGACAATCTAGGTTAACTAGCGAGCACTTGGACTATCCAGGATAACTAGCGGGCACTTGGATTATTAGGGTCCCTAGCGGGCATTTGTATTATATACATTACCTAGCGGGCACTTGGACTATGTAGGTTAACGACCAGGCACTTGGACTATGTAGGTAACCTAGTGGTCACTTGAACTGTCTAGGTTACCCAGCGGGCACTTGGACTATGTAGGTTAACTAGTGGGCACTTGGACAAAGTAGGTTAACTAGCGGGCCCTTGGACTATGTAGGTTAACTAGCGGGCCCTTGGACTATGTAGGTTAACTAGCGGGCACTAGGAAGATCTAGGTTAACTAGCGGGTACTTGGACTATGTATGTTAACTAGCAGGCCCTTGGACTATGTAGATTAACTAGCGGCACTTGGACTACCTACGTTAACTAGTGGGCCCTTGGACTATGTAGATTCCCTAGCGGGCACTTGGACTATATATGTTCCAGAGCGGCCACTTGGACTATGTAGTTCCCTAGCAGGCACTTGGACTATGTAGGTTCCCTAGCGGGCACTTGGACTCTGTAGGTTAGCTAGCGGACACTTGGATGATCTAGGTTAACTAGCGGGTACTTGGACTATGTAGGTTAACTAGCGGGCCCTTGGACTATGTAGATTAACTAGCAGCACTTGGACTATCTACGTTAATTAGCGGGCCTTGGACTATATAGATTCCCTAGCGGGCACTTGGATTATGTAGGTTCCCTAGCGGGCACTTGGACTATATATGTTCCCTAGCAGGCACTTGAACTATGTAGGTTCCCTGCGGACACTTGAACTATGTAAGTTAACTAGCGGGCCCTTGGACTACTTAGGTTAACTAGCGGGCCCTTGGACTACTTAGGTTAACTAGCGGACACTTGCACTATGTAGGTTACCTAGCGGGCACTTGGACTATCTAGGTTAACTAGCGGTTCTGGGACTATGCAGGTTACCTAGCAGACACTTGCCCTATGTAGGTTACCTAGGGGGAACTTGGACTATGTAGGTTAACTGGAGGACACTTGGACGATCTAGGTTAACTAGTGGGCCTTTGGACGATGTAGGTTAACTAGCCAGTAATTGGACGATCTAGGTTAACTAGCGGGCACTTGGACGATCTAGGTTAACTAAGGGGCACTTGGACTATCAAAGTTAACAAGCGAGCCCTAGGACTATGTAGGTTAACTAGCGGGCCCTTGGACTATATAGGTTACCTAGATAGCACTTGGACTATATAGGTTCCCTAGCAGGCACATGGAATATCTAGGTTAACGAACGGGCACTTGGACTATGCAGGTAACCTAGCGGGCACTTGGACTGTCTAGGTTACATAGCGGGCACTTGGACTTCTAGGTTAACGATCGGGCACTTGGACTATGTAGGTTGCCTAGCGGGCACTTGGACTATCTAGGTTAGGTAACGGGCACTAGAACTATCTAGGTTACCTAGCGGGCACTTGGACTATGTACGTCCCCTAGTGGGCACTTGGACTATCTAGGTTAACTAACGGGCACTAGGACTATCTAGGTTAACTAACGGGCACTAGGAATATCTAGGTTAACTAGCGGGCACATGGACTATCTAGGTTACCTAGCGGGCACTTGGACTATGCAGGTTAACTAGCGGGCCCATGGATTATGTAGGTTTACTAGCAGGCAGTTGGACTATCTAGGTTAACTAGCGGGCACTTGGACTATGTAGTTTCCCTAGCGGGCATTTGGACTATTTAGGTTACCAAACGGGCACTTGGACTATGTAGGTTACCTAGCGAGCACTTGGACTATCTAGGTTACCTAGCAGGCACTTTGACTATCTAGGTTAACTAACGGGCACTTGGACTATGTAGGTTGCCTAGCGGGCACTTGGATTATGTATGTTCCCTTTCGGGCACTTGGACTATGTAGGTTAACTAGCGGGCACTTGGACTGTCTAGGTTACCTAGCGGGCACTTGGATTATCTAAGTTAACGAACGGCACATGGACTATGTAGGTTACCTAGCCGCCCCTTGGACTATCTAGGTTAGCTAACAGGAACTTGGACTATTTAGGTTCCCTAGCGGGCACTTGTACCATCTAAGATACCTAGTTGGCACTTGGACCATGTAGGTCAACTAGCGGTCCCTTGGACTATCTAGGTTAGCTAATGGGCACTTAGATTATGTAGGTTAACTAGTGGGCACTTGGAATATGTAGGTTAACTAGCGGGCCCATGGACTATGTAGGTTTACTAACAGGCGCTTGGACTATCTAGGTTCCCTAAAGGGCACATGGACTATCTAGGTTACCGAACGGGCACTTGGACTATCTAGGTTACCTAAAGGGCACTTGGACTATGTAGGCTAATTAGGGGGCCCTTGGACGATCTAGGTTAACTAGCGGGTACTTGAACTTTCTAGGTTAACTAGCGGGCACTTGCACTATCTAGGTTACCTAGCGGGCACTGGAACTATGTATGTTCGCTAGCGGGCACTTGGACTATCTAGGTTACGTAGCGGGCACTTGGTATATAGATTAACTAGCGGGCACTTGGACTATATAGGTTAACTAGCGGACACTTGCACGATCTGGGTTAACTAGCGGGCCCTTGCACTATATAGGTTAACTAGCGGGCCCATGGATTATGTAGGTTTACTAGCAGGCACTTGGACTATCTAGGTTAACTAGCGGGCACTTCGACTATGTAGTTTCCCTAGCGGGCATTTGGACTATTTAGGTTACCTAGCGGGCACTTGGACTATGTAGGTTACCTAGCGGGCACGTGGACTATATAGGTTACCTAGCAGGCACTTTGACTCTCTAGGTTAAGTAACGGGCACTTGGACTATGTAGGTTGCCTAGCAGGCACTTTGATTATGTAGGTTCCCTATCGGGCACTTGGAATATGTAGGTTAACTAGCGGGCACTTTGAATGTCTAGGTTACCTAGCGGGCACTTGGATTATCTAGGTTAACAAACGGGCACTTGGACTATGTAGGTTACCTAGTCGCCACTTGGACTATCTAGGTTAGCTAACAGGCACTTGGACTATCTAGGTTCCCTAGCGGGCACTTGTACTATCTAGGTTACCTAGCTGGCACTTGGACTATGTAGGTCAACTAGCGGGCCCTTGAAGTATGTAGGTTAGCAAACGGGCACATGGACTATCTAGGTTAACTAGCGGGCACTTGGGATATGTAGGTTAACTAGCGGGCCCATGGACTATGTAGGTTTATTAGAGGGCCCTTGGACTGTCTGGGTTCCCTAAAGGGCACTTGGATTATCTAGGTTACCGAACGGGCACTTGGACTATCTAGGTTACTTAGCGGGCACTTGGATTATGTAGGCTAACTAGGGGGCCCTTGGACGATCTAGGTTACCTAGCGGGTACTTGAACTATCTAGGTTAACTAGCAGGCACTTGCACTATCTAGGTTACCTAGCGGGAACTTGGACTATGTACGTTCCCTAGCGGGCACTTGGACTATCTATGTTAACTAGCGGGCACTTGGAATATGTAGGTTAACTAGCGGACACTTGCACTATGTAGGTTACCTAGCAGGCACTTTGACTATCTAGTTTAACTAGCGGGCACTTGGACTATCTAGGTTAACTAGCGTGCACTTGGACTATGTAGGTTCCTTAGTGGGCACTTGGACTGTGTAGGTTGCCAAGCGGGCACTTGGAGTATGTAGGTTAACTAGCCTGCCCTTGGACTATCTAGGTTACGTGGCGGGCACTTGGACTATCTAGGTTAACTAGCAGGCACTTGGACTATCTAGGTCAACTAGCGGGCCCTTGTACTATGTAGGTTAACTAGCGAGCACTTGGACTATCTAGGTTAACTAGCGGACCTTGGACTACGTAGGTTAACTAGCGGGCCCTCGGACTATGTAGGTTAACTAGCGGACACTTGCACGATCTAGGTTAACTAGAGGGCACTTGGACTATCTAGGTTAACTAGCGTGCACTTGGAAAATCTAGGTTAACTAGCGGGCACTTGGATGATCAATGTTAACTAGCGGGCACTTGGACTATCTAGGTTATCTAACGGGCACATGGACTAAGTACGTCCCCTGGTGGGCACTTGGACACTCTAGGTTGACTAACGGGCACTAGGACTATCTAGGTTACCTAGCTGACACTTGGACTATGAAGGTTACCTAGCGGGCACTTGGATTATCTAGGTTACCTAGCGGGCACTTGGACTATGTAGGTTCCCTAGCAGGCTTTTGGACTATATAGATAACCTAGCGGGCACTTAGACTTTGTAGGTTACCTAGCGGGCCCTTGGACTATGTAGGTTAACTAGCGGTCCCATGGATTATGTAGGTTACCTAGCGGGCACTTTGACGATCTAGGTTAACTAGCGGGTACTTGGACTATGTAGGTTAACTAGCAGGCTCTTGGACTATGTAGATTAACTAGCGGCACTTGGACTATCTACGTTAACTAGCGGGCCCTTGGACTATGTAGATTCCCTAGCGGGCATTTGGACTATATAGATAACCTAGCGGGCACTTAGACTTTGTAGGTTACCTAGCAGGCAGTTGGACTTTCTAGGTTACCTAGCTGGCACTTGAACTATCGACGTTACTTAGCGGGTTCTTGGAGTATGTAGGTTACCTAGCGGGCTTTTGGACTATCTAGGTTACCAAGCAGGCACTTGGACTATCTAGGTTAACTAACGGGCACTTGGACTATGTAGGTTGCCTAGTGGGCCCTTGGACTATGTAAGTTCCCTAGCGGGCACTTGGACTATGTGGCTTCCCTAGCGGGCATTTGGACTATCTAGGTTACCTAACGGGCACTTGGACTATGTAGGTTCCCTAGGGGGCACTTGGATTATGTAGGTTCCCTATCGGGCACTTGGACTATATAGGTTTATTAACGGGCCCATGTACTATATAGGTTCCCTAAAGGGCACTTGGACTATCTAGGTTACCGAACGGGCTCTTGGACTATCTAGGTTACCTAGCGGGCACTTGGACTATGTAGGCTAACTAGGGGGCCCTTGGACGATCTAGGTTACCTAGCGGGTACTTGAACTATCTAGGTTAACTAGCAGACCTTGGACTATGTAGGATAACTAGCGGGCCTTCGGACTATGTAGGTTAACTAGCGGGCATTTGGACTATCTAGGTTTCCTAGCAGGCACTTGGACTATGTACATACCCTAAAGCGCATTGGATTATCTAGCTTACATAGCGGGCACTTGGACTATGTACGTCCCCTAGTGGGCACGTGGACTATCTAGGTTACCTAGTGGGCACTTGGACTATCTAGGTTACCTAGCAGGCACTTGGATTATAAAGGATCCCTAGCGGGCACCTGGACTATCTAGGTTAACTAGCGGGCATTTGGACTATGTAGGTTAACTAGAGGACACTTGCACGATCTAGGTTAACTTGCGGGCCCTTGCCCAATGTAGGTTAACTAGCGGGCCCATGGATTATGTAGGTTTACTAGCAGGCACTTGGACTATCTAGGTTAACTAGCGGGCACTTGGACTATGTAGTTTCCCTAGCGGGCATTTGGACTCTTAAGGTTACCAAGCGGGAACTTTGACTATGTAGGTTACCTAGTGGGCACTTGGACTATCTAAGTTACCTAGCAGGCACTTTGATTATCTAGGTTAACTAACGGGCACATGGACTATGTAGGTTGCCTAGCGGGCACTTGGACTATGTAGGTTACCTAGCAGGCACTTGGACTATCTAGGTTACCTAGATAGCACTTGGACTGTCTAGGTTACCTAGTGGGAACTTGGATTATCTAGGTTAACGAACGGGCACTTGGACTATGTAGGTTACCTAGCCGCCACTTGGACTATCTAGGTTAGCTAACAGGCACTTGGACTATCTAGGTTCCCTAGCGGGCACTTGTACTATCTAGGTTACCTAGCTGGCACTTGGATTATGTAGGTCAACTAGCGGGCCCTTGGACTACCTAGGTTAGCTAACGGGAACTTAGATTATGTAGGTTAACTAGGGGGCACTTGGAATATGTAGGTTAACTAGCGGACACTTGCACTATGTAGGTTAACTAGCGGGCCCATGGACTATTTAGGTTTACTAGCGGGCCTTTGGACTATCTAGGTTCCCTAAAGGGCACTTGGGCTATCTAGGTTACCGAACGGGAACTTGAACTATCTAGGTTATCTAGCGGGCACTTGGACTATGTAGGCTAACTAGGGGGCCCTTGAACGATCGAGGTTACCTAGTGGGTACTAGAACTATCTAGGTTAACTAGCGGGCACTTGCTCTATCTAAGTTACCTAGCAGGCACTTGGACTATGTATGTTCCCTAGTGGGCATTTGGACTACATAGGTTCCCTAAAGGGCACTTGGACTATGTAGGTTCCCTAGCAGGCACTCGGACTATGAAGGTTCCCTAGTGGGCACTTGGACTATGTAGGTTCCATAGCAGGCCCTTTGACTATGTAAGTTCTCTAACGGGAACTTGGACTATGTGGGTTCCCTAGCGGGCCGTTGGACAATCTAGGTTACCTAACGGGCACTTGGACTATGTAGGTTCCCTAGCGGGCACTTGGACTATGTATGTTACTAGGGGGCATTTGGACTATGTAGGTTACCTAGCGGAAACTTGGACTATGTAGGTTCCCTATCAGGGACTTGGACAATGTAGGTTAACTAGCGGGCACTAGGACTATGTAGGTTAACTAGTGGGTCCTTGTACAATGTAGGTTAACTAGCGGGCACTTGGACTATCTGGGTTAACTAGCGGGCCCTTGGACTATGTAGGTTAACTAGCGGGCACTTTGACGATCTTGGTTAGCAAACGGGCACTTGGAATATATCGGTTACCTAGCAGGCACTTGGACTGTCTAGGTTACCTAGCGGGCACTTGGATTATCTAGGTTAACGAACGGGCACTTGGACTATGTGGTTACCTAGTGGGCACTTGGACTATCTCTCTTAGCTAACGGGCACTTGGACTATCTAAGTTACCTAGCGGGCACTTGGACTATGTAGGTTACCTAGCGGGCACTTGGACAATCTAGGTTAACGAACGGGCACTTGGACTATGTAGGTTAGCTAACAGGAACTTGGACAATCTAGGTTAACTAGCAGGCACTTGGACGATGCAGGTTCCCTAGCGGGCACTTTGACTATGTAGGTTCCCTAGCGGGCACTTGGACTATGTGGGTTCCCGTCTTGCACTTGGACTATGTAGGTTACCTAGCGGGACTTGGACTATGTAGGTTAACTAGCGGGCCCTTGCACTATGTAGGTTAACTAGCGGGCCGTTGGGCTATGTAGGTTAACCAGCGGGCACCTAGACCATCTAGGTTAACTAGCGGACACTTGGATTAGCTAGGTTACCTAGCGGGCACTTGAACCATGTAGGTTAACTATGTGGCCCTTGGACTATCTAGGTTAGCTAACGGGCACATGGACTATGTAGGTTAATTAGTGTGCACTTGGACTCTTTAGGTGCCCTAGCAGGCACTCTGACTATGAAGGTTCTCTAGCGGGCACTTGGACTATGTAGGTTCCATAGCAGGCCCTTTGACTATGTAAGTTCTCTAACGGGCACTTGGACTATGTATGTTAGCTAACTGGCACTTGGACTATGTAGGTTACCTAGCGGGCACTTGGACTATCTAGGTTACGTAGCGGGCACTTGGACTATGTAGGTGAAGTAGAGGACATTAGGACGATCTAGGTTAACTAGTGGGCCCTTGGACTATGTAGGTTAACTAGCGGGCACTTGGACTATCTAGGTTAACTAGCCGGCACTTGGACTATCAAGGTTAACTAGCGAGCCCTTGGACTATGTAGGTTAACTAGCGGGCCCTTGGACTTGTAGCTTACCTAGCGGGCACTTGGACTAAGTAGGTTACCTAGCCGGCACTTGGACTATCTAGGTTAGCGAACGGGGACGTGGACTATGTAGGTGACCTACCAGGCACTTGTACTGTCTAGGTTACCTAGCGGGCACTTGGACTATCTAGGTTAACGAACGGGCACTTGGACTATGTAGGTTACCTAGCGTGCTCTTGGACTATGTATGTTAGCTAACGGGCACTTGGACTATCTAGGTTACCTAGCGGGCACTTGGAATATGTAGGTTACCTAGCGGGCACTTGGACTATCTAGGTTACCTAACGGGCACTTCGACTATCTAGGTTACGTAGCGGGCACCTGGACTATGTAGGTTACCCACAGGACATTTGGATGATCTAGGTTAACTAGTGGGCCCTTGGACTATGTAGGTTACCTAGCAGGTATTTGCACTATCTAGGTTAGCGAACGGGGACTTGGACTATGTAGTTGACCTAGCAGGCACTTGGACAGTCTAAGTTACCTAGCGGGCACTGGGACTATCTAGGTTAACTAACGGACACTTGGACTATGTAGGTTACCTAGCGCGCACTTTGACTATGTATGTTAGCTAACGGGAACGTGGACTATCTAGGTTACCTTGCGGTCACTTGGACTATGTAGGTTACCTAGCGGGCACTTGAACTATCTAGGTTACTTAACGGGCACTAGAACTATGCAGGTAACAGAGCAGGCACTTGGACGAACTAGGTTAACGAGCGGGCCCTTAGACTATGTAGGTTACCTAGCGGGAACTTGGACTATCTAGGTTAGCTAACAGGAACTTGGTATATCTATGTTACCTAGCAGGCACTTTGACTATGTAAGTTAACTAGCGGCACTTGGACGATCTAGGTTACCTAGCGGGCACTTGGACTATGTAGGTTAGCTAAAAGGAACTTTGACTATCTAGGTTACCTAGCGGGCACTAGGATTATGTAGGTTACCTAACGGGCACTTGGACTATGTAGGTTAACTAGCGGACACTTGGACGATCTAGGTTAACTAGCCGGCACTTGGAATATCTAGGTTAATTAGGGGGCCCTTGGACTATGTAGGTTAACTAGCGGGCACTTGGACGATCTAGGTTACTTAACGGGCACTTGGACGATCTAGGTTAACTAGCGGGTACTTGGACTATCTAGGTTAATTAGCGGGCACTTGGACGATGCAGGTTCCCTAGTGGTCACTTTCACTATGTGGGTTCCATAGCGGACATTTGGACTATCTAGGTTACCTAACGGGCACTTGGAGTATGTAGGTTCCCTAGCGGGCACTTGGATTATGTAGGTTCCCTATCGGGCACTTGGACTATGTAGGTTACTAACGGGCATTTGGACTATGTAGGTTACTAGCGGGCACTTGGACGATCAAGGTTACCTAGCGGGCACTTGAACTATACAGGTTAACTAGCGAGCCCTTGGACTATCTAGGTTACCTAGTGGACACTTGGACTATGTAGGTTACCTAGCGTGCTCTTGGACTTTGTATGTTAGCTAACGGGCACTTGGACTATCTAGGTTACCTAGCGGGCACTTGGAATATGTAGGTTACCTAGCGGGCACTTGGACTATCTAGGTTACCTAACGGGCACTTCGACTATCTAGGTTACGTAGCGGGCACTTGGACTATGTAGGTTACCTACAGGACATTTGGATGATCTAGGTTAACTAGTGGGCCCTTGGACTATGTAGGTTACCTAGCAGGCACTTGCACTATCTAGGTTAGCGAACGGGGACTTGGATTATGTAGTTGACCTAGCAGGCACTTGGACTGTCTAAGTTACCTAGCGGGCACTGGGACTATCTAGGTTAACTAACGGACACTTGGACTATGTAGGTTACCTAGCGTGCACTTTGACTATGTATGTTAGCTAACGGGAACGTGGACTATCTAGGCAACCTTGCGGTCACTTGGACTATGTAGGTTACCTAGCAGGCACTTGGACTATCTAGGTTACTTAACGGGCACTAGAACTATGCAGGTAACCTAGCAGGCACTTGGACGAACTAGGTTAACGAGCGGGCCCTTAGACTATGTAGGTAACCTAGCGGGAACTTGGACTATCTAGATTAGCTAACAGTAACTTGTTCTATCTAGGTTACCTAGCAGGCACTTTGACTATGTAAGTTACCTAGCGGCGCTTGGACTATCTAGGTTACCTAGCGGGCACTTGGACTCTGTAGGTTACCTAGCGGGCACTTGGACTATCTAGGTTACCTAACGGGCACTTTGACTATCTAGGTTACCTAGGGGCCACTTGGACTATGTAGGTTAACTAGCGGACACTTGGACGATCTAGGTTAACTAGCCGGCACTTGGAATATCTAGGTTAACTAGGGGGCCCTTGGACTATGTAGGTTAACTAGCGGGCACTTGGACGATCTAGGTTAACTACCTGGCAATTGGACAATCTAGTTTAAGTAGCGGGTACTTGGACTATCTAGGTTAATTAACGGGCACTTGGACGATGCAGGTTCCCTAGTGGGCACTTTCACTATGTGGGTTCCATAGCGGACATTTGGACTATGTAGGTTACCTAACGGGCACTTGGAGTATGTAGGTTCCCTAGCGGGCACTTGGATTATGTAGGTTCCCTATCGGGCACTTGGACTATGTAGGTTACTAACGGGCATTTGGACTATGTAGGTTACTAGCGGGCATTTGGACTATGTAGGTTACCTAACGGGCACTTGGACTATGTACCTTCGCTATCGGTCACTTGGACAATGTTGGTTAACTAACGCGCACTAGGACTATGTAGGTTACCTAGCGGGCACTTGGACGATCAAGGTTACCTAGCGGACACTTGGACTATATAGGTTAACTAGCGAGCCCTTGGACTATCTAGGTTACCTAGCGGGCACTTGAACTATGTAGGTTAACTAGCGGGCACATGGACTATCTAGGTTACCTAGCGGGCACTTGGACTATGTACGTTCCCTAACGGGCACTTGGACTATGTAGGTTCCCTAGCGGGCACTTGGACTATCTAGGTTAGCTAACGGGCACTTGGACTATGTAAATTCCCTAGCGGGCACTAGGATTATGTAGGTTCCCTATCAGGCACTTGAACTATGTAGGTTACTAGCGGGCATTTGGACTATGTAGGTTACCTAACGGGCACTTGGACTATGAGGGTTCCGTATCGGGCACTTGGACAATGTTGGTTAACTAGCGGGCACTAGGACTATGTAGGTTACCTAGCGGGCACTTGGACTATCTAGGTTACCTAGTGGGAACTTGGACTATGTAGGTTACCTAGCGGGCATTTTGACTATCTTGGTTATTTAGTGGGCACTTGGACTATATAGGTTAACTAGCGGACACTTGGACGAACTAGGTTAACGAGCGGGCCCTTGGACTATGTAGGTTACCTAGCGGGCACTTGGACTATCTAGGTTAGCTAACAGGAACTTGGACTATCTAGGTTACCTAGTGGTCACTTTGACTATTTAGGTCACCTAGCCGGCACTTGGACTATCTAGGTTAGCTAACGGGCACTTGGACTACCTAGGTTACCTAGCGGGCACTTAGACTATGTAGGTTACCTAGCAGGCACTTGTACTATCTAGGTTACCTAACGGGCACTTGGACTGTGCAGGTAACCTAGCGGACACTTGGACTGTCTAGGTTACCTAGCGGGCACATGGATTTCTAGGTTAACGAACGGGCACTTGGACTATGTAGGTTGCCTAGCGGGCACTTGGCCGATCTATGTTAGGTAACGGGCACTAGGACTATCTAGGTTACCTAGCGGGAACTTGGACTATGTAGGTAACCTAGCGGGCACTTGGACGATCTAGGTTACTTAACGGGCACTTGGACGATCTAGGTTAACTAGCGGGTACTTGGACTATCTAGTTTAATTAGCGGGCACTTGGACGATGCAGGTTCCCTAGTGGGCACTTTCACTATGTGGGTTCCATAGCGGACATTTGGACTATCTAGGTTACCTAACGGGCACTTGGAGTATGTAGGTTCCCTAGCGGGCACTTGGATTATGTAGGTTCCCTATCGGGCACTTGGACTATGTAGGTTACTAACGGGCATTTGGACTATGTAGGTTACTAGCGGGCATTTGGACTATGTAGGTTACCTAACGGGCACTTGGACTATGTACCTTCGCTATCGGTCACTTGGACAATGTTGGTTAACTAACGCGCAATAGGACTATGTAGGTTACCTAGCGGGCACTTGGACGATCAAGGTTACCTAGCGGGCACTTGGACTATATAGGTTAACTAGCGAGCCCTTGGACTATCTAGGTTACCTAGCGGGCACTTGGACTATGTAGGTTAACTAGCGGGCACATGGACTATCTAGGTTACCTAGCGGGCACTTGGACTATGTACGTTCCCTAACGGGCACTTGGACTATGTAGGTTCCCTAGCGGGCACTTGGACTATCTAGGTTAGCTAACGGGCACTTGGACTATGTAAATTCCCTAGCGGGCACTAGGATTATGTAGGTTCCCTATCAGGCACTTGAACTATGTAGGTTACTAGCGGGCATTTGGACAATGTAGGTTACCTAACGGGCACTTGGACTATGAGGGTTCCGTATCGGGCACTTGGACAATGTTGGTTAACTAGCGGGCACTAGGTCTATGTAGGTTACCTAGCGGGCACTTGGACTATCTAGGTTAGGTAACGGGCACTTGGACTATCTAGGTTACCTAGTGGGAACTTGGACTATGTAGGTTACCTAGCGGGCATTTTGACTATCTTGGTTATTTAGTGGGCACTTGGACTATATAGGTTAACTAGCAGACACTTGGACGAACTAGGTTAACGAGCGGGCCCTTGGACTATGTAGGTTACCTAGCGGGCACTTGGACTATCTAGGTTAGCTAACAGGAACTTGGACTATCTAGGTTACCTAGTGGTCACTTTGACTATTTAGGTCACCTAGCCGGCACTTGGACTATCTAGGTTAGCTAACGGGCACTTGGACTACCTAGGTTACCTAGCGGGCACTTAGACTATGTAGGTTACCTAGCAGGCACTTGGACTATCTAGGTTACCTAACGGGCACTTGGACTATGCAGGTAACCTAGCGGGCACTTGGACTGTCTAGGTTACCTAGCGGGCACATGGATTTCTAGGTTAACGAACGGGCACTTGGACTATGTAGGTTGCCTAGCGGGCACTTGGCCGATCTATGTTAGGTAACGGGCACTAGGACTACCTAGGTTACCTAGCGGGAACTTGGACTATGTAGGTAACCTAGCGGGCACTTGGACTATCTAGGTTACTTAACGGGCACTTGGACGATCTAGGTTAACTAGCGGGCACTTCACGATATAGGTTAACTAGCGGACACGTGGATTAGCTAGGTTACCTAGCGGGCACTTGAACCATGTAGGTTAACTATTTGGCCCTTGGACTATCTAGGTTAGCTAACGGGCACTTGGACTATGTAGGTTAATTAGCGTGCACTTGGACTATGTAGGTGCCCTAGCGGGCATTTGGACTATATAGATTACCTAGCGGGCACTTGGACTTTGTAGGTTACCTAGCGGGCACTTGGACTATCTGGGTTACCTAGCGGGCACTTGGACTATCTAGGTTCCTTAGCGGGCACTTGGACTACATAGGTTCCCTAAAGGGCACTTGGACTATGTAGGTTCCCTAGCAGGCACTCGGACTATGAAGGTTCCCTAGTGGGCACTTGGACTATGTAGGTTCCATAGCAGGCCCTTTGACTATGTAATTTCTCTAACGGGCACTTGGATTTTGTGTGTTCCCTAGCAGGCCTTTGAACTATCTAGGTTACCTAACAGGCACTTGGACTATGTAGGTTCCCTAGCGGGCACTTGGACTATGTACGTTACTAGGGGGCATTTGGACTATGTAGGTTACCTACCGGATACTTGGACTATGTAGGTTCCTGATCAGGGACTTGGACAATATAGGTTAACTAGCGGGCACTAGGACTATGTAGGTTATCTAGTGGGTCCTTGTACTATGTAGGTTAACTAGCGGGCACTTTGACGATCTAGGTTAGCAAACGGGCACTTGGAATATGTAGGTTACCTAGCAGGCACTTGGACTATCTAGGTTACCTAGCGGGCACTTGGACTATCTAGGTTAACGAACGGGCACTTGGACTATGTGGTTACTTAGCGGGCACTTGGACTATCTCTGGTAGCTAACGGGCACATGGACTATCTCAGTTACCTAGCGGGCACTTGGACTATGTTGGTTACCAAGCGGGCACTTGGACAATCTAGGTTAACGAACGGGCACTTGGACTATGTAGGTTAGCTAACAGGAACTTGGACAATCTAGGTTAACTAGCGGGCATTTGGACGATGCAGGTTCCCTAGCGGGCACTTTGACTATGTAGGTTCCCTAGCGGGCACTTGGACTATGTGGGTACCCTAGTGGGCATTTGGACTATCTAGGCTTCCTAACGGGCATTTGGACTATGTAGGTTCCCTAGCGGGCACTTGGATTATGTAGGTTCCCGTCTTGCACTTGGACTATGTAGGTTACCTAGCGGGCACTTGGACTATGTAGGTTAACTAGCGGGCCCTTGCACTATGTAGGTTAACTAGCAGGCCCTTGGACTATGTAGGTTAACCAGCGGGCACTTAGTCCATCTAGGTTAACTAGTGGGCACTTGGAGGATATAGGTTAACTAGCGGACACTTGGATTAGCTAGGTTACCTAGCGGGCACTTGATCCATGTAGGTTAACTATTTGGCCCTTGGACTATCTAGGTTAGCTAACGGGCACTTGGACTATGTAGGTTAATTAGCGTGCACTTGGACTATGTAGGTGCCCTAGCGGGCATTTGGACTATATAGATTATCTAGCGGGCACTTGGACTTTGTAGGTTACCTAGCGGGCACTTGGAGTATGTAGGTTCCCTAGCGGGCACTTGGACTACATCGGTTCCCTAAAGGGCACTTGCACTATGCAGGTTCCCTAGCAGGCACTCTGACTATGAAGGTTCTCTAGCGGGCACTTGGACTATGTAGGTTCCATAGCAGGCCCTTTGACTATGTAAGTTCTCTAACGGGCACTTGGACTATGTATGTTAGCTAACGGGCACTTGGACTATGTAGGTTACCTAGCGGGCATTTGGACTATCTAGGTTACGTAGCGGGCACTTGGACTATGTAGGTGAACTAGAGGACATTAGGACGATCTAGGTTAACTAGTGGGCCCTTGGACTATGTAGGTTAACTAGCGGGCACTTGGACTATCTAGGTTAACTAGCCGGCACTTGGGCTATCAAGGTTAACTAGCGAGCCCTTGGACTATGTAGGTTAATTAGCGGGCCCTTGGACTTGTAGCTTACCTAGCGGGCACTTGGACTATGTATGTTAGCTAACGGGAATTTGGACTATCTAGGCTACCTAGCGGTCACTTGGACTATGTAGGTTACCTAGCGGGCACTTGGACTATCTAGGTTGCCTAACGGGCACTAGGACTATGCAGGTAACCTAGCCGGCATTGG
The DNA here is from genome assembly GCF_050624435.1 of Tenrec ecaudatus. Taxonomy (NCBI): domain Eukaryota; kingdom Metazoa; phylum Chordata; class Mammalia; order Afrosoricida; family Tenrecidae; genus Tenrec; species Tenrec ecaudatus. The sequence goes on along the minus strand of NW_027459314.1, from coordinate 592,392 downwards.
AGTATCTTGGTTAGGAATGGGGACTTGGATTATGTAGGTGACCTACCAGGCATTTGTACTGTCTAGGTTACCTAGCGGGCACTTGGACTATCTAGGTTAACGAACGGGCACTTGGACTATGTAGGTTACCTAGCGTGCTCTTGGACTACGTATGTTAGCTAAGGGGCACTTGGACGATGCAGGTTCCCTAGCGGGCACTTTGACTATGTAGGTTCCTTTGCGGGCACTTGGACTATGTGGGTACCCTAGTGGGCATTTGGACTATCTAGGCTTCCTAACGGGCATTTGGACTATGTAGGTTCCCTAGCGGGCACTTGGATTATGTAGGTTCCCGTCTTGCACTTGGACTATGTAGGTTACCTAGCGGGCACTTGGACTACGTAGGTTAACTAGCGGGCCCTTGCACTATGTAGGTTAACTAGAAGGCCCTTGGACTTTGTAGGTTAACCAGCGGGCACTTAGACCATCTAGGTTAACTAGTGGGCACTTGGAGGATATAGGTTAACTAGCAGACACTTGGATTAGCTAGGTTACCTAGCGGGCACTTGAACCATGTAGGTTTACTATTTGGCCCTTGGACTATCTAGGTTAGCTAACGGGCACTTGGACTATGTAGGGTAATTAGCGTGCACTTGGACTATGTAGGTGCCCTAGCGGGCATTTGGACTATATAGATTATCTAGCGGGCACTTGGACTTTGTAGGTTACCTAGCGGGCACTTGGAGTATGTAGGTTCCCTAGCGGGCACTTGGACTACATCGGTTCCCTAAAGGGCACTTGCACTATGCAGGTTCCCTAGCAGGCACTCTGACTATGAAGGTTCTCTAGCGGGCACTTGGACTATGTAGGTTCCATAGCAGGCCCTTTGACTATGTAAGTTCTCTAACGGGCACTTGGACTATGTATGTTAGCTAACGGGCACTTGGACTATGTAGGTTACCTAGCGGGCATTTGGACTATCTAGGTTACGTAGCGGGCACTTGGACTATGTAGGTGAACTAGAGGACATTAGGACGATCTAGGTTAACTAGTGGGCCCTTGGACTATGTAGGTTAACTAGCGGGCACTTGGACTATCTAGGTTAACTAGCCGGCACTTGGGCTATCAAGGTTAACTAGCGAGCCCTTGGACTATGTAGGTTAACTAGCGGGCCCTTGGACTTGTAGCTTACCTAGCGGGCACTTGGACTAAGTAAGTTACCTAGCCGGCACTTGGACTATCTTGGTTAGCGAACGGGGACTTGGATTATGTAGGTGACCTACCAGGCACTTGTACTGTCTAGGTTACCTAGCGGGCACTTGGACTATCTTGGTTAACGAACGGGCACTTGGACTATGTAGGTTACCTAGCGTGCTCTTGGACTATGTATGTTAGCTAACGGGCACTTGGACTATCTAGGTTACCTAGCGGGCACTTGGAATATGTAGGTTACCTAGCGGGCACTTGGACTATCTAGGTTACCTAACGGGCACTTCGACTATCTAGGTTACGTAGCGGGCACTTGGACTATGTAGGTTACCCACAGGACATTTGGATGATCTAGGTTAACCAGTGGGCCCTTGGACTATGTAGGTTACCTAGCAGGCACTTGCACTATCTAGGTTAGCGAACGGGGACTTGGACTATGTAGTTGACCTAGCAGGCACTTGGACTGTCTAAGTTACCTAGCGGGCACTTGGACTATCTAGGTTAACGAACGGGCACTTGGACTATGTAGGTTACCTAGCGGGCACTTGGACTATGTATGTTAGCTAACGGGAATTTGGACTATCTAGGCTACCTTGTGGTCACTTGGACTATGTAGGTTACCTAGCGGGCACTTGGACTATCTAGGTTGCCTAACGGGCACTAGGACTATGCAGGTAACCTATCCGGCACTTGGAGTATCTTGGTTAGCGAACGGGGACTTGGATTATGTAGGTGACCTACCAGGCACTTGTACTGTCTAGGTTACCTAGTGGGCACTTGGACTATCTAGGTTAACGAACGGGCACTTGGACTATGTAGGTTACCTAGCGTGCTCTTGGACTATGTATGTTAGCTAACGGGCACTTGGACTATCTAGGTTACCTAGCGGGCACTTGGAATATGTAGGTTACCTAGCGGGCACTTGGACTATCTAGGTTACCTAACGGGCACTTCGACTATCTAGGTTACGTAGCGGGCACTTGGACTATGTAGGTTACCCACAGGACATTAGGATTATCTAGGTTAACTAGTGGGCCCTTGGACTATGTAGGTTACCTAGCAGGCACTTGCACTATCTAGGTTAGCGAACGGGGACTTGGACTATGTAGTTGACCTAGCAGGCACTTGGACTGTCTAAGTTACCTAGCGGGCACTTGGACTATCTAGGTTAACGAACGGGCACTTGGACTATGTAGGTTACCTAGCGGGCACTTGGACTATGTATGTTAGCTAACGGGAATTTGGACTATCTAGGCTACCTAGCGGTCACTTGGACTATGTAGGTTACCTAGCGGGCACTTGGACTATCTAGGTTGCCTAACGGGCACTAGGACTATGCAGGTAACCTAGCAGGCACTTGGACGTACTAGGTTAACGAGCGGGCCCTTAGACTATGTAGGTTACCTAGCGGGCACTTGGACTATCTAGGTTAGCTTACAGGAACTTGCTCTATCTAGGTTACCTAGCAGGCACTTTGACTATGTAAGTTACCTAGCGGCACTTGGACTATATAGGTTACCTAACGGGCACTTTGACTATCTAGGTTACCTAGCGGGCACTTGGACTATGTAGGTTACCTAAAGGGCTCTTTGACTATCTAGGTTACCTAGCGGGTACTTGGACTATCTAGGTTAACTAGCGGGCACTTGCACTATCTAGGTTCACTAACGGGCACTTGTACTATGTAAATTCCCTAGCGGACACTTGGAATATGTAGGTTCCCTATCAGGCACTTGGACTATGTAGGTTACTAGCGGGCATTTGGACTATGTAGATTACCTAACGGGCACTTGGACTATGAGGGTTCCATATCGGGCACTTGGACAACGTTGGTTAACTAGCGGGCACTAGGACTATGTAGGTTACCTAGCGGGCACTTGGACTATCTAGGTTAAGTAACGGGCACTTGGACTATCTAGGTTACCTAGTGGGAACTTGGACTATGTAGGTTACCTAGCGGGCATTTTGACTATCTTGGTTATTTAGTGGGCACTTGGACTATATAGGTTAACTAGCAGACACTTGGACGAACTAGGTTAACGAGCGGGCCCTTGGATTATGTAGGTTACCTAGCGGGCACTTGGACTATCTAGGTTAGCTAACAGGAACTTGGACTATCTAGGTTACCTAGTGGTCACTTTGACTATTTAGGTCACCTAGCCGGCACTTGGACTATCTAGGTTAGCTAATGGGCACTTGGACTACCTAGGTTACCTAGCGGGCACTTAGACTATGTAGGTTACCTAGGAGGCACTTGGACTATCTAGGTTACCTAACGGGCACTTGGACTATGCAGGTAACCTAGCGGGCACTTGGACTGTCTAGGTTACCTAGCGGGCACATGGATTTCTAGGTTAACGAACGGGCACTTGGACTATGTAGGTTGCCTAGCGGGCACTTGGCCGATCTATGTTAGGTAACGGGCACTAGGACTACCTAGGTTACCTAGCGGGAACTTGGACTATGTAGGTAACCTAGCGGGCACTTGGACTATCTAGGTTACTTAACGGGCACTTGGACGATCTAGGTTAACTAGCGGGCACTTCACGATATAGGTTAACTAGCGGACACGTGGATTAGCTAGGTTACCTAGCGGGCACTTGAACCATGTAGGTTAACTATTTGGCCCTTTGACTATCTAGGTTAGCTAACGGGCACTTGGACTATGTAGGTTAATTAGCGTGCACTTGGACTATGTAGGTGCCCTAGCGGGCATTTGGACTATCTAGATTACCTAGCGGGCACTTGGACTTTGTAGGTTACCTAGCGGGCACTTGGACTATCTGGGTTACCTAGCGGGCACTTGGACTATCTAGGTTCCTTAGCGGGCACTTGGACTACATAGGTTCCCTAAAGGGCACTTGGACTATGTAGCTTCCCTAGCAGGCACTCGGACTATGAAGGTTCCCTAGTGGGCACTTGGACTATGTAGGTTCCATAGCAGGCCCTTTGACTATGTAAGTTCTCTAACGGGCACTTGCACTATGTGGGTTCCCTAGCGGGCCTTTGAACTATCTAGGTTACCTAACGGGCACTTGGACTATGTAGGTTCCCTAGCGGGCACTTGGACTATGTACGTTACTAGGGGGCATTTGGACTATGTAGGTTACCTAGCGGATACTTGGACTATGTAGGTTCTTGATCAGGGACTTGGACAATGTAGGTTAACTAGCGGGCACTAGGACTATGTAGGTTAACTAGTGGGTCCTTGTACTATGTAGGTTAACTAGCGGGCACTTGGACTATCTAGGTTAACTAGCGGGCCCTTGGACTATGTAGGTTAACTAGCGGGCACTTTGACGATCTAGGTTAGCAAACGGGCACTTGGAATATGTAGGTTACCTAGCAGGCACTTGGACTATCTAGGTTACCTAGCGGGCACTTGGACTATCTAGGTTAACGAACGGGCACTTGGACTATGTGGTTACTTAGCGGGCACTTGGACTATCTCTGTTAGCTAACGGTCACTTGAACTATCTCAGTTACCTAGCGGGCACTTGGACTATGTTGGTTACCTAGCGGGCACTTGGACAATCTAACTTAACGAAAGGGCACTTGGACTATGTAGGTTAGCTAACAGGAACTTGGACAATCTAGGTTAACTAGCGGGCACTTGGACGATGCAGGTTCCCTAGCGGGCACTTTGACTATGTAGGTTCCCTAGCGGGCACTTGGACTATGTGGGTACCCTAGTGGGCATTTGGACTATCTAGGCTTCCTAACGGGCATTTGGACTATGTAGGTTCCCTAGCGGGCACTTGGATTATGTAGGTTACCTAGCGGGCACTTGGACTATGTAGGTTAACTAGCGGGCCCTTGCACTATGTAGGTTAACTAGCAGGCCCTTGGACTATGTAGGCTAACCAGCGGGCACTTAGACCATCTAGGTTAACTAGTGGGCACGTGGAGGATATAGGTTAACTAGCGGACACTTGGATTAACTAGGTTACCTAGCGGGCACTTGAACTATGTAGGTTAACTATTTGGCCCTTGGACTATCTAGGTTAGCTAACGGGCACTTGGACTATGTAGGTTAATTAGCGTGCACTTGGACTATGTAGGTGCCCTAGCGGGCATTTGGACTATATAGATTATCTAGCGGGCACTTGGACTTTGTAGGTTACCTAGCGGGCACTTGGAGTATCTAGGTTCCCTAGCGGGCACTTGGACTACATAGGACCCTAAAGGGCACTTGCACTATGCAGGTTCCCTAGCAGGCACTCTGACTATGAAGGTTCTCTAGCGGGCACTTGGACTATGTAGGTTCCATAGCAGGCCCTTTGACTATGTAAGTTCTCTAACTGGCACTTGGACTATGTATGTTAGCTAACGGGCACTTGGACTATCTAGGTTACCTAGCGGGCACTTGGAATATGTAGGTTACCTAGCGGGCACTTGGACTATCTAGGTTACCTAACGGGCACTTCGACTATCTAGGTTACTTAGCGGGCACTTGGACTATGTAGGTTACCCACAGGACATTTGGATGATCTAGGTTAACCAGTGGGCCCTTGGACTATGTAGGTTACCTAGCAGGCACTTGCACTATCTAGGTTAGCGAACGGGGACTTGGACTATGTAGTTGACCTAGCAGGCACTTGGACTGTCTAAGTTACCTAGCGGGCACTTGGACTATCTAGGTTAACGAACGGGCACTTGGACTATGTAGGTTACCTAGCGGGCACTTGGACTATGTATGTTAGCTAACGGGAATTTGGACTATCTAGGCTACCTAGCGGTCACTTGGACTATGTAGGTTACCTAGCGGGCACTTGGACTATCTAGGTTGCCTAACGGGCACTAGGACTATGCAGGTAACCTAGCCGGCACTTGGAGTATCTTGGTTAGCGAACGGGGACTTGGATTATGTAGGTGACCTACCAGGCACTTGTACTGTCTAGGTTACCTAGCGGGCACTTGGACTATCTAGGTTAACGAACGGGCACTTGGACTATGTAGGTTACCTAGCGTGCTCTTGGACTATGTATGTTAGCTAACGGGCACTTGGACTATCTAGGTTACCTAGCGGGCACTTGGAATATGTAGGTTACCTAGCGGGCACTTGGACTATCTAGGTTACCTAACGGGCACTTCGACTATCTAGGTTACGTAGCGGGCACCTGGACTATGTAGGTTACCCACAGGACATTTGGATGATCTAGGTTAACTAGTGGGCCCTTGGACTATGTAGGTTACCTAGCAGGTATTTGCACTATCTAGGTTAGCGAACGGGGACTTGGACTATGTAGTTGACCTAGCAGGCACTTGGACAGTCTAAGTTACCTAGCGGGCACTGGGACTATCTAGGTTAACTAACGGACACTTGGACTATGTAGGTTACCTAGCGCGCACTTTGACTATGTATGTTAGCTAACGGGAACGTGGACTATCTAGGTTACCTTGCGGTCACTTGGACTATGTAGGTTACCTAGCGGGCACTTGAACTATCTAGGTTACTTAACGGGCACTAGAACTATGCAGGTAACAGAGCAGGCACTTGGACGAACTAGGTTAACGAGCGGGCCCTTAGACTATGTAGGTTACCTAGCGGGAACTTGGACTATCTAGGTTAGCTAACAGGAACTTGGTATATCTATGTTACCTAGCAGGCACTTTGACTATGTAAGTTAACTAGCGGCTCTTGGACGATCTAGGTTACCTAGCGGGCACTTGGACTATGTAGGTTAGCTAAAAGGAACTTTGACTATCTAGGTTACCTAGCGGGCACTAGGATTATGTAGGTTACCTAACGGGCACTTGGACTATGTAGGTTAACTAGCGGACACTTGGACGATCTAGGTTAACTAGCCGGCACTTGGAATATCTAGGTTAATTAGGGGGCCCTTGGACTATGTAGGTTAACTAGCGGGCACTTGGACGATCTAGGTTACTTAACGGGCACTTGGACGATCTAGGTTAACTAGCGGGTACTTGGACTATCTAGGTTAATTAGCGGGCACTTGGACGATGCAGGTTCCCTAGTGGTCACTTTCACTATGTGGGTTCCATAGCGGACATTTGGACTATCTAGGTTACCTAACGGGCACTTGGAGCATGTAGGTTCCCTAGCGGGCACTTGGATTATGTAGGTTCCCTATCGGGCACTTGGACTATGTAGGTTACTAACGGGCATTTGGACTATGTAGGTTACTAGCGGGCACTTGGACGATCAAGGTTACCTAGCGGGCACTTGAACTATACAGGTTAACTAGCGAGCCCTTGGACTATCTAGGTTACCTAGTGGACACTTGGACTATGTAGGTTACCTAGCGTGCTCTTGGACTTTGTATGTTAGCTAACGGGCACTTGGACTATCTAGGTTACCTAGCGGGCACTTGGAATATGTAGGTTACCTAGCGGGCACTTGGACTATCTAGGTTACCTAACGGGCACTTCGACTATCTAGGTTACGTAGCGGGCACTTGGACTATGTAGGTTACCTACAGGACATTTGGATGATCTAGGTTAACTAGTGGGCCCTTGGACTATGTAGGTTACCTAGCAGGCACTTGCACTATCTAGGTTAGCGAACGGGGACTTGGATTATGTAGTTGACCTAGCAGGCACTTGGACTGTCTAAGTTACCTAGCGGGCACTGGGACTATCTAGGTTAACTAACGGACACTTGGACTATGTAGGTTACCTAGCGTGCACTTTGACTATGTATGTTAGCTAACGGGAACGTGGACTATCTAGGCAACCTTGCGGTCACTTGGACTATGTAGGTTACCTAGCAGGCACTTGGACTATCTAGGTTACTTAACGGGCACTAGAACTATGCAGGTAACCTAGCAGGCACTTGGACGAACTAGGTTAACGAGCGGGCCCTTAGACTATGTAGGTAACCTAGCGGGAACTTGGACTATCTAGATTAGCTAACAGTAACTTGTTCTATCTAGGTTACCTAGCAGGCACTTTGACTATGTAAGTTACCTAGCGGCGCTTGGACTATCTAGGTTACCTAGCGGGCACTTGGACTCTGTAGGTTACCTAGCGGGCACTTGGACTATCTAGGTTACCTAACGGGCACTTTGACTATCTAGGTTACCTAGGGGCCACTTGGACTATGTAGGTTAACTAGCGGACACTTGGACGATCTAGGTTAACTAGCCGGCACTTGGAATATCTAGGTTAACTAGGGGGCCCTTGGACTATGTAGGTTAACTAGCGGGCACTTGGACGATCTAGGTTAACTACCTGGCAATTGGACAATCTAGTTTAAGTAGCGGGTACTTGGACTATCTAGGTTAATTAACGGGCACTTGGACGATGCAGGTTCCCTAGTGGGCACTTTCACTATGTGGGTTCCATAGCGGACATTTGGACTATGTAGGTTACCTAACGGGCACTTGGAGTATGTAGGTTCCCTAGCGGGCACTTGGATTATGTAGGTTCCCTATCGGGCACTTGGACTATGTAGGTTACTAACGGGCATTTGGACTATGTAGGTTACTAGCGGGCATTTGGACTATGTAGGTTACCTAACGGGCACTTGGACTATGTACCTTCGCTATCGGTCACTTGGACAATGTTGGTTAACTAACGCGCACTAGGACTATGTAGGTTACCTAGCGGGCACTTGGACGATCAAGGTTACCTAGCGGACACTTGGACTATATAGGTTAACTAGCGAGCCCTTGGACTATCTAGGTTACCTAGCGGGCACTTGAACTATGTAGGTTAACTAGCGGGCACATGGACTATCTAGGTTACCTAGCGGGCACTTGGACTATGTACGTTCCCTAACGGGCACTTGGACTATGTAGGTTCCCTAGCGGGCACTTGGACTATCTAGGTTAGCTAACGGGCACTTGGACTATGTAAATTCCCTAGCGGGCACTAGGATTATGTAGGTTCCCTATCAGGCACTTGAACTATGTAGGTTACTAGCGGGCATTTGGACTATGTAGGTTACCTAACGGGCACTTGGACTATGAGGGTTCCGTATCGGGCACTTGGACAATGTTGGTTAACTAGCGGGCACTAGGACTATGTAGGTTACCTAGCGGGCACTTGGACTATCTAGGTTACCTAGTGGGAACTTGGACTATGTAGGTTACCTAGCGGGCATTTTGACTATCTTGGTTATTTAGTGGGCACTTGGACTATATAGGTTAACTAGCGGACACTTGGACGAACTAGGTTAACGAGCGGGCCCTTGGACTATGTAGGTTACCTAGCGGGCACTTGGACTATCTAGGTTAGCTAACAGGAACTTGGACTATCTAGGTTACCTAGTGGTCACTTTGACTATTTAGGTCACCTAGCCGGCACTTGGACTATCTAGGTTAGCTAACGGGCACTTGGACTACCTAGGTTACCTAGCGGGCACTTAGACTATGTAGGTTACCTAGCAGGCACTTGTACTATCTAGGTTACCTAACGGGCACTTGGACTGTGCAGGTAACCTAGCGGACACTTGGACTGTCTAGGTTACCTAGCGGGCACATGGATTTCTAGGTTAACGAACGGGCACTTGGACTATGTAGGTTGCCTAGCGGGCACTTGGCCGATCTATGTTAGGTAACGGGCACTAGGACTATCTAGGTTACCTAGCGGGAACTTGGACTATGTAGGTAACCTAGCGGGCACTTGGACGATCTAGGTTACTTAACGGGCACTTGGACGATCTAGGTTAACTAGCGGGTACTTGGACTATCTAGTTTAATTAGCGGGCACTTGGACGATGCAGGTTCCCTAGTGGGCACTTTCACTATGTGGGTTCCATAGCGGACATTTGGACTATCTAGGTTACCTAACGGGCACTTGGAGTATGTAGGTTCCCTAGCGGGCACTTGGATTATGTAGGTTCCCTATCGGGCACTTGGACTATGTAGGTTACTAACGGGCATTTGGACTATGTAGGTTACTAGCGGGCATTTGGACTATGTAGGTTACCTAACGGGCACTTGGACTATGTACCTTCGCTATCGGTCACTTGGACAATGTTGGTTAACTAACGCGCAATAGGACTATGTAGGTTACCTAGCGGGCACTTGGACGATCAAGGTTACCTAGCGGGCACTTGGACTATATAGGTTAACTAGCGAGCCCTTGGACTATCTAGGTTACCTAGCGGGCACTTGGACTATGTAGGTTAACTAGCGGGCACATGGACTATCTAGGTTACCTAGCGGGCACTTGGACTATGTACGTTCCCTAACGGGCACTTGGACTATGTAGGTTCCCTAGCGGGCACTTGGACTATCAAGGTTAGCTAACGGGCACTTGGACTATGTAAATTCCCTAGCGGGCACTAGGATTATGTAGGTTCCCTATCAGGCACTTGAACTATGTAGGTTACTAGCGGGCATTTGGACAATGTAGGTTACCTAACGGGCACTTGGACTATGAGGGTTCCGTATCGGGCACTTGGACAATGTTGGTTAACTAGCGGGCACTAGGTCTATGTAGGTTACCTAGCGGGCACTTGGACTATCTAGGTTAGGTAACGGGCACTTGGACTATCTAGGTTACCTAGTGGGAACTTGGACTATGTAGGTTACCTAGCGGGCATTTTGACTATCTTGGTTATTTAGTGGGCACTTGGACTATATAGGTTAACTAGCAGACACTTGGACGAACTAGGTTAACGAGCGGGCCCTTGGACTATGTAGGTTACCTAGCGGGCACTTGGACTATCTAGGTTAGCTAACAGGAACTTGGACTATCTAGGTTACCTAGTGGTCACTTTGACTATTTAGGTCACCTAGCCGGCACTTGGACTATCTAGGTTAGCTAACGGGCACTTGGACTACCTAGGTTACCTAGCGGGCACTTAGACTATGTAGGTTACCTAGCAGGCACTTGGACTATCTAGGTTACCTAACGGGCACTTGGACTATGCAGGTAACCTAGCGGGCACTTGGACTGTCTAGGTTACCTAGCGGGCACATGGATTTCTAGGTTAACGAACGGGCACTTGGACTATGTAGGTTGCCTAGCGGGCACTTGGCCGATCTATGTTAGGTAACGGGCACTAGGACTACCTAGGTTACCTAGCGGGAACTTGGACTATGTAGGTAACCTAGCGGGCACATGGACTATCTAGGTTACTTAACGGGCACTTGGACGATCTAGGTTAACTAGCGGGCACTTCACGATATAGGTTAACTAGCGGACACGTGGATTAGCTAGGTTACCTAGCGGGCACTTGAACCATGTAGGTTAACTATTTGGCCCTTGGACTATCTAGGTTAGCTAACGGGCACTTGGACTATGTAGGTTAATTAGCGTGCACTTGGACTATGTAGGTGCCCTAGCGGGCATTTGGACTATATAGATTACCTAGCGGGCACTTGGACTTTGTAGGTTACCTAGCGGGCACTTGGACTATCTGGGTTACCTAGCGGGCACTTGGACTATCTAGGTTCCTTAGCGGGCACTTGGACTACATAGGTTCCCTAAAGGGCACTTGGACTATGTAGGTTCCCTAGCAGGCACTCGGACTATGAAGGTTCCCTAGTGGGCACTTGGACTATGTAGGTTCCATAGCAGGCCCTTTGACTATGTAATTTCTCTAACGGGCACTTGGATTTTGTGTGTTCCCTAGCAGGCCTTTGAACTATCTAGGTTACCTAACAGGCACTTGGACTATGTAGGTTCCCTAGCGGGCACTTGGACTATGTACGTTACTAGGGGGCATTTGGACTATGTAGGTTACCTACCGGATACTTGGACTATGTAGGTTCCTGATCAGGGACTTGGACAATATAGGTTAACTAGCGGGCACTAGGACTATGTAGGTTATCTAGTGGGTCCTTGTACTATGTAGGTTAACTAGCGGGCACTTTGACGATCTAGGTTAGCAAACGGGCACTTGGAATATGTAGGTTACCTAGCAGGCACTTGGACTATCTAGGTTACCTAGCGGGCACTTGGACTATCTAGGTTAACGAACGGGCACTTGGACTATGTGGTTACTTAGCGGGCACTTGGACTATCTCTGGTAGCTAACGGGCACATGGACTATCTCAGTTACCTAGCGGGCACTTGGACTATGTTGGTTACCAAGCGGGCACTTGGACAATCTAGGTTAACGAACGGGCACTTGGACTATGTAGGTTAGCTAACAGGAACTTGGACAATCTAGGTTAACTAGCGGGCATTTGGACGATGCAGGTTCCCTAGCGGGCACTTTGACTATGTAGGTTCCCTAGCGGGCACTTGGACTATGTGGGTACCCTAGTGGGCATTTGGACTATCTAGGCTTCCTAACGGGCATTTGGACTATGTAGGTTCCCTAGCGGGCACTTGGATTATGTAGGTTCCCGTCTTGCACTTGGACTATGTAGGTTACCTAGCGGGCACTTGGACTATGTAGGTTAACTAGCGGGCCCTTGCACTATGTAGGTTAACTAGCAGGCCCTTGGACTATGTAGGTTAACCAGCGGGCACTTAGTCCATCTAGGTTAACTAGTGGGCACTTGGAGGATATAGGTTAACTAGCGGACACTTGGATTAGCTAGGTTACCTAGCGGGCACTTGATCCATGTAGGTTAACTATTTGGCCCTTGGACTATCTAGGTTAGCTAACGGGCACTTGGACTATGTAGGTTAATTAGCGTGCACTTGGACTATGTAGGTGCCCTAGCGGGCATTTGGACTATATAGATTATCTAGCGGGCACTTGGACTTTGTAGGTTACCTAGCGGGCACTTGGAGTATGTAGGTTCCCTAGCGGGCACTTGGACTACATCGGTTCCCTAAAGGGCACTTGCACTATGCAGGTTCCCTAGCAGGCACTCTGACTATGAAGGTTCTCTAGCGGGCACTTGGACTATGTAGGTTCCATAGCAGGCCCTTTGACTATGTAAGTTCTCTAACGGGCACTTGGACTATGTATGTTAGCTAACGGGCACTTGGACTATGTAGGTTACCTAGCGGGCATTTGGACTATCTAGGTTACGTAGCGGGCACTTGGACTATGTAGGTGAACTAGAGGACATTAGGACGATCTAGGTTAACTAGTGGGCCCTTGGACTATGTAGGTTAACTAACGGGCACTTGGACTATCTAGGTTAACTAGCCGGCACTTGGGCTATCAAGGTTAACTAGCGAGCCCTTGGACTATGTAGGTTAATTAGCGGGCCCTTGGACTTGTAGCTTACCTAGCGGGCACTTGGACTATGTATGTTAGCTAACGGGAATTTGGACTATCTAGGCTACCTAGCGGTCACTTGGACTATGTAGGTTACCTAGCGGGCACTTGGACTATCTAGGTTGCCTAACGGGCACTAGGACTATACAGGTAACCTAGCCGGCATTGGAGTATCTTGGTTAGGAATGGGGACTTGGATTATGTAGGTGACCTACCAGGCATTTGTACTGTCTAGGTTACCTAGCGGGCACTTGGACTATCTAGGTTAACGAACGGGCACTTGGACTATGTAGGTTACCTAGCGTGCTCTTGGACTACGTATGTTAGCTAAGGGGCACTTGGACGATGCAGGTTCCCTAGCGGGCACTTTGACTATGTAGGTTCCTTTGCGGGCACTTGGACTATGTGGGTACCCTAGTGGGCATTTGGACTATCTAGGCTTCCTAACGGGCATTTGGACTATGTAGGTTCCCTAGCGGGCACTTGGATTATGTAGGTTCCCGTCTTGCACTTGGACTATGTAGGTTACCTAGCGGGCACTTGGACTACGTAGGTTAACTAGCGGGCCCTTGCACTATGTAGGTTAACTAGAAGGCCCTTGGACTTTGTAGGTTAACCAGCGGGCACTTAGACCATCTAGGTTAACTAGTGGGCACTTGGAGGATATAGGTTAACTAGCGGACACTTGGATTAGCTAGGTTACCTAGCGGGCACTTGAACCATGTAGGTTTACTATTTGGCCCTTGGACTATCTAGGTTAGCTAACGGGCACTTGGACTATGTAGGGTAATTAGCGTGCACTTGGACTATGTAGGTGCCCTAGCGGGCATTTGGACTATATAGATTATCTAGCGGGCACTTGGACTTTGTAGGTTACCTAGCGGGCACTTGGAGTATCTAGGTTCCCTAGCGGGCACTTGGACTACATAGGTTCCCTAAAGGGCACTTGCACTATGCAGGTTCCCTAGCAGGCACTCTGACTATGAAGGTTCTCTAGCGGGCACTTGGACTATGTAGGTTCCATAGCAGGCCCTTTGACTATGTAAGTTCTCTAACGGGCACTTGGACTATGTATGTTAGCTAACGGGCACTTGGACTATGTAGGTTACCTAGCGGGCACTTGGACTATCTAGGTTACGTAGCGGGCACTTGGACTATGTAGGTGAACTAGAGGACATTAGGACGATCTAGGTTAACTAGTGGGCCCTTGGACTATGTAGGTTAACTAGCGGGCACTTGGACTATCTAGGTTAACTAGCCGGCACTTGGGCTATCAAGGTTAACTAGCGAGCCCTTGGACTATGTAGGTTAACTAGCGGGCCCTTGGACTTGTAGCTTACCTAGCGGGCACTTGGACTAAGTAAGTTACCTAGCCGGCACTTGGACTATCTTGGTTAGCGAACGGGGACTTGGATTATGTAGGTGACCTACCAGGCACTTGTACTGTCTAGGTTACCTAGCGGGCACTTGGACTATCTTGGTTAACGAACGGGCACTTGGACTATGTAGGTTACCTAGCGTGCTCTTGGACTATGTATGTTAGCTAACGGGCACTTGGACTATCTAGGTTACCTAGCGGGCACTTGGAATATGTAGGTTACCTAGCGGGCACTTGGACTATCTAGGTTACCTAACGGGCACTTCGACTATCTAGGTTACGTAGCGGGCACTTGGACTATGTAGGTTACCCACAGGACATTTGGATGATCTAGGTTAACCAGTGGGCCCTTGGACTATGTAGGTTACCTAGCAGGCACTTGCACTATCTAGGTTAGCGAACGGGGACTTGGACTATGTAGTTGACCTAGCAGGCACTTGGACTGTCTAAGTTACCTAGCGGGCACTTGGACTATCTAGGTTAACGAACGGGCACTTGGACTATGTAGGTTACCTAGCGGGCACTTGGACTATGTATGTTAGCTAACGGGAATTTGGACTATCTAGGCTACCTTGTGGTCACTTGGACTATGTAGGTTACCTAGCGGGCACTTGGACTATCTAGGTTGCCTAACGGGCACTAGGACTATGCAGGTAACCTATCCGGCACTTGGAGTATCTTGGTTAGCGAACGGGGACTTGGATTATGTAGGTGACCTACCAGGCACTTGTACTGTCTAGGTTACCTAGTGGGCACTTGGACTATCTAGGTTAACGAACGGGCACTTGGACTATGTAGGTTACCTAGCGTGCTCTTGGACTATGTATGTTAGCTAACGGGCACTTGGACTATCTAGGTTACCTAGCGGGCACTTGGAATATGTAGGTTACCTAGCGGGCACTTGGACTATCTAGGTTACCTAACGGGCACTTCGACTATCTAGGTTACGTAGCGGGCACTTGGACTATGTAGGTTACCCACAGGACATTAGGATTATCTAGGTTAACTAGTGGGCCCTTGGACTATGTAGGTTACCTAGCAGGCACTTGCACTATCTAGGTTAGCGAACGGGGACTTGGACTATGTAGTTGACCTAGCAGGCACTTGGACTGTCTAAGTTACCTAGCGGGCACTTGGACTATCTAGGTTAACGAACGGGCACTTGGACTATGTAGGTTACCTAGCGGGCACTTGGACTATGTATGTTAGCTAACGGGAATTTGGACTATCTAGGCTACCTAGCGGTCACTTGGACTATGTAGGTTACCTAGCGGGCACTTGGACTATCTAGGTTGCCTAACGGGCACTAGGACTATGCAGGTAACCTAGCAGGCACTTGGACGTACTAGGTTAACGAGCGGGCCCTTAGACTATGTAGGTTACCTAGCGGGCACTTGGACTATCTAGGTTAGCTTACAGGAACTTGCTCTATCTAGGTTACCTAGCAGGCACTTTGACTATGTAAGTTACCTAGCGGCACTTGGACTATATAGGTTACCTAACGGGCACTTTGACTATCTAGGTTACCTAGCGGGCACTTGGACTATGTAGGTTACCTAAAGGGCTCTTTGACTATCTAGGTTACCTAGCGGGTACTTGGACTATCTAGGTTAACTAGCGGGCACTTGCACTATCTAGGTTCACTAACGGGCACTTGTACTATGTAAATTCCCTAGCGGACACTTGGAATATGTAGGTTCCCTATCAGGCACTTGGACTATGTAGGTTACTAGCGGGCATTTGGACTATGTAGATTACCTAACGGGCACTTGGACTATGAGGGTTCCATATCGGGCACTTGGACAACGTTGGTTAACTAGCGGGCACTAGGACTATGTAGGTTACCTAGCGGGCACTTGGACTATCTAGGTTAAGTAACGGGCACTTGGACTATCTAGGTTACCTAGTGGGAACTTGGACTATGTAGGTTACCTAGCGGGCATTTTGACTATCTTGGTTATTTAGTGGGCACTTGGACTATATAGGTTAACTAGCAGACACTTGGACGAACTAGGTTAACGAGCGGGCCCTTGGATTATGTAGGTTACCTAGCGGGCACTTGGACTATCTAGGTTAGCTAACAGGAACTTGGACTATCTAGGTTACCTAGTGGTCACTTTGACTATTTAGGTCACCTAGCCGGCACTTGGACTATCTAGGTTAGCTAATGGGCACTTGGACTACCTAGGTTACCTAGCGGGCACTTAGACTATGTAGGTTACCTAGGAGGCACTTGGACTATCTAGGTTACCTAACGGGCACTTGGACTATGCAGGTAACCTAGCGGGCACTTGGACTGTCTAGGTTACCTAGCGGGCACATGGATTTCTAGGTTAACGAACGGGCACTTGGACTATGTAGGTTGCCTAGCGGGCACTTGGCCGATCTATGTTAGGTAACGGGCACTAGGACTACCTAGGTTACCTAGCGGGAACTTGGACTATGTAGGTAACCTAGCGGGCACTTGGACTATCTAGGTTACTTAACGGGCACTTGGACGATCTAGGTTAACTAGCGGGCACTTCACGATATAGGTTAACTAGCGGACACGTGGATTAGCTAGGTTACCTAGCGGGCACTTGAACCATGTAGGTTAACTATTTGGCCCTTTGACTATCTAGGTTAGCTAACGGGCACTTGGACTATGTAGGTTAATTAGCGTGCACTTGGACTATGTAGGTGCCCTAGCGGGCATTTGGACTATCTAGATTACCTAGCGGGCACTTGGACTTTGTAGGTTACCTAGCGGGCACTTGGACTATCTGGGTTACCTAGCGGGCACTTGGACTATCTAGGTTCCTTAGCGGGCACTTGGACTACATAGGTTCCCTAAAGGGCACTTGGACTATGTAGCTTCCCTAGCAGGCACTCGGACTATGAAGGTTCCCTAGTGGGCACTTGGACTATGTAGGTTCCATAGCAGGCCCTTTGACTATGTAAGTTCTCTAACGGGCACTTGCACTATGTGGGTTCCCTAGCGGGCCTTTGAACTATCTAGGTTACCTAACGGGCACTTGGACTATGTAGGTTCCCTAGCGGGCACTTGGACTATGTACGTTACTAGGGGGCATTTGGACTATGTAGGTTACCTAGCGGATACTTGGACTATGTAGGTTCTTGATCAGGGACTTGGACAATGTAGGTTAACTAGCGGGCACTAGGACTATGTAGGTTAACTAGTGGGTCCTTGTACTATGTAGGTTAACTAGCGGGCACTTGGACTATCTAGGTTAACTAGCGGGCCCTTGGACTATGTAGGTTAACTAGCGGGCACTTTGACGATCTAGGTTAGCAAACGGGCACTTGGAATATGTAGGTTACCTAGCAGGCACTTGGACTATCTAGGTTACCTAGCGGGCACTTGGACTATCTAGGTTAACGAACGGGCACTTGGACTATGTGGTTACTTAGCGGGCACTTGGACTATCTCTGTTAGCTAACGGTCACTTGAACTATCTCAGTTACCTAGCGGGCACTTGGACTATGTTGGTTACCTAGCGGGCACTTGGACAATCTAACTTAACGAAAGGGCACTTGGACTATGTAGGTTAGCTAACAGGAACTTGGACAATCTAGGTTAACTAGCGGGCACTTGGACGATGCAGGTTCCCTAGCGGGCACTTTGACTATGTAGGTTCCCTAGCGGGCACTTGGACTATGTGGGTACCCTAGTGGGCATTTGGACTATCTAGGCTTCCTAACGGGCATTTGGACTATGTAGGTTCCCTAGCGGGCACTTGGATTATGTAGGTTACCTAGCGGGCACTTGGACTATGTAGGTTAACTAGCGGGCCCTTGCACTATGTAGGTTAACTAGCAGGCCCTTGGACTATGTAGGCTAACCAGCGGGCACTTAGACCATCTAGGTTAACTAGTGGGCACGTGGAGGATATAGGTTAACTAGCGGACACTTGGATTAACTAGGTTACCTAGCGGGCACTTGAACTATGTAGGTTAACTATTTGGCCCTTGGACTATCTAGGTTAGCTAACGGGCACTTGGACTATGTAGGTTAATTAGCGTGCACTTGGACTATGTAGGTGCCCTAGCGGGCATTTGGACTATATAGATTATCTAGCGGGCACTTGGACTTTGTAGGTTACCTAGCGGGCACTTGGAGTATCTAGGTTCCCTAGCGGGCACTTGGACTACATAGGACCCTAAAGGGCACTTGCACTATGCAGGTTCCCTAGCAGGCACTCTGACTATGAAGGTTCTCTAGCGGGCACTTGGACTATGTAGGTTCCATAGCAGGCCCTTTGACTATGTAAGTTCTCTAACTGGCACTTGGACTATGTATGTTAGCTAACGGGCACTTGGACTATCTAGGTTACCTAGCGGGCACTTGGAATATGTAGGTTACCTAGCGGGCACTTGGACTATCTAGGTTACCTAACGGGCACTTCGACTATCTAGGTTACTTAGCGGGCACTTGGACTATGTAGGTTACCCACAGGACATTTGGATGATCTAGGTTAACCAGTGGGCCCTTGGACTATGTAGGTTACCTAGCAGGCACTTGCACTATCTAGGTTAGCGAACGGGGACTTGGACTATGTAGTTGACCTAGCAGGCACTTGGACTGTCTAAGTTACCTAGCGGGCACTTGGACTATCTAGGTTAACGAACGGGCACTTGGACTATGTAGGTTACCTAGCGGGCACTTGGACTATGTATGTTAGCTAACGGGAATTTGGACTATCTAGGCTACCTAGCGGTCACTTGGACTATGTAGGTTACCTAGCGGGCACTTGGACTATCTAGGTTGCCTAACGGGCACTAGGACTATGCAGGTAACCTAGCCGGCACTTGGAGTATCTTGGTTAGCGAACGGGGACTTGGATTATGTAGGTGACCTACCAGGCACTTGTACTGTCTAGGTTACCTAGCGGGCACTTGGACTATCTAGTTTAACGAACGGGCACTTGGACTATGTAGGTTACCTAGCGTGCTCTTGGACTATGTATGTTAGCTAACGGGCACTTGGACTATCTAGGTTACCTAGCGGGCACTTGGAATATGTAGGTTACCTAGCGGGCACTTGGACTATCTAGGTTACCTAACGGGCACTTCGACTATCTAGGTTACGTAGCGGGCACTTGGACTATGTAGGTTACCCACAGGACATTAGGATGATCTAGGTTAACTAGTGGGCCCTTGGACTATGTAGGTTACCTAGCAGGCACTTGCACTATCTAGGTTAGCGAACGGGGACTTGGACTATGTAGTTGACCTAGCAGGCACTTGGACTGTCTAAGTTACCTAGCGGGCACTTGGACTATCTAGGTTAACGAACGGGCAGTTGGACTATGTAGGTTACCTAGCGGGCTCTTGGACTATGTATGTTAGCTAACGGGAATTTGGACTATCTAGGCTACCTAGCGGTCACTTGGACTATGTAGGTTACCTAGCGGGCACTTGGACTATCTAGGTTGCCTAACGGGCACTAGGACTATGCAGGTAACCTAGCAGGCACTTGGACGTACTAGGTTAACGAGCAGGCCCTTAGACTATGTAGGTTACCTAGCGGGCACTTGGACTATCTAGGTTAGCTAACAGGAACTTGCTCTATCTAGGTTACCTAGCAGGCACTTTGACTATGTAAGTTACCTAGCGGCACTTGGACTATATAGGTTACCTAACGGGCACTTTGACTATCTAGGTTACCTAGCGGGCACTTGGACTATGTAGGTTACCTAGCGGGCACTTGGACTATCTAGGTTACCTAAAGGGCTCTTTGACTATCTAGGTTACCTAGCGGGTACTTGGACTATCTAGGTTAACTAGCGGGCACTTGGACTATCTAGGTTCACTAACGGGCACTTGTACTATGTAAATTCCCTAGCGGACACTTGGAATATGTAGGTTCCCTATCAGGCACTTGGACTATGTAGGTTACTAGCGGGCATTTAGACTATGTAGGTTACCTAACGGGCACTTGGACTATGAGGGCTCCGTATCGGGCACTTGGACAACGTTGGTTAACTAGCGGGCACTTGGACTATCTAGGTTAAGTAACGGGCACTTGGACTATCTAGGTTACCTAGTGGGAACTTGGACTATGTAGGTTACCTAGCGGGCATTTTGACTATCTTGGTTATTTAGTGGGCACTTGGACTATATAGGTTAACTAGCAGACACTTGGACGAACTAGGTTAACGAGCGGGCCCTTGGATTATGTAGGTTACCTAGCGGGCACTTGGACTATCTAGGTTAGCTAACAGGAACTTGGACTATCTAGGTTACCTAGTGGTCACTTTGACTATTTAGGTCACCTAGCCGGCACTTGGACTATCTAGGTTAGCTAACGGGCACTTGGACTACCTAGGTTACCTAGCGGGCACTTAGACTATGTAGGTTACCTAGCAGGCACTTGGACTATCTAGGTTACCTAACGGGCACTTGGACTATGCAGGTAACCTAGCGGGCACTTGGACTGTCTAGGTTACCTAGCGGGCACATGGATTTCTAGGTTAACGAACGGGCACTTGGACTATGTAGGTTGCCTAGCGGGCACTTGGCCGATCTATGTTAGGTAACGGGCACTAGGACTATCTAGGTTACCTAGCGGGAACTTGGACTATGTAGGTAACCTAGCAGGCACTTGGACGATCTAGGTTACTTAACGGGCACTTGGACGATCTAGGTTAACTAGCGGGTACTTGGACTATCTAGGTTAATTAGCGGGCACTTGGACGATGCAGGTTCCCTAGTGGGCACTTTCACTATGTGGGTTCCATAGCGGACATTTGGACTATCTAGGTTACCTAACGGGCACTTGGAGTATGTAGGTTCCCTAGCGGGCATTTTTATTATGTAGGTTCCCTATCGGGCACTTGGACTATGTAGGTTACTAAAGGGCATTTGGACTATGTAGGTTACTAGCGGGCATTTGGACTATGTAGGTTACCTAACGGGCACTTGGACTATGGACCTTCGCTATCGGTCACTTGGACAATGTTGGTTAACTAACGCGCACTAGGACTATGTAGGTTACCTAGCGGGCACTTGGACGATCAAGGTTACCTAGCGGGCACTTGGACTATATAGGTTAACTAGCGAGCCTTTGGACTATCTAGGTTACCTAGCGGGCACTTGGACTATGTAGGTTAACTAGCGGGCACATGGACTATCTAGGTTACCTAGCGGGCACTTGGACTATGTACATTCCCTAACGGGCACTTGGACTATGTAGGTTCCCTAGCGGGCACTTGGACTATCTAGGTTAGCTAACCGGCACTTGGACTATGTAAATTCCTTAGCGGGCACTAGGATTATGTAGGTTCCCTATCAGGCACTTGAATTATGTAGGTTACTAGCGGGCATTTGGACTATGTAGGTTACCTAACGGGCACTTGGACTATGAGGGTTCCGTATCGGGCACTTGGATAATGTTGGTTAACTAGCGGGCACTAGGACTATGTAGGTTACCTAGCGGGCACTTGGACTATCTAGGTTAGGTAACGGGCACTTGGACTATCTAGGTTACCTAGTGGGAACTTGGACTATGTAGGTTACCTAGCGGGCATTTTGACTATCTTGGTTATTTTGTGGGCACTTGGACTATATAGGTTAACTAGCGGACACTTGGACGAACTCGGTTAACGAGCCGGCCCTTGGACTATGTATGGTACCTAGCTTGCACTTGGACTATCTAGGTTAGCTAACAGGAACTTGGACTATCTAGGTTACCTAGTGGTCACTTTGACTATTTAGGTCACCTAGCTGGCACTTGGACTATCTAGGTTAGCTAACGGGCACATGGACTACCTAGGTTACCTAGCGGGCACTTAGACTATGTAGGTTACCTAGCAGGCACTTGGACTATCTAGGTTACCTAACGGGCACTTGGACTATGCAGGTAACCTAGCGGGCACATGGACTGTCTAGGTTACCTAGCGGGCACATGGATTTCTAGGTTAACGAACGGGCACTTGGACTACCTAGGTTACCTAGCGGGCACTTAGACTATGTAGTTTACCTAGCAGGCACTTGGACTATCTAGGTTAGCTAACAGGCACTTGGACTACCTAGGTTACCTAGCGGGCACTTAGACTATGTAGGTTACCTAACAGGCACTTGGACTATCTAGGTTACCTAACGGGCACTTGGACTATGCAGGTAACCTAGCGGGCACTTGGACTGTCTAGATTACCTAGCGGGCACATGGATTTCTAGGTTAACGAACGGGCACTTGGACTATGTAGGTTGCCTAGCGGGCACTTGGCCGATCTATGTTAGGTAACGGGCACTAGGACTATCTAGGTTACCTAGCGGGAACTTGGACTATGTAGGTAACCTAGCGGGCACTTGGACTATCTAGGTTACTTAACGGGCACTTGGACGATCTAGGTTAACTAGCGGGCACTTCACGATATAGGTTAACTAGCGGACACTTGGATTAGCTAGGTTACCTAGCGGGCACTTGAACCATGTAGGTTAACTATTTGGCCCTTGGACTATCTAGGTTAGCTAACGGGCACTTGGACTATGTAGGTGCCCTAGCGGGCATTTGGACTATATAGATTACCTAGCGGGCACTTGGACTTTGTAGGTTACCTAGCGGGCACTTGGATTATCTGGGTTACCTAGCGGGCACTTGGACTATCTAGGTTCCTTAGCGGGCACTTGGACTACATAGGTTCCCTAAAGGGCACTTGGACTATGTAGGTTCCCTAGCAGGCACTCGTACTATGAAGGTTCCCTAGTGGGCACTTGGACTATGTAGGTTCCATAGCAGGCCCTTTGACTATGTAATTTCTCTAACGGGCACTTGGACTATGTGGGTTCCCTAGCGGGCCTTTGAACTATCTAGGTTACCTAACGGGCACTTGGACTATGTAGGTTCCTTAGCGGGCACTTGGACTATGTACGTTACTAGGGGACATTTGGACTATGTAGGTTACCTAGCGGATACTTGGACTATGTAGGTTCCTGATCAGGGACTTGGACAATGTTGGTTAACTAACGCGCACTAGGACTATGTAGGTTACCTAGCGGGCACTTGGACGATCAAGGTTACCTAGCGGGCACTTGGACTATATAGGTTAACTAGCGAGCCCTTGGACTATCTAGGTTACCTAGCGGGCACTTGGACTATGTAGGTTACCTAGCGTGCTCTTGGACTATGTATGTTAGCTAACGGGCACTTGGACTATCTAGGTTACCTAGCGGGCACTTGGAATATGTAGGTTACCAAGCGGGCACTTGGACGATCTAGGTTAACTAGCGGGCACTTCACGATATGGGTTAACTAGCGGACACTTGGATTAGCTAGGTTACCTAGCGGGCACTTGAACCATGTAGGTTAACTATTTGGACCTTGGACTATCTAGGTTAGCTAACGGGCACTTGGACTATGTAGATTAATTAGCGTATACTTGGACTATGTAGGTGCCCTAGCGGGCATTTGGACTATATAGATTACCTAGTGGGCACTTGTACTTTGTAGGTTACCTAGCGGGCACTTGGACTATCTGGGTTACCAAGCGCGCACTTGGACTATCTCGGTTCCTTAGCGGGCACTTGGAGTACATAGGTTCCCCAAAGGGCACTTGGACTATATAGGTTCCATAGCAGGCCCTTTGACTATGTAAGTTCTCTAACGGGCACTTGGACTATGTGGGTTCCCTAGCGGGCCTTTGGACTATCTAGGTTACCTAGCGGGCACTTGGATTATGTACGTTACTAGGGCGCATTTGGACTATGTAGGTTACCTAGCGGATACTTGGACTATGTAGGTTCCCGATCAGGGATCTGGACAATGTAGGTTAACTAGCGGGCACTAGGACTATGTAGGTTAACTAGTGGGTCCTTGTACTATGTAGATTAACTAGCGGGCACTTGGACTATCTAGGTTAACTAGCGGACCCTTGGACTATGTAGGTTAACTAGCGGGCACTTTGACGATCTAGGTTAGCAAACGGGCACTTGGAATATGTAGGTTACCTAGCAGGCACTTGGACTGTCTAGGTTACCTAGCGGGCACTTGGACTATCTAGGTTAACGAACGGGCACTTGGACTATGTGGTTACCTAGCGGGCACTTGGACTATCTCTGTTAGCTAACGGGCACTTGGACTATCTAAGTTACCTAGCGGGCACTTGGACTATGTAGGTTATCTAGCGGGCACTTGGACAATCTAGGTTAACGAACGGGCACTTGGACTATGTAGGTTAGCTAACAGGAACTTGGACAATCTAGGTTAACTAGCGGGCACTTGGACGATGCAGGTTCCCTAGCGGGCACTTTGACTATGTAGGTTCCCTAGTGGGCACTTGACTATGTGGGTTCCCGTCTTGCACTTGGACTATGTAGGTTACCTAGCGGGACTTGGACTATGTAGGTTAACTAGCGGGCCCTTGCACTATGTAGGTTAACTAGCGGGCCGTTGGACTATGTAGGTTAACCAGCGGGCACTTGGATTATGTAGGTTCCCGTCTAGCACTTGGACTATGTAGGTTACCTAGTGGGACTTGGACTATGTAGGTTAACTAGCGGGCCCTTGCACTATGTAGGTAAACTAGCGGGCCGTTGGACTATGTAGGTTAACCAGCGGGCACCTAGACCATCTAGGTTAACTAGCGGACACTAGGATTAGCTAGGTTACCTAGCGGGCACTTGAACCATGTAGGTTAACTATTTGGCCCTTGGACTATCTAGGTTAGCTAACGGGCACTTGGACTATGTAGGTTAATTAGTGTTCACTTGGACTCTTTAGGTGCCCTAGCAGGCACTCTGACTATGAAGGTTCTCTAGCGGGCACTTGGACTATGTAGGTTCCATAGCAGTCCCTTTGACTATGTAAGTTCTCTAACGGGCACATGGACAATGTATGTTAGCTAACTGGCACTTGGACTATGTAGGTTACCTAGCGGGCACTTGGACTATCTAGGTTACGTAGCGGGCACTTGGACTATGTAGGTGAACTAGAGGACATTAGGACGATCTAGGTTAACTAGTGGGCCCTTGGACTATGTAGGTTAACTAGCGGGCACTTGGACTATCTAGGTTAACTAGCCGGCACTTGGACTATCAAGGTTAACTAGCGAGCCCTTGGACTATGTAGGTTAACTAGCGGGCCCTTGGACTTGTAGCTTACCTAGCGGGCACTTGGACTAAGTAGGTTACCTAGCCGGCACTTGGCCTATCTAGGTTAGCGAACGGGGACGTGGACTATGTAGGTGACCTACCAGGCACTTGTACTGTCAAGGTTACCTAGCGGGCACTTGGACTATCTAGGTTAACGAACGGGCACTTGGACTATGTAGGTTACCTAGCGTGCTCTTGGACTTTGTATGTTAGCTAACGGGCACTCGGACTATCTAGGTTACCTAGCGGGCACTTGGAATATGTAGGTTACCTAGCGGGCACTTGGACTATCTAGGTTACCTAAGGGGCACTTCGACTATCTAGGTTACGTAGCGGGCACTTGGACTATGTAGGTTACCTACAGGACATTTGGATGATCTAGGTTAACTAGTGGGCCCTTGGACTATGTTGGTTACCTAGCAGGCATTTGCACTATCTAGGTTAGCGAACCGGGACTTGGACTATGTAGTTGACCTAGCAGGCACTTGGACTGTCTAAGTTACCTAGCGGGCACTGGGACTATCTAGGTTAACTAACGGACACTTGGACTATGTAGGTTACCTAGCGCGCACTTTGACTATGTATGTTAGCTAACGGGAACGTGGACCATCTAGGCTACCTTGCGGTCACTTGGACTATGGAGGTTACCTAGCGGGCACTTGGACTATCTAGGTTACTTTACGGGCACTAGAACTATGCAGGTAACCTAGCAGGCACTTGGACGAACTAGGTTAACGAGCGGGCCCTTAGACTATGTAGCTTACCTAGCGGGAACTTGGACTATCTAGGTTAGCTAACAGGAACTTGGTCTATCTAGGTTACCTAGCAGGCACTTTGACAATGTAAGTTACCTAGCGGCACTTGGACTATCTAGGTTACCTAGCGGGCACTTGGACTATGTAGGTTACCTAGCGGGCACTTGGACTATCTAGGTTAACTAACGGGCAATTTGACTATCTAGGTTACCTAGGGGGCACTTGGACTATCTAGGTTAGCTAAAAGGAATTTGGACTATCTAGGTTACGTAGCGGGCACTAGGACTATGTAGGTTACCTAACGGGCACTTGGACTATGTAGGTTAACTAGCGGACACTTGGACGATCTAGGTTAACTAGCCGGCACTTGGAATATCTAGGTTAACTAGGGGGCCCTTGGACTATGTAGGTTAACTAGCGGGCACTTGGACGATCTAGGTTAACTACCTGGCAATTGGACAATCTAGTTTAAGTAGCGGGTACTTGGACTATCTAGGTTAATTAGCGGGCACTTGGACAATGCAGGTTCCCTAGTGGGCACTTTCACTATGTGGGTTCCATAGCGGACATTTGGACTATGTAGGTTACCTAGCGTGCTCTTGGACTTTGTATGTTAGCTAACGGGCACTCGGACTATCTAGGTTACCTAGCGGGCACTTGGAATATGTAGGTTACCTAGCGGGCACTTGGACTATCTAGGTTACCTAAGGGGCACTTCGACTATCTAGGTTACGTAGCGGGCACTTGGACTATGTAGGTTACCTACAGGACATTTGGATGATCTAGGTTAACTAGTGGGCCCTTGGACTATGTTGGTTACCTAGCAGGCATTTGCACTATCTAGGTTAGCGAACCGGGACTTGGACTATGTAGTTGACCTAGCAGGCACTTGGACTGTCTAAGTTACCTAGCGGGCACTGGGACTATCTAGGTTAACTAACGGACACTTGGACTATGTAGGTTACCTAGCGCGCACTTTGACTATGTATGTTAGCTAACGGGAACGTGGACCATCTAGGCTACCTTGCGGTCACTTGGACTATGGAGGTTACCTAGCGGGCACTTGGACTATCTAGGTTACTTTACGGGCACTAGAACTATGCAGGTAACCTAGCAGGCACTTGGACGAACTAGGTTAACGAGCGGGCCCTTAGACTATGTAGCTTACCTAGCGGGAACTTGGACTATCTAGGTTAGCTAACAGGAACTTGGTCTATCTAGGTTACCTAGCAGGCACTTTGACAATGTAAGTTACCTAGCGGCACTTGGACTATCTAGGTTACCTAGCGGGCACTTGGACTATGTAGGTTACCTAGCGGGCACTTGGACTATCTAGGTTAACTAACGGGCAATTTGACTATCTAGGTTACCTAGGGGGCACTTGGACTATCTAGGTTAGCTAAAAGGAATTTGGACTATCTAGGTTACGTAGCGGGCACTAGGACTATGTAGGTTACCTAACGGGCACTTGGACTATGTAGGTTAACTAGCGGACACTTGGACGATCTAGGTTAACTAGCCGGCACTTGGAATATCTAGGTTAACTAGGGGGCCCTTGGACTATGTAGGTTAACTAGCGGGCACTTGGACGATCTAGGTTAACTACCTGGCAATTGGACAATCTAGTTTAAGTAGCGGGTACTTGGACTATCTAGGTTAATTAGCGGGCACTTGGACAATGCAGGTTCCCTAGTGGGCACTTTCACTATGTGGGTTCCATAGCGGACATTTGGACTATGTAGGTTACCTAACGGGCACTTGGAGTATGTAGGTTCCCTAGGGGGCACTTGGATTATGTAGGTTCCCTATCGGGCACTTGGACTATGTAGGTTACTAACGGGCATTTGGACTATGTAGGTTACTAGCGGGCATTTGGACTATGTAGGTTACCTAACGGGCACTTGGACTATGTATGTTAGCTAACGGGAACGTGGACTATCTAGGCTACCTTGCGGTCGCTTGGACTATCTAGGCTACCTTGCGGTCACTTGGACTATGTAGGTTACCGAGCGGGCACTTGGACTATCTAGGTTACTTAACGGGCACTAGAACTATGCAGGTAACCTAGCAGGCACTTGGACGAACTAGGTTAACGAGCGGGCCCTTAGACTATGTAGGTTACCTAGCGGGAACTTGGACTATCTAGGTTAGCTAACAGGAACTTGGTCTATCTAGGTTACCTAGCAGGCACTTTGACTATGTAAGTTACCTAGCGGCACTTGGACTATCTAGGTTACCTAGCGGGCACTTGGACTATGTAGGTTACCTAGCGGGCACTTGGACTATCTAGGTTACCTAACGGGCACTTTGACTATCTAGGTTACCTAGGGGCCACTTGGACTATGTAGGTTACCTAACGGGCACTTGGACTATGTAGGTTAACTAGCGGACACTTGGACGATCTAGGTTAACTAGCCGGCACTTGGAATATCTAGGTTAACTAGGGGGCCCTTGGACTATGTAGTTTAACTAGCGGGCACTTGGACGATCTAGGTTAACTACCTGGCAATTGGACAATCTAGTTTAAGTAGCGGGTACTTGGACTATCTAGGTTAATTAGCGGGCACTTGGACGATGCAGGTTCCCTAGTGGGCACTTTCACTATGTGGGTTCCATAGCGGACATTTGGACTATCTAGGTTACCTAAGGGGCACTTGGAGTATGTAGGTTCCCTAGCGGGCACTTGGATTATGTAGGTTCCCTATCGGGCACTTGGACTATGTAGGTTACTAACGGGCATTTGGACTATGTAGGTTAGTAGCGGGCATTTGGACTATGTAGGTTACCTAACGGGCTCTTGGACTATGTACCTTCGCTATCGGGCACTTGGACAATGTTGGTTAACTAACGCGCACTAGGACTATGTAGGTTACCTAGCGGGCACTTGGACGATCAAGGTTACCTAGCGGGCACTTGGACTATATAGGTTAACTAGTGAGCCCTTGGACTATCTAGGTTACCTAGTGGACACTTGGACTATGTAGGTTACCTAGCGTGCGCTTGGACTTTGTATGTTAGCTAACGGGCACTTGGACTATCTAGGTTACCTAGCGGGCACTTGGAATATGTAGGTTACCTAGCGGGCACTTGGACTATCTAGGTTACCTAACGGGCACTTCGACTATCTAGGTTACGTAGCGGGCACTTGGACTATGTAGGTTACCTACAGGACATTTGGATGATCTAGGTTAACTAGTGGGCCCTTGGACTATGTAGGTTACCTAGCAGGCACTTGCAATATCTAGGTTAGCGAACGGGGACTTGGACTATGTAGTTGACCTAGCAGGCACTTGGACTGTCTAAGTTACCTAGCGGGCACTGGGACTATCTAGGTTAACTAACGGACACTTGGACTATGTAGGTTACCTAGCGGGCACTTTGACTATGTATGTTAGCTAACGGGAACGTGGACTATCTAGGCTACCTTGCGGTCACTTGGACTATGTAGGTTACCTAGCGGGCACTTGGACTATCTAGGTTATTTAACGGGCACTAGAACTATGCAGGTAACCTAGCAGGCACTTGGACGAACTAGGTTAACGAGCGGGCCCTTAGACTATGTAGGTTACCTAGCGGGAACTTGGACTATCTAGGTTAGCTAACAGGAACTTGGTCTATCTAGGTTACCTAGCAGGCACTTTGACTATGTAAGTTACCTAGCGGCACTTGGACTATCTAGGTTACCTAGCGGGCACTTGGACTATGTAGGTTACCTAGCGGGCACTTGGACTATCTAGGTTACCTAACGGGCACTTTGACTATCTAGGTTACCTAGGGGGCACTTGGACTATCTAGGTTAGCTAAAAGGAACTTGGACTATCTAGGTTACCTAGCGGGCACTAGGACTATGTAGGTTACCTAACGGGCACTTGGACTATGTAGGTTAACTAGCGGACACTTGGACGATCTAGCTTAACTAGCCGGCACTTGGAATATCTAGGTTAACTAGGGGGCCCTTGGACTATGTAGGTTAACTAGCGGGGACTTGGACGATCTAGGTTACTTAACGGGCACTTGGACGATCTAGGTTAACTAGCGGGTACTTGGACTATCTAGGTTAATTAGCGGGCACTTGGACGATGCAGGTTTCCTAGTGGGCACTTTCACTATGTGGGTTCCATAGCGGACATTTGGACTATCTAGGTTACCTAACGGGCACTTGGAGTATGTAGGTTCCCTATCGGGCACTTGGACTATGTAGGTTACTAACGGGCATTTGGACTATGTAGGTTACTAGCGGGCATTTGGACTATGTAGGTTACCTAACGGGCACTTGGACTATGTACCTTCGCTATCGGTCACTTGGACAATGTTGGATAACTAACGCGCACTAGGACTATGTAGGTTACCTAGCGGGCACTTGGACGATCAAGGTTACCTAGCGGGCACTTGGACTATATAGGTTAACTAGCGAGCCCTTGGACTATCTAGGTTACCTAGCGGGCACTTGGACTATGTAGGTTAACTAGCGGGCACATGGACTATCTAGGTTACCTAGCGGGCACATGGACTATGTACGTTCCCTAACGGGCACTTGGACTATGTAGGTTCCCTAGCGGGCACTTGGACTATCTAGGTTAGCTAACGGGCACTTGGACTATGTAAATTCCCTAGCGGGCACTAGGATTATGTAGGTTCCCTATCAGGCACTTGAACTATGTAGGTTACTAGCGGGCATTTGGACTATGTAGGTTACCTAACGGGCACTTGGACTATGAGGGTTCCGTATCGGGCACTTGGACAATGTTGGTTAACTAGCGGGCACTAGGACTATGTAGGTTACCTAGCGGGCACTTGGACTATCTAGGTTACCTAGTGGGAACTTGGACTATGTAGGTTACCTAGCGGGCATTTTGACTATCTTGGTTATTTAGTGGGCACTTGGACTATATAGGTTAACTAGCGGACACTTGGACGAACTAGGTTAACGAGCGGGCCCTTGGACTATGTAGGTTACCTAGCGGGCACTTGGACTAACTAGGTTAGCTAACAGGAACTTGGACTATCTAGGTTACCTAGTGGTCACTTTGACTATTTAGGTCACCTAGCCGGCACTTGGACTATCTAGGTTAGCTAACGGGCACTTGGACTACCTAGGTTACCTAGCGGGCACTTAGACTATGTAGGTTACCTAGCAGGCACTTGTACTATCTAGGTTACCTAACGGGCACTTGGACTATGCAGGTAACCTAGCGGGCACTTGGACTGTCTAGGTTACCTAGCGGGCACATGGATTTCTAGGTTAACGAACGGGCACTTGGACTATGTAGGTTGCCTAGCGGGCACTTGGCCGATCTATGTTAGGTAACGGGCACTAGGACTATCTAGGTTACCTAGCGGGAACTTGGACTATGTAGGTAACCTAGCGGGCACTAGGACGATCTAGGTTACTTAACGGGCACTTGGACGATCTAGGTTAACTAGCGGGTACTTGGACTATCTAGGTTAATTAGCGGGCACTTGGACGATGCAGGTTCCCTAGTGGGCACTTTCACTATGTGGGTTCCATAGCGGACATTTGGACTATCTAGGTTACCTAACGGGCACTTGGAGTATGTAGGTTCCCTAGCGGGCACTTGGATTATGTAGGTTCCCTATCGGGCACTTGGACTATGTATGTTAGTAACGGGCATTTGGACTATGGAGGTTACTAGCGGGCATTTGGACTATGTAGGTTACCTAACGGGCACTTGGACTATGTACCTTCGCTATCGGTCACTTGGACAATGTTGGTTAACTAACGCGCACTAGGACTATGTAGGTTACCTAGCGGGCACTTGGACGATCAAGGTTAACTAGCGAGCCCTTGGACTATCTAGGTTACCTAGCGGGCACTTGGACTATGTAGGTTAACTAGCGGGCACATGGACTATCTAGGTTACCTAGCGGCCACTTGGACTATGTACGTTCCCTAACGGGCACTTGGACTATGTAGGTTCCCTAGCGGGCACTTGGACTATCTAGGTTAGCTAACGGGCACTTGGACTATGTAAATTCCTTAGCGGGCACTAGGATTATGTAGGTTCCCTATCAGGCACTTGAACTATGTAGGTTACTAGCGGGCATTTGGACTATGTAGGTTACCTAACGGGCACTTGGACTATGAGGGTTCCGTATCGGGCACTTGGACAATGTTGGTTAACTAGCGGGCACTAGGACTATGTAGGTTACCTAGCGGGCACTTGGACTATCTAGGTTACCTAGTGGGAACTTGGACTCTGTAGGTTACCTAGCGGGCATTTTGACTATCTTGGTTATTTAGTGGGCACTTGGACTATATAGGTTAACTAGCGGACACTTGGACGAACTAGGTTAACGAGCGGGCCCTTGGACTATGTAGGTTACCTAGCGGGCACTTGGACTATCTAGGTTAGCTAACAGGAACTTGGACTATCTAGGTTACCTAGTGGTCACTTTGACTATTTAGGTCACCTAGCCGGCACTTGGACTATTTAGGTTAGCTAACGGGCACTTGGACTACCTAGGTTACCTAGCGGGCACTTAGACTATGTAGGTTACCTAGCAGGCACTTGTACTATCTAGGTTACCTAACGGGCACTTGGACTATGCATGTAACCTAGCGGGCACTTGGACTGTCTAGGTTACCTAGCGGGCACATGGATTTCTAGGTTAACGAACGGGCACTTGGACTATGTAGGTTGCCTAGCGGGCACTTGGCCGATCTATGTTAGGTAACGGGCACTAGGACTATCTAGGTTACCTAGCGGGAACTTGGACTATGTAGGTAATCTAGCGGGCACTAGGACGATCTAGGTTACTTAACGGGCACTTGGACGATCTAGGTTAACTAGCGGGTACTTGGACTATCTAGGTTAATTAGCGGGCACTTGGACGATGCAGGTTCCCTAGTGGGCACTTTCACTATGTGGGTTCCATAGCGGACATTTGGACTATCTAGGTTACCTAACGGGCACTTGGAGTATGTAGGTTCCCTAGCGGGCACTTGGATTATGTAGGTTCCCTATCAGGCACTTGGACTATGTAGGTTACTAACGGGCATTTGGACTATGTAGGTTACTAGCGGGCATTTGGACTATGTAGGTTACCTAAAGGGCACTTGGACTATGTACCTTCGCTATCGGTCACTTGGACAATGTTGGTTAACTAACGCGCACTAGGACTATGTAGGTTACCTAGCGGGCACTTGGATCATCAAGGTTAACTAGCGAGCCCTTGGACTATCTAGGTTACCTAGCGGGCACTTGGACTATGTAGGTTAACTAGCG
Organism: Tenrec ecaudatus; assembly: GCF_050624435.1. NCBI lineage: Eukaryota > Metazoa > Chordata > Mammalia > Afrosoricida > Tenrecidae > Tenrec > Tenrec ecaudatus. Next base: position 558,633 of record NW_027459314.1, on the reverse strand, counting down.
AGCACATGGACTATCTAGGTTACCTAGCGGGCACTTGGACTATGTACGTTCCCTAACGGGCACTTGGACTATGTAGGTTCCCTAGCGGGCACTTGGACTATCTAGGTTAGCTAACGGGCACTTGGACTATGTAAATTCCTTAGCGGGCACTAGGATTATGTAGGTTCCCTATCAGGCACTTGAACTATGTAGGTTACTAGCGGGCATTTGGACTATGTAGGTTACCTAACGGGCACTTGGACTATGAGGGTTCCGTATCGGGCACTTGGACAATGTTGGTTAACTAGCGGGCACTAGGATTATGTAGGTTACCTAGCGGGCACTTGGACTATCTAGGTTAGGTAACGGGCACTTGGACTATCTAGGTTATCTAGTGGGAACTTGGACTATGTAGGTTACCTAGCGGGCATTTTGACTATCTTGGTTATTTAGTGGGCACTTGGACTATATAGGTTAACTAGCGGACACTTGGATGAACTAGGTTAACGAGCGGGCCCTTGGACTATGTAGGGTACCTAGCTTGCACTTGGACTATCTAGGTTAGCTAACAGGAACTTGGACTATCTAGGTTACCTAGTGGTCATTTTGACTATTTAGGTCACCTAGCTGGCACTTGGACTATCTAGGTTAGCTAACGGGAACAAGGACTACCTAGGTTACCTAGCGGGCACTTAGACTATGTAGGTTACCTAGCAGGCACTTGGACTATCTAGGTTACCTAACGGGCATTTGGATTATGCAGGTAACCTAGCGGGCACTTGGACTGTCTAGGTTACCTAGCGGGCACATGGATTTCTAGGTTAACGAACGGGCACTTGGACTATGTAGGTTGCCTAGCGGGCACTTGGCCGATCTATGTTAGGTAACGTGCACTAGGACTATCTAGGTTACCTAGCGGGAACTTGGACTATGTAGGTAACCTAGCGGGCACTTGGACTATCTAGGTTACTTAACGGGCACTTGGACTATCTAGGTTAACTAGCGGGCACTTCACGATATAGGTTAACTAGCGGACACTTGGATTAGCTAGGTTACCTAGCGGGCACTTGAACCATGTAGGTTAACTATTTGGCCCTTGGACTATCTACGTTAGCTAACGGGCACTTGGACTATGTAGGTTAATTAGCGTGCACTTGGACTATGTAGGTGCCCTAGCGGGCATTTGGACTATATAGATTACCTAGCGGGCACTTGGACTTTGTAGGTTACCTAGCGGGCACTTGGACTATCTGGGTTACCTAGCGGGCACTTGGACTATCTAGGTTCCTTAGCGGGCACTTGGACTACATAGGTTCCCTAAAGGGCACTTGGACTATGTAGGTTCCCTAGCAGGCACTCGGACTATGAAGGTTCCCTAGTGGGCACTTGGACTATGTAGGTTCCATAGCAGGCCCTTTGACTATGTAATTTCTCTAACGGGCACTTGGACTATGTAGGTTCCCTAGCGGGCACTTGGACTATGTACGTTACTAGGGGGCATTTGGACTATGTAGGTTACAAAGCGGATACTTGGACTATGTAGGTTCCTGATCAGGGACTTGGACAATGTAGGTTAACTAGCGGGCACTAGGACTATGTAGGTTATCTAGTGGGTCCTTGTACTATGTAGGTTAACTAGCGGGCACTTGGACTATCTAGGTTAACTAGCGGGCCCTTGGACTATGTAGGTTAACTAGCGGGCACTTTGACGATCTAGGTTAGCAAACGGGCACTTGGAATATGTAGGTTACCTAGCAGGCACTTGGACTATCTAGGTTACCTAGCGGGCACTTGGACTATCTAGGTTAACGAACGGGCACTTGGACTATGTGGTTACTTAGCGGGCACTTGGACTATCTCTGTTAGCTAACGGGCACTTGGACTATCTCAGTTACCTAGCGGGCACTTGGACTATGTTGGTTACCTAGCGGGCATTGGACAATCTAGGTTAACGAACGGGCACTTGGACTATGTAGGTTAGCTAACAGGAACTTGGACAATCTAGGTTAACTAGCGGGCACTTGGACGATGCAGGTTCCCTAGCGGGCACTTTGACTATGTAGGTTCCCTAGCGGGCATTTGGACAATCTAGGCTTCCTAACGGGTATTTGGACTATGTAGGTGCCCTAGCGGGCACTTGGATTATATAGGTTCCCGTCTTGCACTTGGACTATGTAGGTTACCTAGCGGGCACTAGGACTATGTAGGTTAACTAGCGGGCCCTTGCACTATGTAGGTTAACTAGCAGGCCCTTGGACTATGTAGGTTAACCAGCGGGCACTTAGACCATCTAGGTTAACTAGTGGGCACTTGGAGGATATAGGTTAACTAGCGGACACTTGGATTAGCTAGGTTACCTAGCGGGCACTTGAACCATGTAGGTTAACTATTTGGCCCTTGGACTATCTAGGTTAGCTAACGGGCACTTGGACTATGTAGGTTAATTAGCGTGCACTTGGACTATGTAGGTGCCCTAGCGGGCATTTGGACTATATAGATTATCTAGCGGGCACTTGGACTTTGTAGGTTCCCTAGCGGGCACTTGGACTACAAAAGTTCCCTAAAGGGCACTTGCACTATGCAGGTTCCCTAGCAGGCACTCTGACTATGAAGGTACTCTAGCGGGCACTTGGACTATGTAGGTTCCATAGCAGGCCCTTTGAATATGTAAGTTCTCTAACGGGCACTTGGACTATGTATGTTAGCTAACGGGCACTTGGACTATGTAGGTTACCTAGCGGGCACTTGGACTATCTAGGTTACGTAGCGGGCACTTGGACTATGTAGGTGAACTAGAGGACATTAGGACGATCTAGGTTAACTAGTGGGCCCTTGGACTATGTAGGTTAACTAGCGGGCACTTGGACTATCTAGGTTAACTAGCCTGCACTTGGGCTATCAAGGTTAACTAGCGAGCCCTTGGACTATGTAGGTTAACTAGAGGGCCCTGGGACTTGTAGCTTACCTAGCGGGCACTTGGACTAAGTAAGTTACCTAGCCGGCACTTGGACTATCTAGGTTAGCGAACGGGGACTTGGATTATGTAGGTGACCTACCAGGCACTTGTACTGTCTAGGTTACCTAGCGGGCACTTGGACTATCTTGGTTAACGAACGGGCACTTGGACTATGTAGGTTACCTAGCGTGCTCTTGGACTATGTATGTTAGCTAACGGGCACTTGGACTATCTAGGTTACCTAGCGGGCACTTGGAATATGTAGGTTACCTAGCGGGCACTTGGACTATCTAGGTTACCTAACGGGCACTTCGACTATCTAGGTTACGTAGCGGGCACTTGGACTATGTAGGTTACCCACAGGACATTTGGATGATCTAGGTTAACTAGCGGGCCCTTGGACTAAGTAGGTTACCTAGCAGGCACTTGCACTATCTAGGTTAGCGAACGGGGACTTGGACTATGTAGTTGACCTAGCAGGCACTTGGACTGTCTAAGTTACCTAGCGGGCACTTGGACAATCTAGGTTAACGAACGAGCACTTGGACTATGTAGGTTACCTAGCGGGCACTTTGACTATGTATGTTAGCTAACGGGAATTTGGACTATCTAGGCTACCTAGCGGTCACTTGGACTATGTAGGTTACCTAGCGGGCACTTGGACTATCTAGGTTGCCTAACGGGCACTAGGACTATGCAGGTAACCTAGCAGGCACTTGGACGTACTAGGTTAACGAGCGGGCCCTTAGACTATGTAGGTTACCTAGCGGGCACTTGGACAATCTAGGTTAACGAACGGGCACTTGGACTATGTAGGTTACCTAGCGGGCACTTGGACTATGTATGTTAGCTAACGGGAATTTGGACTATCTAGGCTACCTAGCGGTCACTTGGACTATGTAGGTTACCTAGCGGGCACTTGGACTATCTAGGTTGCCTAACGGGCACTAGGACTATGCAGGTAACCTAGCAGGCACTTGGACGTACTAGGTTAACGAGCGGGCCCTTAGACTATGTAGGTTACCTAGCGGGCACTTGGACTATCTAGGTTAGCTAACAGGAACTTGTTCTATCTAGGTTACCTAGCAGGAACTTTGACTATGTAAGTTACCTAGCGGCACTTGGACTATATAGGTTACCTAACGGGCACTTTGACTATCTAGGTTACCTAGCGGGCACTTGGACTATGTAGGTTACCTAGCTGGCACTTGGAATATCTAGGTTACCTAAAGGGCTCTTTGACTATCTAGGTTACCTAGCGGGTACTTGGACTATCTAGGTTAACTAGCGGGCACTTGGACTATCTAGGTTCACTAACGGGCACTTGTACTATGTAAATTCCCTAGCGGACACTTGTATTATGTAGGTTCCCTATCAGGCTCTTGGACTATGTAGGTTACTAGCTGGCATTTGGACTATGTAGGTTACCTAACGGGCACTTGGACTATGAGGGTTCCGTATCGGGCACTTGGACAATGTTGGTTAACTAGCGGGCACTAGGACTATGTAGGTTACCTAGCGGGCACTTGGACTATCTAGGTTAGGTAACGGGCACTTGGACTATCTAGGTTACCTAGTGGGAACTTGGACTATGTAGGTTACCTAGCGGGCATTTTGACTATCTTGGTTATTTAGTGGGCACTTGGACTATATAGGTTAACTAGCGGACACTTGGACGAACTAGGTTAACGAGCGGGCCCTTGGACTATGTAGGTTACGTAGCGGGCACTTGGACTATCTAGGTTAGCTAACAGGAACTTGGACTATCTAGGTTACCTAGTGGTCACTTTGACTATTTAGGTCACCTAGCCGGCACTTGGACTATCTAGGTTAGCTAACGGGCACTTGGACTACCTAGGTTACCTAGCGGGCACTTAGACTATGTAGGTTACCTAGCAGGCACTTGTACTATCTAGGTTACCTAACGGGCACTTGGACTATGCAGGTAACCTAGCGGGCACTTGGACTGTCTAGGTTACCTAGCGGGCACATGGATTTCTAGGTTAACGAACGGGCACTTGGACTATGTGGGTTCCCTAGCAGGCCTTTGAACTATCTGGGTTACCTAACGGGCACTTGGACTATGTAGGTTCCCTAGCGGGCACTTGGACTATGTACTTTACTAGGGGGCATTTGGACTATGTAGGTTACCTACCGGATACTTGGACTATGTAGGTTCCTGATCAGGGACTTGGACAATATAGGTTAACTAGCGGGCACTAGCACTATGTAGGTTATCTAGTGGGTCCTTGTACTATGTAGGTTAACTAGCGGGCACTTGGACTATCTAGGTTAACTAGCGGGCCCTTGGACTATGTAGGTTAACTAGCGGGCACTTTGACGATCTAGGTTAGCAAACGGGCACTTGGAATATGTAGGTTACCTAGCGGGCACTTGGACTATCTAGGTTAACGAACGGGCACTTGGACTATGTGGTTACTTAGCGGGCACTTGGACTATCTCTGTTAGCTAACGGGCACTTGGACTATCTCAATTACCTAGCGGGCACTTGGACTATGTTGGTTACCAAGCGGGCACTTGGACAATCTAGGTTAACGAACGGGCACTTGGACTATGTAGGTTAGCTAACAGGAACTTGGGCAATCTAGGTTAACTAGCGGGCACTTGGACGATGCAGGTTCCCTAGCGGGCACTTTGACGATGTAGGTTCCCTAGCGGGCACTTGGACTATGTGGGTACCCTAGTGGGCATTTGGACTATCTAGGCTTCCTAACGGGCATTTGGACTATGTAGGTTCCCTAGCGGGCACTTGGATTATGTAGGTTCCCGTCTTGCACTTGGACTATGTAGGTTACCTAGCGGGCACTTGGACTATGTAGGTTAACTAGCGGGCCCTTGCACTATGTAGGTTAACTAGCAGGCCCTTGGACTATGTAGGTTAACCAGCGGGCACTTAGACCATCTAGGTTAACTAGTGGGCACTTGGAGGATATAGGTTAACTAGCGGACACTTGGATTAGCTAGGTTACCTAGCGGGCACTTGAACCATGTAGGTTAACTATTTGGCCCTTGGACTATCTAGGTTAGCTAACGGGCACTTGGACTATGTAGGTTAATTAGCGTGCACTTGGACTATGTAGGTGCCCTAGCGGGCATTTGGACTATATAGATTATCTAGCGGGCACTTGGACTTTGTAGGTTACCTAGCGGGCACTTGGAGTATCTAGGTTCCCTAGCGGGCACTTGGACTACATAGGTTCCCTAAAGGGCACTTGCACTATGCAGGTTCCCTAGCAGGCACTCTGACTATGAAGGTTCTCTAGCGGGCACTTGGACTATGTAGGTTCCATAGCAGGCCCTTTGACTATGTAAGTTCTCTAACGGGCACTTGGACTATGTATGTTAGCTAATGGGCACTTGGACTATGTAGGTTACCTAGCGGGCACTTGGACTATCTAGGTTACGTAGCGGGCACTTGGACTATGTAGGTGAACTAGAGGACATTAGGACGATCTAGGTTAACTAGTGGGCCCTTGGACTATGTAGGTTAACTAGCGGGCACTTGGACTATCTAGGTTAACTAGCCGGCACTTGGGCTATCAAGGTTAACTAGCGAGCCCTTGGACTATGTAGGTTAACTAGCGGGCCCTTGGACTTGTAGCTTACCTAGCGGGCACTTGGACTAAGTAAGTTACCTAGCCGGCACTTGGACTATCTTGGTTAGCGAACGGGGACTTGGATTATGTAGGTGACCTACCAGGCACTTGTACTGTCTAGGTTACCTAGCGGGCACTTGGACTATCTAGGTTAACGAACGGGCACTTGGACTATGTAGGTTACCTAGCGTGCTCTTGGACTATGTATGTTAGCTAACGGGCACTTGGACTATCTAGGTTACCTAGCGGGCACTTGGAATATGTAGGTTACCTAGCGGGCACTTGGACTATCTAGGTTACCTAACGGGCACTTCGACTATCTAGGTTACGTAGCGGGCACTTGGACTATGTAGGTTACCCACAGGACATTTGGATGATCTAGGTTAACTAGTGGGCCCTTGGACTATGTAGGTTACCTAGCAGGCACTTGCACTATCTAGGTTAGCGAACGGGGACTTGGACAATGTAGTTGACCTAGCAGGCACTTGGACTGTCTAAGTTACCTAGCGGGCACTTGGACTATCTAGGTTAATGAACGGGCACTTGGACTATGTATGTTACCTAGCGGGCACTTGGACTATGTATGTTAGCTAACGGGAATTTGGACTATCTAGGCTACCTAGCGGTCACTTGGACTATGTAGGTTACCTAGCGGGCACTTGGACTATCTAGGTTGCCTAACGGGCACTAGGACTATGCAGGTAACCTAGCCGGCACTTGGAGTATCTTGGTTAGCAAACGGGGACTTGGATTATGTAGGTGACCTACCAGGCATTTGTACTGTCTAGGTTACCTAGCGGGCACTTGGACTATCTAGGTTAACGAACGGGCACTTGGACTATGTAGGTTACCTAGCGTGCTCTTGGACTATGTATGTTAGCTAACGGGCACTTGGACGATGCAGGTTCCCTAGCGGGCACTTTGACTATGTAGGTTCCCTTGCGGGCACTTGGACTATGTGGGTACCCTAGTGGGCATTTGGACTATCTAGGCTTCCTAACGGGCATTTGGACTATGTAGGTTCCCTAGCGGGCACATGGATTATGTAGGTTCCCGTGTTGCACTTGGACTATGTAGGTTACCTAGCGGGCACTAGGACTATGTAGGTTAACTAGCGGGCCCTTGCACTATGTAGGTTAACTAGCAGGCCCTTGGACTATGTAGGTTAACCAGCGGGCACTTAGACCATCTAGGTTAACTAGTGGGCACTTGGAGGATATAGGTTAACTAGCGGACACTTGGATTAGCTAGGTTACCTAGCGGGCACTTGAACCATGTAGGTTAACTATTTGGCCCTTGGACTATCTAGGTTAGCTAACGGGCACTTGTACTATGTAGGTTAATTAGCGTGCACTTGGAATATGTAGGTGCCCTAGCGGGCATTTGGACTATATAGATTATCTAGCGGGCACTTGGACTTTATAGGTTACCTAGCGGGCACTTGGAGTATCTAGGTTCCCTAGCGGGCACTTGGACTACATAGGTTCCCTAAAGGGCACTTGCACTATGCAGGTTCCCTAGCAGGCACTCTGACTATGAAGGTTCTCTAGCGGGCACTTGGACTATGTAGGTTCCATAGCAGGCCCTTTGACTATGTAAGTTCTCTAACGGGCACTTGGACTATGTATGTTAGCTAACGGGCACTTGGACTATGTAGGTTACCTAGTGGGAACTTGGACTATGTAGGTTACCTAGTGGGCATTTTGACTATCTTGGTTATTTAGTGGGCACTTGGACTATATAGGTTAACTAGCAGACACTTGGACGAACTAGGTTAACGAGCGGGCCCTTGGACTATGTAGGTTACCTAGCGGGCACTTGGACTATCTAGGTTAGCTAACAGGAACTTGGACTATCTAGGTTACCTAGTGGTCACTTTGACTATTTAGGTCCCCTAGCCATCACTTGGACTATCTAGGTTAGCTAACGGGCACTTGGACTACCTAGGTTACTTAGCAGGCACTTAGACTATGTAGGTTAACTAGCAGGCACTTGGACTATCTAGGTTACCTAACGGGCACTTGGACTATGCAGGTAACCTAGCGGGCACTTGGACTGTCTAGGTTACCTAGCGGGCACATGGATTTCTAGGTTAACGAACGGGCACTTGGACTATGTAGGTTGCCTAGCGGGCACTTGGCCGATCTATGTTAGGTAACGGGCACTAGGACTATCTAGGTTACCTAGCGGGAACTTGGACTATGTAGGTAACCTAGCGGGCACTTGGACTATCTAGGTTACTTAACGGGCACTTGGACGATCTAGGTTAACTAGCGGGCACTTCACGATATAGGTTAACTAGAGGACACTTGGATTAGCTAGGTTACCTAGCGGGCACTTGAACCATGTAGGTTAACTATTTGGCCCTTGGACTATCTAGGTTAGCTAACGGGCACTTGGACTATGTAGGTTAATTAGCGTGCACTTGGACTATGTAGGTGCCCTAGCGGGCATTTGGACTATATAGATTATCTAGCGGGCACTTGGACTTTGTAGGTTACCTAGCGGGCACTTGGAGTATCTAGGTTCCCTAGCGGGCACTTGGACTACATAGGTTCCCTAAAGGGCACTTGCACTATGCAGGTTCCCTAGCAGGCACTCTGACTATGAAGGTTCTCTAGCGGGCACTTGGACTATGTAGGTTCCATAGCAGGCCCTTTGACTATGTAAGTTCTCTAACGGGCACTTGGACTATGTATGTTAGCTAACGGGCACTTGGACTATGTAGGTTACCTAGCGGGCACTTGGACTATCTAGGTTACGTAGCGGGCACTTGGACTATGTAGGTGAACTAGAGGACATTAGGACGATCTAGGTTAACTAGTGGGCCCTTGGACTATGTAGGTTAACTAGCGGGCACTTGGACTATCTAGGTTAACTAGCCTGCACTTGGGCTATCAAGGTTAACTAGCGAGCCCTTGGACTATGTAGGTTAACTAGAGGGCCCTGGGACTTGTAGCTTACCTAGCGGGCACTTGGACTAAGTAAGTTACCTAGCCGGCACTTGGACTATCTAGGTTAGCGAACGGGGACTTGGATTATGTAGGTGACCTACCAGGCACTTGTACTGTCTAGGTTACCTAGCGGGCACTTGGACTATCTTGGTTAACGAACGGGCACTTGGACTATGTAGGTTACCTAGCGTGCTCTTGGACTATGTATGTTAGCTAACGGGCACTTGGACTATCTAGGTTACCTAGCGGGCACTAGGAATATGTAGGTTACCTAGCGGGCACTTGGACTATCTAGGTTACCTAACGGGCACTTCGACTATCTAGGTTACGTAGCGGGCACTTGGACTATGTAGGTTACCCACAGGACATTTGGATGATCTAGGTTAACTAGCGGGCCCTTGGACTAAGTAGGTTACCTAGCAGGCACTTGCACTATCTAGGTTAGCGAACGGGGACTTGGACTATGTAGTTGACCTAGCAGGCACTTGGACTGTCTAAGTTACCTAGCGGGCACTTGGACAATCTAGGTTAACGAACGAGCACTTGGACTATGTAGGTTACCTAGCGGGCACTTTGACTATGTATGTTAGCTAACGGGAATTTGGACTATCTAGGCTACCTAGCGGTCACTTGGACTATGTAGGTTACCTAGCGGGCACTTGGACTATCTAGGTTGCCTAACGGGCACTAGGACTATGCAGGTAACCTAGCAGGCACTTGGACGTACTAGGTTAACGAGCGGGCCCTTAGACTATGTAGGTTACCTAGCGGGCACTTGGACAATCTAGGTTAACGAACGGGCACTTGGACTATGTAGGTTACCTAGCGGGCACTTGGACTATGTATGTTAGCTAACGGGAATTTGGACTATCTAGGCTACCTAGCGGTCACTTGGACTATGTAGGTTACCTAGCGGGCACTTGGACTATCTAGGTTACCTAAAGGGCTCTTTGACTATCTAGGTTACCTAGCGGGTACTTGGACTATCTAGGTTAACTAGCGGGCACTTGGACTATCTAAGTTCACTAACGGGCACTTGTACTATGTAAATTCCCTAGCGGACACTTGGATTATGTAGGTTCCCTATCAGGCACTTGGACTATGTAGGTTACTAGCGGGCATTTGGACTATGTAGGTTACCTAACGGGCACTTGGACTATGAGGGTTCCGTATCGGGCACTTGGACAATGTTGGTTAACTAGCGGGCACTAGGACTATGTAGGTTACCTACCGGGCACTTGGACTATCTAGGTTAGGTAACGGGCACTTGGACTATCTAGGTTACCTAGTGGGAACTTGGACTATGTAGGTTACCTAGTGGGCATTTTGACTATCTTGGTTATTTAGTGGGCACTTGGACTATATAGGTTAACTAGCAGACACTTGGACGAACTAGGTTAACGAGCGGGCCCTTGGACTATGTAGGTTACCTAGCGGGCACTTGGACTATCTAGGTTAGCTAACAGGAACTTGGACTATCTAGGTTACCTAGTGGTCACTTTGACTATTTAGGTCCCCTAGCCATCACTTGGACTATCTAGGTTAGCTAACGGGCACTTGGACTACCTAGGTTACTTAGCAGGCACTTAGACTATGTAGGTTAACTAGCAGGCACTTGGACTATCTAGGTTACCTAACGGGCACTTGGACTATGCAGGTAACCTAGCGGGCACTTGGACTGTCTAGGTTACCTAGCGGGCACATGGATTTCTAGGTTAACGAACGGGCACTTGGACTATGTAGGTTGCCTAGCGGGCACTTGGCCGATCTATGTTAGGTAACGGGCACTAGGACTATCTAGGTTACCTAGCGGGAACTTGGACTATGTAGGTAACCTAGCGGGCACTTGGACTATCTAGGTTACTTAACGGGCACTTGGACGATCTAGGTTAACTAGCGGGCACTTCACGATATAGGTTAACTAGAGGACACTTGGATTAGCTAGGTTACCTAGCGGGCACTTGAACCATGTAGGTTAACTATTTGGCCCTTGGACTATCTAGGTTAGCTAACGGGCACTTGGACTATGTAGGTTAATTAGCGTGCACTTGGACTATGTAGGTGCCCTAGCGGGCATTTGGACTATATAGATTATCTAGCGGGCACTTGGACTTTGTAGGTTACCTAGCGGGCACTTGGAGTATCTAGGTTCCCTAGCGGGCACTTGGACTACATAGGTTCCCTAAAGGGCACTTGCACTATGCAGGTTCCCTAGCAGGCACTCTGACTATGAAGGTTCTCTAGCGGGCACTTGGACTATGTAGGTTCCATAGCAGGCCCTTTGACTATGTAAGTTCTCTAACGGGCACTTGGACTATGTATGTTAGCTAACGGGCACTTGGACTATGTAGGTTACCTAGCGGGCACTTGGACTATCTAGGTTACGTAGCGGGCACTTGGACTATGTAGGTGAACTAGAGGACATTAGGACGATCTAGGTTAACTTGTGGGCCCTTGGACTATGTAGGTTAACTAGCGGGCACTTGGACTATCTAGGTTAACTAGCCGGCACGTGGGCTATCAAGGTTAACTAGCGAGCCCTTGGACTATGTAGGTTAACTAGCGGGCCCTTGGACTTGTAGCTTACCTAGCGGGCACTTGGACTAAGTAAGTTACCTAGCCGGCACTTGGACTATCTTGGTTAGCGAACGGGGACTTGGACTATGTAGGTTACCTAGCGTGCTCTTGGACTATGTATGTTAGCTAACGGGCACTTGGACTATCTAGGTTACCTAGCGGGCACTTGGAATATGTAGGTTACCTAGCGGGCACTTGGACAATCTAGGTTACCTAACGGGCTCTCCGACTATCTAGGTTACGTAGCGGGCACTTGGACTATGTAGGTGAACTAGAGGACATTAGGACGATCTAGGTTAACTAGTGGGCCCTTGGACTATGTAGGTTACCTAGCAGGCACTTGCACTATCTAGGTTAGCGAACGGGGACTTGGACTATGTAGTTGACCTAGCGGGCACTTGGAGTATCTAGGTTCCCTAGCGGGCACTTGGACTACATAGGTTCCCTAAAGGGCACTTGCACTATGCAGGTTCCCTAGCAGGCACTCTGACTATGAAGGTTCTCTAGCGGGCACTTGGACTATGTAGGTTCCATAGCAGGCCCTTTGACTATGTAAGTTCTCTAACGGGCACTTGGACTATGTATGTTAGCTAACGGGCACTTGGACTATGTAGGTTACCTAGCGGGCACTTGGACTATCTAGGTTACGTAGCGGGCACTTGGACTATGTAGGTGAACTAGAGGACATTAGGACGATCTAGGTTAACTAGTGGGCCCTTGGACTATGTAGGTTAACTAGCGGGCACTTGGACTATCTAGGTTAACTAGCCGGCACTTGGGCTATCAAGGTTAACTAGCGAGCCCTTGGACTATGTAGGTTAACTAGCGGGCCCTTGGACTTGTAGCTTACCTAGCGGGCACTTGGACTAAATAAGTTACCTAGCCGGCACTTGGACTATCTTGGTTAGCGAACGGGGACTAGGATTATGTAGGTGACCTACCAGGCACTTGTACTGTCTAGGTTACCTAGCGGGCACTTGGACTATCTAGGTTAACGAACGGGCACTTGGACTATGTAGGTTACCTAGCGTGCTCTTGGACTATGTATGTTAGCTAACGGGCACTTGGACTATCTAGGTTACCTAGCGGGCACTTGGAATATGTAGGTTACCTAGCGGGCACTTGGACTATCTAGGTTACCTAACGGGCACTTCGACTATCTAGGTTACGTAGCGGGCACTTGGACTATGTAGGTTACCCACAGGACATTTGGATGATCTAGGTTAACTAGTGGGCCCTTGGACTATGTAGGTTACCTAGCAGGCACTTGCACTATCTAGGTTAGCGAACGGGGACTTGGACTATGTAGTTGACCTAGCAGGCACTTGGACTGTCTAAGTTACCTAGCGGGCACTTGGACTATCTAGGTTAACGAGCGGGCACTTGGACTATGTATGTTAGCTAACGGGAATTTGGACTATCTAGGCTACCTAGCGGTCACTTGGACTATGTAGGTTACCTAGCGGGCACTTGGACTATCTAGGTTGCCTAACGGGCACTAGGACTATGCAGGTAACCTAGCCGGCACTTGGAGTATCTTGGTTAGCAAACGGGGACTTGGATTATGTAGGTGACCTACCAGGCATTTGTACTGTCTAGGTTACCTAGCGGGCACTTGGACTATCTAGGTTAACGAACGGGCACTTGGACTATGTAGGTTACCTAGCGTGCTCTTGGATTATGTATGTTAGCTAACGGGCACTTGGACGATGCAGGTTCCCTAGCGGGCACTTTGACTATGTAGGTTCCCTTGCGGGCACTTGGACTATGTGGGTACCCTAGTGGGCATTTGGACTATCTAGGCTTCCTTACGGGCATTTGGACTATGTAGGTTCCCTAGCGGGCACTTGGATTATGTAGGTTCCCGTGTTGCACTTGGACTATGTAGGTTACCTAGCGGGCACTAGGACTATGTAGGTTAACTAGCGGGCCCTTGCACTATGTAGGTTAACTAGCAGGCCCTTGGACTATGTAGGTTAACCAGCGGGCACTTAGACCATCTAGGTTAACTAGTGGGCACTTGGAGGATATAGGTTAACTAGCGGACACTTGGATTAGCTAGGTTACCTAGCGGGCACTTGAACCATGTAGGTTAACTATTTGGCCCTTGGACTATCTAGGTTAGCTAACGGGCACTTGGACTATGTAGGTTAATTAGCGTGCACTTGGAATATGTAGGTGCCCTAGCGGGCATTTGGACTATATAGATTATCTAGCGGGCACTTGGACTTTGTAGGTTACCTAGCGGGCACTTGGAGTATCTAGGTTCCCTAGCGGGCACTTGGACTACATAGGTTCCCTAAAGGGCACTTGCACTATGCAGGTTCCCTAGCAGGCACTCTGACTATGAAGGTTCTCTAGCGGGCACTTGGACTATGTAGGTTCCATAGCAGGCCCTTTGACTATGTAAGTTCTCTAACGGGCACTTGGACTATGTATGTTAGCTAACGGGCACTTGGACTATGTAGGTTACCTAGCGGGCACTTGGACTATCTAGGTTACGTAGCGGGCACTTGGACTATGTAGGTGAACTAGAGGACATTAGGACGATCTAGGTTTGCTTGTGGGCCCTTGGACTATGTAGGTTAACTAGCGGGCACTTGGACTATCTAGGTTAACTAGCCGGCACTTGGGCTATCAAGGTTAACTAGCGAGCCCTTGAACTATGTAGGTTAACTAGCGGGCCCTTGGACTTGTAGCTTACCTAGCGGGCACTTGGACTAAGTAAGTTACCTAGCCGGCACTTGGACTATCTTGGTTAGCGAACGGGGACTTGGATTATGTAGGTGACCTACCAGGCACTTGTACTGTCTAGGTTACCTAGCGGGCACTTGGACTATCTAGGTTAACGAACGGGCACTTGGACTATGTAGGTTACCTAGCGTGCTCTTGGACTATGTATGTTAGCTAACGGGCACTTGGACTATCTAGGTTACCTAGCGGGCACTTAGAATATGTAGGTTACCTAGCGGGCACTTGGACTATCTAGGTTACCTAACGGGCACTTCGACTATCTAGGTTACGTAGCGGGCACTTGGACTATGTAGGTTACCCACAGGACATTAGGATGATCTAGGTTAACTAGTGGGCCCTTGGACTATGTAGGTTACCTAGCAGGCACTTGCACTATCTAGGTTAGCGAACGGGGACTTGGACTATGTAGTTGACCTAGCAGGCACTTGGACTGTCTAAGTTACCTAGCGGGCACTTGGACTACCCAGGTTAACGAACGGGCACTTGGACTATGTAGGTTACCTAGCGGGCACTTGGACTATGTATGTTAGCTAACGGGAATTTGGACTATCTAGGCTACCTAGCGGTCACTTGGACTATGTAGGTTACCTAGCGGGCACTTGGACTATCTAGGTTGCCTAACGGGCACTAGGACTATGCAGGTAACCTAGCAGGCACTTGGACGTACTAGGTTAACGAGCGGGCCCTTAGACTATGTAGGTTACCTAGCGGGCACTTGGACTATCTAGGTTAGCTAACAGGAACTTGGTCTATCTAGGTTACCTAGCAGGCACTTTGACTATGTAAGTTACATAGCGGCACTTGGACTATATAAGTTACCTAACGGGCACTTTGACTATCTAGGTTACCTAGCGGGCACTTGGACTATGTAGGTTACCTAGCGGGCACTTGGACTATCTAGGTTACCTAAAGGGCTCTTTGACTATCTAGGTTACCTAGCGGGTACTTGGACTATCTAGGTTAACTAGCGGGCACTTGGACTATCTAAGTTCACTAACGGGCACTTGTACTATGTAAATTCCCTAGCGGACACTTGGATTATGTACGTTCCCTATCAGGCACTTGGACTATGTAGGTTACTAGCGGGCATTTGGACTATGTAGGTTACCTAACGGGCACTTGGACTATGAGGGTTCCGTTTCGGGCACTTGGACAATGTTGGTTAACTAGCGGGCACTAGGACTATGTAGGTTACCTACCGGGCACTTGGACTATCTAGGTTAGGTAACGGGCACTTGGACTATCTAGGTTACCTAGTGGGAACTTGGACTATGTAGGTTACCTAGCGGGCATTTTGACTATCTTGGTTATTTAGTGGGCACTTGGACTATATAGGTTAACTAGCAGACACTTGGACGAACTAGGTTAACGAGCGGGCCCTTGGACTATGTAGGTTACCTAGCGGGCACTTGGACTATCTAGGTTAGCTAACAGGAACTTGGACTATCTAGGTTACCTAGTGGTCACTTTGACTATTTAGGTCCCCTAGCCATCACTTGGACTATCTAGGTTAGCTAACGGGCACTTGGACTACCTAGGTTACTTAGCAGGCACTTAGACTATGTAGGTTAACTAGCAGGCACTTGGACTATCTAGGTTACCTAACGGGCACTTGGACTATGCAGGTAACCTTTCGGGCACTTGGACTGTCTAGGTTACCTAGCGGGCACATGGATTTCTAGGTTAACGAACGGGCACTTGGACTATGTAGGTTGCCTAGCGGGCACTTGGCCGATCTATGTTAGGTAACGGGCACTAGGACTATCTAGGTTACCTAGCGGGAACTTGGACTATGTAGGTAACCTAGCGGGCACTTGGACTATCTAGGTTACTTAACGGGCACTTGGACGATCTAGGTTAACTAGCGGGCACTTCACGATATAGGTTAACTAGAGGACACTTGGATTAGCTAGGTTACCTAGCGGGCACTTGAACCATGTAGGTTAACTATTTGGCCCTTGGACTATCTAGGTTAGCTAACGGGCACTTGGACTATGTAGGTTAATTAGCGTGCACTTGGAATATGTAGGTGCCCTAGCGGGCATTTGGACTATATAGATTATCTAGCGGGCACTTGGACTTTGTAGGTTACCTAGCGGGCACTTGGAGTATCTAGGTTCCCTAGCGGGCACTTGGACTACATAGGTTCCCTAAAGGGCACTTGCACTATGCAGGTTCCCTAGCAGGCACTCTGACTATGAAGGTTCTCTAGCGGGCACTTGGACTATGTAGGTTCCATAGCAGGCCCTTTGACTATGTAAGTTCTCTAACGGGCACTTGGACTATGTATGTTAGCTAACGGGCACTTGGACTATGTAGGTTACCTAGCGGGCACTTGGACTATCTAGGTTACGTAGCGGGCACTTGGACTATGTAGGTGAACTAGAGGACATTAGGACGATCTAGGTTAACTTGTGGGCCCTTGGACTATGTAGGTTAACTAGCGGGCACTTGGACTATCTAGGTTAACTAGCCGGCACTTGGGCTATCAAGGTTAACTAGCGAGCCCTTGGACTATGTAGGTTAACTAGCGGGCCCTTGGACTTGTAGCTTACCTAGCGGGCAATTGGACTAAGTAAGTTACCTAGCCGGCACTTGGACTATCTTGGTTAGCGAACGGGGACTTGGATTATGTAGGTGACCTACCAGGCACTTGTACTGTCTAGGTTACCTAGCGGGCACTTGGACTATCTAGGTTAACGAACGGGCACTTGGACTATGTAGGTTACCTAGCGTGCTCTTGGACTATGTATGTTAGCTAACGGGCACTTGGACTATCTAGGTTACCTAGCGGGCACTTGGAATATGTAGGTTACCTAGCGGGCACTTGGACTATCTAGGTTACCTAACGGGCACTTCGACTATCTAGGTTACGTAGCGGGCACTTGGACTATGTAGGTTACCCACAGGACATTTGGGTGATCTAGGTTAACTAGTGGGCCCTTGGACTATGTAGGTTACCTAGCAGGCACTTGCACTATCTAGGTTAGCGAACGGGGACTTGGACTATGTAGTTGACCTAGCAGGCACTTGGACTGTCTAAGTTACCTAGCGGGCACTTGGACTATCTAGGTTAACGAACGGGCACTTGGACTATGTAGGTTACCGAGCGGGCACTTGGACTATGTATGTTAGCTAACGGGAATTTGGACTATCTAGGCTACCTAGCGGTCACTTGGACTATGTAGGTTACCTAGCGGGCACTTGGACTATCTAGGTTGCCTAACGGGCACTAGGACTATGCAGGTAACCTAGCCGGCACTTGGAGTATCTTGGTTAGCAAACGGGGACTTGGATTATGTATGTGACCTACCAGGCATTTGTACTGTCTAGGTTACCTAGCGGGCACTTGGACTATCTAGGTTAACGAACGGGCACTTGGACTATGTAGGTTACCTAGCGTGCTCTTGGATTATGTATGTTAGCTAACGGGCACTTGGACGATGCAGGTTCCCTAGCGGGCACTTTGACTATGTAGGTTCCCTTGCGGGCACTTGGACTATGTGGGTACCCTAGTGGGCATTTGGACTATCTAGGCTTCCTAACGGGCATTTGGACTATGTAGGTTCCCTAGCGGGCACTTGGATTATGTAGGTTCCCGTGTTGCACTTGGACTATGTAGGTTACCTAGCGGGCACTAGGACTATGTAGGTTAACTAGCGGGCCCTTGCACTATGTAGGTTAACTAGCAGGCCCTTGGACTATGTAGGTTAACCAGCGGGCACTTAGACAATCTAGGTTAACTAGTGGGCACTTGGAGGATATAGGTTAACTAGCGGACACTTGGATTAGCTAGGTTACCTAGCGGGCACTTGAACCATGTAGGTTAACTATTTGGCCCTTGGACTATCAAGGTAGCTAACGGGCACTTGGACTATGTAGGTTAATTAGCGTGCACTTGGACTATGTAAGTGCCCTAGCGGGCATTTGGACTATATAGATTATCTAGCGGGCACTTGGACTTTGTAGGTTACCTAGCGGGCACTTGGAGTATCTAGGTTCCCTAGCGGGCACTTGGACTACATAGGTTCCCTAAAGGGCACTTGCACTATGCAGGTTCCCTAGCAGGCACTCTGACTATGAAGGTTCTCTAGCGGGCACTTGGACTATGTAGGTTCCATAGCAGGCCCTTTGACTATGTAAGTTCTCTAACGGGCACTTGGACTATGTATGTTAGCTAACGGGCACTTGGACTATGTAGGTTACCTAGCGGGCACTTGGACTATCTAGGTTACGTAGCGGGCACTTGGACTATGTAGGTGAACTAGAGGACATTAGGACGATCTAGGTTTGCTTGTGGGCCCTTGGACTATGTAGGTTAACTAGCGGGCACTTGGACTATCTAGGTTAACTAGCCGGCACTTGGGCTATCAAGGTTAACTAGCGAGCCCTTGGACTATGTAGGTTAACTAGCGGGCCCTTGGACTTGTAGCTTACCTAGCGGGCACTTGGACTAAGTAAGTTACCTAGCCGGCACTTGGACTATCTTGGTTAGCGAACGGGGACTTGGATTATGTAGGTGACCTACCAGGCACTTGTACTGTCTAGGTTACCTAGCGGGCACTTGGACTATCTAGGTTAACGAACGGGCACTTGGACTATGTAGGTTACCTAGCGTGCTCTTGGACTATGTATGTTAGCTAACGGGCACTTGGACTATCTAGGTTACCTAGCGGGCACTTAGAATATGTAGGTTACCTAGCGGGCACTTGGACTATCTAGGTTACCTAACGGGCACTTCGACTATCTAGGTTACGTAGCGGGCACTTGGACTATGTAGGTTACCCACAGGACATTTGGATGATCTAGGTTAACTAGTGGGCCCTTGGACTATGTAGGTTACCTAGCAGGCACTTGCACTATCTAGGTTAGCGAACGGGGACTTGGACTATGTAGTTGACCTAGCAGGCACTTGGACTGTCTAAGTTACCTAGCGGGCACTTGGACTACCCAGGTTAACGAACGGGCACTTGGACTATGTAGGTTACCTAGCGGGCACTTGGACTATGTATGTTAGCTAACGGGAATTTGGACTATCTAGGCTACCTAGCGGTCACTTGGACTATGTAGGTTACCTAGCGGGCACTTGGACTATCTAGGTTGCCTAACGGGCACTAGGACTATGCAGGTAACCTAGCAGGCACTTGGACGTACTAGGTTAACGAGCGGGCCCTTAGACTATGTAGGTTACCTAGCGGGCACTTGGACTATCTAGGTTAGCTAACAGGAACTTGGTCTATCTAGGTTACCTAGCAGGCACTTTGACTATGTAAGTTACATAGCGGCACTTGGACTATATAAGTTACCTAACGGGCACTTTGACTATCTAGGTTACCTAGCGGGCACTTGGACTATGTAGGTTACCTAGCGGGCACTTGGACTATCTAGGTTACCTAAAGGGCTCTTTGACTATCTAGGTTACCTAGCGGGTACTTGGACTATCTAGGTTAACTAGCGGGCACTTGGACTATCTAAGTTCACTAACGGGCACTTGTACTATGTAAATTCCCTAGCGGACACTTGGATTATGTAGGTTCCCTATCAGGCACTTGGACTATGTAGGTTACTAGCGGGCATTTGGACTATGTAGGTTACCTAACGGGCACTTGGACTATGAGGGTTCCGTATCGGGCACTTGGACAATGTTGGTTAACTAGCGGGCACTAGGACTATGTAGGTTACCTACCGGGCACTTGGACTATCTAGGTTAGGTAACGGGCACTTGGACTATCTAGGTTACCTAGTGGGAACTTGGACTATGTAGGTTACCTAGCGGGCATTTTGACTATCTTGGTTATTTAGTGGGCACTTGGACTATATAGGTTAACTAGCAGACACTTGGACGAACTAGGTTAACGAGCGGGCCCTTGGACTATGTAGGTTACCTAGCGGGCACTTGGACTATCTAGGTGAGCTAACAGGAACTTGGACTATCTAGGTTACCTAGTGGTCACTTTGACTATTTAGGTCCCCTAGCCATCACTTGGACTATCTAGGTTAGCTAACGGGCACTTGGACTACCTAGGTTACTTAGCAGGCACTTAGACTATGTAGGTTAACTAGCAGGCACTTGGACTATCTAGGTTACCTAACGGGCACTTGGACTATGCAGGTAACCTAGCGGGCACTTGGACTCTCTAGGTTACCTAGCGGGCACATGGATTTCTAGGTTAACGAACGGGCACTTGGACTATGTAGGTTGCCTAGCGGGCACTTGGCCGATCTATGTTAGGTAACGGGCACTAGGACTATCTAGGTTACCTAGCGGGAACTTGGACTATGTAGGTAACCTAGCGGGCACTTGGACTATCTAGGTTACTTAACGGGCACTTGGACGATCTAGGTTAACTAGCGGGCACTTCACGATATAGGTTAACTAGAGGACACTTGGATTAGCTAGGTTACCTAGCGGGCACTTGAACCACGTAGGTTAACTATTTGGCCCTTGGACTATCAAGGTAGCTAACGGGCACTTGGACTATGTAGGTTAATTAGCGTGCACTTGGACTATGTAGGTGCCCTAGCGGGCATTTGGACTATATAGATTATCTAGCGGGCACTTGGACTTTGTAGGTTACCTAGCGGGCACTTGGAGTATCTAGGTTCCCTAGCGGGCACTTGGACTACATAGGTTCTATAAAGGGCACTTGCACTATGCAGGTTCCCTAGCAGGCACTCTGACTATGAAGGTTCTCTAGCGGGCACTTGGACTATGTAGGTTCCATAGCAGGCCCTTTGACTATGTAAGTTCTCTAACGGGCACTTGGACTATGTAGGTTACCTAGCGGGCACTTGGACTATCTAGGTTACATAGCGGGCACTTGGACTATGTAGGTGAACTAGAGGACATTAGGACGATCTAGGTTAACTAGTGGGCCCTTGGACTATGTAGGTTAACTAGCGGGCACTTGGACTATCTAGGTTAACTAGCCGGCACGTGGGCTATCAAGGTTAACTAGCGAGCCCTTGGACTATGTAGGTTAACTAGCGGGCCCTTGGACTTGTAGCTTACCTAGCGGGCACTTGGACTAAGTAAGTTACCTAGCCGGCACTTGGACTATCTTGGTTAGCGAACGGGGACTTGGATTATGTAGGTGACCTACCAGGCACTTGTACTGTCTAGGTTACCTAGCGGGCACTTGGACTATCTAGGTTAACGAACGGGCACTTGGACTATGTAGGTTACCTAGCGTGCTCTTGGACTATGTAGGTTAGCTAACGGGCACTTGGACTATCTAGGTTACCTAGCGGGCACTTGGAATATGTAGGTTACCTAGCGGGCACTTGGACTATCTAGGTTACCTAACGGGCACTTCGACTATCTAGGTTACGTAGCGGGCACTTGGACTATGTAGGTGAACTAGAGGACATTAGGACGATCTAGGTTAACTAGTGGGCCCTTGGACTATGTAGGTTACCTAGCAGGCACTTGCACTATCTAGGTTAGCGAACGGGGACTTGGACTATGTAGTTGACCTAGCAGGCACTTGGACTGTCTAAGTACCTAGCGGGCACTTGGACTATCTAGGTTAACGAACGGGCACTTGGACTATGTAGGTTACCTAGCGGGCACTTGGACTATGTATGTTAGCTAACGGGAATTTGGACTATCTTGGCTACCTAGCGGTCACTTGGAGTATGTAGGTTACCTAGCGGGCACTTGGACTATCTAGGTTGCCTAACGGGCACTAGGACTATGCAGGTAACCTAGCCGGCACTTGGAGTATCTTGGTTAGCGAACGGGGACTTGGATTATGTAGGTGACCTACCAGGCACTTGTTCTGTCTAGGTTACCTAACGGGCACTTGGACTATCTAGGTTAACGAACGGGCACTTGGACTATGTAGGTTACCTAGCGTTCTCTTGGACTATGTATGTTAGCTAACGGGCACTTGGACTATCTAGGTTACCTAGCGGGCACTTGGAATATGTAGGTTACCTAGCGGGCACTTGGACTATCTAGGTTACCTAACGGGCACTTCGACTATCTAGGTTACGTAGCGGGCACTTGGACTATGTAGGTTACCCACAGGACATTTGGATGATCTAGGTTAACTAGTGGGTCCTTGGACTATGTAGGTTACCTAGCAGGCACTTGCACTATCTAGGTTAGCGAACGGGGACTTGGACTATGTAGTTGACCTAGCAGGCACTTGGACTGTCTAAGTTACCTAGCGGGCACTTGGACTATCTAGGTTAACGAACGCGCACTTGGACTATGTAGGTTACCTAGCGTGCTCTTGGACTATGTATGTTAGCTAACGGGCACTTGGACTATCTAGGTTACCTAGCGGGCACTTGGAATATGTAGGTTACCTAGCGGTCACTTGGACTATCTAGGTTACCTAGCGGGCACTTGGACTATCTAGGTTGCCTAACGGGCACTAGGACTATGCAGGTAACCTAGCAGGCACTTGGACGAACTAGGTTAACGAGCGGGCCCTTCGACTATGTAGGTTACCTAGCGGGCACTTGGACTATCTAGGTTAGCTAACAGGAACTTGGTCTATCTAGGTTACCTAGCAGGCACTTTGACTATGTAAGTTACCTAGCGGCACTTGGACTATATAGGTTACCTAACGGGCACTTTGACTATCTAGGTTACCTATCGGGCACTTGGACTATGTAGGTTACCTCGCGGGCACTTGGACTATCTAGGTTACCTAAAGGGCTCTTTGACTATCTAGGTTACCTAGCGGGCACTTGGACTATCTAGGTTAGCTAAAAGGAACTTGGACTATCTAGGTCACCTAGCGGGCACTAGGACTATGTAGGTTACCTAACGGGCACTTGGACTATGTAGGTTAACTAGCGGACACTTGGACGATCTAGGTTAACTAGCCGGCACTTGGAATATCTAGGTTAACTAGGGGGCCCTTGGACTATGTAGGTTAACTAGCGGGTACTTGGACGATCTAGGTTAACTACCTGGCAATTGGACAATCTAGTTTAAGTAGCGGGCACTTGGACTATCTAGGTTAATTAGCGGGCACTTGGACGATGCAGGTTCCCTAGCGGGCACTTGGACTATATAGGTTCCCTATGGGCACTTGGACCCTCTAGGTTCCTAAAAGGGCACTTGGACTATGTAGGTTAAATAGCGGGCACTTGGACGATCTAGGTTAACTAGCGGGCCCTTTCACTATGTAGGTTAACTAGCGGGCCCTTGGACTATGTAGGTTAACTAGCGGGCACTGGGACGATCTAGGTTAACTAGCGGGCACTTGGAGTATGTAGGTTAGCTAGCGGGAACTTGAACTATGTAGGTTAACTAGTGGGCCCTTAGACTATCTAGGTTAGCTAGCGGGCACATGGACTATGTAGGTTAATTAGTGGGTATTTTGACTATGTAGGTGCCCTAGCGGGCATTTGGATTATATAGGTTACCTAGGGGGCACTTGGACTTTGTAGGTTACGTAGCGGGCACTTGGACTATCTAGGTTACCTAGCGTGCACTTGAACTATCTACGTTACCTAGCGGGTACTTGGACTATCTAGGTTAACTAGCGGGCACTTGGACTATCTAGGTTCACTAACGGGCACTTGGACTATGTAAATTCCCTAGCGGACACTTGGATTATGTAGGTTCCCTATCAGGCACTTGGACTATGTAGGTTACTAGCGGGCATTTGGACTATGTAGGTTACCTAACGGGCACTTGGACTATGAGGGTTCCTTATCGGGCACTTGGACAATGTTGGTTAACTAGCGGGCACTAGGACTATGTAGGTTACCTACCGGGCACTTGGACTATCTAGGTTAGGTAACGGGCACTTGGACTATCTAGGTTACCTAGTGGGAACTTGGACTATGTAGGTTACCTAGCGCGCACTTTGACTATCTTGGTTATTTAGCGGGCACTTGGACTATATAGGTTAACTAGCGGACACTTGGACGAACTAGGTTAACGAGCGGGCCCTTGGACTAAGTAGGTAACCTAGCGGGCACTTGGACTATCTAGGTTACTTAACGGGCACTTGGACGATCTAGGTTAACTAGCGGGCACTTCACGATATAGGTTAACTAGCGGACACTTGGATTAGCTAGGTTACCTAGCGGGCACTTGAACCATGTAGGTTAACTATTTGGACCTTGGACTATCTAGGTTAGCTAACTGGTACTTGGACTATGTAGGTTAATTAGCGTGCACTTGGACTATGTAGGTGCCCTAGCGGGCATTTGGACTATATAGATTACCTAGCGGGCACTTGGACTTTGTAGGTTACCTAGCGGGCACTTGGACTATCTGAGTTACCTAGCGGGCACTTGGACTATCTAGGTTCCTTAGCGGGCACTTGGACTACATAGGTTCCCTAAAGGGCACTTGGACTATGTAGGTTCCCTAGCAGGCACTCGGACTATGAAGGTTCCCTAGTGGGCACTTGGACTATGTAGGTTCCATAGCAGGCCCTTTGACTATGTAAGTTCTCTAACGGGAACTTGGACTATGTGGGTTCCCTAGCGGGCCTTTGGACTATCTAGGTTACCTAACGGGCACTTGGACTATGTAGGTTCTCTAGCGGGCACTTGGACTATGTACGTTACTAGGGGGCATTTGGACTATGTAGGTTACCTAGCGGATACTTGGACTATGTAGGTTCCCGATCAGGGACTTGGACAATATAGGTTAACTAGCGGGCACTAGGAATATGTAGGTTAACTAGCGGGTCCTTGTACTATGTAGGTTAACTAGCGGGCACTTGGACTATCTAGGTTAACTAGCAGGCCCTTGGACTATGTAGGTTAACTAGCGGGCACTTTGACGATCTAGGTTAGCAAACGGGCACATGGAATATGTAGGTTACCTAGCAGGCACTTGGACTGTCTAGGTTACCTAGCGGGCACTTGGACTATCTAGGTTAACGAACGGGCACTTGGACTATGTGGTTACCTAGCGGGCACTAGGACTATCTCTGTTAGCTAACGGGCACTTGGACTATCTAAGTTACCTAGCGGGCACTTGGACTATGTAGGTTACCTAGCGGGCACTTGGACAATCTAGGTTAACGAACGGGCACTTGGATTATGTAGGTTAGCTAACAGGAACTTGGACAATCTAGGTTAACTAGCGGGCAATTGGACGATGCAGGTTCCCTAGCGGGCACTTTGACTATGTAGGTTCCCTAGCGGGCACTTGGACTATGTAGGTTCACTAACGGGCACTTGTACTATGTAAATTCCCTAGCGGACACTTGGATTATGTAGGTTCCCTATCAGTCACTTGGACTATGTAGGTTACTAGCGGGCATTTGGACTATGTAGGTTACCTAACGGGCACTTGGACTATGAGGGTTCCTTATCGGGCACTTGGACAATGTTGGTTAACTAGCGGGCACTAGGACTATGTAGGTTACCTAGCGGGCACTTGGACTATCTAGGTTAGGTAACGGGCACTTGGACTATCTAGGTTACCTAGTGGGAACTTGGACTATGTAGGTTACCTAGCGCGCACTTTGACTATCTTGGTTATTTAGCGGGCACTTGGACTATATAGTTTAACTAGCGGACACTTGGATGAACTAGGTTAACGAGCGGGCCCTTGGACTATGTAGGTAACCTAGCGGGCACTTAGACTATCTAGGTTACTTAACGGGCACTTGGACGATCTAGGTTAACTAGCGGGCACTTCACGATATAGGTTAACTAGCGGACACTTGGATTAGCTAAGTTACCTAGCGGGCACTTGAACCATATAGGTTAACTCTTTGGACCTTGGACTATCTAGGTTAGCTAACTGGTACTTGGACTATGTAGGTTAATTAGCGTGCACTTGGACTATGTAGGTGCCCTAGCGGGCATTTGGACTATATAGATTACCTAGCGGGCACTTGGACTTTGTAGGTTACCTAGCGGGCACTTGGACTATCTGAGTTACCTAGCGGGCACTTGGACTATCTAGGTTCCTTAGCGGGCACTTGGACTACATAGGTTCCCTAAAGGGCACTTGGACTATGTAGGTTCCCTAGCAGGCACTCGGACTATGAAGGTTCCCTAGTGGGCACTTGGACTATGTAGGTTCCATAGCAGGCCCTTTGACTATGTTTGTTCTCTAACGGGAACTTGGACTATGTGGGTTCCCTAGCGGGCCTTTGGACTATCTAGGTTACCTAACGGGCACTTGGACTATGTAGGTTCTCTAGCGGGCACTTGGACTATGTACGTTACTAGGGGGCATTTGGACTATGTAGGTTACCTAGCGGATACTTGGACTATGTAGGATCCCGATCAGGGACTTGGACAATGTAGGTTAACTAGCGGGCACTAGGACTTTGTAGGTTAACTAGCGGGTCCTTGTACTATGTAGGTTAACTAGCGGGCACTTGGACGAACTAGGTTAACGAGCGGGCCCTTGGACTATGTAGGTTACCAAGCGGGCACTTGGACTATCTAGGTTAGCTAACAGGAACTTGGACTATCTAGGTTACCTAGCGGGCACTTGGACTATCTAGGTTACCTAACGGGCACTTGGACTATGCAGGTAACCTAGCGGGCACTTGGACTGTCTAGGTTACCTAGCGGGCACATGGATTTCTAGGTTAACGAACGGGCACTTGGACTATGTAGGTTGCCTAGCGGGCACTTGGCCGATGTATGTTTGGTAGCGGGCGCTAGGACTATCTAGGTAACCTAGCGGGCACTTGGACTATCTAGGTTACTTAACGGACACTTGGACGATCTAGGTTAATTAGCGGGCACTTCACGATATAGGTTAACTAGCGGACAATTGGATTAGCTAGGTTACCTAGCGGGCACTTGAACCATGTAGGTTAACTATTTGGACCTTGGACTATCTAGGTTAGCTAACGGGCACTTGGACTATGTAGGTTAATTAGCGTGCACTTGGACTATGTAGGTGCCCTAGCGGGCATTTGGACTATATAGATTACCTAGCGGGCACTTGGTCTTTGTAGGTTACCTAGCGGGCACTTGGACTATCTGGGTTACCTAGCGGGCACTTGGACTATCTAGATTCCTTAGCGGGCACTTGGACTACATAGGTTCCCTAAAGGGCACTTGGACTATGTAGGTTCCCTAGCAGGCACTCATACTATGAAGGTTCCCTAGTGGGCATTTGGACTATGTAGGTTCCATAGCAGAACCTTTGACTATGTAAGTTCTCTAACGGGAACTTGGACTATGTGGGTTCCCTAGCGGGCCCTTGGACTATGTAGGTTAACTAGCGGGCACTTTGACGATCTAGGCTAGCAAACGGGCACTTGGAATATGTAGGTTACCTAGCAGGCACTTGGACTGTCTAGGTTACCTAGCGGGCACTTGGACTATCTAGGTTAACGAACGGGCACTTGGACTATGTGGTTACCTAGCGGGCACTTGGACTATCTCTGTTAGCTAACGGGCACTTGGGCTATCTAAGTTACCTAGCGGGCTCTTGGACTATGTAGGCTACCTAGCGGGCACTTGGACAATCTAGGTTAACGAACGGGCACTTGGACTATGTAGGTTAGCTAACAGGAACTTGGACAATCTAGGTTAACTAGCGGGCACTTGGACGATGCAGGTTCCCTAGCGGGCATTTTGACTATGTAGGTTCCCTAGCGGGCACTTGGACTATGTGGGTACCCTAGCGGGCATTTGGACTATATAGGTTTCCAAACGGGCATTTGGACTATGTAGGTTCCCTAGCGGGCACTTGGATTATGTAGGTTCCAGTCTTGCACTTGGACTATGTAGGTTACCTTGCGGGCACTTGGACTATGTAGGTTAACTAGCGGGCCCTTGCACTATGTAGGTTAACTAGCGGGCCCTTGGACTATGTAGGTTAACCAGCGGGCACTTGGACCATCTATGTTAACTAGTGGGCACTTGGAGGATATAGGTTAACTAGCGGACACTTGGATTAGCTAGGTTACCTAGCGGGCACTTGAACCATGTAGGTTAACTATTTGGCCCTTGGACTATCTAGGTTATCTAACGGGCACTTGGACAATATAGGTTAATTAGAGGGTACTTGGACTATGTAGGTTACCTAGCGGGCACTTGGAGTATCTTGGTTACCTATTGGGCACTTGAACTATGTAAGTTCCCTAGCGGGCACTTTCACTATGTGGGTTCCATAGTGGGCATTTGGACTATCTAGGTTACCTAACGGGCACTTGGAGTATGTAGGTTCCCTATCGGGCACTTGGACTATGTAGGTTACTAGCGGGCACTTGTACTATGTACCTTCGCTATCTGGCACTTGGACAATGTTGATTAACTAGCGCGCACTAGGACTATCTAGGTTACCTAGCGGGCACTTGGACTATGTAGGTTAACTAGCGGGCACATGGACTATCTAGGTTACCTAGCGGGCACTTGGACTATGTACGTTCCCTAACGGGCACTTGGACTATGTAGGTTCTCTAGCGGGCACTTGGACTATCTAGGTTAGCTAACGGGCACTTGGACAATATAGGTTAATTAGCCGGTACTTGGACTATGTAGGTCAACTAGCAGGCCCTTGGACTATCTAGGTTAGCTAAGGGGCACTTGGATTATGTAGGTTAAATAGCGGGCACTTGGACAATGTAGGTTAACTAGCGGACATTTGGACGATCTAGGTTAACTAGCGGGCCCTTTCACTATGTAGGTTAACTAGCGGGCCCTTGGACTATGTAGGTTAACTAGCGGGCACTGGGACGATCTAGGTTAACTAGCGGGCACTTGGACTATGTAGGTTAGCTAGCGGGAACTTGAACTATGTAGGTTAACTAGTGGGCCCTTAGACTATCTAGGTTAGCTAGCGGGCACATGGACTATGTAGGTTAATTAGCGGGTATTTTGACTATGTAGGTGCCCTAGCGGGCATTTGGATTATATAGGTTACCTAGGGGGCACTTGGACTTTGTAGGTTACGTAGCGGGCACTTGGACTATCTAGGTTACCTAGCGTGCACTTGAACTATCTACGTTACCTAGCGGGTACTTGGACTATCTAGGTTAAATAGCGGGCACTTGGATTATGTAGGTTCACTAACGGGCACTTGTACTATGTAAATTCCCTAGCGGACACTTGGATTATGTAGGTTCCCTATCAGTCACTTGGACTATGTAGGTTACTAGCGGGCATTTGGACTATGTAGGTTACCTAACGGGCACTTGGACTATGAGGGTTCCTTATCGGGCACTTGGACAATGTTGGTTAACTAGCGGGCACTAGGACTATGTAGGTTACCTAGCGGGCACTTGGACTATCTAGGTTAGGTAACGGGCACTTGGACTATCTAGGTTACCTAGTGGGAACTTGGACTATGTAGGTTACCTAGCGCGCACTTTGACTATCTTGGTTATTTAGCGGGCACTTGGACTATATAGGTTAACTAGCGGACACTTGGATGAACTAGGTTAACGAGCGGGCCCTTGGACTATGTAGGTAACCTAGCGGGCACTTGGACTATCTAGGTTACTTAACGGGCACTTGGACGATCTAGGTTAACTAGCGGGCACTTCACGATATAGGTTAACTAGCGGACACTTGGATTAGCTAGGTTACCTAGCGGGCACTTGAACCATGTAGGTTAACTATTTGGACCTTGGACTATCTAGGTTAGCTAACTGGTACTTGGACTATGTAGGTTAATTAGCGTGCACTTGGACTATGTAGGTGCCCTAGCGGGCATTTGGACTATATAGATTACCTAGCGGGCACTTGGACTTTGTAGGTTACCTAGCGGGCACTTGGACTATCTGAGTTACCTAGCGGGCACTTGGACTATCTAGGTTCCTTAGCGGGCACTTGGACTACATAGGTTCCCTAAAGGGCACTTGGACTATGTAGGTTCCCTAGCAGGCACTCGGACTATGAAGGTTCCTTAGTGGGCACTTGGACTATGTAGGTTCCATAGCAGGCCCTTTGACTATGTTAGTTCTCTAACGGGAACTTGGACTATGTGGGTTCCCTAGCGGGCCTTTGGACTATCTAGGTTACCTAACGGGCACTTGGACTATGTAGGTTCTCTAGCGGGCACTTGGACTATGTACGTTACTAGGGGGCATTTGGACTATGTAGGTTACCTAGCGGATACTTGGACTATGTAGGTTCCCGATCAGGGACTTGGACAATGTAGGTTAACTAGCGGGCACTAGGACTTTGTAGGTTAACTAGCGGGTCCTTGTACTATGTAGGTTAACTAGCGGGCACTTGGACGAACTAGGTTAACGAGCGGGCCCTTGGACTATGTAGGTTACCAAGCGGGCACTTGGACTATCTAGGTTAGCTAACAGGAACTTGGACTATCTAGGATACCTAGCGGGCACTTGGACTATCTAGGTTACCTAACGGGCACTTGGACTATGCAGGTAACCTAGCGGGCACTTGGACTGTCTAGGTTACCTAGCGGGCACATGGATTTCTAGGTTAACGAACGGGCACTTGGACTATGTAGGTTGCCTAGCGGGCACTTGGCCGATGTATGTTTGGTAGCGGGCGCTAGGACTATCTAGGTAACCTAGCGGGCACTTGGACTATCTAGGTTACTTAACGGGCACTTGGACGATCTAGGTTAACTAGCGGGCACTTCACGATATAGGTTAACTAGCGGACAATTGGATTAGCTAGGTTACCTAGCGGGCACTTGAACCATGTAGGTTAACTATTTGGACCTTGGACTATCTAGGTTAGCTAACGGGCACTTGGACTATGTGGGTTAATTAGCGTGCACTTGGACTATGTAGGTGCCCTAGCGGGCATTTGGACTATATAGATTACCTAGCGGGCACTTGGACTTTGTAGGTTAACTAGCGGGCACTTGGACTATCTGGGTTACCTAGCGGGCACTTGGACTATCTAGGTTCCTTAGCGGGCACATGGACTACATAGGTTCCCTAAAGGGCACTTGGACTATGTAGGTTCCCTAGCAGGCACTCATACTATGAAGGTTCCCTAGTGGGCATTTGGACTATGTAGGTTCCATAGCAGAACCTTTGACTATGTAAGTTCTCTAACGGGAACTTGGACTATGTGGGTTCCCTAGCGGGCCCTTGGACTATGTAGGTTAACTAGCGGGCACTTTGACGATCTAGGCTAGCAAACGGGCACTTGGAATATGTAGGTTACCTAGCAGGCACTTGGACTGTCTAGGTTACCTAGCGGGCACTTGGACTATCTAGGTTAACGAACGGGCACTTGGACTATGTGGTTACCTAGCGGGCACTTGGACTATCTCTGTTAGCTAACGGGCACTTGGACTATCTAAGTTACCTAGCGGGCTCTTGGACTATGTAGGTTACCTAGCGGGCACTTGGACAATCTAGGTTAACGAACGGGCACTTGGACTATGTAGGTTAGCTAACAGGAACTTGGACAATCCAGGTTAACTAGCGGGCACTTGGACGATGCAGGTTCCCTAGCGGGCATTTTGACTATGTAGGTTCCCTAGCGGGCACTTGGACTATGTGGGTACCCTAGCGGGCATTTGGACTATATAGGTTTCCAAACGGGCATTTGGACTATGTAGGTTCCCTAGCGGGCACTTGGATTATGTAGGTTCCAGTCTTGCACTTGGACTATGTAGGTTACCTTGCGGGCTCTTGGACTATGTAGGTTAACTAGCGGGCCCTTGCACTATGTAGGTTAACTAGCGGGCCCTTGGACTATGTAGGTTAACCAGCGGGCACTTGGACCATCTATGTTAACTAGTGGGCACTTGGAGGATATAGGTTAACTAGCGGACACTTGGATTAGCTAGGTTACCTAGCGGGCACTTGAACCATGTAGGTTAACTATTTGGCCCTTGGACTATCTAGGTTATCTAACGGGCACTTGGACAATATAGGTTAATTAGAGGGTACTTGGACTATGTAGGTTACCTAGCGGGCACTTGGAGTATCTTGGTTACCTATTGGGCACTTGAACTATGTAAGTTCCCTAGCGGGCACTTTCACTATGTGGGTTCCATAGTGGGCATTTGGACTATCTAGGTTACCTAACGGGCACTTGGAGTATGTAGGTTCCCTATCGGGCACTTGGACTATGTAGGTTACTAGCGGGCACTTGGACTATGTACCTTCGCTATCTGGCACTTGGACCATGTTGATTAACTAGCGCGCACTAGGACTATCTAGGTTACCTAGCGGGCACTTGGACTATGTAGGTTAACTAGCGGGCACATGGACTATCTAGGTTACCTAGCGGGCACTTGGACTATGTACGTTCCCTAACGGGCACTTGGACTATGTAGGTTCTCTAGCGGGCACTTGGACTATCTAGGTTAGCTAACGGGCACTTGGACAATATAGGTTAATTAGCCGGTACTTGGACTATGTAGGTCAACTAGCAGGCCCTTGGACTATCTAGGTTAGCTAAGGGGCACTTGGATTATGTAGGTTAAATAGCGGGCACTTGGACAATGTAGGTTATCTAGCGGACATTTGGACGATCTAGGTTAACGAGCGGGCCCTTTCACTATGTAGGTTAACTAGCGGGCCCTTGGACTATGTAGGTTAACTAGCGGGCACTGGGACGATCTAGGTTAACTAGCGGGCACTTGGACTATGTAGGTTAGCTAGCGGGAACTTGAACTATGTAGGTTAACTAGTGGGCCCTTAGACTATCTAGGTTAGCTAGCGGGCACATGGACTATGTAGGTTAATTAGCGGGTATTTTGACCATGTAGGTGCCCTAGCGGGCATTTGGATTATATAGGTTACCTAGGGGGCACTTGGACTTTGTAGGTTACGTAGCGGGCACTTGGACTATCTAGGTTACCTAGCGTGCACTTGAACTATCTACGTTACCTAGCGGGTACTTGGACTATCTAGGTTAACTAGCGGGCACTTGGATTATGTAGGTTCACTAACGGGCACTTGTACTATGTAAATTCCCTAGCGGACACTTGGATTATGTAGGTTCCCTATCAGTCACTTGGACTATGTAGGTTACTAGCGGGCATTTGGACTATGTAGGTTACCTAACGGGCACTTGGACTATGAGGGTTCCTTATCGGGCACTTGGACAATGTTGGTTAACTAGCGGGCACTAGGACTATGTAGGTTACCTAGCGGGCACTTGGACTATCTAGGTTAGGTAACGGGCACTTGGACTATCTAGGTTACCTAGTGGGAACTTGGACTATGTAGGTTACCTAGCGCGCACTTTGACTATCTTGGTTATTTAGCGGGCACTTGGACTATATAGGTTAACTAGCGGACACTTGGATGAACTAGGTTAATGAGCGGGCCCTTGGACTATGTAGGTAACCTAGCGGGCACTTGGACTATCTAGGTTACTTAACGGGCACTTGGACGATCTAGGTTAACTAGCGGGCACTTCACGATATAGGTTAACTAGCGGACACTTGGATTAGCTAGGTTACCTAGCGGGCACTTGAACCATGTAGGTTAACTATTTGGACCTTGGACTATCTAGGTTAGCTAACTGGTACTTGGACTATGTAGGTTAATTAGCGTGCACTTGGACTATGTAGGTGCCCTAGCGGGCATTTGGACTATATAGATTACCTAGCGGGCACTTGGACTTTGTAGGTTACCTAGCGGGCACTTGGACTATCTGAGTTACCTAGCGGGCACTTGGACTATCTAGGTTCCTTAGCGGGCACTTGGACTACATAGGTTCCCTAAAGGGCACTTGGACTATGTAGGTTCCCTAGCAGGCACTCGGACTATGAAGGTTCCCTAGTGGGCACTTGGACTATGTAGGTTCCATAGCAGGCCCTTTGACTATGTTAGTTCTCTAACGGGAACTTGGACTATGTGGGTTCCCTAGCGGGCCTTTGGACTATCTAGGTTACCTAACGGGCACTTGGACTATGTAGGTTCTCTAGCGGGCACTTGGACTATGTACGTTACTAGGGGGCATTTGGACTATGTAGGTTACCTAGCGGATACTTGGACTATGTAGGTTCCCGATCAGGGACTTGGACAATGTAGGTTAACTAGCGGGCACTAGGACTTTGTAGGTTAACTAGCGGGTCCTTGTACTATGTAGGTTAACTAGCGGGCACTTGGACGAACTAGGTTAACGAGCGGGCCCTTGGACTATGTAGGTTACCAAGCGGGCACTTGGACTATCTAGGTTAGCTAACAGGAACTTGGACTATCTAGGATACCTAGCGGGCACTTGGACTATCTAGGTTACCTAACGGGCACTTGGACTATGCAGGTAACCTAGCGGGCACTTGGACTGTCTAGGTTACCTAGCGGGCACATGGATTTCTAGGTTAACGAACGGGCACTTGGACTATGTAGGTTGCCTAGCGGGCACTTGGCCGATGTATGTTTGGTAGCGGGCGCTAGGACTATCTAGGTAACCTAGCGGGCACTTGGACTATCTAGGTTACTTAACGGGCACTTGGACGATCTAGGTTAACTAGCGGGCACTTCACGATATAGGTTAACTAGCGGACAATTGGATTAGCTAGGTTACCTAGCGGGCACTTGAACCATGTAGGTTAACTATTTGGACCTTGGACTATCTAGGTTAGCTAACGGGCACTTGGACTATGTGGGTTAATTAGCGTGCACTTGGACTATGTAGGTGCCCTAGCGGGCATTTGGACTATATAGATTACCTAGCGGGCACTTGGACTTTGTAGGTTAACTAGCGGGCACTTGGACTATCTGGGTTACCTAGCGGGCACTTGGACTATCTAGGTTCCTTAGCGGGCACTTGGACTACATAGGTTCCCTAAAGGGCACTTGGACTATGTAGGTTCCCTAGCAGGCACTCATACTATGAAGGTTCCCTAGTGGGCATTTGGACTATGTAGGTTCCATAGCAGAACCTTTGACTATGTAAGTTCTCTAACGGGAACTTGGACTATGTGGGTTCCCTAGCAGGCCCTTGGACTATGTAGGTTAACTAGCGGGCACTTTGACGATCTAGGCTAGCAAACGGGCACTTGGAATATGTAGGTTACCTAGCAGGCACTTGGACTGTCTAGGTTACCTAGCGGGCACTTGGACTATCTAGGTTAACGAACGGGCACTTGGACTATGTGGTTACCTAGCGGGCACTTGGACTATCTCTGTTAGCTAACGGGCACTTGGACTATCTAAGTTACCTAGCGGGCTCTTGGACTATGTAGGCTACCTAGCGGGCACTTGGACAATCTAGGTTAACGAACGGGCACTTGGACTATGTAGGTTAGCTAACAGGAACTTGGACAATCTAGGTTAACTAGCGGGCACTTGGACGATGCAGGTTCCCTAGCGGGCATTTTGACTATGTAGGTTCCCTAGCGGGCACTTGGACTATGTGGGTACCCTAGCGGGCATTTGGACTATATAGGTTTCCAAACGGGCATTTGGACTATGTAGGTTCCCTAGCGGGCACTTGGATTATGTAGGTTCCAGTCTTGCACTTGGACTATGTAGGTTACCTTGCGGGCACTTGGACTATGTAGGTTAACTAGCGGGCCCTTGCACTATGTAGGTTAACTAGCGGGCCCTTGGACTATGTAGGTTAACCAGCGGGCACTTGGACCATCTATGTTAACTAGTGGGCACTTGGAGGATATAGGTTAACTAGCGGACACTTGGATTAGCTAGGTTACCTAGCGGGCACTTGAACCATGTAGGTTAACTATTTGGCCCTTGGACTATCTAGGTTATCTAACGGGCACTTGGACAATATAGGTTAATTAGAGGGTACTTGGACTATGTAGGTTACCTAGCGGGCACTTGGAGTATCTTGGTTACCTATTGGGCACTTGAACTATGTAAGTTCCCTAGCGGGCACTTTCACTATGTGGGTTCCATAGTGGGCATTTGGACTATCTAGGTTACCTAACGGGCACTTGGAGTATGTAGGTTCCCTATCGGGCACTTGGACTATGTAGGTTACTAGCGGGCACTTGGACTATGTACCTTCGCTATCTGGCACTTGGACAATGTTGATTAACTAGCGCGCACTAGGACTATCTAGGTTACCTAGCGGGCACTTGGACTATGTAGGTTAACTAGCGGGCACATGGACTATCTAGGTTACCTAGCGGGCACTTGGACTATGTACGTTCCCTAACCGGCACTTGGACTATGTAGGTTCCCTAGCGGGCACTTGGACTATCTAGGTTAGCTAACGGGCACTTGGACAATATAGGTTAATTAGCCGGTACTTGGACTATGTAGGTCAACTAGCAGGCCCTTGGACTATCTAGGTTAGCTAAGGGGCACTTGGATTATGTAGGTTAAATAGCGGGCACTTGGACGATCTAGGTTAACTAGCGGGCCCTTTCACTATGTAGGTTAACTAGCGGGCCCTTGGACTATGTAGGTTAACTAGCGGGCACTGGGACGATCTAGGTTAACTAGCGGGCACTTGGACTATGTAGGTTAGCTAGCGGGAACTTGAACTATGTAGGTTAACTAGTGGGCCCTTAGACTATCTAGGTTAGCTAGCGGGCACATGGACTATGTAGGTTAATTAGTGGGTATTTTGACTATGTAGGTGCCCTAGCGGGCATTTGGATTATATAGGTTACCTAGGGGGCACTTGGACTTTGTAGGTTACGTAGCGGGCACTTGGACTATCTAGGTTACCTAGCGTGCACTTGAACTATCTACGTTACCTAGCGGGTACTTGGACTATCTAGGTTAACTAGCGGGCACTTGGACTATCTAGGTTCACTAACGGGCACTTGGACTATGTAAATTCCCTAGCGGACACTTGGATTATGTAGGTTCCCTATCAGGCACTTGGACTATGTAGGTTACTAGCGGGCATTTGGACTATGTAGGTTACCTAACGGGCACTTGGACTATGAGGGTTCCTTATCGGGCACTTGGACAATGTTGGTTAACTAGCGGGCACTAGGACTATGTAGGTTACCTACCGGGCACTTGGACTATCTAGGTTAGGTAACGGGCACTTGGACTATCTAGGTTACCTAGTGGGAACTTGGACTATGTAGGTAACCTAGCGCGCACTTTGACTATCTTGGTTATTTAGCGGGCACTTGGACTATATAGGTTAACTAGCGGACACTTGGACGAACTAGGTTAACGAGCGGGCCCTTGGACTAAGTAGGTAACCTAGCGGGCACTTGGACTATCTAGGTTACTTAACGGGCACTTGGACGATCTAGGTTAACTAGCGGGCACTTCACGATATAGGTTAACTAGCGGACACTTGGATTAGCTAGGTTACCTAGCGGGCACTTGAACCATGTAGGTTAACTATTTGGACCTTGGACTATCTAGGTTAGCTAACTGGTACTTGGACTATGTAGGTTAATTAGCGTGCACTTGGACTATGTAGGTGCCCTAGCGGGCATTTGGACTATATAGATTACCTAGCGGGCACTTGGACTTTGTAGGTTACCTAGCGGGCACTTGGACTATCTGAGTTACCTAGCGGGCACTTGGACTATCTAGGTTCCCTAGCGGGCACTTGGACTACATAGGTTCCCTAAAGGGCACTTGGACTATGTAGGTTCCCTAGCAGGCACTCGGACTATGAAGGTTCCCTAGTGGGCACTTGGACTATGTAGGTTCCATAGCAGGCCCTTTGACTATGTAAGTTCTCTAACGGGAACTTGGACTATGTGGGTTCCCTAGCGGGCCTTTGGACTATCTAGGTTACCTAACGGGCACTTGGACTATGTAGGTTCTCTAGCGGGCACTTGGACTATGTACGTTACTAGGGGGCATTTGGACTATGTAGGTTACCTAGCGGATACTTGGACTATGTAGGTTCCAGATCAGGGACTTGGACAATATAGGTTAACTAGCGGGCACTAGGAATATGTAGGTTAACTAGCGGGTCCTTGTACTATGTAGGTTAACTAGCGGGCACTTGGACTATCTAGGTTAACTAGCAGGCCCTTGGACTATGTAGGTTAACTAGCGGGCACTTTGACGATCTAGGTTAGCAAACGGGCACATGGAATATGTAGGTTACCTAGCAGGCACTTGGACTGTCTAGGTTACCTAGCGGGCACTTGGACTATCTAGGTTAACGAACGGGCACTTGGACTATGTGGTTACCTAGCGGGCACTAGGACTATCTCTGTTAGCTAACGGGCACTTGGACTATCTAAGTTACCTAGCGGGCACTTGGACTATGTAGGTTACCTAGCGGGCACTTGGACAATCTAGGTTAACGAACGGGCACTTGGATTATGTAGGTTAGCTAACAGGAACTTGGACAATCTAGGTTAACTAGCGGGCAATTGGACGATGCAGGTTCCCTAGCGGGCACTTTGACTATGTAGGTTCCCTAGCGGGCACTTGGACTATGTAGGTTCACTAACGGGCACTTGTACTATGTAAATTCCCTAGCGGACACTTGGATTATGTAGGTTCCCTATCAGTCACTTGGACTATGTAGGTTACTAGCGGGCATTTGGACTATGTAGGTTACCTAACGGGCACTTGGACTATGAGGGTTCCTTATCGGGCACTTGGACAATGTTGGTTAACTAGCGGGCACTAGGACTATGTAGGTTACCTAGCGGGCACTTGGACTATCTAGGTTAGGTAACGGGCACTTGGACTATCTAGGTTACCTAGTGGGAACTTGGACTATGTAGGTTACCTAGCGCGCACTTTGACTATCTTGGTTATTTAGCGGGCACTTGGACTATATAGTTTAACTAGCGGACACTTGGATGAACTAGGTTAACGAGCGGGCCCTTGGACTATGTAGGTAACCTAGCGGGCACTTGGACTATCTAGGTTACTTAACGGGCACTTGGACGATCTAGGTGAACTAGCGGGCACTTCACGATATAGGTTAACTAGCGGACACTTGGATTAGCTAGGTTACCTAGCGGGCACTTGAACCATATAGGTTAACTATTTGGACCTTGGACTATCTAGGTTAGCTAACTGGTACTTGGACTATGTAGGTTAATTAGCGTGCACTTGGACTATGTAGGTGCCCTAGCGGGCATTTGGACTATATAGATTACCTAGCGGGCACTTGGACTTTGTAGGTTACCTAGCGGGCACTTGGACTATCTGAGTTACCTAGCGGGCACTTGGACTATCTAGGTTCCTTAGCGGGCACTTGGACTACATAGGTTCCCTAAAGGGCACTTGGACTATGTAGGTTCCCTAGCAGGCACTCGGACTATGAAGGTTCCCTAGTGGGCACTTGGACTATGTAGGTTCCATAGCAGGCCCTTTGACTATGTTTGTTCTCTAACGGGAACTTGGACTATGTGGGTTCCCTAGCGGGCCTTTGGACTATCTAGGTTACCTAACGGGCACTTGGACTATGTAGGTTCTCTAGCGGGCACTTGGACTATGTACGTTACTAGGGGGCATTTGGACTATGTAGGTTACCTAGCGGATACTTGGACTATGTAGGATCCCGATCAGGGACTTGGACAATGTAGGTTAACTAGCGGGCACTAGGACTTTGTAGGTTAACTAGCGGGTCCTTGTACTATGTAGGTTAACTAGCGGGCACTTGGACGAACTAGGTTAACGAGCGGGCCCTTGGACTATGTAGGTTACCAAGCGGGCACTTGGACTATCTAGGTTAGCTAACAGGAACTTGGACTATCTAGGTTACCTAGCGGGCACTTGGACTATCTAGGTTACCTAACGGGCACTTGGACTATGCAGGTAACCTAGCGGGCACTTGGACTGTCTAGGTTACCTAGCGGGCACATGGATTTCTAGGTTAACGAACGGGCACTTGGACTATGTAGGTTGCCTAGCGGGCACTTGGCCGATGTATGTTTGGTAGCGGGCGCTAGGACTATCTAGGTAACCTAGCGGGCACTTGGACTATCTAGGTTACTTAACGGGCACTTGGACGATCTAGGTTAATTAGCGGGCACTTCACGATATAGGTTAACTAGCGGACAATTGGATTAGCTAGGTTACCTAGCGGGCACTTGAACCATGTAGGTTAACTATTTGGACCTTGGACTATCTAGGTTAGCTAACGGGCACTTGGACTATGTAGGTTAATTAGCGTGCACTTGGACTATGTAGGTGCCCTAGCGGGCATTTGGACTATATAGATTACCTAGCGGGCACTTGGTCTTTGTAGGTTACCTAGCGGGCACTTGGACTATCTGGGTTACCTAGCGGGCACTTGGACTATCTAGGTTCCTTAGCGGGCACTTGGACTACATAGGTTCCCTAAAGGGCACTTGGACTATGTAGGTTCCCTAGCAGGCACTCATACTATGAAGGTTCCCTAGTGGGCATTTGGACTATGTAGGTTCCATAGCAGAACCTTTGACTATGTAAGTTCTCTAACGGGAACTTGGACTATGTGGGTTCCCTAGCGGGCCCTTGGACTATGTAGGTTAACTAGCGGGCACTTTGACGATCTAGGCTAGCAAACGGGCACTTGGAATATGTAGGTTACCTAGCAGGCACTTGGACTGTCTAGGTTACCTAGCGGGCACTTGGACTATCTAGGTTAACGAACGGGCACTTGGACTATGTGGTTACCTAGCGGGCACTTGGACTATCTCTGTTAGCTAACGGGCACTTGGACTATCTAAGTTACCTAGCGGGCTCTTGGACTATGTAGGCTACCTAGCGGGCACTTGGACAATCTAGGTTAACGAACGGGCACTTGGACTATGTAGGTTAGCTAACAGGAACTTGGACAATCTAGGTTAACTAGCGGGCACTTGGACGATGCAGGTTCCCTAGCGGGCATTTTGACTATGTAGGTTCCCTAGCGGGCACTTGGACTATGTGGGTACCCTAGCGGGCATTTGGACTATATAGGTTTCCAAACGGGCATTTGGACTATGTAGGTTCCCTAGCGGGCACTTGGATTATGTAGGTTCCAGTCTTGCACTTGGACTATGTAGGTTACCTTGCGGGCACTTGGACTATGTAGGTTAACTAGCGGGCCCTTGCACTATGTAGGTTAACTAGCGGGCCCTTGGACTATGTAGGTTAACCAGCGGGCACTTGGACCATCTATGTTAACTAGTGGGCACTTGGAGGATATAGGTTAACTAGCGGACACTTGGATTAGCTAGGTTACCTAGCGGGCACTTGAACCATGTAGGTTAACTATTTGGCCCTTGGACTATCTAGGTTATCTAACGGGCACTTGGACAATATAGGTTAATTAGAGGGTACTTGGACTATGTAGGTTACCTAGCGGGCACTTGGAGTATCTTGGTTACCTATTGGGCACTTGAACTATGTAAGTTCCCTAGCGGGCACTTTCACTATGTGGGTTCCATAGTGGGCATTTGGACTATCTAGGTTACCTAACGGGCACTTGGAGTATGTAGGTTCCCTATCGGGCACTTGGACTATGTAGGTTACTAGCGGGCACTTGGACTATGTACCTTCGCTATCTGGCACTTGGACAATGTTGATTAACTAGCGCGCACTAGGACTATCTAGGTTACCTAGCGGGCACTTGGACTATGTAGGTTAACTAGCGGGCACATGGACTATCTAGGTTACCTAGCGGGCACTTGGACTA
Organism: Tenrec ecaudatus; assembly: GCF_050624435.1. Taxonomy (NCBI): domain Eukaryota; kingdom Metazoa; phylum Chordata; class Mammalia; order Afrosoricida; family Tenrecidae; genus Tenrec; species Tenrec ecaudatus. The sequence goes on along the minus strand of NW_027459314.1, from coordinate 516,421 downwards.
TGTACGTTCCCTAACGGGCACTTGGACTATGTAGGTTCCCTAGCGGGCACTTGGACTATCTAGGTTAGCTAACGGGCACTTGGACAATATAGGTTAATTAGCCGGTACTTGGACTATGTAGGTCAACTAGCAGGCCCTTGGACTATCTAGGTTAGCTAAGGGGCACTTGGATTATGTAGGTTAAATAGCGGGCACTTGGACGATCTAGGTTAACTAGCGGGCCCTTTCACTATGTAGGTTAACTAGCGGGCCCTTGGACTATGTAGGTTAACTAGCGGGCACTGGGACGATCTAGGTTAACTAGCGGGCACTTGGACTATGTAGGTTAGCTAGCGGGAACTTGAACTATGTAGGTTAACTAGTGGGCCCTTAGACTATCTAGGTTAGCTAGCGGGCACATGGACTATGTAGGTTAATTAGTGGGTATTTTGACTATGTAGGTGCCCTAGCGGGCATTTGGATTATATAGGTTACCTAGGGGGCACTTGGACTTTGTAGGTTACGTAGCGGGCACTTGGACTATCTAGGTTACCTAGCGTGCACTTGAACTATCTACGTTACCTAGCGGGTACTTGGACTATCTAGGTTAACTAGCGGGCACTTGGACTATCTAGGTTCACTAACGGGCACTTGGACTATGTAAATTCCCTAGCGGACACTTGGATTATGTAGGTTCCCTATCAGGCACTTGGACTATGTAGGTTACTAGCGGGCATTTGGACTATGTAGGTTACCTAACGGGCACTTGGACTATGAGGGTTCCTTATCGGGCACTTGGACAATGTTGGTTAACTAGCGGGCACTAGGACTATGTAGGTTACCTACCGGGCACTTGGACTATCTAGGTTAGGTAACGGGCACTTGGACTATCTAGGTTACCTAGTGGGAACTTGGACTATGTAGGTAACCTAGCGCGCACTTTGACTATCTTGGTTATTTAGCGGGCACTTGGACTATATAGGTTAACTAGCGGACACTTGGACGAACTAGGTTAACGAGCGGGCCCTTGGACTAAGTAGGTAACCTAGCGGGCACTTGGACTATCTAGGTTACTTAACGGGCACTTGGACGATCTAGGTTAACTAGCGGGCACTTCACGATATAGGTTAACTAGCGGACACTTGGATTAGCTAGGTTACCTAGCGGGCACTTGAACCATGTAGGTTAACTATTTGGACCTTGGACTATCTAGGTTAGCTAACTGGTACTTGGACTATGTAGGTTAATTAGCGTGCACTTGGACTATGTAGGTGCCCTAGCGGGCATTTGGACTATATAGATTACCTAGCGGGCACTTGGACTTTGTAGGTTACCTAGCGGGCACTTGGACTATCTGAGTTACCTAGCGGGCACTTGGACTATCTAGGTTCCTTAGCGGGCACTTGGACTACATAGGTTCCCTAAAGGGCACTTGGACTATGTAGGTTCCCTAGCAGGCACTCGGACTATGAAGGTTCCCTAGTGGGCACTTGGACTATGTAGGTTCCATAGCAGGCCCTTTGACTATGTAAGTTCTCTAACGGGAACTTGGACTATGTGGGTTCCCTAGCGGGCCTTTGGACTATCTAGGTTACCTAACGGGCACTTGGACTATGTAGGTTCTCTAGCGGGCACTTGGACTATGTACGTTACTAGGGGGCATTTGGACTATGTAGGTTACCTAGCGGATACTTGGACTATGTAGGTTCCCGATCAGGGACTTGGACAATATAGGTTAACTAGCGGGCACTAGGAATATGTAGGTTAACTAGCGGGTCCTTGTACTATGTAGGTTAACTAGCGGGCACTTGGACTATCTAGGTTAACTAGCAGGCCCTTGGACTATGTAGGTTAACTAGCGGGCACTTTGACGATCTAGGTTAGCAAACGGGCACATGGAATATGTAGGTTACCTAGCAGGCACTTGGACTGTCTAGGTTACCTAGCGGGCACTTGGACTATCTAGGTTAACGAACGGGCACTTGGACTATGTGGTTACCTAGCGGGCACTAGGACTATCTCTGTTAGCTAACGGGCACTTGGACTATCTAAGTTACCTAGCGGGCACTTGGACTATGTAGGTTACCTAGCGGGCACTTGGACAATCTAGGTTAACGAACGGGCACTTGGATTATGTAGGTTAGCTAACAGGAACTTGGACAATCTAGGTTAACTAGCGGGCAATTGGACGATGCAGGTTCCCTAGCGGGCACTTTGACTATGTAGGTTCCCTAGCGGGCACTTGGACTATGTAGGTTCACTAACGGGCACTTGTACTATGTAAATTCCCTAGCGGACACTTGGATTATGTAGGTTCCCTATCAGTCACTTGGACTATGTAGGTTACTAGCGGGCATTTGGACTATGTAGGTTACCTAACGGGCACTTGGACTATGAGGGTTCCTTATCGGGCACTTGGACAATGTTGGTTAACTAGCGGGCACTAGGACTATGTAGGTTACCTAGCGGGCACTTGGACTATCTAGGTTAGGTAACGGGCACTTGGACTATCTAGGTTACCTAGTGGGAACTTGGACTATGTAGGTTACCTAGCGCGCACTTTGACTATCTTGGTTATTTAGCGGGCACTTGGACTATATAGTTTAACTAGCGGACACTTGGATGAACTAGGTTAACGAGCGGGCCCTTGGACTATGTAGGTAACCTAGCGGGCACTTGGACTATCTAGGTTACTTAACGGGCACTTGGACGATCTAGGTGAACTAGCGGGCACTTCACGATATAGGTTAACTAGCGGACACTTGGATTAGCTAGGTTACCTAGCGGGCACTTGAACCATATAGGTTAACTATTTGGACCTTGGACTATCTAGGTTAGCTAACTGGTACTTGGACTATGTAGGTTAATTAGCGTGCACTTGGACTATGTAGGTGCCCTAGCGGGCATTTGGACTATATAGATTACCTAGCGGGCACTTGGACTTTGTAGGTTACCTAGCGGGCACTTGGACTATCTGAGTTACCTAGCGGGCACTTGGACTATCTAGGTTCCTTAGCGGGCACTTGGACTACATAGGTTCCCTAAAGGGCACTTGGACTATGTAGGTTCCCTAGCAGGCACTCGGACTATGAAGGTTCCCTAGTGGGCACTTGGACTATGTAGGTTCCATAGCAGGCCCTTTGACTATGTTTGTTCTCTAACGGGAACTTGGACTATGTGGGTTCCCTAGCGGGCCTTTGGACTATCTAGGTTACCTAACGGGCACTTGGACTATGTAGGTTCTCTAGCGGGCACTTGGACTATGTACGTTACTAGGGGGCATTTGGACTATGTAGGTTACCTAGCGGATACTTGGACTATGTAGGATCCCGATCAGGGACTTGGACAATGTAGGTTAACTAGCGGGCACTAGGACTTTGTAGGTTAACTAGCGGGTCCTTGTACTATGTAGGTTAACTAGCGGGCACTTGGACGAACTAGGTTAACGAGCGGGCCCTTGGACTATGTAGGTTACCAAGCGGGCACTTGGACTATCTAGGTTAGCTAACAGGAACTTGGACTATCTAGGTTACCTAGCGGGCACTTGGACTATCTAGGTTACCTAACGGGCACTTGGACTATGCAGGTAACCTAGCGGGCACTTGGACTGTCTAGGTTACCTAGCGGGCACATGGATTTCTAGGTTAACGAACGGGCACTTGGACTATGTAGGTTGCCTAGCGGGCACTTGGCCGATGTATGTTTGGTAGCGGGCGCTAGGACTATCTAGGTAACCTAGCGGGCACTTGGACTATCTAGGTTACTTAACGGGCACTTGGACGATCTAGGTTAATTAGCGGGCACTTCACGATATAGGTTAACTAGCGGACAATTGGATTAGCTAGGTTACCTAGCGGGCACTTGAACCATGTAGGTTAACTATTTGGACCTTGGACTATCTAGGTTAGCTAACGGGCACTTGGACTATGTAGGTTAATTAGCGTGCACTTGGACTATGTAGGTGCCCTAGCGGGCATTTGGACTATATAGATTACCTAGCGGGCACTTGGTCTTTGTAGGTTACCTAGCGGGCACTTGGACTATCTGGGTTACCTAGCGGGCACTTGGACTATCTAGGTTCCTTAGCGGGCACTTGGACTACATAGGTTCCCTAAAGGGCACTTGGACTATGTAGGTTCCCTAGCAGGCACTCATACTATGAAGGTTCCCTAGTGGGCATTTGGACTATGTAGGTTCCATAGCAGAACCTTTGACTATGTAAGTTCTCTAACGGGAACTTGGACTATGTGGGTTCCCTAGCGGGCCCTTGGACTATGTAGGTTAACTAGCGGGCACTTTGACGATCTAGGCTAGCAAACGGGCACTTGGAATATGTAGGTTACCTAGCAGGCACTTGGACTGTCTAGGTTACCTAGCGGGCACTTGGACTATCTAGGTTAACGAACGGGCACTTGGACTATGTGGTTACCTAGCGGGCACTTGGACTATCTCTGTTAGCTAACGGGCACTTGGACTATCTAAGTTACCTAGCGGGCTCTTGGACTATGTAGGCTACCTAGCGGGCACTTGGACAATCTAGGTTAACGAACGGGCACTTGGACTATGTAGGTTAGCTAACAGGAACTTGGACAATCTAGGTTAACTAGCGGGCACTTGGACGATGCAGGTCCCTAGCGGGCATTTTGACCATGTAGGTTCCCTAGCGGGCACTTGGACTATGTGGGTACCCTAGCGGGCATTTGGACTATATAGGTTTCCAAACGGGCATTTGGACTATGTAGGTTCCCTAGCGGGCACTTGGATTATGTAGGTTCCAGTCTTGCACTTGGACTATGTAGGTTACCTTGCGGGCACTTGGACTATGTAGGTTAACTAGCGGGCCCTTGCACTATGTAGGTTAACTAGCGGGCCCTTGGACTATGTAGGTTAACCAGCGGGCACTTGGACCATCTATGTTAACTAGTGGGCACTTGGAGGATATAGGTTAACTAGCGGACACTTGGATTAGCTAGGTTACCTAGCGGGCACTTGAACCATGTAGGTTAACTATTTGGCCCTTGGACTATCTAGGTTATCTAACGGGCACTTGGACAATATAGGTTAATTAGAGGGTACTTGGACTATGTAGGTTACCTAGCGGGCACTTGGAGTATCTTGGTTACCTATTGGGCACTTGAACTATGTAAGTTCCCTAGCGGGCACTTTCACTATGTGGGTTCCATAGTGGGCATTTGGACTATCTAGGTTACCTAACGGGCACTTGGAGTATGTAGGTTCCCTATCGGGCACTTGGACTATGTAGGTTACTAGCGGGCACTTGGACTATGTACCTTCGCTATCTGGCACTTGGACAATGTTGATTAACTAGCGCGCACTAGGACTATCTAGGTTACCTAGCGGGCACTTGGACTATGTAGGTTAACTAGCGGGCACATGGACTATCTAGGTTACCTAGCGGGCACTTGGACTATGTACGTTCCCTAACGGGCACTTGGACTATGTAGGTTCTCTAGCGGGCACTTGGACTATCTAGGTTAGCTAACGGGCACTTGGACAATATAGGTTAATTAGCCGGTACTTGGACTATGTAGGTCAACTAGCAGGCCCTTGGACTATCTAGGTTAGCTAAGGGGCACTTGGATTATGTAGGTTAAATAGCGGGCACTTGGACAATGTAGGTTAACTAGCGGACATTTGGACGATCTAGGTTAACTAGCGGGCCCTTTCACTATGTAGGTTAACTAGCGGGCCCTTGGACTATGTAGGTTAACTAGCGGGCACTGGGACGATCTAGGTTAACTAGCGGGCACTTGGACTATGTAGGTTAGCTAGCGGGAACTTGAACTATGTAGGTTAACTAGTGGGCCCTTAGACTATCTAGGTTAGCTAGCGGGCACATGGATTATGTAGGTTAATTAGCGGGTATTTTGACTATGTAGGTGCCCTAGCGGGCATTTGGATTATATAGGTTACCTAGGGGCACTTGGACTTTGTAGGTTACGTAGCGGGCACTTGGACTATCTAGGTTACCTAGCGTGCACTTGAACTATCTACGTTACCTAGCGGGTACTTGGACTATCTAGGTTAACTAGCGGGCACTTGGATTATGTAGGTTCACTAACGGGCACTTGTACTATGTAAATTCCCTAGCGGACACTTGGATTATGTAGGTTCCCTATCAGTCACTTGGACTATGTAGGTTACTAGCGGGCATTTGGACTATGTAGGTTACCTAACGGGCACTTGGACTATGAGGGTTCCTTATCGGGCACTTGGACAATGTTGGTTAACTAGCGGGCACTAGGACTATGTAGGTTAACCAGCGGGCACTTGGACCATCTATGTTAACTAGTGGGCACTTGGAGGATATAGGTTAACTAGCGGACACTTGGATTAGCTAGGTTACCTAGCGGGCACTTGAACCATGTAGGTTAACTATTTGGCCCTTGGACTATCTAGGTTATCTAACGGGCACTTGGACAATATAGGTTAATTAGAGGGTACTTGGACTATGTAGGTTACCTAGCGGGCACTTGGAGTATCTTGGTTACCTATTGGGCACTTGAACTATGTAAGTTCCCTAGCGGGCACTTTCACTATGTGGGTTCCATAGTGGGCATTTGGACTATCTAGGTTACCTAACGGGCACTTGGAGTATGTAGGTTCCCTATCGGGCACTTGGACTATGTAGGTTACTAGCGGGCACTTGGACTATGTACCTTCGCTATCTGGCACTTGGACAATGTTGATTAACTAGCGCGCACTAGGACTATCTAGGTTACCTAGCGGGCACTTGGACTATGTAGGTTAACTAGCGGGCACATGGACTATCTAGGTTACCTAGCGGGCACTTGGACTATGTACGTTCCCTAACGGGCACTTGGACTATGTAGGTTCTCTAGCGGGCACTTGGACTATCTAGGTTAGCTAACGGGCACTTGGACAATATAGGTTAATTAGCCGGTACTTGGACTATGTAGGTCAACTAGCAGGCCCTTGGACTATCTAGGTTAGCTAAGGGGCACTTGGATTATGTAGGTTAAATAGCGGGCACTTGGACAATGTAGGTTAACTAGCGGACATTTGGACGATCTAGGTTAACTAGCGGGCCCTTTCACTATGTAGGTTAACTAGCGGGCCCTTGGACTATGTAGGTTAACTAGCGGGCACTGGGACGATCTAGGTTAACTAGCGGGCACTTGGACTATGTAGGTTAGCTAGCGGGAACTTGAACTATGTAGGTTAACTAGTGGGCCCTTAGACTATCTAGGTTAGCTAGCGGGCACATGGATTATGTAGGTTAATTAGCGGGTATTTTGACTATGTAGGTGCCCTAGCGGGCATTTGGATTATATAGGTTACCTAGGGGCACTTGGACTTTGTAGGTTACGTAGCGGGCACTTGGACTATCTAGGTTACCTAGCGTGCACTTGAACTATCTACGTTACCTAGCGGGTACTTGGACTATCTAGGTTAACTAGCGGGCACTTGGATTATGTAGGTTCACTAACGGGCACTTGTACTATGTAAATTCCCTAGCGGACACTTGGATTATGTAGGTTCCCTATCAGTCACTTGGACTATGTAGGTTACTAGCGGGCATTTGGACTATGTAGGTTACCTAACGGGCACTTGGACTATGAGGGTTCCTTATCGGGCACTTGGACAATGTTGGTTAACTAGCGGGCACTAGGACTATGTAGGTTACCTACCGGGCACTTGGACTATCTAGGTTAGGTAACGGGCACTTGGACTATCTAGGTTACCTAGTGGGAACTTGGACTATGTAGGTTACCTAGCGCGCACTTTGACTATCTTGGTTATTTAGCGGGCACTTGGACTATATAGGTTAACTAGCGGACACTTGGACGAACTAGGTTAACGAGCGGGCCCTTGGACTAAGTAGGTAACCTAGCGGGCACTTGGACTATCTAGGTTACTTAACGGGCACTTGGACGATCTAGGTTAACTAGCGGGCACTTCACGATATAGGTTAACTAGCGGACACTTGGATTAGCTAGGTTACCTAGCGGGCACTTGAACCATGTAGGTTAACTATTTGGACCTTGGACTATCTAGGTTAGCTAACTGGTACTTGGACTATGTAGGTTAATTAGCGTGCACTTGGACTATGTAGGTGCCCTAGCGGGCATTTGGACTATATAGATTACCTAGCGGGCACTTGGACTTTGTAGGTTACCTAGCGGGCACTTGGACTATCTGAGTTACCTAGCGGGCACTTGGACTATCTAGGTTCCTTAGCGGGCACTTGGACTACATAGGTTCCCTAAAGGGCACTTGGACTATGTAGGTTCCCTAGCAGGCACTCGGACTATGAAGGTTCCCTAGTGGGCACTTGGACTATGTAGGTTCCATAGCAGGCCCTTTGACTATGTAAGTTCTCTAACGGGAACTTGGACTATGTGGGTTCCCTAGCGGGCCTTTGGACTATCTAGGTTACCTAACGGGCACTTGGACTATGTAGGTTCTCTAGCGGGCACTTGGACTATGTACGTTACTAGGGGGCATTTGGACTATGTAGGTTACCTAGCGGATACTTGGACTATGTAGGTTCCCGATCAGGGACTTGGACAATATAGGTTAACTAGCGGGCACTAGGAATATGTAGGTTAACTAGCGGGTCCTTGTACTATGTAGGTTAACTAGCGGGCACTTGGACTATCTAGGTTAACTAGCAGGCCCTTGGACTATGTAGGTTAACTAGCGGGCACTTTGACGATCTAGGTTAGCAAACGGGCACATGGAATATGTAGGTTACCTAGCAGGCACTTGGACTGTCTAGGTTACCTAGCGGGCACTTGGACTATCTAGGTTAACGAACGGGCACTTGGACTATGTGGTTACCTAGCGGGCACTAGGACTATCTCTGTTAGCTAACGGGCACTTGGACTATCTAAGTTACCTAGCGGGCACTTGGACTATGTAGGTTACCTAGCGGGCACTTGGACAATCTAGGTTAACGAACGGGCACTTGGATTATGTAGGTTAGCTAACAGGAACTTGGACAATCTAGGTTAACTAGCGGGCAATTGGACGATGCAGGTTCCCTAGCGGGCACTTTGACTATGTAGGTTCCCTAGCGGGCACTTGGACTATGTAGGTTCACTAACGGGCACTTGTACTATGTAAATTCCCTAGCGGACACTTGGATTATGTAGGTTCCCTATCAGTCACTTGGACTATGTAGGTTACTAGCGGGCATTTGGACTATGTAGGTTACCTAACGGGCACTTGGACTATGAGGGTTCCTTATCGGGCACTTGGACAATGTTGGTTAACTAGCGGGCACTAGGACTATGTAGGTTACCTAGCGGGCACTTGGACTATCTAGGTTAGGTAACGGGCACTTGGACTATCTAGGTTACCTAGTGGGAACTTGGACTATGTAGGTTACCTAGCGCGCACTTTGACTATCTTGGTTATTTAGCGGGCACTTGGACTATATAGTTTAACTAGCGGACACTTGGATGAACTAGGTTAACGAGCGGGCCCTTGGACTATGTAGGTAACCTAGCGGGCACTTGGACTATCTAGGTTACTTAACGGGCACTTGGACGATCTAGGTGAACTAGCGGGCACTTCACGATATAGGTTAACTAGCGGACACTTGGATTAGCTAGGTTACCTAGCGGGCACTTGAACCATATAGGTTAACTATTTGGACCTTGGACTATCTAGGTTAGCTAACTGGTACTTGGACTATGTAGGTTAATTAGCGTGCACTTGGACTATGTAGGTGCCCTAGCGGGCATTTGGACTATATAGATTACCTAGCGGGCACTTGGACTTTGTAGGTTACCTAGCGGGCACTTGGACTATCTGAGTTACCTAGCGGGCACTTGGACTATCTAGGTTCCTTAGCGGGCACTTGGACTACATAGGTTCCCTAAAGGGCACTTGGACTATGTAGGTTCCCTAGCAGGCACTCGGACTATGAAGGTTCCCTAGTGGGCACTTGGACTATGTAGGTTCCATAGCAGGCCCTTTGACTATGTTTGTTCTCTAACGGGAACTTGGACTATGTGGGTTCCCTAGCGGGCCTTTGGACTATCTAGGTTACCTAACGGGCACTTGGACTATGTAGGTTCTCTAGCGGGCACTTGGACTATGTACGTTACTAGGGGGCATTTGGACTATGTAGGTTACCTAGCGGATACTTGGACTATGTAGGATCCCGATCAGGGACTTGGACAATGTAGGTTAACTAGCGGGCACTAGGACTTTGTAGGTTAACTAGCGGGTCCTTGTACTATGTAGGTTAACTAGCGGGCACTTGGACGAACTAGGTTAACGAGCGGGCCCTTGGACTATGTAGGTTACCAAGCGGGCACTTGGACTATCTAGGTTAGCTAACAGGAACTTGGACTATCTAGGTTACCTAGCGGGCACTTGGACTATCTAGGTTACCTAACGGGCACTTGGACTATGCAGGTAACCTAGCGGGCACTTGGACTGTCTAGGTTACCTAGCGGGCACATGGATTTCTAGGTTAACGAACGGGCACTTGGACTATGTAGGTTGCCTAGCGGGCACTTGGCCGATGTATGTTTGGTAGCGGGCGCTAGGACTATCTAGGTAACCTAGCGGGCACTTGGACTATCTAGGTTACTTAACGGGCACTTGGACGATCTAGGTTAATTAGCGGGCACTTCACGATATAGGTTAACTAGCGGACAATTGGATTAGCTAGGTTACCTAGCGGGCACTTGAACCATGTAGGTTAACTATTTGGACCTTGGACTATCTAGGTTAGCTAACGGGCACTTGGACTATGTAGGTTAATTAGCGTGCACTTGGACTATGTAGGTGCCCTAGCGGGCATTTGGACTATATAGATTACCTAGCGGGCACTTGGTCTTTGTAGGTTACCTAGCGGGCACTTGGACTATCTGGGTTACCTAGCGGGCACTTGGACTATCTAGGTTCCTTAGCGGGCACTTGGACTACATAGGTTCCCTAAAGGGCACTTGGACTATGTAGGTTCCCTAGCAGGCACTCGGACTATGAAGGTTCCCTAGTGGGCACTTGGACTATGTAGGTTCCATAGCAGGCCCTTTGACTATGTTTGTTCTCTAACGGGAACTTGGACTATGTGGGTTCCCTAGCGGGCCTTTGGACTATCTAGGTTACCTAACGGGCACTTGGACTATGTAGGTTCTCTAGCGGGCACTTGGACTATGTACGTTACTAGGGGGCATTTGGACTATGTAGGTTACCTAGCGGATACTTGGACTATGTAGGATCCCGATCAGGGACTTGGACAATGTAGGTTAACTAGCGGGCACTAGGACTTTGTAGGTTAACTAGCGGGTCCTTGTACTATGTAGGTTAACTAGCGGGCACTTGGACGAACTAGGTTAACGAGCGGGCCCTTGGACTATGTAGGTTACCAAGCGGGCACTTGGACTATCTAGGTTAGCTAACAGGAACTTGGACTATCTAGGTTACCTAGCAGGCACTTGGACTATCTAGGTTACCTAACGGGCACTTGGACTATGCAGGTAACCTAGCGGGCACTTGGACTGTCTAGGTTACCTAGCGGGCACATGGATTTCTAGGTTAACGAACGGGCACTTGGACTATGTAGGTTGCCTAGCGGGCACTTGGCCGATGTATGTTTGGTAGCGGGCGCTAGGACTATCTAGGTAACCTAGCGGGCACTTGGACTATCTAGGTTACTTAACGGGCACTTGGACGATCTAGGTTAATTAGCGGGCACTTCACGATATAGGTTAACTAGCGGACAATTGGATTAGCTAGGTTACCTAGCGGGCACTTGAACCATGTAGGTTAACTATTTGGACCTTGGACTATCTAGGTTAGCTAACGGGCACTTGGACTATGTAGGTTAATTAGCGTGCACTTGGACTATGTAGGTGCCCTAGCGGGCATTTGGACTATATAGATTACCTAGCGGGCACTTGGTCTTTGTAGGTTACCTAGCGGGCACTTGGACTATCTGGGTTACCTAGCGGGCACTTGGACTATCTAGGTTCCTTAGCGGGCACTTGGACTACATAGGTTCCCTAAAGGGCACTTGGACTATGTAGGTTCCCTAGCAGGCACTCGGACTATGAAGGTTCCCTAGTGGGCACTTGGACTATGTAGGTTCCATAGCAGGCCCTTTGACTATGTTTGTTCTCTAACGGGAACTTGGACTATGTGGGTTCCCTAGCGGGCCTTTGGACTATCTAGGTTACCTAACGGGCACTTGGACTATGTAGGTTCTCTAGCGGGCACTTGGACTATGTACGTTACTAGGGGGCATTTGGACTATGTAGGTTACCTAGCGGATACTTGGACTATGTAGGATCCCGATCAGGGACTTGGACAATGTAGGTTAACTAGCGGGCACTAGGACTTTGTAGGTTAACTAGCGGGTCCTTGTACTATGTAGGTTAACTAGCGGGCACTTGGACGAACTAGGTTAACGAGCGGGCCCTTGGACTATGTAGGTTACCAAGCGGGCACTTGGACTATCTAGGTTAGCTAACAGGAACTTGGACTATCTAGGTTACCTAGCGGACACTTGGACTATCTAGGTTACCTAACGGGCACTTGGACTATGCAGGTAACCTAGCGGGCACTTGGACTGTCTAGGTTACCTAGCGGGCACATGGATTTCTAGGTTAACGAACGGGCACTTGGACTATGTAGGTTACCTAGCGGGCACTTGGACAATCTAGGTTAACGAACGGGCACTTGGATTATGTAGGTTAGCTAACAGGAACTTGGACAATCTAGGTTAACTAGCGGGCAATTGGACGATGCAGGTTCCCTAGCGGGCACTTTGACTATGTAGGTTTCCTAGCGGGCACTTGGACTATGTAGGTTCACTAACGGGCACTTGTACTATGTAAATTCCCTAGCGGACACTTGGATTATGTAGGTTCCCTATCAGTCACTTGGACTATGTAGGTTACTAGCGGGCATTTGGACTATGTAGGTTACCTAACGGGCACTTGGACTATGAGGGTTCCTTATCGGGCACTTGGACAATGTTGGTTAACTAGCGGGCACTAGGACTATGTAGGTTACCTAGCGGGCACTTGGACTATCTAGGTTAGGTAACGGGCACTTGGACTATCTAGGTTACCTAGTGGGAACTTGGACTATGTAGGTTACCTAGCGCGCACTTTGACTATCTTGGTTATTTAGCGGGCACTTGGACTATATAGTTTAACTAGCGGACACTTGGATGAACTAGGTTAACGAGCGGGCCCTTGGACTATGTAGGTAACCTAGCGGGCACTTGGACTATCTAGGTTACTTAACGGGCACTTGGACGATCTAGGTTAACTAGCGGGCACTTCACGATATAGGTTAACTAGCGGACACTTGGATTAGCTAGGTTACCTAGCGGGCACTTGAACCATATAGGTTAACTATTTGGACCTTGGACTATCTAGGTTAGCTAACTGGTACTTGGACTATGTAGGTTAATTAGCGTGCACTTGGACTATGTAGGTGCCCTAGCGGGCATTTGGACTATATAGATTACCTAGCGGGCACTTGGACTTTGTAGGTTACCTAGCGGGCACTTGGACTATCTGAGTTACCTAGCGGGCACTTGGACTATCTAGGTTCCTTAGCGGGCACTTGGACTACATAGGTTCCCTAAAGGGCACTTGGACTATGTAGGTTCCCTAGCAGGCACTCGGACTATGAAGGTTCCCTAGTGGGCACTTGGACTATGTAGGTTCCATAGCAGGCCCTTTGACTATGTTTGTTCTCTAACGGGAACTTGGACTATGTGGGTTCCCTAGCGGGCCTTTGGACTATCTAGGTTACCTAACGGGCACTTGGACTATGTAGGTTCTCTAGCGGGCACTTGGACTATGTACGTTACTAGGGGGCATTTGGACTATGTAGGTTACCTAGCGGATACTTGGACTATGTAGGATCCCGATCAGGGACTTGGACAATGTAGGTTAACTAGCGGGCACTAGGACTTTGTAGGTTAACTAGCGGGTCCTTGTACTATGTAGGTTAACTAGCGGGCACTTGGACGAACTAGGTTAACGAGCGGGCCCTTGGACTATGTAGGTTACCAAGCGGGCACTTGGACTATCTAGGTTAGCTAACAGGAACTTGGACTATCTAGGTTACCTAGCGGGCACTTGGACTATCTAGGTTACCTAACGGGCACTTGGACTATGCAGGTAACCTAGCGGGCACTTGGACTGTCTAGGTTACCTAGCGGGCACATGGATTTCTAGGTTAACGAACGGGCACTTGGACTATGTAGGTTGCCTAGCGGGCACTTGGCCGATGTATGTTTGGTAGCGGGCGCTAGGACTATCTAGGTAACCTAGCGGGCACTTGGACTATCTAGGTTACTTAACGGGCACTTGGACGATCTAGGTTAATTAGCGGGCACTTCACGATATAGGTTAACTAGCGGACAATTGGATTAGCTAGGTTACCTAGCGGGCACTTGAACCATGTAGGTTAACTATTTGGACCTTGGACTATCTAGGTTAGCTAACGGGCACTTGGACTATGTAGGTTAATTAGCGTGCACTTGGACTATGTATGTGCCCTAGCGGGCATTTGGACTATATAGATTACCTAGCGGGCACTTGGTCTTTGTAGGTTACCTAGCGGGCACTTGGACTATCTGGGTTACCTAGCGGGCACTTGGACTATCTAGGTTCCTTAGCGGGCACTTGGACTACATAGGTTCCCTAAAGGGCACTTGGACTATGTAGGTTCCCTAGCAGGCACTCGGACTATGAAGGTTCCCTAGTGGGCACTTGGACTATGTAGGTTCCATAGCAGGCCCTTTGACTATGTTTGTTCTCTAACGGGAACTTGGACTATGTGGGTTCCCTAGCGGGCCTTTGGACTATCTAGGTTACCTAACGGGCACTTGGACTATGTAGGTTCTCTAGCGGGCACTTGGACTATGTACGTTACTAGGGGGCATTTGGACTATGTAGGTTACCTAGCGGATACTTGGACTATGTAGGATCCCGATCAGGGACTTGGACAATGTAGGTTAACTAGCGGGCACTAGGACTTTGTAGGTTAACTAGCGGGTCCTTGTACTATGTAGGTTAACTAGCGGGCACTTGGACGAACTAGGTTAACGAGCGGGCCCTTGGACTATGTAGGTTACCAAGCGGGCACTTGGACTATCTAGGTTAGCTAACAGGAACTTGGACTATCTAGGTTACCTAGCGGGCACTTGGACTATCTAGGTTACCTAACGGGCACTTGGACTATGCAGGTAACCTAGCGGGCACTTGGACTGTCTAGGTTACCTAGCGGGCACATGGATTTCTAGGTTAACGAACGGGCACTTGGACTATGTAGGTTGCCTAGCGGGCACTTGGCCGATGTATGTTTGGTAGCGGGCGCTAGGACTATCTAGGTAACCTAGCGGGCACTTGGACTATCTAGGTTACTTAACGGGCACTTGGACGATCTAGGTTAATTAGCGGGCACTTCACGATATAGGTTAACTAGCGGACAATTGGATTAGCTAGGTTACCTAGCGGGCACTTGAACCATGTAGGTTAACTATTTGGACCTTGGACTATCTAGGTTAGCTAACGGGCACTTGGACTATGTAGGTTAATTAGCGTGCACTTGGACTATGTAGGTGCCCTAGTGGGCATTTGGACTATATAGATTACCTAGCGGGCACTTGGTCTTTGTAGGTTACCTAGCGGGCACTTGGACTATCTGGGTTACCTAGCGGGCACTTGGACTATCTAGGTTCCTTAGCGGGCACTTGGACTACATAGGTTCCCTAAAGGGCACTTGGACTATGTAGGTTCCCTAGCAGGCACTCATACTATGAAGGTTCCCTAGTGGGCATTTGGACTATGTAGGTTCCATAGCAGAACCTTTGACTATGTAAGTTCTCTAACGGGAACTTGGACTATGTGGGTTCCCTAGCGGGCCCTTGGACTATGTAGGTTAACTAGCGGGCACTTTGACGATCTAGGCTAGCAAACGGGCACTTGGAATATGTAGGTTACCTAGCAGGCACTTGGACTGTCTAGGTTACCTAGCGGGCACTTGGACTATCTAGGTTAACGAACGGGCACTTGGACTATGTGGTTACCTAGCGGGCACTTGGACTATCTCTGTTAGCTAACGGGCACTTGGACTATCTAAGTTACCTAGCGGGCTCTTGGACTATGTAGGCTACCTAGCGGGCACTTGGACAATCTAGGTTAACGAACGGGCACTTGGACTATGTAGGTTAGCTAACAGGAACTTGGACAATCTAGGTTAACTAGCGGGCACTTGGACGATGCAGGGTCCCTAGCGGGCATTTTGACTATGTAGGTTCCCTAGCGGGCACTTGGACTATGTGGGTACCATAGCGGGCATTTGGACTATATAGGTTTCCAAACGGGCATTTGGACTATGTAGGTTCCCTAGCGGGCACTTGGATTATGTAGGTTCCAGTCTTGCACTTGGACTATGTAGGTTACCTTGCGGGCACTTGGTCTATGTAGGTTAACTAGCGGGCCCTTGCACTATGTAGGTTAACTAGCGGGCCCTTGGACTATGTAGGTTAACCAGCGGGCACTTGGACCATCTATGTTAACTAGTGGGCACTTGGAGGATATAGGTTAACTAGCGGACACTTGGATTAGCTAGGTTACCTAGCGGGCACTTGAACCATGTAGGTTAACTATTTGGCCCTTGGACTATCTAGGTTATCTAACGGGCACTTGGACAATATAGGTTAATTAGAGGGTACTTGGACTATGTAGGTTACCTAGCGGGCACTTGGAGTATCTTGGTTACCTATTGGGCACTTGAACTATGTAAGTTCCCTAGCGGGCACTTTCACTATGTGGGTTCCATAGTGGGCATTTGGACTATCTAGGTTACCTAACGGGCACTTGGAGTATGTAGGTTCCCTATCGGGCACTTGGACTATGTAGGTTACTAGCGGGCACTTGGACTATGTACCTTCGCTATCTGGCACTTGGACAATGTTGATTAACTAGCGCGCACTAGGACTATCTAGGTTACCTAGCGGGCACTTGGACTATGTAGGTTAACTAGCGGGCACATGGACTATCTAGGTTACCTAGCGGGCACTTGGACTATGTACGTTCCCTAACGGGCACTTGGACTATGTAGGTTCTCTAGCGGGCACTTGGACTATCTAGGTTAGCTAACGGGCACTTGGACAATATAGGTTAATTAGCCGGTACTTGGACTATGTAGGTCAACTAGCAGGCCCTTGGACTATCTAGGTTAGCTAAGGGGCACTTGGATTATGTAGGTTAAATAGCGGGCAGTTGGACAATGTAGGTTAACTAGCGGATATTTGGACGATCTAGGTTAACTAGCGGGCCCTTTCACTATGTAGGTTAACTAGCGGGCCCTTGGACTATGTAGGTTAACTAGCGGGCACTGGGACGATCTAGGTTAACTAGCGGGCACTTGGACTATGTAGGTTAGCTAGCGGGAACTTGAACTATGTAGGTTAACTAGTGGGCCCTTAGACTATCTAGGTTAGCTAGCGGGCACATGGACTATGTAGGTTAATTAGCGGGTATTTTGACTATGTAGGTGCCCTAGCG
The DNA here is from genome assembly GCF_050624435.1 of Tenrec ecaudatus. Lineage (NCBI taxonomy): Eukaryota > Metazoa > Chordata > Mammalia > Afrosoricida > Tenrecidae > Tenrec > Tenrec ecaudatus. The sequence continues at coordinate 498,902 of NW_027459314.1, read as the reverse complement.
GGCATTTGGATTATATAGGTTACCTAGGGGCACTTGGACTTTGTAGGTTACGTAGCGGGCACTTGGACTATCTAGGTTACCTAGCGTGCACTTGAACTATCTACGTTACCTAGCGGGTACTTGGACTATCTAGGTTAACTAGCGGGCACTTGGATTATGTAGGTTCACTAACGGGCACTTGTACTATGTAAATTCCCTAGCGGACACTTGGATTATGTAGGTTCCCTATCAGTCACTTGGACTATGTAGGTTACTAGCGGGCATTTGGACTATGTAGGTTACCTAACGGGCACTTGGACTATGAGGGTTCCTTATCGGGCACTTGGACAATGTTGGTTAACTAGCGGGCACTAGGACTATGTAGGTTACCTACCGGGCACTTGGACTATCTAGGTTAGGTAACGGGCACTTGGACTATCTAGGTTACCTAGTGGGAACTTGGACTATGTAGGTTACCTAGCGCGCACTTTGACTATCTTGGTTATTTAGCGGGCACTTGGACTATATAGGTTAACTAGCGGACACTTGGACGAACTAGGTTAACGAGCGGGCCCTTGGACTAAGTAGGTAACCTAGCGGGCACTTGGACTATCTAGGTTACTTAACGGGCACTTGGACGATCTAGGTTAACTAGCGGGCACTTCAGGATATAGGTTAACTAGCGGACACTTGGATTAGCTAGGTTACCTAGCGGGCACTTGAACCATGTAGGTTAACTATTTGGACCTTGGACTATCTAGGTTAGCTAACTGGTACTTGGACTATGTAGGTTAATTAGCGTGCACTTGGACTATGTAGGTGCCCTAGCGGGCATTTGGACTATATAGATTACCTAGCGGGCACTTGGACTTTGTAGGTTACCTAGCGGGCACTTGGACTATCTGAGTTACCTAGCGGGCACTTGGACTATCTAGGTTCCTTAGCGGGCACTTGGACTACATAGGTTCCCTAAAGGGCACTTGGACTATGTAGGTTCCCTAGCAGGCACTCGGACTATGAAGGTTCCCTAGTGGGCACTTGGACTATGTAGGTTCCATAGCAGGCCCTTTGACTATGTAAGTTCTCTAACGGGAACTTGGACTATGTGGGTTCCCTAGCGGGCCTTTGGACTATCTAGGTTACCTAACGGGCACTTGGACTATGTAGGTTCTCTAGCGGGCACTTGGACTATGTACGTTACTAGGGGGCATTTGGACTATGTAGGTTACCTAGCGGATACTTGGACTATGTAGGTTCCCGATCAGGGACTTGGACAATATAGGTTAACTAGCGGGCACTAGGAATATGTAGGTTAACTAGCGGGTCCTTGTACTATGTAGGTTAACTAGCGGGCACTTGGACTATCTAGGTTAACTAGCAGGCCCTTGGACTATGTAGGTTAACTAGCGGGCACTTTGACGATCTAGGTTAGCAAACGGGCACATGGAATATGTAGGTTACCTAGCAGGCACTTGGACTGTCTAGGTTACCTAGCGGGCACTTGGACTATCTAGGTTAACGAACGGGCACTTGGACTATGTGGTTACCTAGCGGGCACTAGGACTATCTCTGTTAGCTAACGGGCACTTGGACTATCTAAGTTACCTAGCGGGCACTTGGACTATGTAGGTTACCTAGCGGGCACTTGGACAATCTAGGTTAACGAACGGGCACTTGGATTATGTAGGTTAGCTAACAGGAACTTGGACAATCTAGGTTAACTAGCGGGCAATTGGACGATGCAGGTTCCCTAGCGGGCACTTTGACTATGTAGGTTCCCTAGCGGGCACTTGGACTATGTAGGTTCACTAACGGGCACTTGTACTATGTAAATTCCCTAGCGGACACTTGGATTATGTAGGTTCCCTATCAGTCACTTGGACTATGTAGGTTACTAGCGGGCATTTGGACTATGTAGGTTACCTAACGGGCACTTGGACTATGAGGGTTCCTTATCGGGCACTTGGACAATGTTGGTTAACTAGCGGGCACTAGGACTATGTAGGTTACCTAGCGGGCACTTGGACTATCTAGGTTAGGTAACGGGCACTTGGACTATCTAGGTTACCTAGTGGGAACTTGGACTATGTAGGTTACCTAGCGCGCACTTTGACTATCTTGGTTATTTAGCGGGCACTTGGACTATATAGTTTAACTAGCGGACACTTGGATGAACTAGGTTAACGAGCGGGCCCTTGGACTATGTAGGTAACCTAGCGGGCACTTGGACTATCTAGGTTACTTAACGGGCACTTGGACGATCTAGGTTAACTAGCGGGCACTTCACGATATAGGTTAACTAGCGGACACTTGGATTAGCTAGGTTACCTAGCGGGCACTTGAACCATATAGGTTAACTATTTGGACCTTGGACTATCTAGGTTAGCTAACTGGTACTTGGACTATGTAGGTTAATTAGCGTGCACTTGGACTATGTAGGTGCCCTAGCGGGCATTTGGACTATATAGATTACCTAGCGGGCACTTGGACTTTGTAGGTTACCTAGCGGGCACTTGGACTATCTGAGTTACCTAGCGGGCACTTGGACTATCTAGGTTCCTTAGCGGGCACTTGGACTACATAGGTTCCCTAAAGGGCACTTGGACTATGTAGGTTCCCTAGCAGGCACTCGGACTATGAAGGTTCCCTAGTGGGCACTTGGACTATGTAGGTTCCATAGCAGGCCCTTTGACTATGTTTGTTCTCTAACGGGAACTTGGACTATGTGGGTTCCCTAGCGGGCCTTTGGACTATCTAGGTTACCTAACGGGCACTTGGACTATGTAGGTTCTCTAGCGGGCACTTGGACTATGTACGTTACTAGGGGGCATTTGGACTATGTAGGTTACCTAGCGGATACTTGGACTATGTAGGATCCCGATCAGGGACTTGGACAATGTAGGTTAACTAGCGGGCACTAGGACTTTGTAGGTTAACTAGCGGGTCCTTGTACTATGTAGGTTAACTAGCGGGCACTTGGACGAACTAGGTTAACGAGCGGGCCCTTGGACTATGTAGGTTACCAAGCGGGCACTTGGACTATCTAGGTTAGCTAACAGGAACTTGGACTATCTAGGTTACCTAGCGGGCACTTGGACTATCTAGGTTACCTAACGGGCACTTGGACTATGCAGGTAACCTAGCGGGCACTTGGACTGTCTAGGTTACCTAGCGGGCACATGGATTTCTAGGTTAACGAACGGGCACTTGGACTATGTAGGTTGCCTAGCGGGCACTTGGCCGATGTATGTTTGGTAGCGGGCGCTAGGACTATCTAGGTAACCTAGCGGGCACTTGGACTATCTAGGTTACTTAACGGGCACTTGGACGATCTAGGTTAATTAGCGGGCACTTCACGATATAGGTTAACTAGCGGACAATTGGATTAGCTAGGTTACCTAGCGGGCACTTGAACCATGTAGGTTAACTATTTGGACCTTGGACTATCTAGGTTAGCTAACGGGCACTTGGACTATGTAGGTTAATTAGCGTGCACTTGGACTATGTAGGTGCCCTAGCGGGCATTTGGACTATATAGATTACCTAGCGGGCACTTGGTCTTTGTAGGTTACCTAGCGGGCACTTGGACTATCTGGGTTACCTAGCGGGCACTTGGACTATCTAGGTTCCTTAGCGGGCACTTGGACTACATAGGTTCCCTAAAGGGCACTTGGACTATGTAGGTTCCCTAGCAGGCACTCATACTATGAAGGTTCCCTAGTGGGCATTTGGACTATGTAGGTTCCATAGCAGAACCTTTGACTATGTAAGTTCTCTAACGGGAACTTGGACTATGTGGGTTCCCTAGCGGGCCCTTGGACTATGTAGGTTAACTAGCGGGCACTTTGACGATCTAGGCTAGCAAACGGGCACTTGGAATATGTAGGTTACCTAGCAGGCACTTGGACTGTCTAGGTTACCTAGCGGGCACTTGGACTATCTAGGTTAACGAACGGGCACTTGGACTATGTGGTTACCTAGCGGGCACTAGGACTATCTCTGTTAGCTAACGGGCACTTGGACTATCTAAGTTACCTAGCGGGCACTTGGACTATGTAGGTTACCTAGCGGGCACTTGGACAATCTAGGTTAACGAACGGGCACTTGGATTATGTAGGTTAGCTAACAGGAACTTGGACAATCTAGGTTAACTAGCGGGCAATTGGACGATGCAGGTTCCCTAGCGGGCACTTTGACTATGTAGGTTCCCTAGCGGGCACTTGGACTATGTAGGTTCACTAACGGGCACTTGTACTATGTAAATTCCCTAGCGGACACTTGGATTATGTAGGTTCCCTATCAGTCACTTGGACTATGTAGGTTACTAGCGGGCATTTGGACTATGTAGGTTACCTAACGGGCACTTGGACTATGAGGGTTCCTTATCGGGCACTTGGACAATGTTGGTTAACTAGCGGGCACTAGGACTATGTAGGTTACCTAGCGGGCACTTGGACTATCTAGGTTAGGTAACGGGCACTTGGACTATCTAGGTTACCTAGTGGGAACTTGGACTATGTAGGTTACCTAGCGCGCACTTTGACTATCTTGGTTATTTAGCGGGCACTTGGACTATATAGTTTAACTAGCGGACACTTGGATGAACTAGGTTAACGAGCGGGCCCTTGGACTATGTAGGTAACCTAGCGGGCACTTGGACTATCTAGGTTACTTAACGGGCACTTGGACGATCTAGGTTAACTAGCGGGCACTTCACGATATAGGTTAACTAGCGGACACTTGGATTAGCTAGGTTACCTAGCGGGCACTTGAACCATATAGGTTAACTATTTGGACCTTGGACTATCTAGGTTAGCTAACTGGTACTTGGACTATGTAGGTTAATTAGCGTGCACTTGGACTATGTAGGTGCCCTAGCGGGCATTTGGACTATATAGATTACCTAGCGGGCACTTGGACTTTGTAGGTTACCTAGCGGGCACTTGGACTATCTGAGTTACCTAGCGGGCACTTGGACTATCTAGGTTCCTTAGCGGGCACTTGGACTACATAGGTTCCCTAAAGGGCACTTGGACTATGTAGGTTCCCTAGCAGGCACTCGGACTATGAAGGTTCCCTAGTGGGCACTTGGACTATGTAGGTTCCATAGCAGGCCCTTTGACTATGTTTGTTCTCTAACGGGAACTTGGACTATGTGGGTTCCCTAGCGGGCCTTTGGACTATCTAGGTTACCTAACGGGCACTTGGACTATGTAGGTTCTCTAGCGGGCACTTGGACTATGTACGTTACTAGGGGGCATTTGGACTATGTAGGTTACCTAGCGGATACTTGGACTATGTAGGATCCCGATCAGGGACTTGGACAATGTAGGTTAACTAGCGGGCACTAGGACTTTGTAGGTTAACTAGCGGGTCCTTGTACTATGTAGGTTAACTAGCGGGCACTTGGACGAACTAGGTTAACGAGCGGGCCCTTGGACTATGTAGGTTACCAAGCGGGCACTTGGACTATCTAGGTTAGCTAACAGGAACTTGGACTATCTAGGTTACCTAGCGGGCACTTGGACTATCTAGGTTACCTAACGGGCACTTGGACTATGCAGGTAACCTAGCGGGCACTTGGACTGTCTAGGTTACCTAGCGGGCACATGGATTTCTAGGTTAACGAACGGGCACTTGGACTATGTAGGTTGCCTAGTGGGCACTTGGCCGATGTATGTTTGGTAGCGGGCGCTAGGACTATCTAGGTAACCTAGCGGGCACTTGGACTATCTAGGTTACTTAACGGGCACTTGGACGATCTAGGTTAATTAGCGGGCACTTCACGATATAGGTTAACTAGCGGACAATTGGATTAGCTAGGTTACCTAGCGGGCACTTGAACCATGTAGGTTAACTATTTGGACCTTGGACTATCTAGGTTAGCTAACGGGCACTTGGACTATGTAGGTTAATTAGCGTGCACTTGGACTATGTAGGTGCCCTAGCGGGCATTTGGACTATATAGATTACCTAGCGGGCACTTGGTCTTTGTAGGTTACCTAGCGGGCACTTGGACTATCTGGGTTACCTAGCGGGCACTTGGACTATCTAGGTTCCTTAGCGGGCACTTGGACTACATAGGTTCCCTAAAGGGCACTTGGACTATGTAGGTTCCCTAGCAGGCACTCATACTATGAAGGTTCCCTAGTGGGCATTTGGACTATGTAGGTTCCATAGCAGAACCTTTGACTATGTAAGTTCTCTAACGGGAACTTGGACTATGTGGGTTCCCTAGCGGGCCCTTGGACTATGTAGGTTAACTAGCGGGCACTTTGACGATCTAGGCTAGCAAACGGGCACTTGGAATATGTAGGTTACCTAGCAGGCACTTGGACTGTCTAGGTTACCTAGCGGGCACTTGGACTATCTAGGTTAACGAACGGGCACTTGGACTATGTGGTTACCTAGCGGGCACTTGGACTATCTCTGTTAGCTAACGGGCACTTGGACTATCTAAGTTACCTAGCGGGCTCTTGGACTATGTAGGCTACCTAGCGGGCACTTGGACAATGTAGGTTAACGAACGGGCACTTGGACTATGTAGGTTAGCTAACAGGAACTTGGACAATCTAGGTTAACTAGCGGGCACTTGGACGATGCAGGTTCCCTAGCGGGCATTTTGACTATGTAGGTTCCCTAGCGGGCACTTGGACTATGTGGGTACCCTAGCGGGCATTTGGACTATATAGGTTTCCAAACGGGCATTTGGACTATGTAGGTTCCCTAGCGGGCACTTGGATTATGTAGGTTCCAGTCTTGCACTTGGACTATGTAGGTTACCTTGCGGGCACTTGGACTATGTAGGTTAACTAGCGGGCCCTTGCACTATGTAGGTTAACTAGCGGGCCCTTGGACTATGTAGGTTAACCAGCGGGCACTTGGACCATCTATGTTAACTAGTGGGCACTTGGAGGATATAGGTTAACTAGCGGACACTTGGATTAGCTAGGTTACCTAGCGGGCACTTGAACCATGTAGGTTAACTATTTGGCCCTTGGACTATCTAGGTTATCTAACGGGCACTTGGACAATATAGGTTAATTAGAGGGTACTTGGACTATGTAGGTTACCTAGCGGGCACTTGGAGTATCTTGGTTACCTATTGGGCACTTGAACTATGTAAGTTCCCTAGCGGGCACTTTCACTATGTGGGTTCCATAGTGGGCATTTGGACTATCTAGGTTACCTAACGGGCACTTGGAGTATGTAGGTTCCCTATCGGGCACTTGGACTATGTAGGTTACTAGCGGGCACTTGGACTATGTACCTTCGCTATCTGGCACTTGGACAATGTTGATTAACTAGCGCGCACTAGGACTATCTAGGTTACCTAGCGGGCACTTGGACTATGTAGGTTAACTAGCGGGCACATGGACTATCTAGGTTACCTAGCGGGCACTTGGACTATGTACGTTCCCTAACGGGCACTTGGACTATGTAGGTTCTCTAGCGGGCACTTGGACTATCTAGGTTAGTTAACGGGCACTTGGACAATATAGGTTAATTTGCCGGTACTTGGACTATGTAGGTCAACTAGCAGGCCCTTGGACTATCTAGGTTAGCTAAGGGGCACTTGGATTATGTAGGTTAAATAGCGGGCACTTGGACAATGTAGGTTAACTAGCGGACATTTGGACGATCTAGGTTAACTAGCGGGCCCTTTCACTATGTAGGTTAACTAGCGGGCCCTTGGACTATGTAGGTTAACTAGCGGGCACTGGGACGATCTAGGTTAACTAGCGGGCACTTGGACTATGTAGGTTAGCTAGCGGGAACTTGAACTATGTAGGTTAACTAGTGGGCCCTTAGACTATCTAGGTTAGCTAGCGGGCACATGGACTATGTAGGTTAATTAGCGGGTATTTTGACTATGTAGGTGCCCTAGCGGGCATTTGGATTATATAGGTTACCTAGGGGCACTTGGACTTTGTAGGTTACGTAGCGGGCACTTGGACTATCTAGGTTACCTAGCGTGCACTTGAACTATCTACGTTACCTAGCGGGTACTTGGACTATCTAGGTTAACTAGCGGGCACTTGGATTATGTAGGTTCACTAACGGGCACTTGTACTATGTAAATTCCCTAGCGGACACTTGGATTATGTAGGTTCCCTATCAGTCACTTGGACTATGTAGGTTACTAGCGGGCATTTGGACTATGTAGGTTACCTAACGGGCACTTGGACTATGAGGGTTCCTTATCGGGCACTTGGACAATGTTGGTTAACTAGCGGGCACTAGGACTATGTAGGTTACCTAGCGGGCACTTGGACTATCTAGGTTAGGTAACGGGCACTTGGACTATCTAGGTTACCTAGTGGGAACTTGGACTATGTAGGTTACCTAGCGCGCACTTTGACTATCTTGGTTATTTAGCGGGCACTTGGACTATATAGGTTAACTAGCGGACACTTGGATGAACTAGGTTAACGAGCGGGCCCTTGGACTATGTAGGTAACCTAGCGGGCACTTGGACTATCTAGGTTACTTAACGGGCACTTGGACGATCTAGGTTAACTAGCGGGCACTTCACGATATAGGTTAACTAGCGGACACTTGGATTAGCTAGGTTACCTAGCGGGCACTTGAACCATATAGGTTAACTATTTGGACCTTGGACTATCTAGGTTAGCTAACTGGTACTTGGACTATGTAGGTTAATTAGCGTGCACTTGGACTATGTAGGTGCCCTAGCGGGCATTTGGACTATATAGATTACCTAGCGGGCACTTGGACTTTGTAGGTTACCTAGCGGGCACTTGGACTATCTGAGTTACCTAGCGGGCACTTGGACTATCTAGGTTCCTTAGCGGGCACTTGGACTACATAGGTTCCCTAAAGGGCACTTGGACTATGTAGGTTCCCTAGCAGGCACTCGGACTATGAAGGTTCCCTAGTGGGCACTTGGACTATGTAGGTTCCATAGCAGGCCCTTTGACTATGTTAGTTCTCTAACGGGAACTTGGACTATGTGGGTTCCCTAGCGGGCCTTTGGACTATCTAGGTTACCTAACGGGCACTTGGACTATGTAGGTTCTCTAGCGGGCACTTGGACTATGTACGTTACTAGGGGGCATTTGGACTATGTAGGTTACCTAGCGGATACTTGGACTATGTAGGTTCCCGATCAGGGACTTGGACAATGTAGGTTAACTAGCGGGCACTAGGACTTTGTAGGTTAACTAGCGGGTCCTTGTACTATGTAGGTTAACTAGCGGGCACTTGGACGAACTAGGTTAACGAGCGGGCCCTTGGACTATGTAGGTTACCAAGCGGGCACTTGGACTATCTAGGTTAGCTAACAGGAACTTGGACTATCTAGGATACCTAGCGGGCACTTGGTCTATCTAGGTTACCTAACGGGCACTTGGACTATGCAGGTAACCTAGCGGGCACTTGGACTGTCTAGGTTACCTAGCGGGCACATGGATTTCTAGGTTAACGAATGGGCACTTGGACTATGTAGGTTGCCTAGCGGGCACTTGGCCGATGTATGTTTGGTAGCGGGCGCTAGGACTATCTAGGTAACCTAGCGGGCACTTGGACTATCTAGGTTACTTAACGGGCACTTGGACGATCTAGGTTAACTAGCGGGCACTTCACGATATAGGTTAACTAGCGGACAATTGGATTAGCTAGGTTACCTAGCGGGCACTTGAACCATGTAGGTTAACTATTTGGACCTTGGACTATCTAGGTTAGCTAACGGGCACTTGGACTATGTGGGTTAATTAGCGTGCACTTGGACTATGTAGGTGCCCTAGCGGGCATTTGGACTATATAGATTACCTAGCGGGCAATTGGACTTTGTAGGTTACCTAGCGGGCACTTTTACTATCTGGGTTACCTAGCGGGCACTTGGACTATCTAGGTTCCTTAGCGGGCACTTGGACTACATAGGTTCCCTAAAGGGCACTTGGACTATGTAGGTTCCCTAGCAGGCACTCATACTATGAAGGTTCCCTAGTGGGCATTTGGACTATGTAGGTTCCATAGCAGAACCTTTGACTATGTAAGTTCTCTAACGGGAACTTGGACTATGTGGGTTCCCTAGCGGGCCCTTGGACTATGTAGGTTAACTAGCGGGCACTTTGACGATCTAGGCTAGCAAACGGGCACTTGGAATATGTAGGTTACCTAGCAGGCACTTGGACTGTCTAGGTTACCTAGCGGGCACTTGGACTATCTAGGTTAACGAACGGGCACTTGGACTATGTGGTTACCTAGCGGGCACTTGGACTATCTCTGTTAGCTAACGGGCACTTGGACTATCTAAGTTACCTAGCGGGCTCTTGGACTATGTAGGTTACCTAGCGGGCACTTGGACAATCTAGGTTAACGAACGGGCACTTGGACTATGTAGGTTAGCTAACAGGAACTTGGACAATCTAGGTTAACTAGCGGGCACTTGGACGATGCAGGTTCCCTAGCGGGCATTTTGACTATGTAGGTTCCCTAGCGGGCACTTGGACTATGTGGGTACCCTAGCGGGCATTTGGACTATATAGGTTTCCAAACGGGCATTTGGACTATGTAGGTTCCCTAGCGGGCACTTGGATTATGTAGGTTCCAGTCTTGCACTTGGACTATGTAGGTTACCTTGCGGGCACTTGGACTATGTAGGTTAACTAGCGGGCCCTTGCACTATGTAGGTTAACTAGCGGGCCCTTGGACTATGTAGGTTAACCAGCGGGCACTTGGACCATCTATGTTAACTAGTGGGCACTTGGAGGATATAGGTTAACTAGCGGACACTTGGATTAGCTAGGTTACCTAGCGGGCACTTGAACCATGTAGGTTAACTATTTGGCCCTTGGACTATCTAGGTTATCTAACGGGCACTTGGACAATATAGGTTAATTAGAGGGTACTTGGACTATGTAGGTTACCTAGCGGGCACTTGGAGTATCTTGGTTACCTATTGGGCACTTGAACTATGTAAGTTCCCTAGCGGGCACTTTCACTATGTGGGTTCCATAGTGGGCATTTGGACTATCTAGGTTACCTAACGGGCACTTGGAGTATGTAGGTTCCCTATCGGGCACTTGGACTATGTAGGTTACTAGCGGGCACTTGGACTATGTACCTTCGCTATCTGGCACTTGGACAATGTTGATTAACTAGCGCGCACTAGGACTATCTAGGTTACCTAGCGGGCACTTGGACTATGTAGGTTAACTAGCGGGCACATGGACTATCTAGGTTACCTAGCGGGCACTTGGACTATGTACGTTCCCTAACGGGCACTTGGACTATGTAGGTTCCCTAGCGGGCACTTGGACTATCTAGGTTAGCTAACGGGCACTTGGACAATATAGGTTAATTAGCCGGTACTTGGACTATGTAGGTCAACTAGCAGGCCCTTGGACTATCTAGGTTAGCTAAGGGGCACTTGGATTATGTAGGTTAAATAGCGGGCACTTGGACGATCTAGGTTAACTCCGGGCCCTTTCACTATGTAGGTTAACTAGCGGGCCCTTGGACTATGTAGGTTAACTAGCGGGCACTGGGACGATCTAGGTTAACTAGCGGGCACTTGGACTATGTAGGTTAGCTAGCGGGAACTTGAACTATGTAGGTTAACTAGTGGGCCCTTAGACTATCTAGGTTAGCTAGCGGGCACATGGACTATGTAGGTTAATTAGTGGGTATTTTGACTATGTAGGTGCCCTAGCGGGCATTTGGATTATATAGGTTACCTAGGGGGCACTTGGACTTTGTAGGTTACGTAGCGGGTACTTGGACTATCTAGGTTAACTAGCGGGCACTTGGACTATCTAGGTTCACTAACGGGCACTTGGACTATGTAAATTCCCTAGCGGACACTTGGATTATGTAGGTTCCCTATCAGGCACTTGGACTATGTAGGTTACTAGCGGGCATTTGGACTATGTAGGTTACCTAACGGGCACTTGGACTATGAGGGTTCCTTATCGGGCACTTGGACAATGTTGGTTAACTAGCGGGCACTAGGACTATGTAGGTTACCTACCGGGCACTTGGACTATCTAGGTTAGGTAACGGGCACTTGGACTATCTAGGTTACCTAGTGGGAACTTGGACTATGTAGGTTACCTAGCGCGCACTTTGACTATCTTGGTTATTTAGCGGGCACTTGGACTATATAGGTTAACTAGCGGACACTTGGACGAACTAGGTTAACGAGCGGTCCCTTGGACTAAGTAGGTAACCTAGCGGGCACTTGGACTATCTAGGTTACTTAACGGGCACTTGGACGATCTAGGTTAACTAGCGGGCACTTCACGATATAGGTTAACTAGCGGACACTTGGATTAGCTAGGTTACCTAGCGGGCACTTGAACCATGTAGGTTAACTATTTGGACCTTGGACTATCTAGGTTAGCTAACTGGTACTTGGACTATGTAGGTTAATTAGCGTGCACTTGGACTATGTAGGTGCCCTAGCGGGCATTTGGACTATATAGATTACCTAGCGGGCACTTGGACTTTGTAGGTTACCTAGCGGGCACTTGGACTATCTGAGTTACCTAGCGGGCACTTGGACTATCTAGGTTCCTTAGCGGGCACTTGGACTACATAGGTTCCCTAAAGGGCACTTGGACTATGTAGGTTCCCTAGCAGGCACTCGGACTATGAAGGTTCCCTAGTGGGCACTTGGACTATGTAGGTTCCATAGCAGGCCCTTTGACTATGTAAGTTCTCTAACGGGAACTTGGACTATGTGGGTTCCCTAGCGGGCCTTTGGACTATCTAGGTTACCTAACGGGCACTTGGACTATGTAGGTTCTCTAGCGGGCACTTGGACTATGTACGTTACTAGGGGGCATTTGGACTATGTAGGTTACCTAGCGGATACTTGGACTATGTAGGTTCCCGATCAGGGATTTGGACAATATAGGTTAACTAGCGGGCACTAGGAATATGTAGGTTAACTAGCGGGTCCTTGTACTATGTAGGTTAACTAGCGGGCACTTGGACTATCTAGGTTAACTAGCAGGCCCTTGGACTATGTAGGTTAACTAGCGGGCACTTTGACGATCTAGGTTAGCAAACGGGCACATGGAATATGTAGGTTACCTAGCAGGCACTTGGACTGTCTAGGTTACCTAGCGGGCACTTGGACTATCTAGGTTAACGAACGGGCACTTGGACTATGTGGTTACCTAGCGGGCACTAGGACTATCTCTGTTAGCTAATGGGCACTTGGACTATCTAAGTTACCTAGCGGGCACTTGGACTATGTAGGTTACCTAGCGGGCACTTGGACAATCTAGGTTAACGAACGGGCACTTGGATTATGTAGGTTAGCTAACAGGAACTTGGACAATCTAGGTTAACTAGCGGGCAATTGGACGATGCAGGTTCCCTAGCGGGCACTTTGACTATGTAGGTTCCCTAGCGGGCACTTGGACTTTGTGGGTACCCTTGTGGGCATTTGGACTATCAAGGCTTCCTAACGGGCATTTGGACTATGTAGGTTCCCTAGCGGGCACTTGGATTATGTAGATTCCCGTCTTGCACTTGGACTATGTAGGTTACCTAGCGTGCACTTGGACTATGTAGGTTAATTAGCGGGCCCTTGCACTATGTAGGTTAACTAGCGGGCCCTTGGACTATGTAGGTTAACCAGCGGGCACTTGGACCATTTAGGTTAACTAGTGGGCACTTGGAGGATATAGGTTAACTAGCGGACACTTGGATTAGCTAGGTTACCTAGCGGACACTTGGATTAGCTAGGTTACCTAGCGGGCACTTGAACCATGTAGGTTAACTATTTGGCCCTTGGACTATCTAGGTTAGCTAAGAGGCACTTGGACAATGTAGGTTAATTAGAGGGTACTTGGACTATGTAGGTTACCTAGCGGGCACTTGGAGTATCTTGGTTACCTATTAGGCACTTGAACTATGTAAGTTCCCTAGCGGGCACTTTCACTACGTGGGTTCCATAGCGGGCATTTGGACTATCTAGGTTACCTAACGGGCACTTGGAGTATGTAGGTTCCCTACCGGGCACTTGGATTATGTAGGTTCCCTATCGGTCACTTGGACTATGTAGGTTACTAGCGGGCACTTGGACTATGTACCTTCGCTATCTGGCACTTGGACAATGTTGGTTAACTAGCGCGCACTAGGACTATGTAGGTTACCTATCGGGCACTTGGACTATATAGGTTAACTAGCGGGCCCTTGGACTATCTAGGTTACGTAGCGGGCACTTGGACTATGTAGGTTAACTAGCGGGCACATGGACTATCTAGGTTACCTAGCGGGCACTTTGACTATGTACGTTCCCTAACGGGCACTTGGACTATGTAGGTTCCCTAGCGGGCACTTGGACTATCTAGGTTAGCTAATGGGCACTTGGACAATATAGGTTAATTAGCCGGTACTTGGACTATGTAGGTCAACTAGCAGGCCCTTGGACTATCTAGGTTAGCTAAGGGGCACTTGTATTATGTAGGTTAAATAGTGGGCACTTGGACAATGTAGGTTAACTAGCGGACATTTGGACGATCTAGGTTAACTAGCGGGCCTTTTCACTATGTAGGTTAACTAGCGGGCCCTTGGACTACGTAGGTTAACTAGCGGGCACTGGGACGATCTAGGTTAACTAGCGGGCACTTGGACTATGTAGGTTAGCTAGCGGGAACTTGAACTATGTAGGTTAACTAGTGGGCCCTTAGACTATCTAGGTTAGCTAGCGGGCACTTGGACTATGTAGGTTAATTAGCGGATATTTTGACTATGTAGGTGCCCTAACGGGCATTTGGACTATATAGGTTACCTAGGGGGCACTTGGACTTTGTAGGTTACGTAGCGGGCACTTGGACTATCTAGGTTACCTAGCGTGCACTTGAACTATCTACGTTACCTAGCGGGTACTTGGACTATCTAGGTTAACTAGCGGGCACTTGGACTATCTAGTTTCACTAACGGGCACTTGGACTATGTAAATTCCCTAGCGGACCCTTGGATTATGTAGGTTCCCTATCAGGCACTTGGACTATGTAGGTTACTAGCGGGCATTTGGACTATGTAGGTTACCTAACGGGCACTTGGACTATGAGGGTTCCGTATCGGGCAATTGGACAATGTTGGTTAACTAGCGGGCACTAGGACTATGTAGGTTACCTAGCGGGCACTTGGACTATCTAGGTTAGGTAACGGGCACTTGGACTATGTAGGTTACCTAGTGGGAACTTGGACTATGTAGGTTACCTAGCGGGCACTTTGACTATCTTGGTTATTTAGCGCGCACTTGGACTGTATAGGTTAACTAGCGGACACTTGGACGAACTAGGTTAACGAGCGGGCCCTTGGACTATGTAGGTTAACTAGCGGGCACTTGGACTATCTAGGTTAGCTAACAGGAACTTGGACTATCTAGGTTACCTAGCGGGCACTTGGACTATCTAGGTTACCTAACGGGCACTTGGACTATGCAGGTAACCTAGCGGGCACTTGGACTGTCTAGGTTACCTAGCGGGCACATGGATTTCTAGGTTAACGAACGGGCACTTGGACTATGTAGGTTGCCTAGCGGGCACTTGGCCGATCTATGTTTGGTAACGGGCACTAGGACTATCTAGGTTACCTAGCGGGAACTTGGACTATGTAGGTAACCTAGCGGGCACTTGGACTATCTAGGTTACTTAACGGGCACTTGGACGATCTAGGTTAACTAGCGGGCACTTCACGATATAGGTTAACTAGCGGACACTTGGATTAGCTAGGTTACCTAGCAGGCACTTGAACCATGTAGGTTAACTATTTGGACCTTGGACTATCTAGGTTAGCTAACGGGCACTTGGACTATGTAGGTTAATTAGCGTGCACTTGGACTATGTAGGTGCCCTAGCGGGCATTTGGACTATATAGATTACCTAGCGGGCACTTGGACTTTGTAGGTTACCTAGCGGGCACTTGGACTATCTGGGTTACCTAGCAGGCACTTGGACTATCTAGGTTCCTTAGCGGGCACTTGGACTACATAGGTTCCCTAAAGGGCACTTGGACTATGTAGGTTCCCTAGCAGGCACTCGGACTATGAAGGTTCCCTAGTGGGCATTTGGACTATGTAGGTTCCATAGCAGAACCTTTGACTATGTAAGTTCTCTAACGGGAACTTGGACTATGTGGGTTCCCTAGCGGGCCCTTGGACTATGTAGGTTAACTAGCGGGCACTTTGACGATCTAGGCTAGCAAACGGGCACTTGGAATATGTAGGTTACCTAGCAGGCACTTGGACTGTCTAGGTTACCTAGCGGGCACTTGGAATATCTAGGTTAACGAACGGGCACTTGGACTATGTGGTTACCTAGCGGGCACTTGGACTATCTCTGTTAGCTAATGGGCACTTGGACTATCTAAGTTACCTAGCAGGCACTTGGACTATGTAGGTTACCTAGCGGGCACTTGGACAATCTAGGTTAACGAACGGGCACTTGGAGTATGTAGGTTAGCTAACAGGAACTTGGACAATCTAGGTTAACTAGCGGGCAATTGGACGATGCAAGTTCCCTAGCGGGCATTTTGACTATGTAGGTTCCCTAGCAGGCACTTGGACTATGTGGGTACCCTAGAGGGCATTTGGACTATCTAGGTTTCCAAACGGGCATTTGGACTATGTAGGTTCCCTAGCGGGCACTTGGATTATGTAGGTTCCCGTCTTGCACTTGGACTATGTAGGTTACCTAGCGGGCACTTGGACTATGTAGATTAACTAGCGGGCCCTTGCACTATGTAGGTTAACTAGCGGGCCCTTGGACTATGTAGGTTAACCAGCGGGCACTTGGTCCATCTAGGTTAACTAGTGGGTACTTGGAGGATATAGGTTAACTAGCGGACACTTGGATTAGCTATGTTACCTAGCGGGCACTTGAACCATGTAGGTTAACTATTTGGCTCTTTGGCTATCAAGGTTAGCTAACGGGCACTTGGACAATGTAGGTTAATTAGAGGGTACTTGGACTATGTAGGTTACCTAGCGGGCACTTGGAGTATCTTGGTTACCTATTGGGCACTTGAACTATGTAAGTTCCCTAGCGGGCACTTTCACTATTTGGGTTCCATAGTGGGCATTTGGACTATCTAGGTTACCTAACGGGCACTTGGAGTATGTAGGTTCCCAAGCGGGCACTTGGATTATATAGGTTCCCTATCGGGCACTTGGACTATGTAGGTTACTAGCGGGCACTTGGACTATGTACCTTCGCTATCTGGCACTTGGACAATGTTGGTTAACTAGCGCGCACTAGGACTATGTAGGTTACCTATCGGGCACTTGGACTATATAGGTTAACTAGCGGGCCCTTGGACTATCTAGGTTACCTAGCGGGCACTTGTACTATGTAGGTTAACTAGCGGGCACATGGACTATCTAGGTTACAAGCGGGCACTTGGACTATGTACGTTCCCTAACGGGCACTTGGACTATGTAGGTTCCCTAGAGGGCACTTGGACTATCTAGGTTAGCTAACGGGCACTTGGACAATATAGGTTAATTAGCCGGTACTTGGACTATGTAGGTCAACTAGCAGGCCCTTGGACTATCTAGGTTAGCTAAGGGGCAATTGGATTATGTAGGTTAAATAGCGGGCACTTGGACAATGTAGGTTAACTAGCGGACATTTGGACGATCTAGGTTAACTAGCGGGCCCTTTCACTATGTAGGTTAACTAGCGGGCCCTTGGACTATGTAGGTTAACTAGCGGGCACTGGGACGATCTAGGTTAACTAGCGGGCACTTGGACTATGTAGGTTAGCTAGCGGGAACTTGAACTATGTAGGTTAACTAGTGGGCCCTTAGACTATCTAGGTTAGCTAGCGGGCACTTGGACTATGTAGGTTAATTAGCGGGTATTTTGACTATGTAGGTGCCCTAACGGGCATTTGGACTATATAGGTTACCTAGGGGGCACTTGGACTTTGTAGGTTACCTAGCGGGCACTTGGACTATCTAGGTTAGCGAACGGGGACTTGCACTATGTAGGTGACCTACCAGGCAATTGTACTGTCTAGGTTACCTAGCGCGCACTTGGACTATGTAGGTTACCTAGCGTGCTCTTGGACTATGTATGTTAGCTAACGGGCATTGGACTATCTAGGTTACCTAGCGGGCACTTGGAATATGTAGGTTACCTAGCTGGCACTTGGACTATCTAGGTTACCTAACGGGCACTTCGACTATCTAGGGTACGTAGCGGGCACTTGGACTATGTAGGTTACCTACAGGACATTTGGATGATCTAGGTTAACTAGTGGGCCCTTGGACTATGTAGGTTAACTAGCGGGCACTTGGACGATCTAGGTTAACTAGCGGGCACTTGGACTATGTAGGTTAGCTAGCGGACACTTGAACTATGTAGGTTAACTAGTGGGCCTTTAGACTATCTAGGTTACCTAGCGGGCACTTGGACTATGTAGGTTACCTAGCGGGCACTTGGACTATGTGGGTACCCTAGCGGGCATTTGGACTATCTAGGTTTCCTAACGGGCATTTGGACTATGTAGATTCCCTAGCGGGCACTTGGATTATGTAGGTTAAATAGCGGGAACTTGGACAATGTAGGTTAACTAGCGGACATTTGGACGATCTAGGATAACTGGCGGGCCCTTTCACTATGTAGGTTTACTAGTGGGCCCTTGGACTATGTAGGTTAACTAGCGGGCACTTGGACGATCTAGGTTAACTAGCGGGCACTTGGACTATGTAGGTTAGCTAGCGGACACTTGAACTATGTAGGTTAACTAGTGGGCCTTTAGACTATCTAGGTTACCTAGCGGGCACTTGGACTATGTAGGTTAATTAGCGGGTATTTCCACTATGTAGGTGCCCTAGCGGGCATTTGGACTATATAGGTTACCTAGGGGGCACTTGGACTTTGTAGGTTACCTAGCGGGCACTTGGACTATCTAGGTTAGCGAACGGGGACTTGCACTATGTAGGTGACCTACCAGGCAATTGTACTGTCTAGGTTACCTAGCGCGCACTTGGACTATGTAGGTTACCTAGCGTGCTCTTGGACTATGTATGTTAGCTAACGGGCATTGGACTATCTAGGTTACCTAACGGGCACTTGGAATATGTAGGTTACCTAGCTGGCACTTGGACTATCTAGGTTACCTAACGGGCACTTCGACTATCTAGGGTACGTAGCGGGCACTTGGACTATGTAGGTTACCTACAGGACATTTGGATGATCTAGGTTAACTAGTGGGCCCTTGGACTATGTAGGTTAACTAGCGGGCACTTGGACGATCTAGGTTAACTAGCGGGCACTTGGACGATGCAGGTTCCCTAGCGGGCACTTTGACTATGTAGGTTACCTAGCGGGCACTTGGACTATGTGGGTACCCTAGCGGGCATTTGGACTATCTAGGTTTCCTAACGGGCATTTGGACTATGTAGATTCCCTAGCGGGCACTTGGATTATGTAGGTTCCCGTCTTGCACTTGGACTATGTAGGTTACCTAGCGGGCACTTGGACTATGTAGGTTAATTAGCGGGCCCTTGCACTATGTAGGTTAACTAGCGGGCCCTTGGACTATGTAGGTTAACCAGGGGGCACTTGGACAATCTATGTTAACTAGTGGGCACTTGGAGGATATAGGTTAACTAGCGGACACTTGGATTAGCTAGGTTACCTAGCGGGCACTTGAACCATGTAGGTTAACTATTTGGCCCTTGGACTATCTAGGTTAGCAAACGGGCACTTGGACTATGTAGGTTAATTAGCGTGCACTTGGACTATGTAGGTGCCCTACCGGGCATTTGGACTATATAGATTACCTAGCGGGCACTTGGACTATCTAGGTTCCCTAGCGGGCACTTGGACTACATATGTTCCCTGAAGGGCACTTGGACTATGTAGGTTCCCTAGCAGGCACTCTGACTATGAAGGTTCTCTAGCGGGCACTTGGACTATGTAGGTTCCATAGCAGGCCCTTTGACTATGTAAGTTTTCTAACGGGCACTTGGACTATGTATGTTAGCTAACGGGCACTTGTACTATGTAGGTTACCTAGCGGGCACTTGGACTATCTAGGTTACGTAGCGGGCACTTGGACTATGTAGGTGAACTAGAGGACATTAGGACGATCTAGGTTAACTGGTGGGCCCTTGGACTATGTAGGTTAACTAGCGGGCACTTGGACTATCTAGGTTAACTATCCGGCACATGGACTATCAAGGTTAACTAGCGAGCCCTTGGACTATGTAGGTTAACTAGCGGGGCCTTGGACTTGTAGCTTACCTAGCGGGCACTTGGACTAAGTACGTTACCTAGCGGGCACTTGGACTATCTAGGTTAGCGAACGGGGACTTGCACTATGTAGGTGACCTACCAGGCACTTGTACTGTCTAGGTTACCTAGCGCGCACTTGGACTATGTAGGTTACTTAGCGTGCTCTTGGACTATGTATGTTAGCTAACGGGCATTGGACTATCTAGGTTACCTAGCGGGCACTTGGAATATGTAGGTTACCTAGCGGGCACTTGGACTATCTAGGTTCCCTAACGGGCACTTGGTCTATGTAGGTTCCCTAGTGGGCACTTGGACTATGTACGTCCCTTAGCGGGCACTTGGACTATGTTGGTTTCCTATCTGGCACTTGGACTATGGAGGTTAACTAGCAGGCCCTTGGACTATGTAGGTTAACTAGCGGGCACTTAGACTATCTAGGTTACCTATCGGGCACTTGGACTATGTACATACCCTAGCGGGCACTTGGACAATCTAAGTTACCTAGCGGGCACTTGGACTATGTAGGTTAACTAGCGGGCACTTGGACTATGTTGGTTAACTAGCGGGCACTTGGACCATGTATGTTCCCTAACGGGCACTTGGACTATGTCGGTTCCCTAGCGGGCACTTGGACTATCTAGGTTAGCTAATGGGCACTTGGACAATATAGGTTAATTAGCCGGTACTTGGACTATGTAGGTCAACTAGCGGGCCCTTGGACTATCTAGGTTAGCTAAGGGGCACTTGGATTATGTAGGTTAAATAGCGGGAACTTGGACAATGTAGGTTAACTAGCGGACATTTGGACGATCTAGGATAACTGGCGGGCCCTTTCACTATGTAGGTTTACTAGCGGGCCCTTGGACTATGTAGGTTAACTAGCGCTGCACTTGGACGATCTAAGTTAACTAGCGGGCACTTGGACGATGCAGGTTCCCTAGCGGGCACTTGGACTATCTAGGTTCCCTAACGGGCACTTGGTCTATGTAGGTTCCCTAGCGGGCACTTGGACTATGTACGTCCCTTAGCGGGCACTTGGACTATGTTGGTTTCCTATCTGGCACTTGGACTATGGAGGTTAACTAGCGGGCCGTTGGACTATGTAGGTTAACTAGCGGGCACTTAGACTATCTAGGTTACCTATCGGGCACTTGGACTATGTACATACCCTAGCGGGCACTTGGACTATCTAAGTTACCTAGCGGGCACTTGGACTATGTAGGTTAACTAGCGGGCACTTGGACTATGTATGTTCCCTAACGGGCACTTGGACTATGTAGGTTCCCTAGCGGGCACTTGGACTATCTAGGTTAGCTAACGGGCACTTGGACAATATAGGTTAATTAGCCGGTACTTGGACTATGTAGGTCAACTAGCGGGCCCTTGGACTATCTAGGTTAGCTAAGGGGCACTTGGATTATGTAGGTTAAATAGCGGGAACTTGGACAATGTAGGTTAACTAGCGGACATTTGGACGATCTAGGATAACTGGCGGGCCCTTTCACTATGTAGGTTTACTAGCGGGCCCTTGGACTATGTAGGTTAACTAGCGGGCACTTGGACGATCTAGGTTAACTAGCGGGCACTTGGACTATGTAGGTTAGCTAGCGGACACTTGAACTATGTAGGTTAACTAGTGGGCCTTTAGACTATCTAGGTTACCTAGCGGGCACTTGGACTATGTAGGTTAATTAGCGGGTATTTCCACTATGTAGGTGCCCTAGCGGGCATTTGGACTATATAGGTTACCTAGGGGGCACTTGGACTTTGTAGGTTACCTAGCGGGCACTTGGACTATCTAGGTTAGCGAACGGGGACTTGCACTATGTAGGTGACCTACCAGGCAATTGTACTGTCTAGGTTACCTAGCGCGCACATGGACTATGTAGGTTGCCTAGCGTGCTCTTGGACTATGTATGTTAGCTAACGGGCATTGGACTATCTAGGTTACCTAGCGGGCACTTGGAATATGTAGGTTACCTAGCTGCCACTTGGACTATCTAGGTTACCTAACGGGCACTTCGACTATCTAGGGTACGTAGCGGGCACTTGGACTATGTAGGTTACCTACAGGACATTTGGATGATCTAGGTTAACTAGTGGGCCCTTGGACTATGTAGGTTAACTAGCGGGCACTTGGACGATCTAGGTTAACTAGCGGGCACTTGGACGATGCAGGTTCCCTAGCGGGCACTTTGACTATGTAGGTTCCCTATCGGGCACTTGGACTATGTGGGTACCCTACCGGGCATTTGGACTATCTAGGTTTCCTAACGGGCATTTGGACTATTTAGGTTCCCTAGCGGGCACTTGGATTATGTAGGTTCCCGTCTTGCACTTGGACTATGTAGGTTACCTAGCGGGCACTTGGACTATGTAGGTTAATTAGCGGGCCCTTGCACTATGTAGGTTAACTAGCGGGCCCTTGGACTATGTAGGTTAACCAGGGGGCACTTGGACAATCTATGTTAACTAGTGGGCACTTGGAGGATATAGGTTAACTAGCGGACACTTGGATTAGCTAGGTTACCTAGCGGGCACTTGAACCATGTAGGTTAATTATTTGTCCCTTGGACTATCTAGGTTAGCAAACGGGCAC
This sequence comes from Tenrec ecaudatus, assembly GCF_050624435.1. NCBI lineage: Eukaryota > Metazoa > Chordata > Mammalia > Afrosoricida > Tenrecidae > Tenrec > Tenrec ecaudatus. The sequence goes on along the minus strand of NW_027459314.1, from coordinate 476,093 downwards.
TTGGACTATGTAGGTTAATTAGCGTGCACTTGGACTATGTAGGTGCCCTAGCGGGCATTTGGACTATATAGATTACCTAGCGGGCACTTGGACTTTGTAGGTTACCTAGCGGGCACTTGGACTATCTAGGTTCCCTAGCGGGCACTTGGACTACATATGTTCCCTGAAGGGCACTTGGACTATGTAGGTTCCCTAGCAGGCACTCTGACTATGAAGGTTCTCTAGCGGGCACTTGGACTATGTAGGTTCCATAGCAGGCCCTTTGACTATGTAAGTTTTCTAACGGGCACTTGGACTATGTATGTTAGCTAACGGGCACTTGGACTATCAAGGTTACCTAGCGGGCACTTGGACTGTTTAGGTTAACTAGCGGGCCCTTGGACTATCTAGGTTACCTAGCGGGCACTTGGACTGTGTAGGTTAACTAGCGGGCACATGGACTATCTAGGTTACCTAGCGGGCATTTGGACTATGTAGGTTACCTAACGGGCCCTTGGACTATGTACCTTCGCTTTCGGGCACTTGGACAATGTTGTTAACTAGCGCGCACTAGGACTATGTAGGTTACCTAGCGGGCACTTGGACTATCAAGGTTATCTAGCGGGCACTTGGACTGTATAGGTTAACTAGCGGGCCCTTGGACTATCTAGGTTACCTAGCGGGCACTTGGACTGTGTAGGTTAACTAGCGGGCACATGGACTATCTAGGTTACCTAGCGGGCACTTGGACTATGTATGTTCCCTAACGGGCACTTGGACTATGTAGGTTCCCTAGCGGGCACTTCGACTATCTAGGTTAGCTAACGGGCACTTGGACAATATAGGTTAATTAGCCGGTACTTGGACTATGTAGGTCAACTAGCGGGCCCTTGGACTATCTAGGTTAGCTAAGGGGCACTTGGATTATGTAGGTTAAATAGTGGGAACTTGGACAATGTAGGTTAACTAGCGGACATTTGGACGATCTAGGATAACTAGCGGGCCCTTTCACTATGTAGGTTTACTAGCGGGCCCTTGGACTATGTAGGTTAACTAGCGGGCACTTGGACGATCTAGGTCAACTAGCGGGCACTTGGACTATGTAGGTTAGCTAGCGGGCACTTGAACTATGTAGGTTAACTAGTGGGCCTTTAGACTATCTAGGTTAGCTAGCGGGCACTTGGACTATGTAGGTTAATTAGCGGGTATTTCCACTATGTAGGTGCCCTAGCGGGCATTTGGACTATATAGGTTACCTAGGGGGCACTTGGACTTTGTTGGTTACGTAGCGGGCACTTGGACTATCTAGGTTACCTAGCGTGCACTTGAACTATCTACGTTGCCTAGCGGGTACTTGGACTATCTAGGTTAACTAGCGGGCACTTGGACTATCTAGGTTAACTAACGGGCACTTGGACTATGTAAATTCCCTAGCGGGCACTTGGATTATGTAGGTTCCCTATCAGGCACTTGAACTATGTAGGTTACTACCGGGCATTTGGACTATGTAGGTTACCTAACGGGCACTTGGACTATGAGGGTTCCGTATCGGGCACTTGGACAATGTTGGTTAACTAGCGGGTACTTGGACTATGTAGGTTACCTAGCGGGCACTTGGACTATCTAGTTTAGGTAACGGACACTTGGACTATCTAGGTTACCTAGTGGGAACTTGGACTATGTAGGTTACCTAGCGGGCACTTTGACTATCGTGGTTATTTAGCGGGCACTTGGACTATATAGGTTAACTGGCGGACACTTGGATGAACTAGGTTAACGAGCAGGCCCTTGGACTATGTAGGTTACCTAGCGGGCACTTGGATTATGTAGGTTCCCTATCAGGCACTTTGATTATGTAGGTTACTAGCGGGCATTTGGACTATGTAGGTTACCTAACAGGCACTTGGACTATGAGGGTTCCGTATCGGGCACTTGGACAATGTTGGTTAACTAGCGGGCACTAGGACTATATAGGTCACCTAGCGGGCACTTGGACTATCTAGGGTAGCTAACGGGCACTTGGCCTATCTAGGTTACCTAGCGGGCACTTATACTATGTAGGTTACCTAGTGGGCACTTGGACTATCTAGGTTACCTAATGGGCACTTGGACTATGCAGGTAACCTAGCGGGCACTTGGACAGTCTAGGTTACCTAGCGGGCACATGGATTTCTAGGTTAACGAACGGGCACTTGGACTATGTAGGTTGCCTAGCGGGCACTTGGCTGATCTATGTTAGGTAATGGGCACTAGGACTATCTAGGTTACCTAGCGGGAACTTGGACTATGTAGGTAACCTAGCGGGCACTTGGACTACCTAGGTTACTTAACGGGCACTTGGACGATCTAGGTTAACTAGCGGGCCCTTGGACTATGTAGGTTAACTAGCGGGCACTTGGACGATCTAAGTTAACTAGCGGGCACTTGGACGATGCAGGTTCCCTAGCGGGCACTTGGACTATCTAGGTTCCCTAACGGGCACTTGGTCTATGTAGGTTCCCTAGCGGGCACTTGGACTATGTACGTCCCTTAGCGGGCACTTGGACTATGTTGGTTCCCTATCTGGCACTTGGACTATGGAGGTTAACTAGTGGGCCCTTGGACTATGTAGGTTAACTAGCGGGCACTTAGACTATCTAGGTTACCTATCGGGCACTTGGACTATGTACATACCCTAGCGGGCACTTGGACTATCTAAGTTACCTAGCGGGCACTTGGACTATGTAGGTTAACTAGCGGGCACTTGGACTATGTATGTTCCCTAACGGGCACTTGGACTATGTAGGTTCCCTAGCGGGCACTTGGACTATCTAGGTTAGCTAACGGGCACTTGGACAATATAGGTTAATTAGCCGGTACTTGGACTATGTAGGTCAACTAGCGGGCCCTTGGACTATCTAGGTTAGCTAAGGGGCACTTGGATTATGTAGGTTAAATAGCGGGAACTTGGACAATGTAGGTTAACTAGCGGACATTTGGACGATCTAGGATAACTGGCGGGCCCTTTCACTATGTAGGTTTACTAGCGGGCCCTTGGACTATGTAGGTTAACTAGCGGGCACTTGCACGATCTAAGTTAACTAGTGGGCACTTGGACGATGCAGGTTCCCTAGCGGGCACTTGGACTATCTAGGTTCCCTAACGGGCACTTGGTCTATGTAGGTTCCCTAGCGGGCACTTGGACTATGTACGTCCCTTAGCGGGCACTTGGACTATGTTGGTTTCCTATCCGGCACTTGGACTATGGAGGTTAACTAGCGGGCCGTTGGACTATGTAGGTTAACTAGCGGGCACTTAGACTATCTAGGTTACCTATCGGGCACTTGGACTATGTACATACCCTAGCGGGCACTTGGACTATCTAAGTTACCTCGCGGGCACTTGGACTATGTAGGTTAACTAGCGGGCACTTGGACTATGTATGTTCCCTAACGGGCACTTGGACTATGTAGGTTCCCTAGCGGGCACTTGGACTATCTAGGTTAGCTAACGGGCACTTGGACAATATAGGTTAATTAGCCGGTACTTGGACTATGTAGGTCAACTAGCGGGCCCTTGGACTATCTAGGTTAGCTAAGGGGCACTTGGATTATGTAGGTTAAATAGCGGGAACTTGGACAATGTAGGTTAACTAGCGGACATTTGGACGATCTAGGATAACTGGCGGGCCCTTTCACTATGTAGGTTTACTAGCGGGCCCTTGGACTATGTAGGTTAACTAGCGGGCACTTGGACGATCTAGGTTAACTAGCGGGCACTTGGACTATGTAGGTTAGCTAGCGGACACTTGAACTATGTAGGTTAACTAGTGGGCCTTTAGACTATCTAGGTTACCTAGCGGGCACTTGGACTATGTAGGTTAATTAGCGGGTATTTCCACTATGTAGGTGCCCTAGCGGGCATTTGGACTATATAGGTTACCTAGGGGGCACTTGGACTTTGTAGGTTACCTAGCGGGCACTTGGACTATCTAGGTTAGCGAACGGGGACTTGCACTATGTAGGTGACCTACCAGGCAATTGTACTGTCTAGGTTACCTAGCGCGCACTTGGACTATGTAGGTTACCTAGCGTGCTCTTGGACTATGTATGTTAGCTAACGGGCATTGGACTATCTAGGTTACCTAACGGGCACTTGGAATATGTAGGTTACCTAGCTGGCACTTGGACTATCTAGGTTACCTAACGGGCACTTCGACTATCTAGGGTACGTAGCGGGCACTTGGACTATGTAGGTTACCTACAGGACATTTGGATGATCTAGGTTAACTAGTGGGCCCTTGGACTATGTAGGTTAACTAGCGGGCACTTGGACGATCTAGGTTAACTAGCGGGCACTTGGACGATGCAGGTTCCCTAGCGGGCACTTTGACTATGTAGGTTACCTAGCGGGCACTTGGACTATGTGGGTACCCTAGCGGGCATTTGGACTATCTAGGTTTCCTAACGGGCATTTGGACTATGTAGATTCCCTAGCGGGCACTTGGATTATGTAGGTTCCCGTCTTGCACTTGGACTATGTAGGTTACCTAGCGGGCACTTGGACTATGTAGGTTAATTAGCGGGCCCTTGCACTATGTAGGTTAACTAGCGGGCCCTTGGACTATGTAGGTTAACCAGGGGGCACTTGGACAATCTATGTTAACTAGTGGGCACTTGGAGGATATAGGTTAACTAGCGGACACTTGGATTAGCTAGGTTACCTAGCGGGCACTTGAACCATGTAGGTTAACTATTTGGCCCTTGGACTATCTAGGTTAGCAAACGGGCACTTGGACTATGTAGGTTAATTAGCGTGCACTTGGACTATGTAGGTGCCCTACCGGGCATTTGGACTATATAGATTACCTAGCGGGCACTTGGACTTTGTAGGTTACCTAGCGGGCACTTGGACTATCTAGGTTCCCTAGCGGGCACTTGGACTACATATGTTCCCTGAAGGGCACTTGGACTATGTAGGTTCCCTAGCAGGCACTCTGACTATGAAGGTTCTCTAGCGGGCACTTGGACTATGTAGGTTCCATAGCAGGCCCTTTGACTATGTAAGTTTTCTAACGGGCACTTGGACTATGTATGTTAGCTAACGGGCACTTGTACTATGTAGGTTACCTAGCGGGCACTTGGACTATCTAGGTTACGTAGCGGGCACTTGGACTATGTAGGTGAACTAGAGGACATTAGGACGATCTAGGTTAACTGGTGGGCCCTTGGACTATGTAGGTTAACTAGCGGGCACTTGGACTATCTAGGTTAACTATCCGGCACATGGACTATCAAGGTTAACTAGCGAGCCCTTGGACTATGTAGGTTAACTAGCGGGGCCTTGGACTTGTAGCTTACCTAGCGGGCACTTGGACTAAGTACGTTACCTAGCGGGCACTTGGACTATCTAGGTTAGCGAACGGGGACTTGCACTATGTAGGTGACCTACCAGGCACTTGTACTGTCTAGGTTACCTAGCGCGCACTTGGACTATGTAGGTTACTTAGCGTGCTCTTGGACTATGTATGTTAGCTAACGGGCATTGGACTATCTAGGTTACCTAGCGGGCACTTGGAATATGTAGGTTACCTAGCGGGCACTTGGACTATCTAGGTTCCCTAACGGGCACTTGGTCTATGTAGGTTCCCTAGCGGGCACTTGGACTATGTACGTCCCTTAGCGGGTACTTGGACTATGTTGGTTTCCTATCTGGCACTTGGACTATGTAGGTTAACTAGCAGGCCCTTGGACTATGTAGGTTAACTAGCGGGCACTTAGACTATCTAGGTTACCTATCGGGCACTTGGACTATGTACATACCCTAGCGGGCACTTGGACAATCTAAGTTACCTAGCGGGCACTTGGACTATGTAGGTTAACTAGCGGGCACTTGGACTATGTTGGTTAACTAGCGGGCACTTGGACCATGTATGTTCCCTAACGGGCACTTGGACTATGTAGGTTCCCTAGCGGGCACTTGGACTATCTAGGTTAGCTAACGGGCACTTGGACAATATAGGTTAATTAGCCGGTACTTGGACTATGTAGGTCAACTAGCGGGCCCTTGGACTATCTAGGTTAGCTAAGGGGCACTTGGATTATGTAGGTTAAATAGCGGGAACTTGGACAATGTAGGTTAACTAGCGGACATTTGGACGATCTAGGATAACTGGCGGGCCCTTTCACTATGTAGGTTTACTAGCGGGCCCTTGGACTATGTAGGTTAACTAGCGGGCACTTGGACGATCTAAGTTAACTAGCGGGCACTTGGACGATGCAGGTTCCCTAGCGGGCACTTGGACTATCTAGGTTCCCTAACGGGCACTTGGTCTATGTAGGTTCCCTAGCGGGCACTTGGACTATGTACGTCCCTTAGCGGGCACTTGGACTATGTTGGTTTCCTATCTGGCACTTGGACTATGGAGGTTAACTAGCGGGCCGTTGGACTATGTAGGTTAACTAGCGGGCACTTAGACTATCTAGGTTACCTATCGGGCACTTGGACTATGTACATACCCTAGCGGGCACTTGGACTATCTAAGTTACCTAGCGGGCACTTGGACTATGTAGGTTAACTAGCGGGCACTTGGACTATGTATGTTCCCTAACGGGCACTTGGACTATGTAGGTTCCCTAGCGGGCACTTGGACTATCTAGGTTAGCTAACGGGCACTTGGACAATATAGGTTAATTAGCCGGTACTTGGACTATGTAGGTCAACTAGCGGGCCATTGGACTATCTAGGTTAGCTAAGGGGCACTTGGATTATGTAGGTTAAATAGCGGGAACTTGGACAATGTAGGTTAACTAGCGGACATTTGGACGATCTAGGATAACTGGCGGGCCCTTTCACTATGTAGGTTTACTAGCGGGCCCTTGGACTATGTAGGTTAACTAGCGGGCACTTGGACGATCTAGGTTAACTAGCGGGCACTTGGACTATGTAGGTTAGCTAGCGGACACTTGAACTATGTAGGTTAACTAGTGGGCCTTTAGACTATCTAGGTTACCTAGCGGGCACTTGGACTATGTAGGTTAATTAGCGGGTATTTCCACTATGTAGGTGCCCTAGCGGGCATTTGGACTATATAGGTTACCTAGGGGGCACTTGGACTTTGTAGGTTACCTAGCGGGCACTTGGACTATCTAGGTTAGCGAACGGGGACTTGCACTATGTAGGTGACCTACCAGGCAATTGTACTGTCTAGGTTACCTAGCGCGCACATGGACTATGTAGGTTGCCTAGCGTGCTCTTGGACTATGTATGTTAGCTAACGGGCATTGGACTATCTAGGTTACCTAGCGGGCACTTGGAATATGTAGGTTACCTAGCTGCCACTTGGACTATCTAGGTTACCTAACGGGCACTTCGACTATCTAGGGTACGTAGCGGGCACTTGGACTATGTAGGTTACCTACAGGACATTTGGATGATCTAGGTTAACTAGTGGGCCCTTGGACTATGTAGGTTAACTAGCGGGCACTTGGACGATCTAGGTTAACTAGCGGGCACTTGGACGATGCAGGTTCCCTAGCGGGCACTTTGACTATGTAGGTTCCCTAGCGGGCACTTGGACTATGTGGGTACCCTAGCGGGCATTTGGACTATCTAGGTTTCCTAACGGGCATTTGGAATATTTAGGTTCCCTAGCGGGCACTTGGATTATGTAGGTTCCCGTCTTGCACTTGGACTATGTAGGTTACCTAGCGGGCACTTGGACTATGTAGGTTAATTAGCGGGCCCTTGCACTATGTAGGTTAACTAGCGGGCCCTTGGACTATGTAGGTTAACCAGGGGGCACTTGGACAATCTATGTTAACTAGTGGGCACTTGGAGGATATAGGTTAACTAGCGGACACTTGGATTAGCTAGGTTACCTAGCGGGCACTTGAACCATGTAGGTTAACTATTTGGCCCTTGGACTATCTAGGTTAGCAAACGGGCACTTGGACTATGTAGGTTAATTAGCGTGCACTTGGACTATGTAGGTGCCCTAGCGGGCATTTGGACTATATAGATTACCTAGCGGGCACTTGGACTTTGTAGGGTACCTAGCGGGCACTTGGACTATCTAGGTTCCCTAGCGGGCACTTGGACTACATATGTTCCCTGAAGGGCACTTGGACTATGTAGGTTCCCTAGCAGGCACTCTGACTATGAAGGTTCTCTAGCGGGCACTTGGACTATGTAGGTTCCATAGCAGGCCCTTTGACTATGTAAGTTTTCTAACGGGCACTTGGACTATGTATGTTAGCTAACGGGCACTTGGACTATGTAGGTTACCTAGCGGGCACTTGGACTATCAAGGTTACCTAGCGGGCACTTGGACTGTTTAGGTTAACTAGCGGGCCCTTGGACTATCTAGGTTACCTAGCGGGCACTTTGACTGTGTAGGTTAACTAGCGGGCACTTGGACGATCTAGGTTAACTAGCGGGCACTTGGACTATTTAGGTTAGCTAGCGGACACTTGAACTATGTAGGTTAACTAGTGGGCCTTTAGACTATCTAGGTTAGCTAGCGGGCACTTGGACTATGTAGGTTAATAAGCGGGTATTTCCACTATGTAGGTGCCCTAGCGGGCATTTGGACTATATAGGTTACCTAGGGGGCACTTGGACTTTGTAGGTTACCTAGCGGGCACTTGGACTATCTAGGTTAGCGAACGGGGACTTGCACTATGTAGGTGACCTACCAGGCAATTGTACTGTCTAGGTTACCTAGCGCGCACATGGACTATGTAGGTTGCCTAGCGTGCTCTTGGACTATGTATGTTAGCTAACGGGCATTGGACTATCTAGGTTACCTAGCGGGCACTTGGAATATGTAGGTTACCTAGCTGGCACTTGGACTATCTAGGTTACCTAACGGGCACTTCGACTATCTAGGGTACGTAGCGGGCACTTGGACTATGTAGGTTACCTACAGGACATTTGGATGATCTAGGTTAACTAGTGGGCCCTTGGACTATGTAGGTTAACTAGCGGGCACTTGGACGATCTAGGTTAACTAGCGGGCACTAGGACGATGCAGGTTCCCTAGCGGGCACTTTGACTATGTAGGTTCCCTAGCGGGCACTTGGACTATGTGGGTACCCTACCGGGCATTTGGACTATCTAGGTTTCCTAACGGGCATTTGGACTATTTAGGTTCCCTAGCGGGCACTTGGATTATGTAGGTTCCCGTCTTGCACTTGGACTATGTAGGTTACCTAGCGGGCACTTGGACTATGTAGGTTAATTAGCGGGCCCTTGCACTATGTAGGTTAACTAGCGGGCCCTTGGACTATGTAGGTTAACCAGGGGGCACTTGGACAATCTATGTTAACTAGTGGGCACTTGGAGGATATAGGTTAACTAGCGGACACTTGGATTAGCTAGGTTACCTAGCGGGCACTTGAACCATGTAGGTTAACTATTTGGCCCTTGGACTATCTAGGTTAGCAAACGGGCACTTGGACTATGTAGGTTAATTAGCGTGCACTTGGACTATGTAGGTGCCCTACCGGGCATTTGGACTATATAGATTACCTAGCGGGCACTTGGACTTTGTAGGTTACCTAGCGGGCACTTGGACTATCTAGGTTCCCTAGCGGGCACTTGGACTACATATGTTCCCTGAAGGGCACTTGGACTATGTAGGTTCCCTAGCAGGCACTCTGACTATGAAGGTTCTCTAGCGGGCACTTGGACTATGTAGGTTCCATAGCAGGCCCTTTGACTATGTAAGTTTTCTAACGGGCACTTGGACTATGTATGTTAGCTAACGGGCACTTGTACTATGTAGGTTACCTAGCGGGCACTTGGACTATCTAGGTTACGTAGCGGGCACTTGGACTATGTAGGTGAACTAGAGGACATTAGGACGATCTAGGTTAACTGGTGGGCCCTTGGACTATGTAGGTTAACTAGCGGGCACTTGGACTATCTAGGTTAACTATCCGGCACATGGACTATCAAGGTTAACTAGCGAGCCCTTGGACTATGTAGGTTAACTAGCGGGGCCTTGGACTTGTAGCTTACCTAGCGGGCACTTGGACTAAGTACGTTACCTAGCGGGCACTTGGACTATCTAGGTTAGCGAACGGGGACTTGCACTATGTAGGTGACCTACCAGGCACTTGTACTGTCTAGGTTACCTAGCGCGCACTTGGACTATGTAGGTTACTTAGCGTGCTCTTGGACTATGTATGTTAGCTAACGGGCATTGGACTATCTAGGTTACCTAGCGGGCACTTGGAATATGTAGGTTACCTAGCGGGCACTTGGACTATCTAGGTTCCCTAACGGGCACTTGGTCTATGTAGGTTCCCTAGCGGGCACTTGGACTATGTACGTCCCTTAGCGGGCACTTGGACTATGTTGGTTTCCTATCTGGCACTTGGACTATGTAGGTTAACTAGCAGGCCCTTGGACTATGTAGGTTAACTAGCGGGCACTTAGACTATCTAGGTTACCTATCGGGCACTTGGACTATGTACATACCCTAGCGGGCACTTGGACAATCTAAGTTACCTAGCGGGCACTTGGACTATGTAGGTTAACTAGCGGGCACTTGGACTATGTTGGTTAACTAGCGGGCACTTGGACCATGTATGTTCCCTAACGGGCACTTGGACTATGTCGGTTCCCTAGCGGGCACTTGGACTATCTAGGTTAGCTAACGGGCACTTGGACAATATAGGTTAATTAGCCGGTACTTGGACTATGTAGGTCAACTAGCGGGCCCTTGGACTATCTAGGTTAGCTAAGGGGCACTTGGATTATGTAGGTTAAATAGCGGGAACTTGGACAATGTAGGTTAACTAGCGGACATTTGGACGATCTAGGATAACTGGCGGGCCCTTTCACTATGTAGGTTTACTAGCGGGCCCTTGGACTATGTAGGTTAACTAGCGGGCACTTGGACGATCTAAGTTAACTAGCGGGCACTTGGACGATGCAGGTTCCCTAGCGGGCACTTGGACTATCTAGGTTCCCTAACGGGCACTTGGTCTATGTAGGTTCCCTAGCGGGCACTTGGACTATGTACGTCCCTTAGCGGGCACTTGGACTATGTTGGTTTCCTATCTGGCACTTGGACTATGGAGGTTAACTAGCGGGCCGTTGGACTATGTAGGTTAACTAGCGGGCACTTAGACTATCTAGGTTACCTATCGGGCACTTGGACTATGTACATACCCTAGCGGGCACTTGGACTATCTAAGTTACCTAGCGGGCACTTGGACTATGTAGGTTAACTAGCGGGCACTTGGACTATGTATGTTCCCTAACGGGCACTTGGACTATGTAGGTTCCCTAGCGGGCACTTGGACTATCTAGGTTAGCTAACGGGCACTTGGACAATATAGGTTAATTAGCCGGTACTTGGACTATGTAGGTCAACTAGCGGGCCATTGGACTATCTAGGTTAGCTAAGGGGCACTTGGATTATGTAGGTTAAATAGCGGGAACTTGGACAATGTAGGTTAACTAGCGGACATTTGGACGATCTAGGATAACTGGCGGGCCCTTTCACTATGTAGGTTTACTAGCGGGCCCTTGGACTATGTAGGTTAACTAGCGGGCACTTGGACGATCTAGGTTAACTAGCGGGCACTTGGACTATGTAGGTTAGCTAGCGGACACTTGAACTATGTAGGTTAACTAGTGGGCCTTTAGACTATCTAGGTTACCTAGCGGGCACTTGGACTATGTAGGTTAATTAGCGGGTATTTCCACTATGTAGGTGCCCTAGCGGGCATTTGGACTATCTAGGTTCCCTAGCGGGCACTTGGACTACATATGTTCCCTAAAGTGCACTTGGACTATGTAGGTTCCCTAGCAGGCACTCTGACTATGAAGGTTCTCTAGCGGGCACTTGGACTATGTAGGTTCCATAGCAGGCCCTTTGACTATGAAAGTTTTCTAACGGGCACTTGGACTATGTATGTTAGCTAACGGGCACTTGGACTATGTAGGTTACCTAGCGGGCACTTGGACTATCTAGGTTACGTAGCGGGCACTTGGACTATGTAGGTGAACTCGAGGACATTAGGACGATCTAGGTTAACTAGTGGGCCCTTGGACTATGTAGGTTAACTAGCGGGCACTTGGACTATCTAGGTTAACTAGCCGGCACATGGACTATCAAGGTTAACTAGCGAGCCCTTGGGCTATGTAGGTTAACTAGCGGGCCCTTGGACTTGTAGCTTACCTAGCGGCACTTGGACTAAGTAGGTTACCTAGCGGGCACTTGGACTATCTAGGTTAGCGAACGGGGACTTGCACTATGTAGGTGACCTACCAGGCACTTGTACTGTCTAGGTTACCTAGCGCGCATTTGGACTATGTAGGTTCCCTAGCGGGCACTTGGACTATCTAGGTTAGCTAACGGGCACTTGGACAATATAGGTTAATTAGCCGGTACTTGGACTATGTAGGTCAACTAGCGGGCCCTTGGACTATCTAGGTTAGCTAAGAGGCACTTGGATTATGTAGGTTAAATAGCGGGAACTTGGACAATGTAGGTTAACTAGCGGACATTTGGACGATCTAGGATAACTGGCGGGCCCTTTCACTATGTAGGTTTACTAGCGGGCCCTTGGACTATGTAGGTTAACTAGCGGGCACTTGGACGATCTAAGTTAACTAGCGGGCACTTGGACGATGCAGGTTCCCTAGCGGGCACTTGGACTATCTAGGTTCCCTAACGGGCACTTGGTCTATGTAGGTTCCCTAGCGGGCACTTGGACTATGTACGTCCCTTAGCGGGCACTTGGACTATGTTGGTTTCCTATCTGGCACTTGGACTATGGAGGTTAACTAGCGGGCCGTTGGACTATGTAGGTTAACTAGCGGGCACTTAGACTATCTAGGTTACCTATCGGGCACTTGGACTATGTACATACCCTAGCGGGCACTTGGACTATCTAAGTTACCTAGCGGGCACTTGGACTATGTAGGTTAACTAGCGGGCACTTGGACTATGTATGTTCCCTAACGGGCACTTGGACTATGTAGGTTCCCTAGCGGGCACTTGGACTATCTAGGTTAGCTAACGGGCACTTGGACAATATAGGTTAATTAGCCGGTACTTGGACTATGTAGGTCAACTAGCGGGCCCTTGGACTATCTAGGTTAGCTAAGGGGAACTTGGATTATGTAGGTTAAATAGCGGGAACTTGGACAATGTAGGTTAACTAGCGGACATTTGGACGATCTAGGATAACTGGCGGGTCCTTTCACTATGTAGGTTTACTAGCGGGCACTTGGACGATCTAGGTTAACTAGCGGGCACTTGGACTATGTAGGTTAGCTAGCGGACACTTGAACTATGTAGGTTAACTAGTGGGCCTTTAGACTATCTAGGTTACCTAGCGGGCACTTGGACTATGTAGGTTAATTAGCGGGTATTTCCACTATGTAGGTGCCCTAGCGGGCATTTGGACTATATAGGTTACCTAGGGGGCACTTGGACTTTGTAGGTTACCTAGCGGGCACTTGGACTATCTAGGTTAGCGAACGGGGACTTGCACTATGTAGGTGACCTACCAGGCAATTGTACTGTCTAGGTTACCTAGCGCGCACTTGGACTATGTAGGTTACCTAGCGTGCTCTTGGACTATGTATGTTAGCTAACGGGCATTGGACTATCTAGGTTACCTAACGGGCACTTGGAATATGTAGGTTACCTAGCTGGCACTTGGACTATCTAGGTTACCTAACGGGCACTTCGACTATCTAGAGTACGTAGCGGGCACTTGGACTATGTAGGTTACCTACAGGACATTTGGATGATCTAGGTTAACTAGTGGGCCCTTGGACCATGTAGGTTAACTAGCGGGCACTTGGACGATCTAGGTTAACTAGCGGGCACTTGGACGATGCAGGTTCCCTAGCGGGCACTTTGACTATGTAGGTTACCTAGCGGGCACTTGGACTATGTGGGTACCCTAGCGGGCATTTGGACTATCTAGGTTTCCTAACGGGCATTTGGACTATGTAGGTTCCCTAGCGGGCACTTGGATTACGTAGGTTCCCGTCTTGCACTTGGACTATGTAGGTTACCTAGCGGGCACTTGGACTATGTAGGTTAATTAGCGGGCCCTTGCACTATGTAGGTTAACTAGCGGGCCCTTGGACTATGTAGGTTAACCAGGGGGCACTTGGACAATCTATGTTAACTAGTGGGCACTTGGAGGATATAGGTTAACTAGCGGACACTTGGATTAGCTAGGTTACCTAGCGGGCACTTGAACCATGTAGGTTAACTATTTGGCCCTTGGACTATCTAGGTTAGCAAACGGGCACTTGGACTATGTAGGTTAATTAGCGTGCACTTGGACTATGTAGGTGCCCTAGCGGGCATTTGGACTATATAGATTACCTAGCGGGCACTTGGACTTTGTAGGTTACCCAGCGGGCACTTGGACTATCTAGGTTCCCTAGCGGGCACTTGGACTACATATGTTCCCTAAAGTGCACTTGGACTATGTAGGTTCCCTAGCAGGCACTCTGACTATGAAGGTTCTCTAGCGGGCACTTGGACTATGTAGGTTCCATAGCAGGCCCTTTGACTATGAAAGTTTTCTAACGGGCACTTGGACTATGTATGTTAGCTAACGGGCACTTGGACTATGTAGGTTACCTAGCGGGCACTTGGACTATCTAGGTTACGTAGCGGGCACTTGGACTATGTAGGTGAACTCGAGGACATTAGGACGATCTAGGTTAACTAGTGGGCCCTTGGACTATGTAGGTTAACTAGCGGGCACTTGGACTATCTAGGTTAACTAGACGGCACATGGACTATCAAGGTTAACTAGCGAGCCCTTGGGCTATGTAGGTTAACTAGCGGGCCCTTGGACTTGTAGCTTACCTAGCGGCACTTGGACTAAGTAGGTTACCTAGCGGGCACTTGGACTACCTAGGTTAGCGAACGGGGACTTGCACTATGTAGGTGACCTACCAGGCACTTGTACTGTCTAGGTTACCTAGCGCGCATTTGGACTATGTAGGTTCCCTAGCGGGCACTTGGACAGTCTAGGTTAGCTAACGGGCACTTGGACAATATAGGTTAATTAGCCGGTACTTGGACTATGTAGGTCAACTAGCGGGCCCTTGGACTATCTAGGTTAGCTAAGGGGCACTTGGATTATGTAGGTTAAATAGCGGGAACTTGGACAATGTAGGTTAACTAGCGGACATTTGGACGATCTAGGATAACTGGCGGGCCCTTTCACTATGTAGGTTTACTAGCGGGCCCTTGGACTATGTAGGTTAACTAGCGGGCACTTGGACGATCTAAGTTAACTAGCGGGCACTTGGACGATGCAGGTTCCCTAGCGGGCACTTGGACTATCTAGGTTCCCTAACGGGCACTTGGTCTATGTAGGTTCCCTAGCGGGCACTTGGACTATGTACGTCCCTTAGCGGGCACTTGGACTATGTTGGTTTCCTATCTGGCACTTGGACTATGGAGGTTAACTAGCGGGCCGTTGGACTATGTAGGTTAACTAGCGGGCACTTAGACTATCTAGGTTACCTATCGGGCACTTGGACTATGTACATACCCTAGCGGGCACTTGGACTATCTAAGTTACCTAGCGGGCACTTGGACTATGTAGGTTAACTAGGGGGCACTTGGACTATGTATGTTCCCTAACGGGCACTTGGACTATGTAGGTTCCCTAGCGGGCACTTGGACTATCTAGGTTAGCTAACGGGCACTTGGACAATATAGGTTAATTAGCCGGTACTTGGACTATGTAGGTCAACTAGCGGGCCCTTGGACTATCTAGGTTAGCTAAGGGGCACTTGGATTATGTAGGTTAAATAGCGGGAACTTGGACAATGTAGGTTAACTAGCGGACATTTGGACGATCTAGGATAACTGGCGGGCCCTTTCACTATGTAGGTTTACTAGCGGGCACTTGGACGATCTAGGTTAACTAGCGGGCACTTGGACTATGTAGGTTAGCTAGCGGACACTTGAACTATGTAGGTTAACTAGTGGGCCTTTAGACTATCTAGGTTACCTAGCGGGCACTTGGACTATGTAGGTTAATTAGCGGGTATTTCCACTATGTAGGTGCCCTAGCGGGCATTTGGACTATATAGGTTACCTAGGGGGCACTTGGACTTTGTAGGTTACCTAGCGGGCACTTGGACTATCTAGGTTAGCGAACGGGGACTTGCACTATGTAGGTGACCTACCAGGCACTTGTACTGTCTAGGTTACCTAGCGCGCATTTGGACTATGTAGGTTACCTAGCGTGCTCTTGGACTATGTATGTTAGCTAACGGGCATTGGACTATCTAGGTTACCTAGCGGGCACTTGGAATATGTAGGTTACCTAGCGGGCACTTGGACTATCTAGGTTACCTAACTGGCACTTCAACTATCTAGGTTACGTAGCGGGCACTTGGACTATGTAGGTTACCTACAGGCCATTTGGATGATCTAGGTTAACTAGTGGGCCCTTGGACTATGTAGGTTAACTAGCGGGCATTTGGACGATCTAGGTTAACTAGCGGGCACTTGGACGATGCAGGTTCCCTAGCGGGCACTTTGACTATGTAGGTTCCCTAGCGGGCACTTGGACTATGTGGGTACCCTAGCGGGCATTTGGACTATCTAGGTTTCCTAACGGGCATTTGGACTATGTAGGTTCCCTAGCGGGCACTTGGATTATGTAGGTTCCCGTCTTGCACTTGGACTATGTAGGTTACCTAGCGGGCACTTGGACTATGTAGGTTACCTAGCGGGCACTTGGACTATGTAGGTTAATTAGCGGGCCCTTGCACTATGTAGGTTAACTAGCGGGCCCTTGGACTATGTAGGTTAACCAGGGGGCACTTGGACCATCTATGTTAACTAGTGGGCACTTGGAGGATATAGGTTAACTAGCGGACACTTGGATTAGCTAGGTTACCTAGCGGGCACTTGAACCATGTAGGTTAACTATTTGGCCCTTGGACTATCTAGGTTAGCTAACGGGCACTTGGACTATGTAGGTTAATTAGCGTGCACTTGGACTATGTAGGTGCCCTAGCGGGCATTTGGACTATATAGATTACCTAGCGGGCACTTGGACTTTGTAGGGTACCTAGCGGGCACTTGGACTATCTAGGTTCCCTAGCGGGCACTTGGACTACATATGTTCCCTAAAGGGCACTTGGACTATGTAGGTTCCCTAGCAGGCACTCTGACTATGAAGGTTCTCTAGCGGGCACTTGGACTATGTAGGTTCCATAGCAGGCCCTTTGACTATGATAGTTTTCTAACGGGCACTTGGACTATGTAGGTTACCTAACGGGCACTTGGACTATGTAGGTTACCTAGCGGGCACTTGGACTATCTAGGTTACCTAGCGGGCACTTGGACTATGTAGGTGAACTAGAGGACATTAGGACGATCTAGGTTAACTAGGGAGCCCTTGGACTATGTAGGTTAACTAGCGGGCACTTGGACTATCTAGGTTAACTAGCCGGCACATGGACTATCAAGGTTAACTAGCGAGCCCTTGGACTATGTAGGTTAACTAGCGGGCCCTTGGACTTGTAGCTTACCTAGCGGGCACTTGGACTAAGTAGGTTACCTAGCGGGCACTTGGACTATCTAGGTTAGCGAACGGGGACTTGCACTATGTAGGTGACCTACCAGGCACTTGTACTGTCTAGGTTACCTAGCGCGCATTTGGACTATGTAGGTTACCTAGCGTGCTCTTGGACTATGTATGTTAGCTAACGGGCATTGGACTATCTAGGTTACCTAGCGGGCACTTGGAATATGTAGGTTACCTAGCGGGCACTTGGACTATCTAGGTTACCTAACGGGCACTTCGATTATCTAGGTTACGTAGCGGGCACTTGGACTATGTAGGTTACCTACAGGACATTTGGATGATCTAGGTTAACTAGTGGGCCCTTGGACTATGTAGGTTAACTAGCGGGCACTTGGACGATCTAGGTTAACTAGCGGGCACTTGGACTATGTAGGTTACCTAGCAGGCACTTGCACTATCTAGGTTAGCGAACGGGGACTTGGACTATGTAGTTGACCTAGCAGGCACTTGGACTGTGTAAGTTACCTATCGGGCACGTGGACTATCTAGGTTAACGAACGGGCACTGGGACTATGTAGGTTACCTAGCGGGCACTTGGACTATGTATGTTAGCTAACGGGAACTTGGACTATCTAGGCTACCTAGCGGTCACTTTGACTATGTAGGTTACCTAGTGGGCACTTGGACTATCTAGGTTACCTAACGGGCACTAGGACTATGCAGGTAACCTAGCAGGCACTTGGACGAACTAGGTTAACGAGCGGGCACTTGGACTATGTAGGTTAGCTAGCGGGCACTTGAACTATGTAGGTTAACTAGTGGGCCTTTAGACTATCTAGATTAGCTAGCGGGCACTTTGACTATGTAGGTTAATTAGCGGGTATTTCCACTATGTAGGTGCCCTAGCGGGCATTTGGAATATATAGGTTACCTAGGGGGCACTTGGACTTTGTAGGTTACGTAGCGGGCACTTGGACTATCTAGGTTAGCGAACGGGGACTTGCACTATGTAGGTGACCTACCAGGCACTTGTACTGTCTAGGTTACCTAGCGCGCACTTGGACTATGTAGTTTACCTAGCGTGCTCTTGGACTATGTATGTTAGCTAACGGGCATTGGACTATCTAGGTTACCTAGCGGGCACTTGGAATATGTAGGTTACCTAGCGGGCACTTGGACTATCTAGGTTACCTAACGGGCACTTCGACTATCTAGGTTACGTAGCGGGCACGTGGACTATCTAGGTTAACTATCCGGCACATGGACTATCAAGGTTAATTAGCGAGCCCTTGGACTATGTAGGTTAACTAGCGGGCCCTTGGACTTGTAGCTTACCTAGCGGGCACTTGGACAAAGTAGGTTACCTAGGGGGCACTTGGACTATCTAGGTTAGCGAACGGGGACTTGCACTATGTAGGTGACCTACCAGGCACTTGTACTGTCTAGGTTACCTAGCGCGCACTTGGACTATGTAGGTTACCTAGCGTGCTCTTGGACTATGTATGTTAGCTAACGGGCATTGGACTATCTAGGTTACCTAGCGGGCACTTGGAATATGTAGGTTACCTAGCGGGCACTTGGACTATCTAGGTTACCTAACGGGCACTTCGACTATCTAGGTTACGTAGCCGGCACTTGGACTATGTAGGTTACCTACAGGACATTTGGATGATCTAGGATAACTACTGGGCCCTTGGACTATGTAGGTTAACTAGCGGGCGCTTGGACTATGTACCTTCGCTATCGGGCACTTGGACAATGTTGGTTAACTAGCGCGCACTAGGACTATGTAGGTTACCTAGCGGGCACTTGGACTATCAAGGTTACCTAGCGGGCACTTAGACTATCTAGGTTAACTAGCGGGCCCTTGGACTATCTAGGTTACCTAGCGGGCACTTGGACTGTGTAGGTTAACTAGCGGGCACATGGACAATCTAGGTTACCTAGCGGGCACTTGGACTATGTATGTTCCCCAACGGGCACTTGGACTATGTAGGTTCCCTAGCGGGCACTTGGACTATCTAGGTTAGCTAACGGGCACTTGGACAATATAGGTTAATTAGCCGGTACTTGGACTATGTAGGTCAACTAGCGGGCCCTTGGACTATCTAGGTTAGCTAAGGGGCACTTGGATTATGTAGGTTAAATAGCGGGAACTTGGACAATGTAGGTTAACTAGCGGACATTTGGACGATCTAGGATAACTAGCGGGCCCTTTCACTATGTAGGTTTACTAGCCGGCCCTTAACTATGTAGCTTAACTAGCGGGCACTTGGACGATCTAGGTTAACTAGCGGGCACTTGGACTATGTAGGTTAGCTAGCGGGCACTTGAACTATGTAGGTTAACTAGTGGGCCTTTAGACTATCTAGGTTAGCTAGCGGGCACTTGGACTATGTAGGTTAATTAGCGGGTATTTCACTATGTAGGTGCCCTAGCGGGCATTTGGACTATATAGGTTACCTAGGGGGCACTTGGACTTTGAAGGTTACGTAGCGGGCACTTGGACTATCTAGGTTACCTAGCGTGCAGTTGAACTATCTAGGTTGCCTAGCGGGTACTTGGACTATCTAGGTTAACTAGCGGGCACTTGGACTATCTAGGTTAACTAACGGGCACTTGGACTATGTAAATTCCCTAGCGGGCACTTGGATTATGTAGGTTCCCCATCAGGCACTTGAACAATGTAGGTTACTAGCGGGCATTTGGACTATGTAGGTTACCTAACGGGCACTTGGACTATGAGGGTTCCGTATTGGGCACTTGGAAAATGTTGGTTAACTAGCGGGTACTTGGACTATGTAGGTTACCTAGCGGGCACTTTGACTATCGTGGTTATTTAGCGGGCACTTGGACTATATGGGTTAACTGGCGGACACTTGGACGAACTAGGTTAACGAGCGGGCCCTTGGACTATGTAGGTTACCTAGCGGGCACTTGGATTATGTAGGTTCCCTATCAGGCACTTTGAATATGTAGGTTACTAGCGGGCATTTGGACTATGTAGGTTACCTAACAGGCACTTGGACTATGAGGGTTCCGTATCGGGCACTTGGACAATGTTGGTTAACTAGCGGGCACTAGGACTATGTAGGTCACCTAGCGGGCACTTGGACTATCTAGGTTAGCTAACGGGCACTTGGCCTATCTAGGTTACCTAGCGGGCACTTATACTATGTAGGTTACCTAGTGGGCACTTGGACTATCTAGGTTACCTAACGGGCACTTGGACTATGCAGGTAACCTAGCGGGCACTTGGACAGTCTAGGTTACCTAGCGGGCACATGGATTTCTAGGTTAACGAACGGGCACTTGGACTATGTAGGTTGCCTAGCGGGCACTTGGCTGATCTATGTTAGGTAATGGGCACTAGGACTATCTAGGTTACCTAGCGGGAACTTGGACTATGTAGGTAACCTAGCGGGCACTTGGACTATCTAGGTTACTTAACGGGCACTTGGACGATCTAGGTTAACTAGCGGGCACTTGGAATATGTAGGTTAACTAGCGGGCACTTGGACTATCTAAGTTAACTAGCGGGCACTTGGACGATGCAGGTTCCCTAGCGGGCACTTGGACTATCTAGGTTTCCTAATGGGCACTTGGTCTATGTAGGTTCCCTAGCGGGCACTTGGACTATGTACGTCCCTTAGCGGGCACTTGGACTATGTTGGTTTCCTATCTGGCACTTGGACTATGGAGGTTAACTAGCGGGCCGTTGGACTATGTAGGTTAACTAGCGGGCACTTAGACTATCTAGGTTACCTATCGGGCACTTGGACTATGTACATACCCTAGCGGGCAATTGGACTATCTAAGTTACCTAGCGGGCACTTGGACTATGTAGGTTAACTAGCGGGCACTTGGACTATGTATGTTCCCTAACGGGCACTTGGACTATGTAGGTTCCCTAGCGGGCACTTGGACTATCTAGGTTAGCTAACGGGCACTTGGACAATATAGGTTAATTAGCCGGTACTTGGAGTATGTAGGTCAACTAGCGGGCCCTTGGACTATCTAGGTTAGCTAAGGGGCACTTGGATTATGTAGGTTAAATAGCGGGAACTTGGACAATGTAGGTTAACTAGCGGACATTTGGACGATCTAGGATAACTGGGGGGCCCTTTCACTATGTAGGTTTACTAGCGGGCCCTTGGACTATGTAGGTTAACTAGCGGGCACTTGGACGATCTAAGTTAACTAGCGGGCACTTGGACGATGTTAACCTACATTGTCCAAGTGCCCGGTAGTTAACTTACATAGTTCAAGTGTCCGTAAGGAACATATATAGTCCAAGTGCCCGCTAGGGAACATACAGAGTCTAAGTGCCCGCTAAGGAACCTACATAGTCGAAGTGCCCACTAGGGAATCTACATAGTCAAAGG
This sequence comes from Tenrec ecaudatus, assembly GCF_050624435.1. Classification (NCBI taxonomy): domain Eukaryota; kingdom Metazoa; phylum Chordata; class Mammalia; order Afrosoricida; family Tenrecidae; genus Tenrec; species Tenrec ecaudatus. Next base: position 454,201 of record NW_027459314.1, on the reverse strand, counting down.
GCCACTAGTTAACATAGATAGTCCAAGTGCTGCTAGTTAATCTACATAGTTCAAGGGCCTGCTAGTTAACCTACATAGTCCAAGTGCCTGATAGGGAACCTACATAGTCCAAGTGCCCGCAGAGGAACCTACATAGTCCAAGTGCCCGATATGGAACCTACATATTCCAATTGCCCGTTAGGGAACCTAGATAGTCCAAGTGCCCGTAGGGAACCTATATAGTCCAAGTGCCAACTAGGGAACCTACATAGTCAAAGTGCCCGCTAGGGAACCTGCATTGTGCAAGTTCCCGCTGGTTAACCTAGATAGTCCAAGTGCCCGCTAGTTAACTTACATAGTCGAAGGTCAGCTAGTTAACCTAGATAGTCCAAGTGCCCACTAGTTAACCTACAAAGTCCAAGGTCAGCTAGTTAACCTAGATAGTCCAAGTGCCCGCTAGTTAACCTACATAGTCCTAGGGCCCGCTAGTTAACCTAGATATTCCAAGTGCCTGCTAGTTAACCTAGATCGTCCAAGTGTCCCCTAGTTAACCTACATAGTCCAAGTTCCCGTTAGGTAACCTAGATAGTACAAGTGCCCGCAAGGTAACCTACATAGTCCAAGTGTCCGCTAGATCACCTAGATATTCCAAGTTCCTGTTAGCTAACCTAGATAATCCAAGTGCCCGCTAGGTAACCTACATAGTCCAAGTGCCCTTTCGTTAACCTAGATAGTCCAAGTGCCCGCTAGGTAACCTACATAGTCAAAGGGCCCGCTTGGTAACCTATATAGTCCAAGTGCCTGTTACCTAACCTAGATAGTCCAATTGCCCGCAGAGGAACATATATAGTCCAAGTGCCCGTTAGGGAACCTACATAGTCCAATTGCCCGTTAGCTAACCTAGATAGTCGAAGTGTCCGCTAGTTAACCTACATAGTCCAAGTGCCCGTTTGTTAACATAGATAGGCCAAGTGCCTGCTAGGTAACCTAGACAGTCCAAGTGCCCGCTAGGTTACCTACATAGTCCAAGTGCACGTTCGTTAACCTAGATAGTCAAAGTGCCTGCTAGGTAACCCTAAATAGTCCAGGTGCCCGCTAGGGAACCTACATAGTCCAAGAGCCCACTAGGTAACCTAGATAATCCAATTACCCGTTAGCTAACCTAGATAATCAAAGTGTCCGCTAGTTAACCTACATAATCCAAGTGCCCTTTCGTTAACGTAGATAGGCCACATGTCTGCTAGGTAACCTAGACAGTCCAAGTGCCCGCTAGGTTACCTACATAGTCCAAGTGCACGTTCGTTAACCTAGATAGTCAAAGTGCCTGCTAGGTAACCCTAAATAGTCCAAGTGCCCGCTGGTAACCTACATAGTCCAAGTGCCCACTAGGTAACCTAAATAATCCAAATGCCCGCTAGGGACACTACATAGTCCAAGTGCCCATTCATTAACCTAGAAATCCAAGTGCCCGCTAGGTAACCGGGACTGTCCAAGTGCCCGCTAGGTTACCTACATAGTCCAAATGCCCGCTAATTAACCTACATAGTCCAAGTGCCCGCTAGGTAACCTAGATAGTGCAAGTGCCCGCTAGGTAACCTACATAGTCCAAGTGCCCGCTAGTTAACCTAGATAGTCCAAGTGCCCGTTCGTTACCCTAGATAGTCCAAGTGCCCGCTAGGTAACCTAGACAGTCGAAGTGCCTGCTAGGTAACCTACAGAGTCCAAATGCCCGTTCTTTAACCTACATAGTCCAAGGGCCCACTATTTAACCTAGATCGTCCAAGTGTCTTTGGTTAACCTACATAGTCCAAGTGCCCGCAAGGTAACCTATAAAGTCCAAGTTCCAACTATGTAACCTAGATAGTCCAAGGGCCCGCTAGTTAACCTACATAGTCCAAGTGCCCACTAGGTAAACTAGATAGTCCAAGTGCCCGCTAAGGAACCTACTTGTCCAAGTGCACGCTAGTTAACCCAGATAGTCCAAGTGCCCGCTAGTTAACCTAGATAGTCCAAGTGCCGCTAGGTAACCTACATAGTGCAAGTGTCCCCTAGTTAACCTACATAGTCCAAGTGCCCGCTAGTTAACATAGATAGTCCAAGTGCCCACTAGGGAACGTACATAGTCCAAGTGCCCGTTAGGTAACCTAGATACTGCAAGTGCACCGTAGTTAACCTACATAGTCCAAGTGCCCGCTAGGTAACCTGGATAGTCTAAGGGCCCGCTAGTTAACCTACATTGTCCAAGTGCCCGGTAGTTAACTTACATAGTTCAAGTGTCCGTAAGGAACATATATAGTCCAAGTGCCCGCTAGGGAACATACAGAGTCTAAGTGCCCGCTAGGGAACCTACATAGTCGAAGTGCCCGCTAGGGAATCTACATAGTCAAAGGGCCCGCTAGTTAACATAGATAGTCCAAGTGCCGCTAGTTAATCTACATAGTTGAAGGGCCCGCTAGTTAACCTACATAGTCCAAGTGCCTGATAGGGAACCTACATAGTCCAAGTGCCCGCAGAGGAACCTACATAGTCCAAGTGCCCGATAGGGAACCTACATATTCCAAGTGACCGTTAGGGAACCTAGATAGTCCAAGTGCCCGTAGGGAACCTATATAGTCCAAGTGCCCACTAGGGAACGTACATAGTCAAAGTGCCCGCTAGGGAACCTGCATTGTGCAAGTACCCGCTAGTTAACCTAGATAGTCCAAGTGCCCGCTAGTTAACTTACATAGTCCAAGGTCAGCTAGTTAACCTAGATAGTCCAAGTGCCCACTAGTTAACCTACATAGTCCAAGGTCAGCTAGTTAACCTAGATAGTCCAAGTGCCCGCTAGTTAACCTACATAGTCCAAGAACCCGCTAGTTAACCTAGATAGTCCAAGTGCCCGCTAGTTAACCTACATAGTCCTAGGGCCCGCTAGTTAACCTAGATATTCCAAGTGCCTGCTAGTTAACCTAGATCGTCCAAGTGTCCGCTAGTTAACCTACATAGTCCAAGTTCCCATTAGGTAACCTAGATAGTACAAGTGCCCGCAAGGTAACCTACATAGTCCAAGTGCCCGCTAGGTAACCTAGATATTCCAAGTTCCTGTTAGGTAACCTAGATAATCCAAGTGCCCGCTAGGTAACCTACATAGTCCAAATGCCCTTTCGTTAACCTAGATAGTCCAAGTGCCCGCTAGGTAACCTACATAGTCAAAAGGCCCGCTAGGTAACCTATATAGTCCAAGTGCCCGTTACATAACCTAGGTAGTCCAATTGCCCGCTATGCAACATACATAGTCCAAGTGCCCGCTAGTTAACCTACATAGTCCAAGTGCCCGCTAGGTAACTTAGATAGTCCAAGTGCCCGCTAGGTAACTTACATAGTCCAAATGCCCGCTAGGCAACCTAGATAGTCCAAGTGCCCGTTCGTTAACCTAGATAGCCAAGTGCCCGCTAGGTAACCTAGACAGTCCAAGTGTCTGCTAGGTAACCTACATAGTCCAAATGCCCGTTCGTTAACCTAGATAGTCCAAGTGCCCTCTAGGTAACCTACATAGTCAAAAGGCCCGCTAGGTAACCTATATAGTCCAAGTGCCCGTTACATAACCTAGATAGTCCAATTGCCCGCTATGCAACATACATAGTCCAAGTGCCCGCTAGTTAACCTACATATTCCAAGTGCCCGCTAGGTAACTTAGATAGTCCAAGTGCCCGCTAGGTAACTTACATAGTCCAAATGCCTGCTTGGCAACCTAGATAGTCCAAGTGCCCGTTCGTTAACCTAGATAGCCAAGTGCCCGCTAGGTAACCTAGACATTCCAAGTGTCTGCTAGATAACCTACATAGTCCAAATGCCCGTTCGTTAACCTACATAGTCCAAGGGCCCACTAGTTAACATAGATCGTCTAAGTGTCCTCTAGTTAACCTACATAGTCCAAATGCACGCTAGTTAACCTACATAGTCCAAGTGCCGCTAGGTAACCTACATAGTGCAAGTGTCCCCTAGTTAACCTACATAGTCCAAGTGGCCGGTAGTTAACATAGTTAGTCCAAGTGCCCACTAGTTAACATAGATAGTCCAAGTGCCCGCTAGGTAACCTAGACAGTCCAAGTGCCTGCTAGGTAACCTACATCGTCCAAATGCCCGTTTGTTAACCTACATAGTCCAAGGGCCCACTATTTAACCTAGATCGTCCAAGTGTCTTTGGTTAACCTACATAGTCCAAGTGCCCGCAAAGTAACCTATATAGTCCAAGTTCCAGCTATGTAACCTAGATAGTCCAAGGGCCCGCTAGTTAACCTACGTAGTCCAAGTGCCCGCTAGGAAAACTAGATAGTCCAAGTGCCCGCTAAAGAACCTACTTTTCCAAGTGCACGCTAGTTAACCCAGATAGTCCAAGTGCCCGCTAGTTAACCTAGATAGTCCAAGTTCCGCTAGGTAACCTACATAGTGCAAGTGTCCCCTAGTTAACCTACATAGTCCAAGTGCCCGCTAGTTAACATAGATAGTCCAAGTGCCCACTAGGGAACGTACATAGTCCAAGTGCCCACTAGGTAAACTAGATAGTGCAAGTGCACGGTAGTTAACCTACATAGTCCAAGTGCCCGCTAGGTAACCTGGATAGTCTAAGGGCCCGCTAGTTAACCTACATTGTCCAAGTGCCCGGTAGTTAACTTACATAGTTCAAGTGTCCGTAAGGAACATATATAGTCCAAGTGCCCGCTAGGGAACATACAGAGTCTAAGTGCCCGCTAGGGAACCTACATAGTCGAAGTGCCCGCTAGGGAATCTACATAGTCAAAGGGCCCGCTAGTTAACATAGATAGTCCAAGTGCCGCTAGTTACACTACATAGTTCAAGGACCCGCTAGTTAACCCACATAGTCCAAGTGCCTGATAGGGAACCTACATAGTCCAAGTGCCCGCAGAGGAACCTACATAGTCCAAGTGCCCGATATGGAACCTACATATTCCAAGTGCCCGTTAGGGAACCTAGATAGTCCAAGTGCCCGTAGGGAACCTATATAGTACAAGTGCCCACTAGGGAACCTACATAGTCAAAGTGCCCGCTAGGGAACCTGCATTGTGCAAGTGCCCGCTGGTTAACCTAGATAGTCCAAGTGCCCGCTAGTTAACTTACATAGTCCAAGGTCAGCTAGTTAACCTAGATAGTCCAAGTGCCCACTAGTTAACCTACATAGTCCAAGGTCAGCTAGTTAACCTAGATAGTCCAAGTGCCCGCTAGTTAACCTACATAGTCCAAGAACCCGCTAGTTAACCTAGATAGTCCAAGTGCCCGCTAGTTAACCTACATAGTCCTAGGTCCCGCTAGTTAACCTAGATATTCCAAGTGCCTGCTAGTTAACCTAGATCGTCCAAGTGTCCGCTAGTTAACCTACATAGTCCAAGTTCCCGTTAGGTAACCTAGATATTACAAGTGCCCGCAAGGTAACCTACATAGTCCAAGTGCCCGGTAGGTAACCTAGTTATTCCAAGTTCCTGTTAGCTAACCTAGATAATCCAAGTGCCCGCTAGGTAACCTACATAGTCCAAGTGCCCTTTCGTTAACCTAGATAGTCCAAGTGCCCGCTAGGTAACCTACATAGTCAAAGGGCCCGCTAGGTAACCTATATAGTCCAAGTGCCCGTTACATAACCTAGATAGTCCAATTGCCCGCAGAGGAACATACATAGTCCAAGTGCCCGCTAGTTAACCTACATAGTCCAATTGCCCGCTAGGCAACCTAGATAGTCCAAGTGCCCGTTCGTTAACCTAGATAGCCAAGTGCCCGCTAGGTAACCTAGACAGTCCAAGTGTCTGCTAGGTAACCTACATAGTCCAAATGCCCGTTCGTTAATCTACATAGTCCAAGGGCCCACTAGTTAACATAGATCGTCTAAGTGTCCTCTAGTTAACCTACATACACCAAATGCACGCTAGTTAACCTACATAGTCCAAGTGCCGCTAGGTAACCTACATAGTGCAAGTGTCCCCTAGTTAACCTACATAGTCCAAGTGGCCGGTAGTTAACATAGTTAGTCCAAGTGCCCACTAGTTAACATAGATAGTCCAAGTGCCCGCTAGGGAACATACATAGTCCAAGTGCCCGCTAGGTAACCTAGATAGTGCATGTGCCCGGTAGTTAACCTACAAAGTCCAAGTGCCCGCTAGGTAACCTGGATAGTCCAAGGGCCCGCTAGTTAACCTACATAGTCTAAGTGCCTGGTAGTTAACTTACATAGTCCAAGTGCCCCCTCTGGAACCTACATAGTCCAAGTGCCTGCTAGGGAACCTACATAGTTCAAGTGTCCGTAGGGAACACACAGAATCCAAGTGCCCGCTAGGGAATCTACATAGTCCAAGGGCCCGCTAGATAATCTACATAGTCCAAGTACCCGCTAGTTAGCCTAGATCGTCCAAGTGCACGCTAGTTAACCTATATAGTCCAAGGGCCCGCTAGTTAACTTTTATAGTCCAAGTTCCCGCTAGGGAACCTACATAGTCAAAGTGCCCGCTAGGGAACCTACATAGTCCAAGTGTCCGCTAGTTAATCTAGATAGTCCAAGTGCCCGCTAGTTAACCTAGATAGTCCAAGCGCCCGCTAGTTAACAAGGATCATCAAAGTGCCCTCTAGTTAACTTACATAGTCCAAAGGACTGCTAGTTAACCTACATAGAGCAAGGGCCCGCTAGTTAACCTTGATAGTCCAAGTGCCCGCTAGTTAACCTACATAGTCCAAGTTCCCGCTAGGTAACCTAGACACTCCAAGTGACCATTAGGTTACCTACATAGTCCAAGTGCCCGTTCGTTAACCTATATATTCCAAGTGCCCGCTAGGTAACGTAGATAGCCCTAGTGCCCGCTAGGGAACGTACATAGTCCAAGTGCCCGCTAGGTAACCTAGATAGTCCAAGTGCCCGCTAGTTAACCAACATAGTCCAAGTGCCTCCTAGGTAAACTACATAGTCCAAGTGCCCACTAGGTAACCTAGACTGTCCAATTTCCCCCTAGTTAACCTAGACAGTCCAAGTACCCGATAGGGAACCTACATAGTCCAATTGCCCGTTAGCTAACCTAGATAGTCGAAGTGTCCGCTAGTTAACCTACATAGTCCAAGTGCAAGTTCGTTAACGTAGATAGGCCAAGTGCCTGCTAGGTAACCTAGACAGTCCAAGTGCCCGCTAGGTTACCTACATAGTCCAAGTGCACGTTCGTTAACCTAGATAGTCCAAGTGCCCGCTGGTAACCTACATAGTCCAAGGGCCCGCTAGGTAACCTTGATAGTCCAAGTGCCTTCTAGTTAACCTACATAGTCCAAGTTCCCGGTAGTTAACTTACATAGTTCAAGTGTCCGTAAGGAACATATATAGTCCAAGTGCCCGCTAGGGAACATACAGAGTCTAAGTGCCCGCTAGGGAACCTACATAATCGAAGTGCCCGCTAGGGAATCTACATAGTCAAAGGGCCCGCTAGTTAACATAGATAGTCCAAGTGCCGCTAGTTAATCTACATAGTTCAAGGGCCCGCTAGTTAACCGACATAGTCCAAGTGCCTGATAGGGAACCTACATAGTCCAAGTGCCCGCAGAGGAACCTACATAGTCCAAGTGCCCGATATGGAACCTACATATTCCAAGTGCCCGTTAGGGAACCTAGATAGTCCAAGTGCCCGTAGGGAACCTATATAGTCCAAGTGACCACTAGGGAACCTACATAGTCAAAGTGCCCGCTAGGGAACCTGCATTGTGGAAGTGCCCGCTAGTTAACCTAGATAGTCCAAGTGCCCGCTAGTTAACTTACATAGTCCAAGGTCAGCTAGTAAACCTAGATAGTCCAAGTGCCCACTAGTTAACCTACATAGTCCAAGGTCAGCTAGTTAACCTAGATAGTCCAAGTGCCCGCTAGTTAACCTACATAGTCCAAGAACCCGCTTGTTAACCTAGATAGTCCAAGTGCCCGCTAGTTAACCTACATAGTCCAAGGTCAGCTAGTTAACATAGATAGTCCAAGTGCCCGCTAGTTAACCTACATAGTCCAAGAACCCGCTAGTTAACCTAGATAGTCCAAGTGCCCGCTAGTTAACCTACATAGTCCTAGGGCCCGCTAGTTAACCTAGATATTCCAAGTGCCTGCTAGTTAACCTAGATCGTCCAAGTGTCCGCTAGTTAACCTACATAGTCCAAGTTCCCGTTAGGTAACCTAGATAGTACAAGTGCCCGCAAGGTAACCTACATAGTCCAAGTGCCCGCTAGGTAACCTAGATATTCCATGTTCCTGTTAGCTAACCTAGATAATCCAAGTGCCCGCTAGGTAACCTACATAGTCCAAGTGCCCTTTCGTTAACCTAGATAGTCCAAGTGCCCGCTAGGTAACCTACATAGTCAAAGGGCCCGCGAGGTAACCTATATAGTCCAAGTGCCCGTTACCTAACATAGATAGTCCAATTGCCCGCTATGCAACATACATAGTCCAAGTGCCCACTAGTTAACCTACATAGTCCAAGTGCCTGCTAGGGAACCTACATAGTTCAAGTGTCCGTAGGGAACACACAGAATCCAAGTGCCCGCTAGGGAATCTACATAGTCCAAAGGCCCGCTAGATAACCTTCATAGTCCAAGTACCCGCTAGTTAGCCTAGATCGTCCAAGTGCACGCTAGTTAACCTATATAGTCCAAGGGCCCGCTAGTTAACTTTTATAGTCCAAGTGCCCGCTAGGGAACCTACATAGTCAAAGTGCCCGCTAGGGAACCTACATAGTCCAAGTGTCCGCTAGTTAATCTAGATAGTCCAAGTGCCCGCTAGTTAACCTAGATAGTCCAAGTGCCCGCAAGTTAACAAGGATCATCAAAGTGCCCTCTAGTTAACTTCCATAGTCCAAAGGCCTGCTAGTTAACCTACATAGAGCAAGTCCCGCTAGGTATCCTAGACAGTCCAAGTGACCATTAGGTTACCTACATAGTCCAAGTGCCCGTTCGTTAACCTATATATTCCAAGTGCCCGCTAGGTAACGTAGATAGCCCAAGTGCCCGCTAGGGAACATACATAGTCCAAGTGCCCGCTAGGTAACCTAGATAGTCCAAGTGCCCGCTAGTTAACCAACATAGTCCAAGTGCCTCCTAGGTAAACTACATAGTCCAAGTGCCCACTAGGTAACCTAGACTGTCCAATTGCCCCCTAGTTAACCTAGACAGTCCAAGTACCCGATAGGGTACCTACATAGTCCAATTGCCCGTTAGCTAACCTAGATAGTCGAAGTGTCCGCTAATTAACCTACATAGTCCAAGTGCAAGTTCATTAACGTAGATAGGCCAAGTGCCTGCTAGGTAACCTAGACAGTTCAAGTGCCCGCTAGGTTACCTACATAGTCCAAGTGCACGTTCCTTAACCTAGATAGTCCAAGTGCCCGCTGGTAACCTACATAGTCCAAGGGCCCGCTAGGTAACCTTGATAGTCCAAGTGCCTTCTAGTTAACCTACATAGTCCAAGTGCCCGCTAGGTAACCTACATAGTCCAAGTGCCCACTAGGTAACCTAAATAATCCAAATGCCCGCTAGGGAAACTACATAGTCCAAGTGCCCGCTAGTTAACCTAGATAGTCCAAGTGCCCGATAGTAAACCTTGATAGTCCAAGGGCCCGCTAGTTAATCTAGATAGTCCAAGTGCCCGCTAGTTAACCTAGATAGTCCAAGTGCCCGCTAGTTAACCTAGATCGTCTAAGTGCCCGCTAGTTAACCTAGATAATCCAAGTGCCCGCTAGTTAACCTACATAGTCCCAGGGCCCTCTAGTTAACCTAGATAGTCCAAGTGTCCGCTAGGGGACTTACATAGTCCAAGTGCCCGCTAGGTAACCTAGATAGTGCAAGTGCCCGCTAGGTAACCTACATAGTCCAAATGCCCTTTCGGTAACCTAGATAGTCCAAGTGCCCGCTAATTAACCTACATAGTCCAAGTGCCCGCTAGGTAACCTAGATAGTGCAAGTGCCCGATAGGTAACCTACATAGTCCAAATGCCCGTTCGGTAACCTAGATAGTCCAAGTGCCCGCTAATTAACCTACATAGTCCAAGTGCCCGCTAGGTAACCTAGATAGTGCAAGTGCCCACTAGGTAACCTACATAGTCCAAGTGCCCGCTAGTTAACATAGTTAGTCCAAGTGCCCACTAGTTAACATAGATAGTCCAAGTGCCCGCTAGGTAACCTAGACAGTCCAAGTGCCTGCTAGGTAACTTACATAGTCCAAATGCCCGTTCGTTAACCTACATAGTCCAAGGGCCCACTATTTAACCTAGATCGTCCAAGTGTCTTTGGTTAACCTACATAGTCCAAGTGCCCCTAGGTAACCTATATAGTCCAAGTTCCCGCTATGTAACCTAGATAGTCCAAGGGCCCGCTAGTTAACCTACATAGTCCAAGTGCCCGCTAGGTAAACTAGATAGTCCAAGTGCCCGCTAAGGAACCTACATAGTCCAAGTGCACGCTAGTTAACCCAGATAGTCCAAGTGCCCGCTAGTTAACCTAGATAGTCCAAGTGCCACTAGGTAACCTACATAGTGCAAGTGTCCCCTAGTTAACCTACATAGTCCAAGTGCCCGCTAGTTAACATAGATAGTCCAAGTGCCCACTAGGGAACGTACATAGTCCAAGTGCCCGCTAGGTAACCTAGATAGTGCAAGTGCCCGGTAGTTAACCTACATAGTCCAAGTGCCCGCTAGGTAACCTGGATAGTCTAAGGGCCCGCTAGTTAACCTACATAGTCCAAGTGCCCGGTAGTTAACTTACATAGTTCAAGTGTCAGTAAGGAACATATATAGTCCAAGTGCCCGCTAGGGAACATACAGAGTCTAAGTGCCCGCTAGGGAACCTACGTAGTCGATGTGCCCGCTAGGGAATCTACATAGTCAAAGGGCCCGATAGATAACATAGATAATCCAAGTACCGCTAGTTAATCTACATAGTTCAAGGGTCTGCTAGTTAACCTACATAGTCCAAGTGCCTGATAGGGAACCTACATAGTCCAAGTGCCCGCAGAGGAACCTACATAGTCCAAGTGCCCGCAGAGGAACCTACATAGTCCAAGTGCCCATTAGCTAACCTAGATAGTCGAAGTGTCCGCTAGTTAACCTACATAGTCCAAGTGCCCGTTTGTTAACATAGATAGGCCAAGTGCCTGCTAGGTAACCTAGACAGTCCAAGTGCCCACTAGGTTACCTACATAGTCCAAGTGCACGTTCGTTAACCTAGAGAGTCAAAGTGCCTGCTAGGTAACCCTAAATAGTCCAAGTGACCGCTAGGGAACCTACATAGTCCAAGCGCCCGCTAGGTAACCTAGATAGTTCAATTGCCCGTTAGCTAACATAGATAATCGAAGTGTCCGCTAGTTAACCTACATAGTCCCAGTGCCCGTTCGTTAACGTAGATAGGCCAAGTGCCTGCTAGGTAACCTAGACAGTCCAAGTGCCCGCTAGGTTACCTACATAGTCCAAGTGCACGTTCGTTAACCTAGATAGTCAAAGTGCCTGCTAGGTAACCCTAAATAGTCCAAGTGCCCGCTGGTAACCTACATAGTCCAAGTGCCCGCTAGGGAACATACATAGTCCAAGTGCCCGCTAGGTAACCTAGATAGTGCATGTGCCCGGTAGTTAACCTACAAAGTCCAAGTGCCCGCTAGGTAACCTGGATAGTACAAGGGCCCGCTAGTTAACCTACATAGTCAAAGTGCCCGGTAGTTAACTTACATAGTCCAAGTGCCCCCTCTGGAACCTACATAGTCCAAGTGCCTGCTAGGGAACCTACATAGTTCAAGTGTCCGTAGGGAACACACAGAATCCAAGTGCCCGCTAGGGAATCTACATAGTCCAAAGGCCCGCTAGATAACCTACATAGTCCAAGTACCCGCTAGTTAGCCTAGATCGTCCAAGTGCACGCTAGTTAACCTATATAGTCCAAGGGCCCGCTAGTTAACTTTTATAGTCCAAGTGCCCGCTAGGGAACCTACATAGTCAAAGTGTCCGCTAGGGACCCTACATAGTCCAAGTGTCCGCTAGTTAATCTAGATAGTCCAAGTGCCCGCTAGTTAACCTAGATAGTCCAAGTGCCCGCAAGTTAACAAGGATCATCAAAGTGCCCTCTAGTTAACTTCCATAGTCCAAAGGCCTGCTAGTTAACCTACATAGAGCAAGGGCCCGCTAGTTAACCTTGATAGTCCAAGTGCCCGCTAGTTAACCTACATAGTCCAAGTTCCCGCTAGGTATCCTAGACAGTCCAAGTGACCATTAGGTTACCTACATAGTCCAAGTGCCCGTTCGTTAACCTATATATTCCAAGTGCCCGCTAGGTAACGTAGATAGCCCAAGTACCCGCTAGGGAACATACATAGTCCAAGTGCCCGCTAGGTAACCTAGATAGTCCAAGTGCCTGCTAGTTAACCAACATAGTCCAAGTGCCTCCTAGGTAAACTACATAGTCCAAGTGTCCACTAGGTAACCTAGACTGTCCAATTGCCCCCTAGTTAACCTAGACAGTCCAAGTACCCGATAGGGTACCTACATAGTCCAATTGCCCGTTAGCTAACCTAGATAGTCGAAGTGTCCGCTAGTTAACCTACATAGTCCAAGTGCAAGTTCGTTAACGTAGATAGGCCAAGTGCCTGCTAGGTAACCTAGACAGTCCAAGTGCCCGCTAGGTTACCTACATAGTCCAAGTGCACGTTCGTTAACCTAGATAGTCCAAGTGCCCGCTGGTAACCTACATAGTCCAAGGGCCCGCTAGGTAACCTTGATAGTCCAAGTGCCTTCTAGTTAACCTACATAGTCCAAGTGCCCGCTAGGTAACCCACATACTCCAAGTGCCCACTAGGTAACCTAAATAATCCAAATGCCCGCTAGGGAAACTACATAGTCCAAGTGCCCGCTAGTTAACCTAGATAGTCCAAGTGCCCGCTAGTAAACCTAGATAGTCCAAGGGCCCGCTAGTTAATCTAGATAGTCCAAGTGCCCGCTAGTTAACCTAGATAGTCCAAGTGCCCGCTAGTTAACCTAGATCGTCTAAGTGCCCGCTAGTTAACCTAGATAATCCAAGTGCCCGCTAGTTAACCTACATAGTCCCAGGGCCCTCTAGTTAACCTAGATAGTCCAAGTGTCCGCTAGGGGACGTACATTGTCCAAGTGCCCGCTAGGTAACCAGGATAGTGCAAGTGCCCGCTAGGTAACCTACATAGTCCAAATGCCCGTTCGGTAACCTAGATAGTCCAAGTGCCCGCTAATTATCCTACATAGTCCAAGTGCCTGCTAGGTAACCTAGATAGTGCAAGTGCCCGATAGGTAACCTACATAGTCCAAATGTCCGTTCGGTAACCTAGATAGTCCAAGTGCCCGCTAATTAACCTACATAGTCCAAGTGCCCGCTAGGTAACCTAGATAGTGCAAGTGCCCACTAGGTAACCTACATAGTCCAAGTGCCCGCTAGTTAACCTAGATAGTCCAATTACCCGTTAGCTAACCTAGATAATGAAAGTGTCCGCTAGTTAACCTACATAGTCCAAGTGCCCTTTCGTTAACGTAGATAGGCCACGTGTCTGCTAGGTAACCTAGACAGTCTAAGTACCCGCTAGGTTACCTACATTGTCCAAGTGCACGTTCGTTAACCTAGATAGTTCAAGTGCCCGCTGGTAACCTACATAGTCCAAGGGCCCGCTTGGTAACCTTGATAGTCCGAGTGCCTTCTAGTTAACCTACGTAGTCCAAGTGCCCGCTAGGTAACCTACATAATCCAAGTGCCCACTAGGTAACCTAAATAATCCAAATGCCCGCTAGGGAAACTACATAGTCCAAGTGCCCGCTAGTTAACCTAGATATTCCAAGTGCCCGCTAGTAAACCTAGATAGTCCAAGGGCCCGCTAGTTAATCTAGATAGTCCAAGTGCCCGCTAGTTAACCTAGATCGTCTAAGTGCCCGCTAGTTAACCTAGATAATCCAAGTGCCCGCTAGTTAACCTACATAGTCCCAAGGCCCTCTAGTTAACCTAGATAGTCCAAGTGTCCGCTAGGGGACGTACATAGTCCAAGTGCCCGCTAGGTAACCTAGATAGTACAAGTGCCCGCTAGGTAACCTACATATTCCAAATGCCCGTTCTGTAACCTAGATATTCCAAGTGCCCGCTAATTAACCTACATATTCCAAGTGCCCGCTACGTAACCTAGATAGTGCAAGTGCCCGCTAGGTAACCTACATAGTCCAAGTGCCCGCTAGTTAACCTAGATAGTCCAAGTGCCCGTTCGTTAACCTAGATAGTCCAAGTGCCCGCTAGGTAACCTAGACAGTCCAAGTGCCTGCTAGGTAACTTATATAATCCAAATGCCCGTTCGTTAACCTACATAGTCCAAGGGCCCACTATTTAACCTAGATCGTCCAAGTGTCTTTGGTTAACCTACATAGTCCAAGTGCCCCCAAGGTAACCTATATAGTCCACGTTCCAGCTATGTAACCTAGATAGTCCAAAGGCCCGCTAGTTAACCTACATAGTCCAAGTGCCCGATAGGTAAACTAGATAGTCCAAGTGCCCGCTAAGGAACCTACATAGTCCAAGTGCACGCTAGTTAACCCAGATAGTCCAAGTGCCCGCTAGTTAACCTAGATAGTCCAAGTGCCACTAGGTAACCTACATAGTGCAAGTGTCCCCTAGTTAACGTACATAGTCCAAGTGCCCGCTAGTTAACATAGATAGTCCAAGTGCCCACTAGGGAACGTACATAGTCCAAGTGCCCGCTAGGTAACCTAGATAGTGCAAGTGCCCGGTAGTTAACCTACATAGTCCAAGTGCCCGCTAGGTAACCTGGATAGTCTAAGGGCCCGCTAGTTAACCTACATAGTCCAAGTGCCCGGTAGTTAACTTACATAGTTCAAGTGTCCGTAAGGAACATATATAGTCCAAGTGCCCGCTAGGGAACATACAGAGTCTAAGTGCCCGCTAGGGAACCTACATAGTCGATGTGCCCGCTAGGGCATCTACATAGTCAAAGGGCCCGATAGATAACATAGATAGTCCAAGTACCGCTAGTTAACCTACATAGTCCAAGTGCCTGATAGGGAACCTACATAGTCCAAGTGCCCGCAGAGGAACCTACATAGTCCAAGTGCCCGTTAGGGAACCTACATAGTCCAATTGCCCGTTAGCTAACCTAGATAGTCGAAGTGTCCGCTAGTTAACCTACATAGTCCAAGTGCCCGTTTGTTAACATAGATAGGCCAAGTGCCTGCTAGGTAACCTAGACAGTCCAAGTGCCCGCTAGGTTACCTACATAGTCCAAGTGCACGTTCGTTAACCTAGAGAGTCAAAGTGCCTGCTAGGTAACCCTAAATAGTCCAAGTGCCCGCTAGGGAACCTACATAGTCCAAGCGCCCGCTAGGTAACCTAGATAGTCCAATTGCCCGTTAGCTAACATAGATAATCGAAGTGTCCGCTAGTTAACCTACATAGTCCAAGTGCCCGTTCGTTAACGTAGATAGGCCAAGTGCCTGCTAGGTAACCTAGACAGTCCAAGTGCCGGCTAGGTTACCTACATTGTCCAAGTGCACGTTCGTTAACCTAGATAGTCAAAGGGCCTGCTAGGTAACCCTAAATAGTCCAAGTGCCCGCTAGGTAACCTAGATTGTCCAATTGCCCCTTAGCTAACCTAGATAATGAAATTGTCCGCTAGTTAACCTACATAGTCCAAGTGCCCTTTCGTTAACGTAGATAGGCCACGTGTCTGCTAGGTAACCTAGACAGTCCATGTGCCCGCTAGGTTACCTACATAGTCCAAGTGCACGTTCGTTAACCTAGATAGTCCAAGTGCCCGCTGGTAACCTACATAGTCCAAGGGCCCGCTTGGTAACCTTGATAGTCCAAGTGCCTTCTAGTTAACCTACATAGTCCAAGTGCCCGCTAGGTAACCTACATAATCCAAGTGCCCACTAGGTAACCTAAATAATCCAAATGCCCGCTAGGGAAACTACATAGTCCAAGTGCCCGCTAGTTAACCTAGATAGTCCAAGTGCCCGCTAGTAAACCTAGATAGTCCAAGGGCCCGCTAGTTAATCTAGATAGTCCAAGTGCCTGCTAGTTTACCTAGATAGTCCAAGTGCCCGCTAGTTAACCTAGATCGTCTAAGTGCCCGCTAGTTAACCTAGATAATCCAAGTGCCCGCTAGTTAACCTACATAGTCCCAAGGCCCTCTAGTTAACCTAGATAGTCCAAGTGTCTGCTAGGGGACGTACATAGTCCAAGTGCCCGCTAGGTAACCTAGATAGTGCAAGTGCCCGCTAGGTAACCTACATAGTCCAAATGCCCGTTCGGTAACCTAGATATTCCAAGTGCCCGCTAATTAACCTACATAGTCCAAGTGCCCGCTAGGTAACCTAGATAGTGCAAGTGCCCGCTAGGTAACCTACATAGTCCAAATGTCCGTTCGGTAACCTAGATATTCCAAGTGCCCGCTAATTAACCTACATAGTCCAAGTGCCCGCTAGGTAACCTAGATAGTGCAAGTGCCCGCTAGGTAACCTACATAGTCCAAATGCCCGTTCGGTAACCTAGATAGTCCAAGTGCCCGCTAATTAACCTACATAGTCCAAGTGCCCGCTAGGTAACCTAGATAGTGCAAGTGCCCACTAGGTAACCTACATAGTCCAAGTGCCCGCTAGTTAACCTAGATAGTCCAATTACCCGTTAGCTAACCTAGATAATGAAAGTGTCCGCTAGTTAACCTACATAGTCCAAGTGCCCTTTCGTTAACGTAGATAGGCCACGTGTCTGCTAGGTAACCTAGACAGTCTAAGTGCCCCCTAGGTTACCTACATAGTCCAAGTGCACGTTCGTTAACCTAGATAGTTCAAGTGCCCGCTGGTAACCTACATAGTCCAAGGGCCCGCTTGGTAACCTTGATAGTCCAAGTGCCTTCTAGTTAACCTACGTAGTCCAAGTGCCCACTAGGTAACCTACATAATCCAAGTGCCCACTAGGTAACCTAAATAATCCAAATGCCCGCTAGGGAAACTACATAGTCCAAGTGCCCGCTAGTTAACCTAGATATTCCAAGTGCCCGCTAGTAAACCTAGATCGTCTAAGTGCCCGCTAGTTAACCTAGATAATCCAAGTGCCCGCTAGTTAACCTACATAGTCCCAAGGCCCTCTAGTTAACCTAGATAGTCCAAGTGTCCGCTAGGGGACGTACATAGTCCAAGTGCCCGCTAGGTAACCTAGATAGTACAAGTGCCCGCTAGGTAACCTACATATTCCAAATGCCCGTTCTGTAACCTAGATAGTCCAAGTGCCCGCTAATTAACCTACATAGTCCAAGTGCCCGCTACGTAACCTAGATAGTGCAAGTGCCCGCTAGGTAACCTACATAGTCCAAGTGCCCGCTAGTTAACCTAGATAGTCCAAGTGCCCGTTCGTTAACCTAGATAGTCCAAGTGCCCGCTAGGTAACCTAGACAGTCCAAGTGCCTGCTAGGTAACTTATATAATCCAAATGCCCGTTCGTTAACCTACATAGTCCAAGGGCCCACTATTTAACCTAGATCGTCCAAGTGTCTTTGGTTAACCTACATAGTCCAAGTGCCCCCAAGGTAACCTATATAGTCCACGTTCCAGCTATGTAACCTAGATAGTCCAAAGGCCCGCTAGTTAACCTACATAGTCCAAGTGCCCGCTAGGTAAACTAGATAGTCCAAGTGCCCGCTAAGGAACCTACATAGTCCAAGTGCACGCTAGTTAACCCAGATAGTCCAAGTGCCCGCTAGTTAACCTAGATAGTCCAAGTGCCACTAGGTAACTTACATAGTGCAAGTGTCCCCTAGTTAACCTACATAGTCCAAGTGCCCGCTAGTTAACATAGATAGTCCAAGTGCCCACTAGGGAACGTACATAGTCCAAGTGCCCGCTAGGTAACCTAGATAGTGCAAGTGCCCGGTAGTTAACCTACATAGTCCAAGTGCCCGCTAGGTAACCTGGATAGTCTAAGGGCCCGCTAGTTAACCTACATAGTCCAAGTGCCCGGTAGTTAACTTACATAGTTCAAGTGTCCGTAAGGAACATATATAGTCCAAGTGCCCGCTAGGGAACATACAGAGTCTAAGTGCCCGCTAGGGAACCTACGTAGTCGATGTGCCCGCTAGGGCATCTACATAGTCAAAGGGCCCGATAGATAACATAGATAGTCCAAGTACCGCTAGTTAATCTACATAGTTCAAGGGTCCGCTAGTTAACCTACATAGTCCAAGTGCCTGATAGGGAACCTACATAGTCCAAGTGCCCGCAGAGGAACCTACATAGTCCAAGTGCCCGTTAGGGAACCTACATAGTGCAATTGCCCGTTAGCTAACCTAGATAGTCGAAGTGTCCGCTAGTTAACCTACATAGTCCAAGTGCCCGTTTGTTAACATAGATAGGCCAAGTGCCTGCTAGGTAACCTAGACAGTCCAAGTGCCCGCTAGGTTACCTACATAGTCCAAGTGCACGTTCGTTAACCTAGATAGTCAAAGTGCCTTCTAGGTAACCCTAAATAGTCCAAGTGCCCGCTAGGGAACCTACATAGTCCAAGCGCCCGCTAGGTAACCTAGATAGTCCAATTGCCCGTTAGCTAACATAGATAATCGAAGTGTCCGCTAGTTAACCTACATAGTCCAAGTGCCCGTTCGTTAACGTAGATAGGCCAAGTGCCTGCTAGGTAACCTAGACAGTCCAAGTGCCGGCTAGGTTACCTACATTGTCCAAGTGCACGTTCGTTAACCTAGATAGTCAAAGGGCCTGCTAGGTAACCCTAAATAGTCCAAGTGCCCGCTAGGTAACCTAGATTGTCCAATTGCCCCTTAGCTAACCTAGATAATGAAAGTGTCCGCTAGTTAACCTACATAGTCCAAGTGCCCTTTCGTTAACGTAGATAGGCCACGTGTCTGCTAGGTAACCTAGACAGTCCATGTGCCCGCTAGGTTACCTACATAGTCCAAGTGCACGTTCGTTAACCTAGATAGTCCAAGTGCCCGCTGGTAACCTACATAGTCCAAGGGCCCGCTTGGTAACCTTGATAGTCCAAGTGCCTTCTAGTTAACCTACATAGTCCAAGTGACCGCTAGGTAACCTACATAATCCAAGTGCCCACTAGGTAACCTAAATAATCCTAATGCCCGCTAGGGAAACTACATAGTCCAAGTGCCCGCTAGTTAACCTAGATAGTCCAAGTGCCCGCTAGTAAACCTAGATAGTCCAAGGGCCCGCTAGTTAATCTAGATAGTCCAAGTGCCTGCTAGTTTACCTAGATAGTCCAAGTGCCCGCTAGTTAACCTAGATCGTCTAAGTGCCCGCTAGTTAACCTAGATAATCCAAGTGCCCGCTAGTTAACCTACATAGTCCCAAGGCCCTCTAGTTAACCTAGATAGTCCAAGTGTCCGCTAGGGGACGTACATAGTCCAAGTGCCCGCTAGGTAACCTAGATAGTGCAAGTGCCCGCTAGGTAACCTACATAGTCCAAATGCCCGTTCTGTAACCTAGATAGTCCAAGTGCCCGCTAATTAACCTACATAGTCCAAGTGCCCGCTAGGTAACCTAGATAGTGCAAGTGCCCGCTAGGTAACCTACATAGTCCAAGTGCCCGCTAGTTAACCTAGATTGTCCAAGTATCCGTTCGTTAACCTAGATAGTCCAAGTGCCCGCTAGGTAACCTAGACAGTCCAAGTGCCTGCTAGGTAACTTACATAGTCCAAATGCCCGTTCGTTAACCTACATAGTCCAAGGGCCCACTATTTAACCTAGATCGTCCAAGTGTCTTTGGTTAACCTACATAGTCCAAGTGCCCCCAAGGTAACCTATATAGTCCAAGTTCCAGCTATGTAACCTAGATAGTCCAAGGGCCCGCTAGTTAACCTACATAGTCCAAGTGCCCGCTAGGTAAACTAGATAGTCCAAGTGCCCGCTAAGGAACCTACATAGTCCAAGTGCACGCTAGTTAACCCAGATAGTCCAAGTGCCCGCTAGTTAACCTAGATAGTCCAAGTGCCACTAGGTAACCTACATAGTGCAAGTGTCCCCTAGTTAACCTACATAGTCCAAGTGCCCGCTAGTTAACATAGATAGTCCAAGTGCCCACTAGGGAACGTACATAGTCCATGTGCCCGCTAGGTAACCTAGATTGTGCAAGTGCCCGGTAGTTAACCAACATAGTCCAAGTGCCCGCTAGGTAACCTGGATAGTCCAAGTGCCCGGTAGGTAACTAACATAGTTCAAGTGTCCGTAAGGAACATATATAGTCCAAGTGCCCGCTAGGGAACATACAGAGTCTAAGTGCCCGCTAGGAAACCTACATAGTCGAAGTGCCCGCTAGGGAATCTACATAGTCAAAGGGCCCGCTAGTTAACATAGATACTCCAAGTGCCGCTAGTTAATCTACATAGTTCAAGGGCCCGCTAGTTAAGCTACATAGTCCAAGTGCCTGATAGGGAACCTACATAGTCCAAGTGCCCGCAGAGGAACCTACATAGTCCAAGTGCCCGATATGGAACCTACATATTCCAAGTGCCCGTTAGGGAAACTAGATAGTCCAAGTGCCCGTAGGGAACCTATATAGTCCAAGTGACCACTGGGGAACCTACATAGTCAAAGTGCCCGCTAGGGAACCTGCATTGTGCAAGTGCCCGCTAGTTAACCTAGATAGTCCAAGTGCCCGCTAGTTAACTTACATAGTCCAAGGTCAGCTAGTAAACCTAGATAGTCCAAGTGCCCACTAGTTAACCTACATAGTCCAAGGTCAGCTAGTTAACCTAGATAGTCCAAGTGCCCGCTAGTTAACCTACATAGTCCAAGAACCCGCTAGTTAACCTAGATAGTCCAAGTGCCCGCTAGTTAACCTACATAGTCCTAGGGCCCGCTAGTTAACCTAGATATTCCAAGTGCCCGCTAGTTAATCTAGATCGTCCAAGTGTCCGCTAGTTAACCTACATAGTCCAAGTTCCCGTTAGGTAACCTAGATAGTACAAGTGCCCGCAAGGTAACCTACATAGTCCAAGTGCCCGCTATGTAACCTAGATATTCCAAGTTCCTGTTAGCTAACCTAGATAATCCAAGTGCCCGCTAGGTAACCTACGTAGTCCAAGTGCCCTTTCGTTAACCTAGATAGTCCAAGTGCCCGCTAGGTAACCTACATATTCAAAGGGCCCGCTAGGTAACCTATATAATCCAAGTGCCCGTTACCTAACCTAGAGTCCAATTGCCCGCTATGCAACATACATAGTCCAAGTGCCCACTAGTTAACCTACATAGTCCAAATGCCCGCTAGGTAACCTAGATAGTCCAAGTGCCCGCTAGGTAACTTACATAGTCCAAATGCCCACTAGTTAACCTAGATCGTCCAAGTGTCCGCTAGTTAACCTACATAGTCCAAGTTCCCGTTAGGTAACCTAGATAGTACAAGTGCCTGCTAGGGAACCTGCATTGTGCAAGTGCCCGCTAGTTAACCTACATAGTCCAAGAACCTGCTAGTTAACCTAGATAGTCCAAGTGCCCATTCGTTAACTTAGAAGTCCAAGTGCCCGCTTGGTAACCTACATAGTCCAAATGCCCGTTCGGTAATCTTGATAGTCCAAGTGCCCGCTAGGTAACCTAGATAGTGCAAGTGCCCGCTAGTTATCCTAGATAGTCCAAGTGCCCGTTCGTTAACCTAGATAGTCCAAGTGCCCGCTAGGTAACCTAGACAGTCCAAGTGTCTGCTAGATACTTACAAAGTCCAAATGCCCGTTCGTTAACCTACATAGTCCAAGGGCCCACTATTTAACCTAGTTCGTCCAAGTGTCTTTTGTTAACCTACATAGTCCAAGTCACCGCAAGGTAACCTATATAGTCCAAGTTCCAGCTATGTAACCTACATAGTCCAAGTGCCCGCTAGGTAAACTAAATAGTCCAAGTGCCCGCTAAGGAACCTACATAGTCCAAGTGCCCGCTAGTTAACCTAGATAGTCCAAGTGCCACTAGGTAACCTACATAGTGCAAGTGTCCCCTAGTTAACCTACATAGTCCAAGTGCCCGCTAGTTAACATAGATAGTCCAAGTGCCCGCTAGGGAACGTACATAGTCCATGTGCCCGCTAGGTAACCTAGATAGTGCAAGTGCCCGGTAGTTAACCTACATAGTCAACGTGCCAGCTAGGTAACCTGGATAGTCTAAGGGCCCGCTAGTTAACCTACATAGTCCAAGTGCCCGGTAGTAACTTACATAGTCCAAGGGTCCGTAAGGAACATATATAGTCCAAGTACCCGCTAGGGGACATACAGAGTCTAAGTGCCCGCTAGGGAACCTACGTAGTCGAAGTGCCCGCTAGGGAATCTACATAGTCCAAGGGCCCGCTAGTTAACGTAGATAGTCCAAGTGCCGCTAGTTAATCTACATAGTTTAAGGGCCCGCTAGTTAACCTACATAATCCAAGTGCCTGATAGGGAACCTACATAGTCCAAGTGCCCGCAGAGGAACCTACATAGTCCACGTGCCCGATAGGGAACCTACATAGTCCAAGTGCCCGCAGAGGAACCTACATAGTCCAAGTGCCCGATAGGGAACCTACATATTCCAAGTGCCCGTTAGGGAACCTAGATAGTCCAAGTGCCCGTAGGGAACCTATATAGTCCAAGTGCCCGCTAGGGAACATACATAGTCAAAGTGCCGGCTAGGGAACCTGCATTGTGCAAGTGCCCGCTAGTTAACCTAGATAGTCCAAGTGCCCGCTAGTTAACTTACATATCCAAGGTCAGCTAGTTAACCTAGATACTCCAAGTGCCCGCTAGTTAACCTACATAGTCCAAGGTCAGCTAGTTAACCTAGATAGTCCAAGTGCCCGCTAGTTAACCTACATAGTCCAAGAACCCGATAGTTAAACTAGATAGTCCAAGTGCCCGCTAGTTAACCTACATAGTCCTAGGGCCCGCTAGTTATCCTAGATATTCCAAGTGCCCGCTAGTTAACCTAGATCGTCCAAGTGTCCGCTAGTTAACCTACATAGTCCAAGTTCCCGTTAGGTAACCTAGATAGTACAAGTGCCCGCAAGGTAACCTACATAGTCCAAGTGCCCGCTAGGTAACCTAGATAGTGCAAGTGCCCGGTAGTTAACCTACATAGTCCATGTGCCCGCTAGGTAACCTGTATAGTCTATGGACCCGCTAGTTAACCTACATAGTTCAAATGCCCGCTAGGCAACCTAGATAGTCCAAGTGCCCGTTCGTTAACCTAGATAGCCAAGTGCCCGCTAGGTAACCTATACAGTCCAAGTGTCTGCTAGGTAACCTACATAGTCCAAATGCCCGTTCGTTTACCTATATAGTCCAAGGGCCCACTAGTTAACCTAGATCGTCTAAGTGTCCTCTAGTTAACCTACATAGTCCAAATGCACGCTAGTTAACCTACATATTCCATGTGCCGCTAGGTAACCTACATAGTGAAAGTGTCCCCTAGTTAACCTACATAGTCCAAGTGGCCGGTAGTTAACATAGATAGTCCAAGTGCCCACTTGTTAACATAGATAGTCCAAGTGCCCGCTAGGGAACATACATAGTCCAAGTGCCCGCTAGGTAACCTAGATAATGCATGTGCCCGGTTGTTAACCTACATAGTCCAAGTACCCGCTAGGTAACCTAGATAGTCAAGGGCCCGCTAGTTAACCTACATAGTCCAAGTGCCCGGTAGTTAACTTACATAGTCCAAGTGCCCCCTCTGGAACCTACATAGACCAAGTGCCTGCTAGGGAACCTACATAGTTCAAGTGTCCGTAGGGAACATACAGAATCCAAGTGCCCGCTAGGGAATCTATATAGTCCAAGGGCCCGATAGTTAACGTAGATAGTCCAAGTGCCCGCTAGGAAACCTACATAGTCAAAGTGCCCGCTAGGGAACCTACATAGTCCATGTGCCCGCTAGTTAACCTAGATAGTCCAAGTGCCCGCTAGTTAACCTAGATAGTCCATGAGCCCGCTAGGTTACCTACATAGTCCAAGTGCACGTTCGTTAACCTAGATAGTCCAAGTGCCCGCTGGTAACCTACATAGTCCAAGGGCCCACTAGGTAACCTTGATAGTCCAAGTGCCTTCTAGTTAACCTACAGAGTCCAAGTGCCCGCTAGGTAACCTACATAGTCCAAGTGCCCGCTATGTAACCTAAATAATCGAATCTAAATAGTCCAAGGGCCCGCTAGATAACCTACATAGTCCAAGTACCGGCTAGTTAGCCTAGATCCTCCAAGTGCACGCTAGTTAACCTACATAGTCCAAGGGCCCGCTAGTTAACTTTTATAGTCCAAGTGCCCGCTAGGGAACCTACATAGTCAAAGTGCCCGCTAGGGAACCTACATAGTCCAAGTGCCCGCTAGTTAACCTAGATAGTCCAAGTGCCCGCTAGTTAACTTAGATAGTCCAAGTGCCCGCTAGTTAACCAGGATCATCAAAATGCCCTCTAGTTAACTTACATAGTCCAAAGGCCTGCTAGTTAACCTACATAGAGCAAGGGCCCGCTAGTTAACCTTGATAGTCCAAGTGCCCGCTAGTTAACCTACATAGTCCAAGTCCCGCTAGGTAACCTAGTCAGTCCAAGTGACCATTAGGTTACCTACATAGTCCAAGTGCCCGTTCGTTAACCTACATAGTCCAAATGCCCGCTAGGTAACGTAGATAGCCCAAGTGCCCGCCAGGGAACGTACATAGTCCAAGTGATCGCTAGGCAACCTACATAGTCCAAATGCCCGCTAGGTAACCTAGATAGTCCAATTGCCCGTTAGCTAACCTAGATAGTCTAAGTGTCCGCTAGTTAACCTACATAGTCCAAGTGCCCGTTCATTAACGTAGATAGGCCAAGTGCCTGCTAGGTAACCTAGACAGTCCAAGTGCCTGCTAGGTTACCTACATAGTCCAAGTGCCCGTTCGTTAACCTACATAGTCCAAATGCCCGCTAGGTAACGTGGATATCCCACGTGCCCGCTAGGGAACGGACATAGTCCAAGTGCCCGCTAGGTAACCTAGATAGTCCAAGTGCCCGCTAGTTAACCAACATAGTCCAAGTGCCTCCTAGGTAAACTACATAGTCCAAGTGCCCACTAGGTAACCTAGACTGTCCAATTGCCCCCTAGTTAACCTAGACAGTCCAAGTACCTGACAGGGAACCTACATAGTCCAAGTGCTCGCTAGGTAACCTACATAGTCCAAGTGCTCGCTAGGCAACCTACATAGTCCAAGTGCCCGCTAGGTAACCTAGATAGTCCAATTGCCTGTTAGCTAACCTAGATAGTCGAAGTGTCCGTTAGTTAACCTACATAGTCCAAGTGCCCGTTCGTTAACGTAGATAGGCCAAGTGCCTGCTAGGTAACGTAGACAGTCCAAGTGCCCGCTAGGTTACCTACATAGTCCAAGTGCACGTTCGTTAACCTAGATAGTCCAAGTGCCCGCTGGTAACCTACATAGTCCAAGGGCCCGCTAGGTAACCTTGATAGTCCAAGTGCCTTCTAGTTAACCTACATAGTCCAAGTGCCCGCTAGGTAACCTACATAGTCCAAGTGCCCACTAAGTAACCTAAATAATCCAAATGCCCGCTAGGGAAACTACGTAGTCCATGTGCCCGCTAGTTAACCTAGATAGTCCAAGTGCCCGCTAGTAAACCTAGATAGTCCAAGTGCCCGCTAGTTAATCTAGATAGTCCAAGTGCCCGCTAGTTAACCTAGATAGTCCAAGTGCCCGCTAGTTAACCTAGATCGTCTAAGCGCCCGGTAGTTAACCTAGATAATCCAAGTGCCCGCTAGTTAACCTACATAGTCCAAGGGCCCTCTAGTTAAACTAGAGAGTCCAAGTGCCCGCTAGGGGACGTATATAGTCCAAGTGCCCGCTAGGTAACCTAGATAGTCCAAGTGCCCGCTAGTAAACCTAGATAGTCCAAGTGCCCGCTAGTTAACCTAGATAGTCCAAGTGCCCGCTAGTGAACCAGGATCATCAAAATGCCCTCTAGTTAACTTACATAGTCCAAAGGCGCGCTAGTTAACCTACATAGAGCAAGGGCCCACTAGTTAACGTTGATAGTCCAAGTGCCCGCTCGTTAACCTACATAGTCCAAGTCCCGCTAGGTAACCTAGACAGTCCAAGTGACCATTAGGTTACCTACATAGTCCAAGTGCCCGTTCGTTAACCTACATATTCCAAGTGCCCGCTAGGTAACGTAGATAGCCCAAGTGCCTCCTAGAGAACGTACATAGTCCAAGTGCCCGCTAGTTAACCTAGATAGTCCAAGTGCCCGCTAGTTAACCAACATAGTCCAAGTGCCTCCTAGGTAAACTACATAGTCCAAGTGCCCACTAGGTAACCTAGACTGTCCAATTGCCCCCTAGTTAACCTAGACAGTCCAAGTACCTGATAGGGAACCTACATAGTCCAAGTGCTCGCTAGGTAACCTACATAGTCCAAGTGCTCGCTAGGCAACCTACATAGTCCAAGTGCCCGCTAGGTAACCTAGATAGTCCAATTGCCTGTTAGCTAACCTAGATAGTCGAAGTGTCCGCTAGTTAACCTACATAGTCCAAGTGCAATTTCGTTAACGTAGATAGGCCAAGTGCCTGCTAGGTAACGTAGACAGTCCAAGTGCCCGCTAGTTTACCTACATAGTCCAAGTGCACGTTCGTTAACCTAGATAGTCCAAGTGCCAGCTGGTAACCTACATAGTCCAAGGGCCCGCTAGGTAACCTTGATAGTCCAAGTGCCTTCTAGTTAACCTACATAATACAAGTGCCCGCTAGGTAACCTACATAGTCCAAGTGCCCACTAAGTAACCTAAATAATCCAAATGCCCGCTAGGGAAACTACATAGTCCATGTGCCCGCTAGTTAACCTAGATAGTCCAAGTGCCCGCTAGTAAACCTAGATAGTCCAAGTACCCGCTAGTTAATCTAGATAGTCCAAGTGCCCGCTAGTTAACCTAGATAGTCCAAGTGCCCGCTAGTTAACCTAGATCGTCTAAGTGCCCGCTAGTTAACCTAGATAATCCAAGTGCCCGCTAGTTAACCTACATAGTCCAAGGGCCCTCTAGTTAAACTAGAGAGTCCAAGTGCCCGCTAGGGGACGTATATAGTCCAAGTGCCCGCTAGGTAACCTAGATAGTCCAAGTGCCCGCTAGTAAACCTAGATAGTCCAAGTGCCCGCTAGTTAACCTAGATAGTCCAAGTGCCCGCTAGTTAACCAGGATCATCAAAATGCCCTCTAGTTAACTTACATAGTCCAAAGGCGCGCTAGTTATCCTACATAGAGCAAGGGCCCACTAGTTAACGTTGATAGTCCAAGTGCCCGCTAGTTAACCTACATAGTCCAAGTCCCGCTAGTTAACCTAGACAGTCCAAGTGACCATTAGGTTACCTACATAGTCCAAGTGCCCGTTCGTTAACCTACATAGTCCAAGTGCCCGCTAGGTAACGTAGATAGCCCAAGTGCCTCCTAGAGAACGTACATAGTCCAAGTGCCCGCTAGGTAACCTAGATAGTCCAAGTGCCCGCTAGTTAACCAACATAGTCCAAGTGCCTCCTAGGTAAACTACATAGTCCAAGTGCCCACTAGGTAACCTAGACTGTCCAATTGCCCCCTAGTTAACCTAGACAGTCCTAGTACCCGATAGGGAACCTACATAGTCCAAGTGCTCACTAGGCAACCTACATAGTCCAAGTGCCCGCTAGGTAACCTAGATAGTCCAATTGCCCGTTAGCTAACCTAGATAGTCGAAGTGTCCGCTAGTTAACCTACATAGTCCAAGTGCCCGTTCGTTAACCTAGATAGGCCAAGTGCCTGCTAGGTAACCTAGACAGTCCAAGTGCGCGCTAGATTATCTACATAGTCCAAGTGTACTTTCGTTAACCTAGATAGTCAAAGTGCCTGCTAGGTAACCTAAATAGTCCAAGTGCCCGCTAGGGAACGTACATAGTCCAAGCGCCCGCTAGGTAACCTAGATAGTCCAATTGCCCGTTAGCTAACCTAGATAGTCGAAGTGTCCGCTAGTTAACCTACATAGTCCAAGTGCCCGTTCGTTAACGCAGATAGGCCAAGTGCCTGCTAGGTAACCTAGACCGTCCAAGTGCCCGCTAGGTTACCTACATAGTCCAAGTGCACGTTCGTTAACCTAGATATTCCAAGTCCCGCTGGTAACCTACATAGTCCAAGGGCCCGCTAGGTAATCTTCATAGTCCAAGTGCCTTCTAGTTAACCTACATAATCCAAGTGCCCGATAGGTAACCTACATAGTCCAAGTGCCCATTAGGTAACTTAGATAGTCAAAAAGCCCGCCAGGAAACCCACATAGTCCAAGTGCCCGCTAGGGAACTTACATAGTCCAAGGTCCCGCTAGGGAACCTACATAATCCAAGGGCCCGTTAGTTAACCAAGATAGTCCAAGTGCCCGCTTGGTAACCTAGATAGTCCAACAGCCCGCTAGGTAATCTACATACTTCCAGAACCCACTAGGTAACATAGATAGTTCAAGTGCCAGCTAGGTAACCTAGATAGTCCAAGTGCCCGCTAGGTAAACTACAAAATCTAAGGGCCCGCTAGGTTACCTATATAGTCCAAATGCCCACTAGGGTATCTACATAGTCCAAGGGCCCTCTGGTTAACGTAGATAGTCCAAGTGCCGCTAGTTAATCTACATAATCCAAGGGCCTGCTAGTTAAACTACATAGTCCAAGTACCCGCTAGTTAACCTAGATCGTCCAAGTGCCCGCTAGGTAACCTATATAATGCAAGGGCCCACTAGTTAACCTAGATCGTCCAAGTGCCCGCTAGGTAACCTACAAAGTCTAAGTGCCCGCTAGGTTATCTATATGGTCCAAATGCCCGCTAGGTAACCTACATAGTCCAAGTGCCCGCTAGTTAACCTACATCGTCCAAGTGCCCGCTAGTTAAACAACATAGTCAATGGGCCCACTAGTTAACCTACATACTGCAAGAGCCCGCTAGTTAACCTAGATCGTGCAAGTGTCTGCTAGTTAACCTACATAGTCCAAGTGCCAGTTAGCTAACCTAGATAGTCCAAGGGCCCGCTAGTTGACTTACATAGTCCAAGTGCCCGCTAGTTAACCTAGATAGTCCCAGTGCCCGTTAGTTAACCTAGAGTGTCCAAGTGCCCACTAGGGGACGTACTTAGTCCAAGTTCACGTTAGCTAACCTAGATAGTCCAAGTGCCCACTAGTTAACATTGATCATCCAAGTGCCCGCTAGTTAACCTAGATAGTCCAAGTGCACGCTAGTTAACCTAGATAGTCCAAGTGCCCTCTAGTTAACCTAGATCGTCCAAGTGCCCGCTAGTTAACCTACATAGTCCAAGGGCCCGCTAGTTAACCTAAGTAGTCCAAGGTCCTCTAGTTAACCTAGATAGTCCAAGTGCCCGCTAGGTAACCTAAGTAGTCCAAATGTCCGATAGGAATCCTACATTGTCCAAGTGCCCGCTAGGTAACCTACATAGTCCAAGTGCCCGTTCGTTAACCTAGACAGTCCAAGTGCCCGCTAGGAAATCTACAGAGTCCAAAAGCTCGCTAGTTAACCTACATAGTCCAAGTGCCCGCTATGTAACCTAGATAGTCAAAGTGCCCGTTAGGTAACCTAGATAGTCCAAGTGCCCGCTAGGTAACTTATATTGTCCAATTTCCCGCTACATAACCTACATACTCATATTGCCCGTTACCTAACCTAGATAGTCCAAGTGCCCGCTGAGCAAGCTACATAGTCCAAGTGCCCGTTCGTTAACCTAGAAGTCCAAATGCCCGCTAGGTAACCTAGACAGTCCAAGTGCCCGCTAGGTTACCTGCATATTCCAAGTGCCCGTTCGTTAACTTAGAGAGTCCAAGTGCCCACTAGGTAACCTATATAGTCCAAGTGCCCGCTAGGTAACCTAGATAGTCCAAGGGCCCGCTAGTTAACCTACATAGTCCAAGGGCTCACTTGTTAACTTTGATAGTCCAAGTGCCCGCTAGTTAACCTAGATCGTCCAAGTGCCCGCTAGTTAACCTAGATTGTCCAAGTGCCCGCTAGGGATCCTTCATAATCCAAGTGCCTGCTAGGTAACCTAGATAGTCCAAGTGCTCGCTAGTTAACCTAGATATTCCTAGTGCCCTTTAGTTAACCTAGATGTTCCAATTGCCCACTAGGGGACGTAAAAAATCCAAGTTCCCGCCAGGTAACCTAGATAGTCCAAGTGCGCGCTAGGGTATGTACATAGTCCAAGAGCCTGCTAGGAAACCTAGATAGTCCAAGTGCCCGCTATTTAACCTACATAGTCAAATTGCCCGCTAGTTAACCTAAGTATTACAAATGTCTTATAGGAATCCTACATAGTCCAAGTTCCCGCTAGGTAACCTACATAGTCCAAGTCCCCATTCGTTAACCTAGATAGTCAAAGTGCTCCCTAGGTGACCTAGACTGTGCAAGTGCAGGCTAGGTTACCTACATAGTCCAAGTGCCCGTTCGTTAACCTAGATAGTCCAAGTGCCCGCTAGGTTACCTAGACAGTCCAAGTGCCCGCTGGTTAGCCTACATAGTCCAAGTTGCACGATAGGGAACCAATATAATCCAAGTGCCCGATATGGAACTTACATAATCCAAGGGCCCGCTAGGGAACCTACATAGTCCATGTGCCCGCTAGGCAACCTACATATTCCAAGGGCCCGTTAGTTAACCTAGATTGTCAAAGTGCCTGCTAGTTAACCTAGATAGTCCAAATGCCCGCTAGGTAACCTACATAGTCCATGTTCCCGCTTGGTAACCTTAATAGTCCAAATGCCTGCTAGGGAAACTACATAGTCCATGTGCCCGCTAGTTAACCTAGATAGTCCAAGTGCCTGCTGGTAAACCTACATAATCCATGGGCCCGATAGTTAACCTACATAGTGCAAGGGCCCGCTAGTTCACCTAGATCGTGCAAGTGTCCGCTAGTTAACCTACATAGTCCACGTGCCCGCTAGGTAACCTAGATAGTCCAAGAGCCCGCTAGGGATCCTTCATAATTCAATTGCCTGCTAGGTAACCTAGATAGTCCAAGTGCCCGCTAGTTAAACTAGATAGTCCTAGTTCCCGTTAGTTAACCTAGATAGTCCAAGTTCCCACTAGGGGACGTACATAGTCCAAGTGCCCGCTAGTTAACCTACATAGTCCAAGGTCCGTTAGTTAACCTAGATAGTCCAAGTGCCCGCTAGTTAACCTACATAGTACAAGGGCCCTCTAGTTAACCTAGATAGTCCAAGTGCCCGCTAGTTAACCTAGATAGTCAAAGTGCCCGCTAGTTAACCTAAATAGCACAAATGTCCGATAGGGATCCTACATAGTCCAAGTGCCCGCTAGTTAACCTACATAGTCAAAGTCCCCGCAAGGTAACCTAGACAGTCCAAGTGACCATTATGTTACCTACATAGTCCAAGTGCCCGCTAGGTAACCTAGATAGTCCAAGTGCCCGCTAGTTAACCTACATAGTCCAAGTGCCTGCTAGTAAAATAAATAGTCCAAGTGCCCACTAGGTAACCTAGACAGTCCAATTGCCCGCTAGTTAACCTAGATAGTCCAAGTAATGGTAGAGAAACTACATACTCCAAGTGCCCGCTGGGAACCTACATAGTCCAAGTGCTCGCTAGCAACCTACATAGTCAAAGTGTCCGTTAGTTAACCTAGATAGTCAAAGTGCCTGCTAGGTAACCTAAATAGTCCAAGTGCCCACTAGTTAACCTACATAGTCCAAGTGCCCGCTAGGTAACCTAGATAGTCCAATTGCCCGTTAGCTAACCTAGATAGTCGAAGTGTCCGCTAGTTAACCTACATAGTCCAAGTGCCCGTTCGTTAACCTAGATAGTCCAAGTGCCCGCTAGGTAACCTAAGTAGTCCAAATGTCCGATAGGGATCCTACATAGTCCAAGTGCCCGCTAGGTAACCTACATAGCCCAAGTGCCCGTTCGTTAACCTAGATAGTCCAAGTGCCCGCTGGTAACCTACATAGTCCAAGGGCCCGCTAGGTAACCTTGATAGTCCAAGTGTCTTCTAGTTAACCTACATAGTCCAAGTGCCCGCTAGGTAACCTACATAGTCCAAGTGCCCACTAGGTAACCTAAATAATCCAAATGCCCGCTAGGGAAACTACATAGTCCAAGTGCCCGCTAGTTAACCTAGATAGTGCAAGTCTAGTAAACCTAGATAGTCCAAGGGCCCGCTAGTTAATCTAGATAGTCCAAGTGCCTGCTAGTTAACCTAGATAGTCCAAGTGCCCGCTAGTTAACCTAGATCGTCCAAGTGCCCGCTAGTTAACCTAGATAATCCAAGTGCCCGATAGTTAACCTACATAGTCCAAGGACCCTCTAGTTAACCTAGATAGTCCAAGTGCCCGCTAGGGAACGTACATAGTCCAAGTGTTCGCTAGGCAACCTACATAGTCCAAGTGCCCGTTAGTTAAACTAGATAGTCCAAGTGTCGCTAGTTTACCTACATAGTCCAAGTTCCCGCTAGGTAACCTAGAAAGTCCAAGTGACCATTAGGTTACCTACATAGTCCAAGTGCCCGTTCGTTAACCTACATAGTCCAAGTGCCCGCTAGGTAACGTAGATAGCCCAAGTGCCCGCTAGGGAACGTACATAGTTCAAGTGCCCGCTAGGTAACCTAGATAGTCCAAGTGCCCGCTAGTTAACCAACATAGTCCAAGAGCCTCCTAGGTAAACTACATAGTCCAAGTGCCCACTAGGTAACCTAGACTGTCCAATTGCCCCCTAGTTAACCTAGACAGTCCAAGAACCCGATAGGGAACCTACATAGTCCAAGTGCTCGCTAGGGAACCTACATAGTCCAAGTGCTCGCTAGGCAACCTACATAGTCCAAGTGCCCGCTAGGTAACCTAGATAGTCCAAGTGCCCTTTCGTTAACCTAGATAGTCCAAGCGCCCGTCAGGTAACATACATAGTCCAAGGGCCCGATAGGTAAACTACATAGTCCAAGTGCCCGCTAAGAAATCAAGATAGTCCAAGTGCCCGTTAGGTAACCTGGATAATCCAAGTGCCCGCTAGTCAACCTACATAGTCAAAGGGCCCTCTAGTTAACCTAGATAGTCCAAGTGCCCGGTAGGGGACGTACATAGTCCCAGTGCCCGCTAGGTAACCTAGATAGTGCAAGTGCCCGCTAGGTAACCTACATAGTCCAAATGCCCGTTCGGTAACCTAGATAGTCCAAGTGCCCGCTAATTAACCTACATAGTCCAAGTGCCCGCTAGGTAACCTAGATAGTGCAAGTGCCCGCTAGGTAACCTACATAGTCCAAGTGCCCGCTAGTTAACCTAGATAGTCCAAGTGCCCGTTCATTAACCTAGATAGTCCAAGTGCCCGCTAGGTAACCTAGACAGTCCTAGTGCCTGCTAGGTAACCTACATAGTCCAAATGCCCGTTCGTTAACCTACATAGTCCAAGGGCCCACTATTTAACCTAGATCGTCCAAGTGTCTTTGGTTAACCTACATAGTCCAAGTGCCCTCAAGGTAACCTATATAGTCCAAGTTCCAGCTATGTAACCTAGATAGTCCAAGGGCCCGCTAGTTAACTTACATAGTCCAAGTGCCCGCTAGGTAAACTAGATAGTCCAAGTGCCCGCTAAGGAACCTACTTGTCCAAGTGCACGCTAGTTAACCCAGATAGTCCAAGTGCCCGCTAGTTAACCTAGATAGTCCAAGTGCCGCTAGGTAACCTACATAGTGCAAGTGTTCCCTAGTTAACCTACATAGTCCAAGTGCCCACTAGTTAACATAGATAGTCCAAGTGCCCACTAGGGAATGTACATAGTCCAAGTGCCCGCTAGTTAACATAGATAGTACAAGTGCCCACTAGGGAACGTACATTGTCCAAGTGCCCGCTAGGTAACCTAGATAGTGAAAGTGCACGGCAGTTAACCTACATAGTCCAAGTGCCCGCTAGGTAACCTGGATAGTCTAAGGGCCCGCTAGTTAACCTACATAGTCCAAGTGCCCGGTAGTTAACTTACATAGTTCAAGTGTCCGTAAGGAACATATATAGTCCAAGTGCCCGCTAGGGAACATACAGAGTCTAAGTGCCCGCTAGGGAACCTACATAGTCGAAGTGCCCGCTAGAGAATCTACATAGTCAAAGGGCCCGCTAGTTAACATAGATAGTCCAAGTGCCACTAGTTAATCTACATAGTTCAAGGGCCCGGTAGTTAACCTACATAGTCCAAATGCCTGATAGGGAACTTACATAGTCCAAGTGTCCGCAGAGGAACCTACATAGTCCAAGTGCCCGATATGGAACCTACATATTCCAAGTGCCCGTTAGGGAACCTAGATAGTCCAAGTGCCCGTAGGGAACCTATATAGTCCAAGTGCCCACTAGGGAACCTACATAGTCAAAGTGCCCGCTAGGGAACCTGCATTATGCAAGTGCCCGCTAGTTAATCTAGATAGTCCAACTGCCCGCTAGTTAACTTATATAGTCCAAGGTCAGATAGTAAACCTAGATAGTCCAAGTGCCCACTAGTTAACCTACATAGTCCAAGGTCAGCTAGTTAACCTAGATAGTCCAAGTGCCCGCTAGTTAACCTATATAGTCCAAGAACCCGCTAGTTAACCTAGATAGTCCAAGTGCCCTCTAGTTAACCTACATAGTCCTAGGGCCCGCTAGTTAACCTAGATATTCCAAGTGCCCGCTACTTAACCTAGATTGTCCAAGTGTCTGCTAGTTAACCTACATAGTCCAAGTTCCCGTTAGGTAACCTAGATAGTACAAGTGCCCGCAAGGTAACCTACATAGTCCAAGTGCCCGCTAGGTAACCTAGATATGCCAAGTTCCTGTTAGCTAACCTAGATAATCCAAGTGCCCGCTAGGTAACCTACATAGTCCAAGTGCCCTTTCGTTAACCTAGATAGTCCAAGTGCCCGCTAGGTAACCTACATAGTCAAAGGGCCCACTAGGTAACCTAATTAGTCCAAGTGCCCGTTACCTAACCTAGATAGTCCAATTTCCCGCTATGCAACATACGTAGTCCAAGTGCCCAGTAGTTAACCTACATAGTCCAAGTGCCCGCTAGGTAACCTAGATAGTCCAAGTGCCCGCTAGGTAACTTACATAGTCCAAATGCCCGCTAGGTAACCTATATGTCCAAGTGCCCGTTCGTTAACCTAGATAGCCAAGTGCCCGCTAGGTAACCTAGACAGTCCAAGTGTCTGCTAGGTAACCTACATACTCCAAATGCCCGTTCGTTAACCTACATAGTCCAAGGGCCCACTAGTTAACATAGATCGTCTAAGTGTCCTCTAGTTAACCTACATAGTCCAAATGCACGCTAGTTAACCTACATAGTCCAAGTGCCGCTAGGTAACCTACATAGTGCAAGTGTCCCCTAGTTAACCTACATAGTCCAAGTGGCCGGTAGTTAACATAGTTAGTCCAAGTGCCCACTAGTTAACATAGATAGTCCAAGTGCCCGCTAGGGAACATACATAGTCCAAGTGCCCGCTAGGTAACCTAGATAGTGCATGTGCCCGGTAGTTAACCTACAAAGTCCAAGTGCCCGCTAGGTAACCTGGATAGTCCAAGGGCCCGCTAGTTAACCTACATAGTCCAAGTGCCCGGTAGTTAACTTACATTGTCCAAGTGCCCCCTCTAGAACCTACATAGTCCAAGTGCCTGCTAGGGAACCTACATAGTTCAAGTGTCCGTAGGGAACACACAGAATCCAAGTGCCCACTAGGGAATCTACATAGTCCAAGGGCCCGCTAGATAACCTACATAGTCCAAATACCCGCTAGTTAGCCTAGATCGTCCAAGTGCACGCTAGTTAACCTATATAGTCCAAGGGCCCGCTAGTTAACTTTTATAGTCCAAGTGCCCGCTAGGGAACCTACATAGTCAAAGTGCCCGCTAGGGAACCTACATAGTCCAAGTGTCCGCTAGTTAATCTAGATAGTCCAAGTGCCCGCTAGTTAACCTAGATAGTCCAAGTGCCCGCAAGTTAACAAGGATCATCAAAGTGCCCTCTAGTTAACTTCCATAGTCCAAAGGCCTGCTAGTTAACCTACATAGAGCAAGGGCCCGCTAGTTAACCTTGATAGTCCAAGTGCCCGCTAGTTAACCTACATAGTCCAAGTCCCGCTAGGTAACCTAGACAGTCCAAGTGACCATTAGGTTACCTACATAGTCCAAGTGCCCGTTCGTTAACCTATATATTCCAAGTGCCCGCTAGGTAACGTAGATAGCCCAAGTGCCCGCTAGGGAACATACATAGTCCAAGTGCCCGCTAGGTAACCTAGATAGTCCAAGTGCCCGCTAGTTAACCAACATAGTCCAAGTGCCTCCTAGGTAAACTACATAGTCCAAGTGCCCACTAGGTAACCTAGACTGTCCAATTGCCCCCTAGTTAACCTAGACAGTCCAAGTACCCGATAGGGAACCTACATAGTCCAATTGCCCGTTAGCTAACCTAGATAGTCGAAGTGTCCGCTAGTTAACCTACATAGTCCAATTGCAAGTTCGTTAGCATAGATAGGCCAAGTGCCTGCTAGGTAACCTAGACAGTCCAAGTGCCTGCTAGGTTACATACATAGTCCAAGTGCACGTTCGTTAAACTAGATAGTCCAAGTGCCCGCTGGTAACCTACATAGTCCAAGGGCCCGCTTGGTAACCTTGATAGTCCAAGTGCCTTCTAGTTAACCTACATAGTCCAAGTGCCCGCTAGGTAACCTACATAGTCCAAGTGCCCACTAGGTAACCTAAATAATCCAAATGCCCGCTAGGGAAACTACATAGTCCAAGTGCCCATTCATTAACCTAGAAATCCAAGTGCCCGCTAGGTAACCGGGACTGTCCAAGTTCCCGCTAGGTTACCTACATAGTCCAAATGCCCGCTAATTAACCTACATAGTCCAAGTGCCCGCTAGGTAACCAAGATAGTGCAAGTGCCCGCTAGGTAACCTACATAGTCCAAGTGCCCGCTAGTTAACCTAGATAGTCCATGTGCCAGTTCGTTAACCTAGATAGTCCAAGTGCCCGCTAGGTAACCTAGACAGTCCAAGTGCCTGCTAGGTCACCTACATAGTCCAAATGCCCGTTCGTTAACCTACATAGTCCAAGGGCCCACTATTTAACCTAGATCGTCCAGGTGTCTTTGGTTAACCTACATAGTCCAAGTGCCCGCAAGGTAACCTATATAGTCCAAGTTCCAGCTATGTAACCTAGATAGTCCAAGGGCCCTCTAGTTAACCTACATAGTCCAAGTGCCTGCTAGGTAAACTAGATAGTCCAAGTGCCCGCTAAGGAACCTACTTGTCCAAGTGCACGCTAGTTAACCCAGATAGTCCAAGTGCCCGCTAGTTAACCTAGATAGTCCAAGTGCCGCTAGGTAACCTACATAGTGCAAGTGTCCCCTAGTTAACCTACATAGTCCAAGTGCCCGCTAGTTAACATAGATAGTCCAAGTGCCCACTAAGGAACGTACATAGTCCAAGTGCCCGCTAGGTAACCTAGATAGTGCAAGTGCACGGTAGTTAACCTACATAGTCCAAGTGCCCGCTAGGTAACCTGGATAGTCTAAGGGCCCGCTAGTTAACCTACATTGTCCAAGTGCCCGGTAGTTAACTTACATAGTTCAAGTGTCCGTAAGGAACATATATAGTCCAAGTGCCCGCTAGGGAACATACAGAGTCTAAGTGACCGCTAGGGAACCTACATAGTCGATGTGCCCGCTAGGGAATCTACATAGTCAAGGGGCCCGCTAGTTAACATAGATAGTCCAAGTGCAGCTAGTTAATCTACATAGTTCAAGGGCCCGCTAGTTAACCAACATAGTCCAAGTGCCTGATAGGGAACCTACATAGTCCAAGTGCCCGCAGAGCAACCTACATAGTCCAAGTGCCCAATATGGAACCTACATATTCCAAGTGCCCGTTAGGGAACCTAGATAATCCAAGTGCCCGTAGGGAACCTATATAGTCCAAGTGCCCACTACGGAACCTACATAGTCAAAGTGCCCGCTAGGGAACCTGCATTGTGCAAGTGCCCGCTAGTTAATCTAGATAGTCCAAGTGCCCGCTAGTTAACTTACATAGTCCAAGGTCAGCTAGTTAACCTAGATAGTCCAAGTGCGCACTAGTTAACCTACATAGTCCAAGGTCAGCTAGTTAACCTAGATATTCCAAGTGCCTGCTAGTTAACCTAGATCGTCCAAGTGTACGCTAGTTAACCTACATAGTCCAAGTTCCCGTTAGGTAGCCTAGATAGTACAAGTGCCCGCAAGGTAACCTACATAGTCCAAGTGCCCGCTAGGTAACCTAGATATTCCAAGTTCCTGTTAGCTAACCTAGATAATCCAAGGGCCCGCTAGGTAACCTACATAGTCCAAGTGCCCTTTCGTTAACCTAGATAGTCCAAGTGCCCGCTAGGTAACCTACATAGTCAAAGGGCCCGCTAGGTAACCTATATAGTCCAAGTGCCCGTTACCTAACCTAGATAGTCCAATTCCCCGCTATGCAACATACATAGTCCAAGTGCCCACTAGTTAACCTACATAGTCCTAGTGCCCGCTAGGTAACCTAGATAGTCCAAGTGCCCGCTAGGTAACTTACATAGTCCAAATGCCCGCTAGGCAACCTAGATAGTCCAAGTGCCCGTTCTTTAACCTAGATAGCCAAGTGCCCGCTAGGTAACCTAGACAGTCCAAGTGTCTGCTAGGTAACCTACATAGTCCAAATGCCCGTTCGTTAACCTACATAGTCCAACGGCCCACTAGTTAACATAGATCGTCTAAGTGTCCTCTAGTTAACCTCCATAGTCCAAATGCACGCTAGTTAACCTACATAGTCCAAGTGCCGCAAGGTAACCTACATAGTGCAGGTGTCCCCTAGTTAACCTACATAGTCCAAGTGGCTGGTAGTTAACATAGTTAGTCCAAGTGCCCACTAGTAAACATAGATAGTCCAAGTGCCCGCTAGGGAACATACATAGTCCAAGTGCCCGCTAGGTAACCTAGATAGTGCATGTGCCCGGTAGTTAACCTACAAAGTCCAAGTGCCCGCTAGGTAACCTGGATAGTCCAAGGGCACGCTAGTTAACCTACATAGTCCAAGTGCCCGGTAGTTAACTTACATTGTCCAAGTGCCCCCTCTGGAACCTACATAGTCCAAGTGCCTGCTAGGGAACCTACATAGTTCAAGTGTCCGTAGGGAACACACAGAATCCAAGTCCCCCTAGGGAATCTACATAGTCCAAGGGCCCGCTAGATAACCTACATAGTCCAAGTACCCGCTAATTAGCCTAGATCGTCCAAGTGCACGCTAGTTAACCTATATAGTCCAAGGGCCCGCTAGTTAACTCTTATACTCCAAGTGCCCGCTATGGAACCTACATAGTCAAAGTGCCCGCTAGGGAACCTACATAGTCCAAGTGTCCGCTAGTTAATCTAGATAGTCCAAGTGCCCACGAGGTAACCTAAATAATCCAAATGCCCGCTAGGGAAACTACATAGTACAAGTGCCCATTCATTAACCTAGAAATCCAAGTGCCCGCTAGGTAATCGGGACTGTCCAAGTTCCCGCTAGGTTACCTACATAGTCCAAATGCCCGCTAATTAACCTACATAGTCCAAGTGCCCGCTAGGTAACCAAGATAGTGCAAGTGTCCGCTAGGTAACCTACATAGTCCAAGTGCCCGCTAGTTAACCTAGATAGTCCAAGTGCCAGTTCGTTAACCCAGATAGTCCAAGTGCCCGCTAGGTAACCTAGACAGTCCAAGTGCCTGCTAGGTCACCTACATAGTCCAAATGCCCGTTCGTTAACCTACATAGTCCAAGGGCCCACTATTTAACCTAGATCGTCCAAGTGTCTTTGGTTAACCTACATAGTCCAAGTGCCCGCAAGGTAACCTATATAGTCCAAGTTCCAGCTATGTAACCTAGATAGTCCAAGGGCCCTCTAGTTAACCTACATAGTCCAAGTGCCTGCTAGGTAAACTAGATAGTCCAAGTGCCCGCTAAGGAACCTACTTGTCCAAGTGCACGCTAGTTAACCCAGATAGTCCAAGTGCCCGCTAGTTAACCTAGATAGTCCAAGTGCCGCTAGGTAACCTACATAGTGCAAGTGTCCCCTAGTTAACCTAGATAGTCCAAGTGCCCGCTAGTAAACCTAGGTAGTTCAAGGGCCCGCTAATTAATCTAGATAGTCCAAGTGCCCGCTAGTTAACCTAGATAGTCCAAGTGCCCGCTAGTTAATCTAGATCGTCTAAGTGCCCGCTAGTTAACCTAGATAATCCAAGTGCCAGCTAGCTAACCTACATAGTCCCAGGGCCCTCTAGTTAACCTAGATAGTCCAAGTGTCCTCTAGGGGACGTACATAGTCCAAGTGCCCGCTAGGTAACCTAGATAGTGCAAGTGCCCGCTAGGTAACCTACATAGTCCAAATGCCCGTTCGGTAACCTAGATAGTCCAAGTGCCCGCTAATTAACCTACATAGTCCAAGTGCCCGCTAGGTAACCTAGATAGTGCAAGTGCCCGCTAGGTAACCTACATAGTCCAAGTGCCCGCTAGTTAACCTAGATAGTCCAAGTGCCCGTTCGTTAACCAGATAGTCCAAGTGCCCGCTAGGTAACCTAGACAGTCCAAGTGCCTGCTAGGTTACTTATATAGTCCAAATGCCCGTTCGTTAACCTACATAGTCCAAGGGCCCACTATTTAACCTAGATCGTCCAAGTGTCTTTGGTTAACCTACATAGTCCAAGTGCCCGCAAGGTAACCTATATAGTCCAAGTTCCAGCTAGGTAACCTTGATAGCCCAAGGGCCCGCTAGTTAACCTACATAGGCCAAGTGCCTGCTAGGTAACCTAGACAGTCCAAGTGCCCGCTAGGTTACCTACATAGTCCAAGTGCACGTTCGTTAACCTAGATAGTCAAAGTGCCTGCTAGGTAACCCTAAATAGTCCAAGTCCCCGCTAGGGAACCTACATAGTCCAAGTGCCCGTTCGTTAACGTAGATAGGCCAAGTGCCTGCTAGGTAACCTAGACAGTCCAAGTGCCCGCTAGGTTACCTACCGAGTCCAAGTGCACGTTCGTTAACCTAGATAGTCCAAGTGGCCGCTGGTATCCTACATAGTCCAAGGGCCCGCTAGGTAACCTTGATAGTCCAAGTGCCTTCTAGTTAACCTACATAGTCCAAGTGCCCACTAGGTAACCTAAATAATCCAAATGCCCGCTAGGGAAACTACATAGTCCAAGTGCCCGCTATTTAACTTAGATAGTCCAAGTGCCCGCTAGTAAACCTAGATAGTCCAAGGGCCCGCTAGTTAATCTAGATAGTCCAAGTGCCCGCTAGTTAACCTAGATAGTCCAAGTGCCCGCTAGTTAACCTAGATCGTCTAAGTGCCCGCTAGTTAACCTAGATAATCCAAGTGCCCGCTAGTTAACCTACATAGTCCCAGGGCCCTCTAGTTAACCTAGATAGTCCAAGTGTCCGCTAGGGGACGTACATAGTCCAAGTGCCCGCTAGGTAACCTAGATAGTGCAAGTGCCCGCTAGGTAACCTACATAGTCCAAATGCCCGTTCGGTAACCTAGATAGTCCAAGTGCCCGCTAATTAACCTACATAGTCCAAGTGCCCGCTAGGTAACCTAGATAGTGCAAGTGCCCGCTAGGTAACCTACATAGTCCAAATGCCCGTTCGGTAACCTAGATAGTCCAAGTGCCCGCTAATTAACCTACATAGTCCAAGTGCCCGCTAGGTAACCTAGATAGTGCAAGTGCCCACTAGGTAACCTACATAGTCCAAGTGCCCGCTAGTTAACCTAGATAGTCCAAGTTCCCGTTCGTTAACCTAGATAGTCCAAGTGCCCGCTAGGTAACCTAGACAGTCCAAGTGCCTGCTAGGTAACTTACATAGTCCAAATGCCCGTTCGTTAACCTACATAGTCCTAGGGCCCGCTATTTAACCTAGATCGTCCAAGTGTCTTTGGTTAACCTACATAGTCCAAGTGCCCCCAAGGTAACCTATATAGTCCAAGTTCCAGCTATGTAACCTAGATAGTCCAAGGGCCCGCTAGTTAACCTACATAGTCCAAGTGCCCGCTAGGTAAACTAGATAGTCCAAGTGCCCGCTAAGGTACCTACATAGTCCAAGTGCACGCTAGTTAACCCAGATAGTCCAAGTGCCCGCTAGTTAACCTAGATAGTCCAAGTGCCACTAGGTAACCTACATAGTGCAAGTGTCCCCTAGTTAACCTACATAGTCCAAGTGCCCGCTAGTTAACATAGATAGTCCAAGTGCCCACTAGGGAACGTACATAGTCCAAGTGCCCGCTAGGTAACCTAGATAGTGCAAGTGCCCGGTAGTTAACCTACATAGTCCAAGTGCCCGCTTGGTAACCTGGATAGTCTAAGGGCCCGCTAGTTAACCGACATAGTCCAAGTGCCCGGTAGTTAACTTACATAGTTCAAGTGTCCGTAAGGAACATATATAGTCCAAGTGCCCGCTAGGGAACATACAGAGTCTAAGTGCCCGCTAGGGAACCTACGTAGTCGATGTGCCCGCTAGGGAATCTACATAGTCAAAGGGCCCGCTAGTTAACATAGATAGTCCAAATACCGCTAGTTAATCTACATAGTTCAAGGGTCTGCTAGTTAACCTACATAGTCCAAGTGCCCGTTTGTTAACATAGATAGGCCAAGTGCCTGCTAGGTAACCTATACAGTCCAAGTGCCCGCTAGGTTACCTACATAGTCCAAGTGCAAGTTCGTTAACCTACATAGTCAAAGTGCCTGCTAGGTAACCCTATATAGTCCAAGTGCCCACTAGGGAACCTACATAGTCCAAGCGCCCGCTAGGCAACCTAGATAGTCCAATTGCCCGTTAGCTAACATAGATAATCGAAGTGTCCGCTAGTTAACCTACATAGTCCAAGTGCCCGTTCGTTAACGTAGATAGGCCAAGTGCCTGCTAGGTAACCTAGACAGTCCAAGTGCCCGCTAGGTTACCTACATAGTCCAAGTGCACGTTCGTTAACCTAGATAGTCAAAGTGCCTGCTAGGTAACCCTAAATAGTCCAAGTGCCCGCTAGGTAACCTAGATAGTCCAATTGCCCGTTAGCTAACCTAGATAGTCGAAGTGTCCGCTAGTTAACCTACATAGTCCAAGTGCCCTTTCGTTAACGTAGATAGGCCACGTGTCTGCTAGGTAACCTAGACAGTCCAAGTGCCCGCTAGGTTACCTACATAGTCCAAGTGCACGTTCGTTAACCTAGATAGTCCAAGTGCCCGCTGGTAACCTACACAGTCCAAGGGCCCGCTTGGTAACCTTGATAGTCCAAGTGCCTTCTAGTTAACCTACATAGTCCAAGTGCCCGCTAGGTAACCTACATAGTCCAAGTGCCCACTAGGTAACCTAAATAATCCAAATGCCCGCTAGGGAAACTACATAGTCCAAGTGCCCGCTAGTTAACCTAGATAGTCCAAGTGCACGCTAGTAAACCTAGGTAGTCAAGGGCCCGCTAGTTAATCTAGATAGTCCAAGTGCCCGCTAGTTAACCTAGATAGTCCAAGTACCCGCTAGTTAACCTAGATCGTCTAAGTGCCCGCTAGTTAACCTAGATAATCCAAGTGCCCGCTAGTTAACCTACATAGTCCCAGGGCCCTCTAGTTAACCTAGATAGTCCAAGTGTCCGCTAGGGGACGTACATAGTCCAAGTGCCCTCTAGGTAACCTAGATAGTGCAAGTGCCCGCTAGGTAACCTACATAGTCCAAATGCCCGTTCGGTAACCTAGATAGTCCAAGTGCCCGCTAATTAACCTACATAGTCCAAGTGCCCGCTAGGTAAACTAGATAGTCCAAGTGCCCGCTAAGGAACCTACATAGTCCAAGTGCACTCTAGTTAACCCAGATAGTCCAAGTGCCCGCTAGTTAACCTAGATAGTCCAAGTGCCCTTTCGTTAACATAGATAGGCCACGGGTCTGCTAGGTAACCTAGACAGTCCAAGTGCCCTCTAGGTTACCTACATAGTCCAAGTGCATGTTCGTTAACCTAGATAGTCCAAGTGCCCGCTGGTACCCTACATAGTACAAGGGCCCGCTTGGTAACCTTGATAGTCCAAGTGCCTTCTAGTTAACCTACATAGTCCAAGTGCCCGCTAGGTAACCTACATAGTCCAAGTGCCCACTAGGTAACCTAAATAATCCAAATGCCTGCTAGGGA
Source organism: Tenrec ecaudatus (assembly GCF_050624435.1). Classification (NCBI taxonomy): domain Eukaryota; kingdom Metazoa; phylum Chordata; class Mammalia; order Afrosoricida; family Tenrecidae; genus Tenrec; species Tenrec ecaudatus. The sequence continues at coordinate 410,027 of NW_027459314.1, read as the reverse complement.
AACTACATAGTCCATGTGCACGCTAGTTAACCTAGATAGTCCAAGTGCCCGCTAGTAAACCTAGATAGTCCAAGGGCCCGCTAGTTAATCTAGATAGTCCAAGTGCCCGCTAGTTAACCTAGATAGTCCAAGTGCCCGCTAGTTAACCTACATAGTCCAAGGGCCCTCTAGTTAACCTAGATAATCCAAGTGCCCGCTACGGGACGTACATAGTCCAATTGCCCGCTAGGTAACCTAGATTGTCCAAGTATCCGCTAGTTAACCTACATAGTCCAAGTGCCCCCTAGGTAACCTAGATAGTCCAAGGTCCTGCTAGTTAACCTACAGAGTCCAAGTGCCCGATAGGGACCCTACATATTCCAAGTGCCCGTTAGGAAACCTAGATAGTCCAAGTGCCCGCAGGGAACCTACATAGTCAAAGTGCCCGCTAGGGAACCTGCATTGTGCAAGTGCCCGCTAGTTAACCTAGATAGTCCTAGTGCCCGCTAGTTAACCTAGATAGTCCTAGTGCCCGCTAGTTAACCTAGATAGTCCAAGTGCCCGCTAGTTAACCTACATAGTCCAAGGGCCCACTATTTAACATAGATCGTCCAAGTGTCTTTGGTTAACCTACATAGTCCAAGTGCCCGCAAGGTAACCTATATAGTCCAAGTTACAGCTATGTAACCTAGATAGTCCAAGGGCCCGCTAGTTAACCTACATAGTCCAAGTGCCCGCTAGGTAAACTAGATAGTCCAAGTGCCCGCTAAGAAACCTACATAGTCCAAGTGCACACTGGTTAAACCAGATAGTCCAAGTGCCCGCTAGTTAACCTTGATCATCCAAGTGCCCGCTAGTTAACCTACATAGTCCAAGTGCCTAATAGGGAACCTACATAGTCCAAGTTACCGCAGAGGAACCTACATAGTCCAAGTGCCCGTTAGGGAACCTAGATAGTCCAAGTGCCCGTAGGGAACCTATATAGTCCAAGTGCCCCCTAGGGAACCTACATAGTCAAAGTGCCCGCTAGGGAACCTGCACTGTGCAAGTGCCCGCGAGTTAACCTAGATAGTCCAAGGTCAGCTAGTTAACCTAGATAGTCCAAGTGCCCGCTAGTTAACCTACATAATCCAAGGGCCCGCTAGTTAACCTAGATATTCCAAGTACCCGCTAGTTAAACTAGATCGTCCAAGTGTACGCTAGTTAACCTACATAGTCCAAGTTCCCGTTAGGTAACCTAGATAGTACAAGGGCCCGCAAGGTAACCTACATAGTCCAAGTGCCCGCTAGGTAACCTAGATATTCCAAGTTCCTGTTAGCTAACCTGGTTAGTCCAAGTGCCCGCTAGATAACCTACATAGTCCAAGCCCACTAGGTAACCTATATAGTCCAAGTGCCCGCTAAGAAACCAAGATAGTCCAAGTGCCCTTTGGTAACCTAGATAGTCCAAGTGCCTGCTAGGTAACCTACATAGTCCAAGTGCCCGCTAGGGAACCTACATAGTCAAAGTGCCCGCTAGGGAACCTGCATTGTGCATGTGCCCGCTAGTTAACCTAGATAGTCCTAGTGCCTGCTAGTTAACCTAGATAGTCCAAGTGCCCGCTAGTTAACCTTGATCATCCAAGTGCCCGCTAGTTAACCTACATAGTCCAAGTGCCTAATAGGGAACCTACATAGTCCAAGTGCCCGCAGAGGAACCTACATAGTCCAAGTGCCCGTTAGGGAACCTAGATAGTCCAAGTGCCCGTAGGGAACCTATATAGTCCAAGTGCCCGCTAGGGAACCTACATAGTCAAAGTGCCCGCTAGGGAACCTGCACTGTGCAAGTGCCCGCTAGTTAACCTAGATAGTCCTAGTGCCCGCTAGTTAACCTAGATAGTCGAAGTGCCCGATAGTTAACCTACATAGTCCAAGGTCAGCTAGTTAACCTAGATAGTCCAAGTGCCCACTAGTTAACCTACATAGTCCAAGGTCAGCTAGTTAACCTAGATAGTCCAAGTGCCCGCTATTTATCCTACATAGTCCAAGGGCCCGCTAGTTAACCTAGATATTCCAAGTACCCGCTAGTTAAACTAGATCGTCCAAGTGTACGCTAGTTAACCTACATAGTCCAAGTTCCCGTTAGGTTACCTAGATAGTACAAGTGCCCGCAAGGTAACCTACATAGTCCAAGCGCTCGCTAGGTAACCTAGGTATTCCAAGTTCCTGTTAGCTAACCTAGATAGTCCAAGTGCCCGCTAGGTAACCTACATAGTCCAAGCCCACTAGGTAACCTATATAGTCAAAGTGCCCGCTAAGAAACCAAGATAGTCCAAGTGCCCTTTGGTAACCTAGATAGTCCAAGTGCCTGCTAGGTAACCTACATAGTCCAAGTTCCCGCTAGGTAACCTAGATAGTTCAAGTGCCCGTTACCTAACCTAGATAATCCAATTGCCCACTATGCAACATACATAGTCCAAGTGCCCATTCGTTAACCTAGAAGTCCAAGTGCCCGCTAGGTAACCTACATTGTCCAAATGCCCATTCGGTAACCTAAATATTCCAAGTGCCCGCTAATTAACCTACATAGTCCAAGTGCCCGCAAGGTAACCTACATAGTCCAAGTGCCCGCTAGTTAACCTAGATAGTCCAAGTGCCCGTTCGTTAACCTAGATAGTCCAAGTGCCTGCTAGGTAACCTAGATAGTGCAAGTGCGTGCTAGGTAACTTACATAGTCCAAGTGCCCGCAAGGTAACCTATATAGTCCAAGTTACAGCTAAGTAACCTAGATAGTCCAAGGGCCCGCTAGTTAACCTACATAGTCCAAGTGCCCGCAAGGTAACCTTTATAGTCCAAGTTACAGCTAAGTAACCTAGATAGTCCAAGGGCCCGCTAGTTAACCTACATAGTCCAAGTGCCCGCTAGGTAAACTAGATAGTCCAAGTGCCCGCTAAGAAACCTACATAGTCCAAGTGCACACTGGTTAAACCAGATAGTCCAAGTGTCCGCTAGTTAACCTAGATAGTCCAAGTGCCGCTAGGTAACCTACATAGTGCAAGTGTCCCCTAGTTAACCTACATAGTCCAAGTGCCCGCTAGTTTACATAGATAGTCCAAGAGCCCGCTAGGGAACGTACATAGTCCAAGTGCCCGCTAGGTAACCTAGATAGTGCAAGTGCCCGGTAGTTAACCTACATAGTCCAAGTGCCCTCTAGGTAACCTAGATAGTCTAAGGGACCGCTAGTTAACCTACATAGTCCACGTGCCCAGTAGTTAACTTACATAGTTCAAGTGTCCGTAAGGAACATATATAGTCCAAGTGCCCGCTGGGGAACATACAGAGTCTAAGTGCCCGCTAGGGAACCTACGTAGCCCAAGTGCCCGCTAGGGAATCTACATAGTCCAAGGGCCCTCTAGTTAACGTAGATAGTCCAAGTGCCGCTGGTTAATCTACATAGTTTAAGGGCCCGCTAGTTAAGCTACATAGTCCAACTACCCGCTAGTTAACCTAGATCGTCCACGTGTCCGCTAGTTAACCTACATAGTACAAGTGCCCGCTAGGGAACCTACATAGTCCAAGTGCCTGCTAGGGAACCTACATAGTCCAAGTGCCCGCTCTGGAACATACATAGTCCAAGTGCCCGCTAGGGAATCTACATAGTCCAAGGGCCTGCTACTTAACGTAGATAGTCCAAGTGCCGCTAGTTAATCAACATAGTCCAAGGGCCTGCTAGTTAATCTACAAGGTCCAAGTGCCCGCTAGGTAACTAATATACTCCAAATGCCCGCTAGGGACCATAATAGTCCAAATGCCCGCTAGTTAACCTAGATAGTCCAAGTGCTCGCTAGTTAACCTAGATAGTCCAAGTGCCCACTACGGGACGTACATAGTCCAATTGCCCGCTAGGAAACCTAGATTGTCCAAGTGTCCGCTAGTTAACCTACATAGTCCAAGTGCCCCCTAGGTAACCTAGATAATCCAAGGTCCTGCTAGTTAACCTACATAGTCCAAGTGCCCGATAGGGAACCTACATATTCCAAGTGCCCGTTAGGGAACCTAGATAGTCAAAGTGCCCGCAGGGAACCTATATAGTCCAAGTGCCCGCTAGGGAACCTATATAGTCAAAGTGCCCGCTAGGGAACCTGCATTGTGCAAGTGCCCGCTAGTTAACCTAGAGAGTCCTAGTGCCCGCTAGTTAACCTTGATCATCCAAGTGCCCGCTAGTTAACCTACATAGTCCAAGTGCCTAATAGGGAACCTACATAGTCCAAGTGCCCGCAGAGGAACCTACATAGTCCAAGTGCCCGTTAGGGAACCTCGATAGTCCAAGTGCCCGTAGGGAACCTATATAGTCCAAGTGCCCGCTAGGGAACCTACATAGTCAAAGTGCCCGCTAGGGAACCTGCACTGTGCAAGTGCCCGCTAGTTAACCTTGATCATCCAAGTTCCCGCTAGTTAACCTACATAGTCCAAGTGCCTAATAGGGAACCTACATAGTCCAAGTGCCCGCAGAGAAACCTACATAGTCCAAGTGCCCGTTAGAGAACCTAGATAGTCCAAGTGCCCATAGGGAGCCTATATAGTCCAAGTGCCCGCTAGTGAACCTACATAGTCAAAGTGCCCGCTAGGGAACCTGCACTGTGCAAGTGCCCGCTAGTTAACCTAGATAGTCCAAGGTCAGCTAGTTAACCTAGATAGTCCAAGTGCCCGCTAGTTAACCTACATAGTCCAAAAACCTGCTAGTTAACCTAGATAGTCCAAGTGCCCGCTAGTTAACCTACATAATCCAAGGGCCCGCTAGTTAACCTAGATATTCCAAGTACCCGCTAGTTAAACTAGATCGTCCAAGTGTACGCTAGTTAACCTACATAGTCCAAGTTCCCGTTAGGTAACCTAGATAGTACAAGGGCCCGCAAGGTAACCTACATAGTCCAAGTGCCCGCTAGGTAACCTAGATATTCCAAGTTCCTGTTAGCTAACCTGGTTAGTCCAAGTGCCCGCTAGATAACCTACATAGTCCAAGCCCACTAGGTAACCTATATAGTCCAAGTGCCCGCTAAGAAACCAAGATAGTCCAAGTGCCCTTTGGTAACCTAGATAGTCCAAGTGCCTGCTAGGTAACCTACATAGTCCAAGTGCCCGCTAGGGAACCTACATAGTCAAAGTGCCCGCTAGGGAACCTGCATTGTGCATGTGCCCGCTAGTTAACCTAGATAGTCCTAGTGCCTGCTAGTTAACCTAGATAGTCCAAGTGCCCGCTAGTTAACCTTGATCATCCAAGTGCCCGCTAGTTAACCTACATAGTCCAAGTGCCTAATAGGGAACCTACATAGTCCAAGTGCCCGCAGAGGAACCTACATAGTCCAAGTGCCCGTTAGGGAACCTAGATAGTCCAAGTGCCCGTAGGGAACCTATATAGTCCAAGTGCCCGCTAGGGAACCTACATAGTCAAAGTGCCCGCTAGGGAACCTGCACTGTGCAAGTGCCCGCTAGTTAACCTAGATAGTCCTAGTGCCCGCTAGTTAACCTAGATAGTCGAAGTGCCCGATAGTTAACCTACATAGTCCAAGGTCAGCTAGTTAACCTAGATAGTCCAAGTGCCCACTAGTTAACCTACATAGTCCAAGGTCAGCTAGTTAACCTAGATAGTCCAAGTGCCCGCTATTTATCCTACATAGTCCAAGGGCCCGCTAGTTAACCTAGATATTCCAAGTACCCGCTAGTTAAACTAGATCGTCCAAGTGTACGCTAGTTAACCTACATAGTCCAAGTTCCCGTTAGGTTACCTAGATAGTACAAGGGCCCGCAAGGTAACCTACATAGTCCAAGCGCTCGCTAGGTAACCTAGGTATTCCAAGTTCCTGTTAGCTAACCTAGATAGTCCAAGTGCCCGCTAGGTAACCTACATAGTCCAAGCCCACTAGGTAACCTATATAGTCAAAGTGCCCGCTAAGAAACCAAGATAGTCCAAGTGCCCTTTGGTAACCTAGATAGTCCAAGTGCCTGCTAGGTAACCTACATAGTCCAAGTTCCCGCTAGGTAACCTAGATAGTTCAAGTGCCCGTTACCTAACCTAGATAATCCAATTGCCCACTATGCAACATACATAGTCCAAGTGCCCCATTCGTTAACCTAGAAGTCCAAGTGCCCGCTAGGTAACCTACATAGTCCAAATGCCCATTCGGTAACCTAAATATTCCAAGTGCCCGCTAATTAACCTACATAGTCCAAGTGCCCGCAAGGTAACCTACATAGTCCAAGTGCCCGCTAGTTAACCTAGATAGTCCTAGTGCCCGCTAGTTAACCTAGATAGTCCAAGTGCCCGCTAGTTAACCTTGATCACCCAAGTGCCCGCTAGTTAACCTACATAGTCCAAGTGCCTAATAGGGAACCTACATAGTCCAAGTGCCCGCAGAGAAACCTACATAGTCCAAGTGCCCGTTAGGGAACCTAGATAGTCCAAGTGCCCGTAGGGAGCCTATATAGTCCAAGTGCCCGCTAGGGAACCTACATAGTCAAAGTGCCCGCTAGGGAACCTGCACTGTGCAAGTGCCCGCTAGTTAACCTAGATAGTCCAAGGTCAGCTAGTTAACCTAGATAGTCCAAGTGCCCGCTAGTTAACCTACATAGTCCAAAAACCTGCTAGTTAACCTAGATAGTCCAAGTGCCCGCTAGTTAACCTACATAATCCAAGGGCCCGCTAGTTAACCTAGATATTCCAAGTACCCGCTAGTTAAACTAGATCGTCCAAGTGTACGCTAGTTAACCTACATAGTCCAAGTTCCCGTTAGGTAACCTAGATAGTACAAGGGCCCGCAAGGTAACCTACATAGTCCAAGTGCCCGCTAGGTAACCTAGATATTCCAAGTTCCTGTTAGCTAACCTGGTTAGTCCAAGTGCCCGCTAGATAACCTACATAGTCCAAGCCCACTAGGTAACCTATATAGTCCAAGTGCCCGCTAAGAAACCAAGATAGTCCAAGTGCCCTTTGGTAACCTAGATAGTCCAAGTGCCTGCTAGGTAACCTACATAGTCCAAGTGCCCGCTAGGGAACCTACATAGTCAAAGTGCCCGCTAGGGAACCTGCATTGTGCATGTGCCCGCTAGTTAACCTAGATAGTCCTAGTGCCTGCTAGTTAACCTAGATAGTCCAAGTGCCCGCTAGTTAACCTTGATCATCCAAGTGCCCGCTAGTTAACCTACATAGTCCAAGTGCCTAATAGGGAACCTACATAGTCCAAGTGCCCGCAGAGGAACCTACATAGTCCAAGTGCCCGTTAGGGAACCTAGATAGTCCAAGTGCCCGTAGGGAACCTATATAGTCCAAGTGCCCGCTAGGGAACCTACATAGTCAAAGTGCCCGCTAGGGAACCTGCACTGTGCAAGTGCCCGCTAGTTAACCTAGATAGTCCTAGTGCCCGCTAGTTAACCTAGATAGTCGAAGTGCCCGATAGTTAACCTACATAGTCCAAGGTCAGCTAGTTAACCTAGATAGTCCAAGTGCCCACTAGTTAACCTACATAGTCCAAGGTCAGCTAGTTAACCTAGATAGTCCAAGTGCCCGCTATTTATCCTACATAGTCCAAGGGCCCGCTAGTTAACCTAGATATTCCAAGTACCCGCTAGTTAAACTAGATCGTCCAAGTGTACGCTAGTTAACCTACATAGTCCAAGTTCCCGTTAGGTAACCTAGATAGTACAAGGGCCCGCAAGGTAACCTACATAGTCCAAGTGCCCGCTAGGTAACCTAGATATTCCAAGTTCCTGTTAGCTAACCTGGTTAGTCCAAGTGCCCGCTAGATAACCTACATAGTCCAAGCCCACTAGGTAACCTATATAGTCCAAGTGCCCGCTAAGAAACCAAGATAGTCCAAGTGCCCTTTGGTAACCTAGATAGTCCAAGTGCCTGCTAGGTAACCTACATAGTCCAAGTGCCCGCTAGGGAACCTACATAGTCAAAGTGCCCGCTAGGGAACCTGCATTGTGCATGTGCCCGCTAGTTAACCTAGATAGTCCTAGTGCCTGCTAGTTAACCTAGATAGTCCAAGTGCCCGCTAGTTAACCTTGATCATCCAAGTGCCCGCTAGTTAACCTACATAGTCCAAGTGCCTAATAGGGAACCTACATAGTCCAAGTGCCCGCAGAGGAACCTACATAGTCCAAGTGCCCGTTAGGGAACCTAGATAGTCCAAGTGCCCGTAGGGAACCTATATAGTCCAAGTGCCCGCTAGGGAACCTACATAGTCAAAGTGCCCGCTAGGGAACCTGCACTGTGCAAGTGCCCGCTAGTTAACCTAGATAGTCCCAGTGCCCGCTAGTTAACCTAGATAGTCGAAGTGCCCGATAGTTAACCTACATAGTCCAAGGTCAGCTAGTTAACCTAGATAGTCCAAGTGCCCACTAGTTAACCTACATAGTCCAAGGTCAGCTAGTTAACCTAGATAGTCCAAGTGCCCGCTATTTATCCTACATAGTCCAAGGGCCCGCTAGTTAACCTAGATATTCCAAGTACCCGCTAGTTAAACTAGATCGTCCAAGTGTACGCTAGTTAACCTACATAGTCCAAGTTCCCGTTAGGTTACCTAGATAGTACAAGGGCCCGCAAGGTAACCTACATAGTCCAAGCGCTCGCTAGGTAACCTAGGTATTCCAAGTTCCTGTTAGCTAACCTAGATAGTCCAAGTGCCCGCTAGGTAACCTACATAGTCCAAGCCCACTAGGTAACCTATATAGTCAAAGTGCCCGCTAAGAAACCAAGATAGTCCAAGTGCCCTTTGGTAACCTAGATAGTCCAAGTGCCTGCTAGGTAACCTACATAGTCCAAGTTCCCGCTAGGTAACCTAGATAGTTCAAGTGCCCGTTACCTAACCTAGATAATCCAATTGCCCACTATGCAACATACATAGTCCAAGTGCCCCATTCGTTAACCTAGAAGTCCAAGTGCCCGCTAGGTAACCTACATAGTCCAAATGCCCATTCGGTAACCTAAATATTCCAAGTGCCCGCTAATTAACCTACATAGTCCAAGTGCCCGCAAGGTAACCTACATAGTCCAAGTGCCCGCTAGTTAACCTAGATAGTCCTAGTGCCCGCTAGTTAACCTAGATAGTCCAAGTGCCCGCTAGTTAACCTTGATCACCCAAGTGCCCGCTAGTTAACCTACATAGTCCAAGTGCCTAATAGGGAACCTACATAGTCCAAGTGCCCGCAGAGAAACCTACATAGTCCAAGTGCCCGTTAGGGAACCTAGATAGTCCAAGTGCCCGTAGGGAGCCTATATAGTCCAAGTGCCCGCTAGGGAACCTACATAGTCAAAGTGCCCGCTAGGGAACCTGCACTGTGCAAGTGCCCGCTAGTTAACCTAGATAGTCCAAGGTCAGCTAGTTAACCTAGATAGTCCAAGTGCCCGCTAGTTAACCTACATAGTCCAAAAACCTGCTAGTTAACCTAGATAGTCCAAGTGCCCGCTAGTTAACCTACATAATCCAAGGGCCCGCTAGTTAACCTAGATATTCCAAGTACCCGCTAGTTAAACTAGATCGTCCAAGTGTACGCTAGTTAACCTACATAGTCCAAGTTCCCGTTAGGTAACCTAGATAGTACAAGGGCCCGCAAGGTAACCTACATAGTCCAAGTGCCCGCTAGGTAACCTAGATATTCCAAGTTCCTGTTAGCTAACCTGGTTAGTCCAAGTGCCCGCTAGATAACCTACATAGTCCAAGCCCACTAGGTAACCTATATAGTCCAAGTGCCCGCTAAGAAACCAAGATAGTCCAAGTGCCCTTTGGTAACCTAGATAGTCCAAGTGCCTGCTAGGTAACCTACATAGTCCAAGTGCCCGCTAGGGAACCTACATAGTCAAAGTGCCCGCTAGGGAACCTGCATTGTGCATGTGCCCGCTAGTTAACCTAGATAGTCCTAGTGCCTGCTAGTTAACCTAGATAGTCCAAGTGCCCGCTAGTTAACCTTGATCATCCAAGTGCCCGCTAGTTAACCTACATAGTCCAAGTGCCTAATAGGGAACCTACATAGTCCAAGTGCCCGCAGAGGAACCTACATAGTCCAAGTGCCCGTTAGGGAACCTAGATAGTCCAAGTGCCCGTAGGGAACCTATATAGTCCAAGTGCCCGCTAGGGAACCTACATAGTCAAAGTGCCCGCTAGGGAACCTGCACTGTGCAAGTGCCCGCTAGTTAACCTAGATAGTCCTAGTGCCCGCTAGTTAACCTAGATAGTCGAAGTGCCCGATAGTTAACCTACATAGTCCAAGGTCAGCTAGTTAACCTAGATAGTCCAAGTGCCCACTAGTTAACCTACATAGTCCAAGGTCAGCTAGTTAACCTAGATAGTCCAAGTGCCCGCTATTTATCCTACATAGTCCAAGGGCCCGCTAGTTAACCTAGATATTCCAAGTACCCGCTAGTTAAACTAGATCGTCCAAGTGTACGCTAGTTAACCTACATAGTCCAAGTTCCCGTTAGGTAACCTAGATAGTACAAGGGCCCGCAAGGTAACCTACATAGTCCAAGTGCCCGCTAGGTAACCTAGATATTCCAAGTTCCTGTTAGCTAACCTGGTTAGTCCAAGTGCCCGCTAGATAACCTACATAGTCCAAGCCCACTAGGTAACCTATATAGTCCAAGTGCCCGCTAAGAAACCAAGATAGTCCAAGTGCCCTTTGGTAACCTAGATAGTCCAAGTGCCTGCTAGGTAACCTACATAGTCCAAGTGCCCGCTAGGGAACCTACATAGTCAAAGTGCCCGCTAGGGAACCTGCATTGTGCATGTGCCCGCTAGTTAACCTAGATAGTCCTAGTGCCTGCTAGTTAACCTAGATAGTCCAAGTGCCCGCTAGTTAACCTTGATCATCCAAGTGCCCGCTAGTTAACCTACATAGTCCAAGTGCCTAATAGGGAACCTACATAGTCCAAGTGCCCGCAGAGGAACCTACATAGTCCAAGTGCCCGTTAGGGAACCTAGATAGTCCAAGTGCCCGTAGGGAACCTATATAGTCCAAGTGCCCGCTAGGGAACCTACATAGTCAAAGTGCCCGCTAGGGAACCTGCACTGTGCAAGTGCCCGCTAGTTAACCTAGATAGTCCTAGTGCCCGCTAGTTAACCTAGATAGTCGAAGTGCCCGATAGTTAACCTACATAGTCCAAGGTCAGCTAGTTAACCTAGATAGTCCAAGTGCCCACTAGTTAACCTACATAGTCCAAGGTCAGCTAGTTAACCTAGATAGTCCAAGTGCCCGCTATTTATCCTACATAGTCCAAGGGCCCGCTAGTTAACCTAGATATTCCAAGTACCCGCTAGTTAAACTAGATCGTCCAAGTGTACGCTAGTTAACCTACATAGTCCAAGTTCCCGTTAGGTTACCTAGATAGTACAAGTGCCCGCAAGGTAACCTACATAGTCCAAGCGCTCGCTAGGTAACCTAGGTATTCCAAGTTCCTGTTAGCTAACCTAGATAGTCCAAGTGCCCGCTAGGTAACCTACATAGTCCAAGCCCACTAGGTAACCTATATAGTCAAAGTGCCCGCTAAGAAACCAAGATAGTCCAAGTGCCCTTTGGTAACCTAGATAGTCCAAGTGCCTGCTAGGTAACCTACATAGTCCAAGTTCCCGCTAGGTAACCTAGATAGTTCAAGTGCCCGTTACCTAACCTAGATAATCCAATTGCCCACTATGCAACATACATAGTCCAAGTGCCCCATTCGTTAACCTAGAAGTCCAAGTGCCCGCTAGGTAACCTACATAGTCCAAATGCCCATTCGGTAACCTAAATATTCCAAGTGCCCGCTAATTAACCTACATAGTCCAAGTGCCCGCAAGGTAACCTACATAGTCCAAGTGCCCGCTAGTTAACCTAGATAGTCCAAGTGCCCGTTCGTTAACCTAGATAGTCCAAGTGCCTGCTAGGTAACCTAGATAGTGCAAGTGCGTGCTAGGTAACTTACATAGTCCAAGTGCCCGCAAGGTAACCTATATAGTCCAAGTTACAGCTAAGTAACCTAGATAGTCCAAGGGCCCGCTAGTTAACCTACATAGTCCAAGTGCCCGCAAGGTAACCTATATAGTCCAAGTTACAGCTAAGTAACCTAGATAGTCCAAGGGCCCGCTAGTTAACCTACATAGTCCAAGTGCCCGCTAGGTAAACTAGATAGTCCAAGTGCCCGCTAAGAAACCTACATAGTCCAAGTGCACACTGGTTAAACCAGATAGTCCAAGTGTCCGCTAGTTAACCTAGATAGTCCAAGTGCCGCTAGGTAACCTACATAGTGCAAGTGTCCCCTAGTTAACCTACATAGTCCAAGTGCCCGCTAGTTTACATAGATAGTCCAAGAGCCCGCTAGGGAACGTACATAGTCCAAGTGCCCGCTAGGTAACCTAGATAGTGCAAGTGCCCGGTAGTTAACCTACATAGTCCAAGTGCCCTCTAGGTAACCTAGATAGTCTAAGGGCCCGCTAGTTAACCTACATAGTCCACGTGCCCAGTAGTTAACTTACATAGTTCAAGTGTCCGTAAGGAACATATATAGTCCAAGTGCCCGCTGGGGAACATACAGAGTCTAAGTGCCCGCTAGGGAACCTACGTAGCCCAAGTGCCCGCTAGGGAATCTACATAGTCCAAGGGCCCTCTAGTTAACGTAGATAGTCCAAGTGCCGCTAGTTAATCTACATAGTTTAAGGGCCCGCTAGTTAAGCTACATAGTCCAACTACCCGCTAGTTAACCTAGATCGTCCACGTGTCCGCTAGTTAACCTACATAGTACAAGTGCCCGCTAGGGAACCTACATAGTCCAAGTGCCTGCTAGGGAACCTACATAGTCCAAGTGCCCGCTCTGGAACATACATAGTCCAAGTGCCCGCTAGGGAATCTACATAGTCCAAGGGCCTGCTACTTAACGTAGATAGTCCAAGTGCCGCTAGTTAATCAACATAGTCCAAGGGCCTGCTAGTTAATCTACAAGGTCCAAGTGCCCGCTAGGTAACTAATATACTCCAAATGCCCGCTAGGGACCATAATAGTCCAAATGCCCGCTAGTTAACCTAGATAGTCCAAGTGCTCGCTAGTTAACCTAGATAGTCCAAGTGCCCGCTACGGGACGTACATATTCCAATTGCCCGCTAGGAAACCTAGATTGTCCAAGTGTCCGCTAGTTAACCTACATAGTCCAAGTACCCCCTAGGTAACCTAGATAGTCCAAGGTCCTGCTAGTTAACCTACATAGTCCAAGTGCCCGATAGGGAACCTACATATTCCAAGTGCCCGTTAGGGAACCTAGATAGTCAAAGTGCCCGCAGGGAACCTATATAGTCCAAGTGCCCGCTAGGGAACCTACATAGTCAAAGTGCCCGCTAGGGAACCTGCATTGTGCAAGTGCCCGCTAGTTAACCTAGAGAGTCCTAGTGCCCGCTAGTTAACCTTGATCATCCAAGTGCCCGCTAGTTAACCTACATAGTCCAAGTGCCTAATAGGGAACCTACATAGTCCAAGTGCCCGCAGAGGAACCTACATAGTCCAAGTGCCCGTTAGGGAACCTCGATAGTCCAAGTGCCCGTAGGGAACCTATATAGTCCAAGTGCCCGCTAGGGAACCTACATAGTCAAAGTGCCCGCTAGGGAACCTGCACTGTGCAAGTGCCCGCTAGTTAACCTAGATAGTCCCAGTGCCCGCTAGTTAACCTAGATAGTCGAAGTGCCCGATAGTTAACCTACATAGTCCAAGGTCAGCTAGTTAACCTAGATAGTCCAAGTGCCCGCTAGTTAACCTACATAGTCCAAAAACCTGCTAGTTAACCTAGATAGTCCAAGTGCCCGCTAGTTAACCTACATAGTCCAAGGGCCCGCTAGTTAACCTAGATATTCCAAGTACCCGCTAGTTAAACTAGATCGTCCAAGTGTACGCTAGTTAACCTACATAGTCCAAGTTCCCGTTATGTAACCTAGATAGTACAAGTGCCCGCAAGGTAACCTACATAGTCCAAGTGCCCGCTAGGTAACCTAGGTATTCCAAGTTCCTGTTAGCTAACCTAGATAGTCCAAGTGCCCGCTAGGTAACCTACATAGTCCAAGCCCGCTAGGTAACCTATATAGTCCAAGTGCCCGCTAAGAAACCAAGATAGTCCAAGTGCCCTTTGGTAACCTAGATAGTCCAAGTGCCTGCTAGGTAACCTACATAGTCCAAGTTCCCGCTAGGTAACCTAGATAGTTCAAGTACCCGTTACCTAACCTAGATAATCCAATTGCCCACTATGCAACATACATAGTCCAAGTGCTCATTCGTTAACCTAGAAGTCCAAGTGCCCGCTAGGTAACCTACATAGTCCAAATGCCGATTCGGTAACCTAGATATTCCAAGTGCCCGCTAATTAACCTACATAGTCCAAGTGCCCGCAAGGTAACCTACATAGTCCAAGTGCCCGCTAGTTAACCTAGATAGTCCAAGTGCCCGTTCGTTAACCTAGATAGTCCAAGTGCCTGCTAGGTAACCTAGATAGTCCAAGTGCGTGCTAGGTAACTTACATAGTCCAAGTGCCCGCAAGGTAACCTATATAGTCCAAGTTACAGCTAAGTAACCTAGATAGTCCAAGTGCCCGCTAGTTAACCTACATAGTCCAAGTGCCCGCAAGGTAACCTATATAGTCCAAGTTACAGCTAAGTAACCTAGATAGTTCAAGGGCCCGCTAGTTAACCTACATAGTCCAAGTGCCCGCTAGGTAAACTAGATAGTCCAAGTGCCCCCTAAGAAACCTACATAGTCCAAGTGCACACTGGTTAAACCAGATAGTCCAAGTGTCCGCTAGTTAACCTAGATAGTCCAAGTGCCGCTAGGTAACCTACATAGTGCAAGTGTCCCCTAGTTAACCTACATAGTCCAAGTGCCCGCTAGTTAACATAGATAGTCCAAGAGCCCGCTAGGGAAAGTACATAGTCCAAGTGCCCGCTAGGTAACCTAGATAGTGCAAGTGCCCGGTAGTTAACCTACATAGTCCAAGTGCCCGCTAGGTAACCTAGATAGTCTAAGGGCCCGCTAGTTAACCTACATAGTCCACGTGCCCGGTAGTTAACTTACATAGCTCAAGTGTCCGTAAGGAACATATATAGTCCAAGTGCCCGCTGGGGAACATACAGAGTCTAAGTGCCCGCTAGGGAACCTACGTAGCCCAAGTGCCCGCTAGGGAATCTACATAGTCCAAGGGCCCTCTAGTTAACGTAGATAGTCCAAGTGCCGCTAGTTAATCTACATAGTTTAAGGGCCCGCTAGTTAAGCTACATAGTCCAACAGCCCGCTAGTTAACCTAGATCGTCCACGTGTCCGCTAGTTAACCTACATAGTACAAGTGCCCGCTAGGGAACCTACATAGTCCAAGTGCCTGCTTGGTAACCTAAATAGTCCAAGTGCCCGCTAGGTAACCTAGATAGTCCAATTGCCCGTTAGCTAACCTAGATAATCGAAGGGTCCGCTAGTTAACCTACATAGTCCAAGTGCCCGTTCGTTAACGTAGATAGGCCAAGTGCCAGCTAGGTAAACTAGACAGTCCAAGTGCCCGCTAGGTAACCTAGATAGTCCAAATGCCCGCTAGGGTATGTACATAGTTCAATTGCCCGCTAGGAAACCTAGATTGTCCAAGTGTCCGCTAGTTAACCTACATAGTCCAAGTGCCCCCTAGGTAACCTAGATAGTCCAAGGTCCTGCTAGTTAACCTACATAGTCCAATGCCCGATAGGGAAACTACAAAGTCCAAGTGGCCCCTGAGGAACCTACATAGTCCAAGTGCCCGATAGGGAACCTACATATTCCAAGTGCCCGTTAGGGAACCTAGATAGTCCAAGTGCCCGTAGGGAACCTATATAGTCCAAGTGCCCGCTAGGGAACCTACATAGTCAAAGTGCCCGCTAGGGAACCTCCACTGTACAAGTGCCCACTAATTAACCTAGATAGTCCAAGTGCCCGCTAGTTAACCTAGATAGTCCAAGTACCCGCTAGTTAACCTTGATCATCCAAGTGCCCGCTAGATAAACTACATAGTCCAAGTGCCTGATAGGGAACCTACATCGTCCAAGTGCCCGCAGAGGAACCTACTTAGTCCAAGTGCCCGTTAGGGAACCTAGATAGTCCAAGTGCCCGTAGGGAACCTATATAGTCCAAGTGCCCTCTAGGGACCCTACATAGTCAAAGTGCCCGCTAGGGAACCTGCATTCTGCAAGTGCCCGCTAAGAAACCAATATAGTCCCAGTGCCCGCTAGTTAACCTAGATAGTCCAAGTGCTTGCTAGGTAACCTACATAGTCCAAGTGCCCGCTAGTTAACCTAGATAGTCTAAGTGCCCGTTCGTTAACCTAGATAGTCCAAGTGCCCGCTAGGTAACCTAGCCTGTCCAAGTGCCTGCTAGGGAACTTACATAGTCCAAGTGCCCGCTCTGGAACATACATAGTCCAAGTGCCCGCTAGGGAATCTACATAGTCCAAGGGCCTGCTACTTAACGTAGATAGTCCAAGTGCCGCTAGTTAATCAACATAGTCTAAGGGCCTGCTAGTTAATCTACAAGGTCCAAGTGCCCGCTAGGTAACTAATATACTCCAAATGCCCGCTAGGGACCCTAATAGTGCAAATGCCCGCTAGTTAACCTAGATAGTCCAAGTGCCCGCTAGTTAACCTAGAGAGACCGAATGCCCGCTAGGGAACCTATCTAGTCCAAGTGCCCGATAGGGAACCTACATAGTCCAAGTGCCCGCTAGTTAACATAGATAGTCCAAGTACCCGCTAGGAAACATACATAGTCCAAGTGCCCGCTAGGTAACGTACATAGTCCAAGTGCCCTCTAGGTAACCTAGACTGTCCAATTGCCCCCTAGTTAACCTATACAGTCCAAGTACCCGATAGGGAATCTACATAGTCCAAGTGCTCGCTAGGGAACCTACATAGTCCAAGTGTTCGCTAGTTAACATAGAGAGTCCAAGTGCCCGCTATGTAACTTAGATTGTCCAATTGCCCGTTAGCTAACCTAGATAGTCGAAGTGTCCGCTAGTTAACCTACATATTCCAAGTGCCCGTTCGTTAACGTAGATAGGCCAAGTGCCTGCTAGGTAACCTAGACAGTCGAAGTGCCCGCTAGGTTACCTACATAGTCCAAGTGCACGTTCGTTAACCTAGATAGTCAAAGTGCCTGCTAGGTAACCTAAATAGTCCAAGTGCCCGCTAGGTAACCTAGATAGTCCAATTGCCCGTTAGCTAACCTAGATAATCGAAGGGTCCGCTAGTTAACCTACATAGTCCAAGTGCCCGTTCGTTAACGTAGATAGGCCAAGTGCCAGCTAGGTAAACTAGACAGTCCAAGTGCCCGCTAGGTAACCTAGATAGTCCAAATGCCCGCTAGGGTATGTACATAGTTCAATTGCCCGCTAGGAAACCTAGATTGTCCAAGTGTCCGCTAGTTAACCTACATAGTCCAAGTGCCCCCTAGGTAACCTAGATAGTCCAAGGTCCTGCTAGTTAACCTACATAGTCCAATGCCCGATAGGGAAACTACAAAGTCCAAGTGGCCCCTGAGGAACCTACATAGTCCAAGTGCCCGATAGGGAACCTACATATTCCAAGTGCCCGTTAGGGAACCTAGATAGTCCAAGTGCCCGTAGGGAACCTATATAGTCCAAGTGCCCGCTAGGGAACCTACATAGTCAAAGTGCCCGCTAGGGAACCTCCACTGTATAAGTGCCCACTAATTAACCTAGATAGTCCAAGTGCCCGCTAGTTAACCTAGATAGTCCAAGTACCCGCTAGTTAACCTTGATCATCCAAGTGCCCGCTAGATAAACTACATAGTCCAAGTGCCTGATAGGGAACCTACATCGTCCAAGTGCCCGCAGAGGAACCTACTTAGTCCAAGTGCCCGTTAGGGAACCTAGATAGTCCAAGTGCCCGTAGGGAACCTATATAGTCCAAGTGCCCTCTAGGGACCCTACATAGTCAAAGTGCCCGCTAGGGAACCTGCATTCTGCAAGTGCCCGCTAAGAAACCAAGATAGTCCCAGTGCCCGCTAGTTAACCTAGATAGTCCAAGTGCTTGCTAGGTAACCTACATAGTCCAAGTGCCCGCTAGTTAACCTAGATAGTCCAAGTGCCCGTTCGTTAACCTCGATAGGCCAAGTGCCCGCGAATTAACCTACATAGTCCAACTGCCCACTAGGGAACGTACATAGTCCAAGTGCCCGCTGGGTAACCTCGATAGTGCAAGTGCTTGTTAGGTAACCTACATAGTCCAAGTTCCCGCTAGGTAACCTAGATAGTCAAAGTGCCCGTTACCTAACCTAGACAATCCAATTGCCCGCTATGCAACATACATAGTCCAAGTGCCCATTCGTTAACCTAGAAGTCCAAGTGCCCGCTAGGTAACCTACATAGTCCAAATGCCCGTTCGGTAACCTAGATAGTCCAAGTGCCCGCTAATTAACCTACATAGTCCAACTGCCCACTAGGTAACCTAGATAGTGCAAGTGCCCGCTAGGTTACCTACATAGTCCAAGTGCCCGCTGGTTAACCTAGATAGTCCAAGTGCACGTTCATTAACCTAGATAGACCAAGTGCCCGCTAGGTAACCTAGACAGTCCAAGTGCCTGCTAGGTAACTTCCATAGTCCAAATGCCCATTCGTTAACCTACATAGTCCAAGGGCCCACTATTTAACCTAGATCGTCCAAGTGTCTTTGGTTAACCTACATAGTCCAAGTGCCCGCAATGTAACCTATATAGTCCAAGTTCCAGCTATGTAACCTAGATAGTCCAAGGGCCCGCTAGTTAACCTACATAGTCCAAGTGCCCGCTAGGTAAACTAGATAGTCCAAGTGCCCGCTAAGGAACCTACTTGTCCAAGTGCACGCTGGTTAACCCAGATTGTCCAAGTGCCCGCTAGTTAACCTAGATAGTCCAAGTGCCGCTAGGTAACCTACATAGTGCAAGTGTCCCCTAGTTAACCTACATAGTCCAAGTGCCCTCTAGTTAACATAGCTAGTCCAAGTGCCCACTAGGGAACGTACATAGTCCAAGTGCCCGCTAGGTAACCTAGATAGTGCAAGTGTCCCCTAGTTAACCTACATAGTCCAAGTGCCCGCTAGGTAACCTAGATAGTCTAAGGGCCCGCTAGTTAACCTACATAGTCCAAGTGCACGTTAGTTAACTTACATAGTTCAAGTGTCCGTAAGGAACATATATACTCCAAGTGCCCGCTAGGGAACATACAGAGTCTAAGTGCCCGTTAGGGAACCTACGTAGTCCAAGTGCCCGCTAGGGAATCTACATAGGCCAAGGGCTCTCTAGTTAACGTAGATAGTCCAAGTGCCACTAGTTAATCTACATAGTTCAAGGGCCCGCTAGTTAACCTACATAGTCCAACTACCCGCTAGTTAACCTAGATCGTCCAAGTGTCCGCTAGTTAACCTAAATAGTACAAGTGCCCGCTAGGGAACCTACATAGTCCAAGTGCCTGCTAGGGAACCTACATAGTCCAAGTGCCCACTCTGGAACATACATAGTCCAAGTGCCCGCTAGGGAATCTACATAGTCCAAGGGCCCGCTACTTAACATAGATAGTCCAAGTGCCGCTAGTTAATCAACATAGTCCAAGGGCCCGCTAGTTAACCTACATAGTCCAAGGGCCCGCTAGTTAACCTACATCGTCCAAGGGCCCGCTAGTTAACCTAGATAGTCCAAGTGCCCCCTAGTTAACCTACATACTCCAAGTGCCCGCTAGGTAACCTAGACAGTTCAAGTGACCACTAGGTTACCTACATAGTCCAAGTGCCCGTTCGTTAACCTACATAGTCCAAGTGCCCGCTAGGTAACCAATATACTCCAAATGCCCGCTAGGGACCCTAATAGTCCAAATACCCGCTAGTTAACCTAGATAATCCAAGTGCTTGCTAGTTAACATAGATAGTCCAAGTGCCCGCTAGTTAACCTAGATCGTCCAAGTGTATGCTAGTTAACCTACATAGTCCAAGTTCCCGTTAGGTAATCTAGATAGTACAAGTGCCCGCAAGGTAACCTACATAGTCCAAGTGCCCACTAGGTAACCTAGATATTCCAAGTTCCTGTTAGCTAACCTAGATAATCCAAGTGCCCGCTAGGTAACCTACATAGTCCAAGTGCCCTTTCGTTAACCTAGATAGTCCAAGTGCCCGCTAGGTAACCTACATAGTCCAAGGGCCCGCTAGGTAACCTATATAGTCCAAGTGCCCGCTAAGAAACCAAGATAGTCCAAGTGCCCATTAGGCAACCTAGATAGTCCAAGTGCCCGCTATGTAACCTACATAGTCCAAATGATCGTTCGGTAACCTAGATAGTCCAAGTGCCCGCGAATTAACCTACATAGTCCAAGTGCCCACTAGGTAACCTAGATAGTGCAAGTGCCCGCTAGGGAACCTACATAGTCCAAGTGCCCGCTAGTTAACCTAGATAGTCCAAGTGCCCGATAGTTAACCTACATAGTCCAAGTTCAGCTAGTTAACCTAGATAGTCCAAGTGCCCGCTAGTTAACCTACATAGTCCAAGTGCCTGATAGGGAACCTACATAGTCCAAGTGCCCGCAGAGGAAACTACATAGTCCAAGAGCCCGTTAGGGAACCTAGATAGTCCAAGTGCCCGTAGAGAACCTATATAGTCCAAGTGCCCGCTAGGGAACCTACATAGTCAAAGTGCCCGCTAGGGAACCTGCACTGTGCAAGTGCCCGCTAGTTAACCTAGATAGTCCAAGTGCCCGCTAGTTAACCTAGATAGTCGAAATGAACGATAGTTAACCTACATAGTCCAAAGTCAGCTCGTTAACCTAGATAGTCAAAGTGCTCGCTAGTTAACCTACATAGTCCAAGAACCTGCTAGTCAACCTAGATAGTCCAAGTGCCCGCTAGTTAACCTACATAGTCCAAGGGCCCGCTAGTTAACCTAGATATTCCAAGTGCCGGCTAGTTAACGTAGATCGTCCAAGTGTACGCTAGTTAACATACATAGTCCATGTTCCCGTTAGGTAACCTAGATAGTACAAGTGCCGGCAAGATAACCTACATAGTCCAAGTGCCCGCTAGGTAACCTAGATATTCCAAGTTCCTGTTAGCTAACCTAGATAATCCAAGTGCCCGCTAAGAAACCAAGATAGTCCAAGTGCCCGTTAGGTAACCTACATAGTCCAAGTGCCCGCTAGGTAACCTACATAGTCCAAGTTCCTGCTAGGTAACCTAGATAGTCCAAGTGCCCGTTACCTAACCTAGATAATCCAATTGCCCGCTATGCAACATACATAGTCCAAGTGCCCATTCGTTAACCTAGAAGTCCAAGTGCACGCTAGGTAACCTACATAGTCCAAATGCCCGTTCGGTAACCTAGATAGTCCAAGTGCCCGCGAATTAACCTACATAGTCCAAGTGCCCACTAGGTAACCTAGATAGTGCAAGTGCCCGCTAGGTAACCTACATAGTCCAAGTACCCGCTAGTTAACCTAGATAGTCCAAGTGCCCTTTCGTTAACCTAGATAGTCCAAGTGCCCGCTAGGTAACCTACATAGTCCAAGTGCCCGCAAGGTAACCTACATAGCCCAAGTTCCAGCTATGTAACCTAGATAGTCCAAGGGCCCGCTAGTTAACCTACATAGTCCAAGTGCCCTGCTAGGTAAACTAGATAGTCCAAGTGCCCGCTAAGGAACCTACATAGTCCAAATGCACGCTAGTTAACACAGATAGTCGAAGTGCCCGCTAGTTAACCTAGAAAGTTGAAGTGCCGCTAGGTAACCTACATAGTGCAAGTGTCCCCTAGTTAACCTACATAGTCCAAGTGCCCGCTAGTTAACATAGATAGTCCAAGTGCCCGCTAGGGAACGTACATAGTCCAAGTGCCCGCTAGTTAACCTAGATAGTGCAAGTGCCCGGTAGTTAACCTACATAATCCAAGTGCCCGCTAGGTAACCTAGATAGTCTAAGGGCCCGCTAGTTATCCTACATAGTCCAAGTGCCCGGTAGTTAGCTTACATAGTTCAAGTGTCCGTAAGGAACATATATAGTCCAAGTGCCCGCTAGGGAACATACAGAGTCTAAGTGCCCCCTAGGGAACCTACGTAGTCCAAGTGCCCGCTAGGGAATCTACATAGTCCCAGGGTCCTCTAGTTAACGTAGATTGTCCAAGTGCCCGCTCTGGAACTAACATAGTCCAAGTGCCCGCTAGGGAATCTACATAGTCCAAGGGCTCGCTACTTAATGTAGATAGTCCAAGTGCCGCTAGTTAATCAACATAGTCCAAGGGCCCGCTAGTTAACCTACATAGTCCAAGTACTCGCTAGTTAACCTAGATCCTCCACGTGCCCGCTAGTTAACCTATATCGTCCAAGGGCCCGCTAGTTAACCTAGATAGTCCAAGTGCCCCCTAGTTAACCTACATACTCCAAGTGCCCGCTTGGTAATCTAGACAGTTCAAGTGACCACTAGGTTACCTACATAGTCCAAGTGCCCGTTCGTTAACCTACATAGTCCAAGTGCCCGCTAGGTAACCATTATACTCAAAATGCCCATTAGGGAAACTAATAGTCCACATGCCCGCTAGTTAACCTAGATAGTCCAAGTGCTCGCTAGTTAACATAGAGTGTCCAAGTGCCCGCTAGTTAACCTAGATAGACCAAGTGCCCGCTAGGGAACCTATCTAGTCCAAGTGCCCGATAGGGAACCTACATAGTCCAAGTGCCCGCTAGTTAACATAGATAGTCCAAGTACCCGCTAGGAAACGTACATAGTCCAAGTGCCCGCTAGGTAACGTACATACTCCAAGTGCCCGCTAAGTAACCTAGATAGTCCAAGTGCCTGCTAGGTAACCTAAATAGTCCAAGTGCCCGCTAGGTAACCTAGATAGTCCAATTGCCCGTTAGCTAACCTAGATAATCGAAGGGTCCGCTAGTTAACCTACATAGTCCAAGTGCCCGTTCGTTAACGTAGATAGGCCAAGTGCCAGCTAGGTAACCTAGACAGTCCAAGTGCCCGCTAGGTAACCTAGATAGTCCAAATGCCCGCTAGGGTATGTTCATAGTTCAATTGCCCGCTAGGAAACCTAGATTGTCCAAGTGTCCGCTAGTTAACCTACATAGTCCAAGTGCCCCCTAGGTAACCTAGATAGTCCAAGGTCCTGCTAGTTAACCTACATAGTCCAATGCCCGATAGGGAAACTACAAAGTCCAAGTGGCCCCTGAGGAACCTACATAGTCCAAGTGCCCGATAGGGAACCTACATATTCCAAGTGCCCGTTAGGGAACCTAGATAGTCCAAGTGCCCGTAGGGAACCTATATAGTCCAAGTGCCCTCTAGGGAACCTACATAGTCAAAGTGCCCGCTAGGGAATCTCCACTGTACAAGTGCCCACTAATTAACCTAGATAGTCCAAGTGCCCGCTAGTTAACCTAGATAGTCCAAGTACCCGCTAGTTAACCTTGATCATCCAAGTGCCCGCTAGATAAACTACATAGTCCAAGTGCCTGATAGGGAACCTACATCGTCCAAGTGCCCGCAGAGGAACCTATTTAGTCCAAGTGCCCGTTAGGGAACCTAGATAGTCCAAGTGCCCGTAGGGAACCTATATAGTCCAAGTGCCCTCTAGGGACCCTACATAGTCAAAGTGCCCGCTAGGGAACCTGCATTCTGCAAGTGCCCGCTAAGAAACCAAGATAGTCCCAGTGCCCGCTAGTTAACCTAGATAGTCCAAGTGCTTGCTAGGTAACCTACATAGTCCAAGTGCCCGCTAGTTAACCTAGATAGTCCAAGTGCCCGTTCGTTAACCTAGATAGTCCAAGTGCCCGCTAGGTAACCTAGCCAGTCCAAGTGCCTGCTAGGTAACTTACATAGTCCAAATGCCCGTTCGTTAACCTACATAGTCCAAGGGCCCACTATTTAACCTAGATCGTCCAAGTGTCTTTGGTTAACCTACATAGTCCAAGTGCCCGCAAGGTAACCTATATAGTCCAAGTTCCAGCTATGTAACCTAGATAGTCCAAGGGCCCGCTAGTTAACCTACATAGTCCAAGTGCCCGCTAGGTAAACTAGATAGTCCAAGTGCCCGCTAAGAAACCTACATAGTCCAAGTGCACACTGGTTAAACCAGATAGTCCAAGTGTCCGCTAGTTAACCTAGATAGTCCAAGTGCCGCTAGGTAACCTACATAGTGCAAGTGTCCCCTAGTTAACCTACATAGTCCAAGTGCCCGCTAGTTAACATAGATAGTCCAAGAGCCCGCTAGGGAACGTACATAGTCCAAGTGCCCGCTGGTTAACCTAGATAGTGCAAGTGCTTGTTAGGTAACCTACATAGTCCAAGTTCCCGCTAGGTAACCTAGATAGTCAAAGTGCCCGTTACCTAACCTAGACAATCCAATTGCCCGCTATGCAACATACATAGTCCAAGTGCCCATTCGTTAACCTAGAAGTCCAAGTGCCCGCTAGGTAACCTACATAGTCCAAATGCCCGTTCGGTAACCTAGATAGTCCAAGTGCCCGCGAATTAACCTACATAGTCCAACTGCCCACTAGGTAACCTAGATAGTGCAAGTGCCCGCTAGGTAACCTACATAGTCCAAGTGCCCGCTGGTTAACCTAGATAGTCCAAGTGCACGTTCATTAACCTAGATAGACCAAGTGCCCGCTAGGTAACCTAGACAGTCCATGTGCCTGCTAGGTAACTTACATAGTCCAAATGCCCATTCGTTAACCTACATAGTCCAAGGGCCCACTATTTAACCTACATCGTCCAAGTGTCTTTGGTTAACCTACATAGTCCAAGTGCCCGCAATGTAACCTATATAGTCCAAGTTCCAGCTATGTAACCTAGATAGTCCAAGGACCCGCTAGTTAACCTACATAGTCCAAGTGCCCGCTAGGTAAACTAGATAGTCCAAGTGCCCGCTAAGGAACCTACTTGTCCAAGTGCACGCTAGTTAACCCAGATAGTCCAAGTGCCCGCTAGTTAACCTAGATAGTCCAAGTGCCGCTAGGTAACCTACATAGTGCAAGTGTCCCCTAGTTAACCTACATAGTCCAAGTGCCCGCTAGTTAACATAGCTAGTCCAAGTGCCCACTAGGGAACGTACATAGTCCAAGTGCCCGCTAGGTAACCTAGATAGTGCAAGTGTCCCCTAGTTAACCTACATAGTCCAAGTGCCCGCTAGGTAACCTAGATAGTCTAAGGGCCTGCTAGTTAACCTACATAGTCCAAGTGCACGTTAGTTAACTTACATAGTTCAAGTGTCCGTAAGGAACATATATACTCCAAGTGCCCGCTAGGGAACATACAGAGTCTAAGTGCCCGTTAGGGAACCTACGTAGTCCAAGTGCCCGCTAGGGAATCTACATAGGCCAAGGGCTCTCTAGTTAACGTAGATAGTCCAAGTGCCACTAGTTAATCTACATAGTTCAAGGGCCCGCTAGTTAACCTACATAGTCCAACTACCCGCTAGTTAACCTAGATCGTCCAAGTGTCCGCTAGTTAACCTACATAGTACAAGTGCCCGCTAGGGAACCTACATAGTCCAAGTGCCTGCTAGGGAACCTACATAGTCCAAGTGCCCACTCTGGAACATACATAGTCCAAGTGCCCGCTAGGGAATCTACATAGTCCAAGGGCCCGCTACTTAACATAGATAGTCCAAGTGCCGCTAGTTAATCAACATAGTCCAAGGGCCCGCTAGTTAATCTACATAGTCCAAGGGCCCGCTAGTTAACCTACATCGTCCAAGGGCCCGCTAGTTAACCTAGATAGTCCAAGTGCCCCCTAGTTAACCTACATACTCCAAGTGCCCGCTAGGTAACCTAGACAGTTCAAGTGACCACTAGGTTACCTACATAGTCCAAGTGCCCGTTCGTTAACCTACATAGTCCAAGTGCCCGCTAGGTAACCAATATACTCCAAATGCCCGCTAGGGACCCTAATAGTCCAAATACCCGCTAGTTAACCTAGATAATCCAAGTGCTTGCTAGTTAACATAGATAGTCCAAGTGCCCGCTAGTTAACCTAGATCGTCCAAGTGTATGCTAGTTAACCTACATAGTCCAAGTTCCCGTTAGGTAATCTAGATAGTACAAGTGCCCGCAAGGTAACCTACATAGTCCAAGTGCCCGCTAGGTAACCTACATAGTCCAAGTTCCTGCTAGGTAACCTAGATAGTCCAAGTGCCCGTTACCTAACCTAGATAATCCAATTGCCCGCTATGCAACATACATAGTCCAAGTGCCCATTCGTTAACCTAGAAGTCCAAGTGCCCGCTAGGTAACCTACATAGTCCAAATGCCCGTTCGGTAACCTAGATAGTCCAAGTGCCCGCGAATTAACCTACATAGTCCAAGTGCCCACTAGGTAACCTAGATAGTGCAAGTGCCCGCTAGGTAACCTACATAGTCCAAGTGCCCGCTAGTTAACCTAGATAGTCCAAGTGCCCTTTCGTTAACCTAGATAGTCCAAGTGCCCGCTAGGTAACCTAGACAGTCCAAGTGCCTGCTAGGTAACTTACATAGTCCAAATGCCCGTTCGTTAACCTACATAGTCCAAGGGCCCACTATTTAACCTAGATCGTCCAAGTGTCTTTGGTTAACCTACATAGTCCAAGTGCCCGCAAGGTAACCTACATAGCCCAAGTTCCAGCTATGTAACCTAGATAGTCCAAGGGCCCGCTAGTTAACCTACATAGTCCAAGTGCCCGCTAGGTAAACTAGATAGTCCAAGTGCCCGCTAAGGAACCTACATAGTCCAAATGCACGCTAGTTAACACGGATAGTCCAAGTGCCCGCTAGTTAACGTAGAAAGTTGAAGTGCCGCTAGGTAACCTACATAGTGCAAGTGTCCCCTAGTTAACCTACATAGTCCAAGTGCCCGCTAGTTAACATAGATAGTCCAAGTGCCCGCTAGGGAACGTACATAGTCCAAGTGCCCGCTAGTTAACCTAGATAGTGCAAGTGCCCGGTAGTTAACCTACATAATCCAAGTGCCCGCTAGGTAACCTAGATAGTCCAAGTGCCCGCTATGTAACCTACATAGTCCAAATGATCGTTCGGTAACCTAGATAGTCCAAGTGCCCGCGAATTAACCTACATAGTCCAAGTGCCCACTAGGTAACCTAGATAGTGCAAGTGCCCGCTAGGGAACCTACATAGTCCAAGTGCCCGCTAGTTAACCTAGATAGTCCAAGTGCCCGATAGTTAACCTACATAGTCCAAGTTCAGCTAGTTAACCTAGATAGTCCAAGTGCCCGCTAGTTAACCTACATAGTCCAAGTGCCTGATAGGGAACCTACATAGTCCAAGTGCCCGCAGAGGAAACTACATAGTCCAAGAGCCCGTTAGGGAACCTAGATAGTCCAAGTGCCCGTAGAGAACCTATATAGTCCAAGTGCCCGCTAGGGAACCTACATAGTCAAAGTGCCCGCTAGGGAACCTGCACTGTGCAAGTGCCCGCTAGTTAACCTAGATAGTCCAAGTGCCCGCTAGTTAACCTAGAAAGTCGAAATGAACGATAGTTAACCTACATAGTCCAAAGTCAGCTCGTTAACCTAGATAGTCAAAGTGCTCGCTAGTTAACCTACATAGTCCAAGAACCTGCTAGTCAACCTAGATAGTCCAAGTGCCCGCTAGTTAACCTACATAGTCCAAGGGCCCGCTAGTTAACCTAGATATTCCAAGTGCCGGCTAGTTAACGTAGATCGTCCAAGTGTACGCTAGTTAACATACATAGTCCATGTTCCCGTTAGGTAACCTAGATAGTACAAGTGCCGGCAAGATAACCTACATAGTCCAAGTGCCCGCTAGGTAACCTAGATATTCCAAGTTCCTGTTAGCTAACCTAGATAATCCAAGTGCCCGCTAAGAAACCAAGATAGTCCAAGTGCCCGTTAGGTAACCTACATAGTCCAAGTGCCCGCTAGGTAACCTACATAGTCCAAGTTCCTGCTAGGTAACCTAGATAGTCCAAGTGCCCGTTACCTAACCTAGATAATCCAATTGCCCGCTATGCAACATACATAGTCCAAGTGCCCATTCGTTAACCTAGAAGTCCAAGTGCCCGCTAGGTAACCTACATAGTCCAAATGCCCGTTCGGTAACCTAGATAGTCCAAGTGCCCGCGAATTAACCTACATAGTCCAAGTGCCCACTAGGTAACCTAGATAGTGCAAGTGCCCGCTAGGTAACCTACATAGTCCAAGTACCCGCTAGTTAACCTAGATAGTCCAAGTGCCCTTTCGTTAACCTAGATAGTCCAAGTGCCCGCTAGGTAACCTACATAGTCCAAGTGCCCGCAAGGTAACCTACATAGCCCAAGTTCCAGCTATGTAACCTAGATAGTCCAAGGGCCCGCTAGTTAACCTACATAGTCCAAGTGCCCTGCTAGGTAAACTAGATAGTCCAAGTGCCCGCTAAGGAACCTACATAGTCCAAATGCACGCTAGTTAACACAGATAGTCGAAGTGCCCGCTAGTTAACCTAGAAAGTTGAAGTGCCGCTAGGTAACCTACATAGTGCAAGTGTCCCCTAGTTAACCTACATAGTCCAAGTGCCCGCTCGTTAACATAGATAGTCCAAGTGCCCGCTAGGGAACGTACATAGTCCAAGTGCCCGCTAGTTAACCTAGATAGTGCAAGTGCCCGGTAGTTAACCTACATAATCCAAGTGCCCGCTAGGTAACCTAGATAGTCTAAGGGCCCGCTAGTTATCCTACATAGTCCAAGTGCCCGGTAGTTAGCTTACATAGTTCAAGTGTCCGTAAGGAACATATATAGTCCAAGTGCCCGCTAGGGAACATACAGAGTCTAAGTGCCCCCTAGGGAACCTACGTAGTCCAAGTGCCCGCTAGGGAATCTACATAGTCCCAGGGTCCTCTAGTTAACGTAGATTGTCCAAGTGCCCGCTCTGGAACTAACATAGTCCAAGTGCCCGCTAGGGAATCTACATAGTCCAAGGGCTCGCTACTTAATGTAGATAGTCCAAGTGCCGCTAGTTAATCAACATAGTCCAAGGGCCCGCTAGTTAACCTACATAGTCCAAGTACTCGCTAGTTAACCTAGATCCTCCACGTGCCCGCTAGTTAACCTATATCGTCCAAGGGCCCGCTAGTTAACCTAGATAGTCCAAGTGCCCCCTAGTTAACCTACATACTCCAAGTGCCCGCTTGGTAATCTAGACAGTTCAAGTGACCACTAGGTTACCTACATAGTCCAAGTGCCCGTTCGTTAACCTACATAGTCCAAGTGCCCGCTAGGTAACCATTATACTCAAAATGCCCATTAGGGAAACTAATAGTCCACATGCCCGCTAGTTAACCTAGATAGTCCAAGTGCTCGCTAGTTAACATAGAGTGTCCAAGTGCCCGCTAGTTAACCTAGATAGACCAAGTGCCCGCTAGGGAACCTATCTAGTCCAAGTGCCCGATAGGGAACCTACATAGTCCAAGTGCCCGCTAGTTAACATAGATAGTCCAAGTACCCGCTAGGAAACGTACATAGTCCAAGTGCCCGCTAGGTAACGTACATACTCCAAGTGCCCGCTAAGTAACCTAGATAGTCCAAGTGCCTGCTAGGTAACCTAAATAGTCCAAGTGCCCGCTAGGTAACCTAGATAGTCCAATTGCCCGTTAGCTAACCTAGATAATCGAAGGGTCCGCTAGTTAACCTACATAGTCCAAGTGCCCGTTCGTTAACGTAGATAGGCCAAGTGCCAGCTAGGTAACCTAGACAGTCCAAGTGCCCGCTAGGTAACCTAGATAGTCCAAATGCCCGCTAGGGTATGTTCATAGTTCAATTGCCCGCTAGGAAACCTAGATTGTCCAAGTGTCCGCTAGTTAACCTACATAGTCCAAGTGCCCCCTAGGTAACCTAGATAGTCCAAGGTCCTGCTAGTTAACCTACATAGTCCAATGCCCGATAGGGAAACTACAAAGTCCAAGTGGCCCCTGAGGAACCTACATAGTCCAAGTGCCCGATAGGGAACCTACATATTCCAAGTGCCCGTTAGGGAACCTAGATAGTCCAAGTGCCCGTAGGGAACCTATATAGTCCAAGTGCCCTCTAGGGAACCTACATAGTCAAAGTGCCCGCTAGGGAATCTCCACTGTACAAGTGCCCACTAATTAACCTAGATAGTCCAAGTGCCCGCTAGTTAACCTAGATAGTCCAAGTACCCGCTAGTTAACCTTGATCATCCAAGTGCCCGCTAGATAAACTACATAGTCCAAGTGCCTGATAGGGAACCTACATCGTCCAAGTGCCCGCAGAGGAACCTATTTAGTCCAAGTGCCCGTTAGGGAACCTAGATAGTCCAAGTGCCCGTAGGGAACCTATATAGTCCAAGTGCCCTCTAGGGACCCTACATAGTCAAAGTGCCCGCTAGGGAACCTGCATTCTGCAAGTGCCCGCTAAGAAACCAAGATAGTCCCAGTGCCCGCTAGTTAACCTAGATAGTCCAAGTGCTTGCTAGGTAACCTACATAGTCCAAGTGCCCGCTAGTTAACCTAGATAGTCCAAGTGCCCGTTCGTTAACCTAGATAGTCCAAGTGCCCGCTAGGTAACCTAGCCAGTCCAAGTGCCTGCTAGGTAACTTACATAGTCCAAATGCCCGTTCGTTAACCTACATAGTCCAAGGGCCCACTATTTAACCTAGATCGTCCAAGTGTCTTTGGTTAACCTACATAGTCCAAGTGCCCGCAAGGTAACCTATATAGTCCAAGTTCCAGCTATGTAACCTAGATAGTCCAAGGGCCCGCTAGTTAACCTACATAGTCCAAGTGCCCGCTAGGTAAACTAGATAGTCCAAGTGCCCGCTAAGAAACCTACATAGTCCAAGTGCACACTGGTTAAACCAGATAGTCCAAGTGTCCGCTAGTTAACCTAGATAGTCCAAGTGCCGCTAGGTAACCTACATAGTGCAAGTGTCCCCTAGTTAACCTACATAGTCCAAGTGCCCGCTAGTTAACATAGATAGTCCAAGAGCCCGCTAGGGAACGTACATAGTCCAAGTGCCCGCTGGTTAACCTAGATAGTGCAAGTGCTTGTTAGGTAACCTACATAGTCCAAGTTCCCGCTAGGTAACCTAGATAGTCAAAGTGCCCGTTACCTAACCTAGACAATCCAATTGCCCGCTATGCAACATACATAGTCCAAGTGCCCATTCGTTAACCTAGAAGTCCAAGTGCCCGCTAGGTAACCTACATAGTCCAAATGCCCGTTCGGTAACCTAGATAGTCCAAGTGCCCGCGAATTAACCTACATAGTCCAACTGCCCACTAGGTAACCTAGATAGTGCAAGTGCCCGCTAGGTAACCTACATAGTCCAAGTGCCCGCTGGTTAACCTAGATAGTCCAAGTGCACGTTCATTAACCTAGATAGACCAAGTGCCCGCTAGGTAACCTAGACAGTCCATGTGCCTGCTAGGTAACTTACATAGTCCAAATGCCCATTCGTTAACCTACATAGTCCAAGGGCCCACTATTTAACCTACATCGTCCAAGTGTCTTTGGTTAACCTACATAGTCCAAGTGCCCGCAATGTAACCTATATAGTCCAAGTTCCAGCTATGTAACCTAGATAGTCCAAGGACCCGCTAGTTAACCTACATAGTCCAAGTGCCCGCTAGGTAAACTAGATAGTCCAAGTGCCCGCTAAGGAACCTACTTGTCCAAGTGCACGCTAGTTAACCCAGATAGTCCAAGTGCCCGCTAGTTAACCTAGATAGTCCAAGTGCCGCTAGGTAACCTACATAGTGCAAGTGTCCCCTAGTTAACCTACATAGTCCAAGTGCCCGCTAGTTAACATAGCTAGTCCAAGTGCCCACTAGGGAACGTACATAGTCCAAGTGCCCGCTAGGTAACCTAGATAGTGCAAGTGTCCCCTAGTTAACCTACATAGTCCAAGTGCCCGCTAGGTAACCTAGATAGTCTAAGGGCCTGCTAGTTAACCTACATAGTCCAAGTGCACATTAGTTAACTTACATAGTTCAAGTGTCCGTAAGGAACATATATACTCCAAGTGCCCGCTAGGGAACATACAGAGTCTAAGTGCCCGTTAGGGAACCTACGTAGTCCAAGTGCCCGCTAGGGAATCTACATAGGCCAAGGGCTCTCTAGTTAACGTAGATAGTCCAAGTGCCACTAGTTAATCTACATAGTTCAAGGGCCCGCTAGTTAACCTACATAGTCCAACTACCCGCTAGTTAACCTAGATCGTCCAAGTGTCCGCTAGTTAACCTACATAGTACAAGTGCCCGCTAGGGAACCTACATAGTCCAAGTGCCTGCTAGGGAACCTACATAGTCCAAGTGCCCACTCTGGAACATACATAGTCCAAGTGCCCGCTAGGGAATCTACATAGTCCAAGGGCCCGCTACTTAACATAGATAGTCCAAGTGCCGCTAGTTAATCAACATAGTCCAAGGGCCCGCTAGTTAATCTACATAGTCCAAGGGCCCGCTAGTTAACCTACATCGTCCAAGGGCCCGCTAGTTAACCTAGATAGTCCAAGTGCCCCCTAGTTAACCTACATACTCCAAGTGCCCGCTAGGTAACCTAGACAGTTCAAGTGACCACTAGGTTACCTACATAGTCCAAGTGCCTGCTAGGGAACCTACATAGTCCAAGTGCCCGCTCTGGAACATACATAGTCCAAGTGCCCGCCAGGGAATCTACATAGTCCAAGGGCCCGCTAGTTAACGAAGATACTCCAAGTGCCTCTAGTTAATCTACATAGTTTAAGGGCCCGCAAGTTAACCTACATAGTCCAAGTATCCGCTAGTCAACCTAGATCGTCCAAGTGACCGCTAGTTAACTTACATAGTCCAAGGGCCCGCTAGTTAACCTACATAGTCCAAGGGCCCGCTAGTTAACCTACATCGTCCAAGGGCCCGCTAGTTAACCTACGTAGTCCAAGTGCCCCCTAGTTAACCTACATACTCCAAGTGCCCGCTAGGTAACCTAGACAGTTCAAGTGACCACTAGGTTACCTACATAGTCCAAGTGCCCGTTCGTTAACCTACATAGTCCAAGTGCCCGCTAGGTAACCAATATACTCCAAATGCCCGCTAGGGACCCTAATAGTCCAAATACCCGCTAGTTAACCTAGATAATCCAAGTGCTTGCTAGTTAACATAGATAGTCCAAGTGCCCGCTAGTTAACCTAGATCGTCCAAGTGTATGCTAGTTAACCTACATAGTCCAAGTTCCCGTTAGGTAATCTAGATAGTACAAGTGCCCGCAAGGTAACCTACATAGTCCAAGTGCCCGCTAGGTAACCTACATAGTCCAAGTTCCTGCTAGGTAACCTAGATAGTCCAAGTGCCCGTTACCTAACCTAGATAATCCAATTGCCCGCTATGCAACATACATAGTCCAAGTGCCCATTCGTTAACCTAGAAGTCCAAGTGCCCGCTAGGTAACCTACATAGTCCAAATGCCCGTTCGGTAACCTAGATAGTCCAAGTGCCCGCGAATTAACCTACATAGTCCAAGTGCCCACTAGGTAACCTAGATAGTGCAAGTGCCCGCTAGGTAACCTACATAGTCCAAGTGCCCGCTAGTTAACCTAGATAGTCCAAGTGCCCTTTCGTTAACCTAGATAGTCCAAGTGCCCGCTAGGTAACCTAGACAGTCCAAGTGCCTGCTAGGTAACTTACATAGTCCAAATGCCCGTTCGTTAACCTACATAGTCCAAGGGCCCACTATTTAACCTAGATCGTCCAAGTGTCTTTGGTTAACCTACATAGTCCAAGTGCCCGCAAGGTAACCTACATAGCCCAAGTTCCAGCTATGTAACCTAGATAGTCCAAGGGCCCGCTAGTTAACCTACATAGTCCAAGTGCCCGCTAGGTAAACTAGATAGTCCAAGTGCCCGCTAAGGAACCTACATAGTCCAAATGCACGCTAGTTAACACGGATAGTCCAAGTGCCCGCTAGTTAACCTAGAAAGTTGAAGTGCCGCTAGGTAACCTACATAGTGCAAGTGTCCCCTAGTTAACCTACATAGTCCAAGTGCCCGCTAGTTAACATAGATAGTCCAAGTGCCCGCTAGGGAACGTACATAGTCCAAGTGCCCGCTAGTTAACCTAGATAGTGCAAGTGCCCGGTAGTTAACCTACATAATCCAAGTGCCCGCTAGGTAACCTAGATAGTCTAAGGGCCCGCTAGTTATCCTACATAGTCCAAGTGCCCGGTAGTTAGCTTACATAGTTCAAGTGTCCGTAAGGAACATATATAGTCCAAGTGCCCGCTAGGGAACATACAGAGTCTAAGTGCCCCCTAGGGAACCTACGTAGTCCAAGTGCCCGCTAGGGAATCTACATAGTCCAAGGGTCCTCTAGTTAACGTAGATTGTCCAAGTGCCCGCTCTGGAACTAACATAGTCCAAGTGCCCGCTAGGGAATCTACATAGTCCAAGGGCTCGCTACTTAATGTAGATAGTCCAAGTGCCGCTAGTTAATCAACATAGTCCAAGGGCCCGCTAGTTAACCTACATAGTCCAAGTACTCGCTAGTTAACCTAGATCCTCCACGTGCCCGCTAGTTAACCTACATCGTCCAAGGGCCCGCTAGTTAACCTAGATATTCCAAGTGCCCCCTAGTTAACCTACATACTCCAAGTGCCCGCTTGGTAATCTAGACAGTTCAAGTGACCACTAGGTTACCTACATAGTCCAAGTGCCCGTTCGTTAACCTACATAGTCCAAGTGCCCGCTAGGTAACCATTATACTCAAAATGCCCATTAGGGAAACTAATAGTCCAAATGCCCGCTAGTTAACCTAGATAGTCCAAGTGCTCGCTAGTTAACATAGAGAGTCCAAGTGCCCGCTAGTTAACCTAGATAGACCAAGTGCCCGCTAGGGAACCTATCTAGTCCAAGTGCCCGATAGGGAACCTACATAGTCCAAGTGCCCGCTAGTTAACATAGATAGTCCAAGTACACGCTAGGAAACGTACATAGTCCAAGTGCCCGCTAGGTAACGTACATACTCCAAGTGCCCGCTAAGTAACCTAGATAGTCCAAGTGCCCGCTAGTTAATCTACATAGTTCAAGGGACCGCTAGTTAACCTACATAGTCCAAGTGCCTGATAGGGAACCTACATAGTCCAAGTGCCCGCAGAGGAACCTACATAGTCCAAGTGCCCGATAGGGATCCTACATATTCCAAATTCCCGCTAGGTAACCTAGATAGTCCAAGTGTCGTTACCTAACCTAGATAATCCAATTGCCCGCTATGCAACATACATAGTCCAAGTGCCCATTGTTAACCTAGAAGTCCAAGTGCCCGCTAGGTAACCTACATAGTCCAAATGCCCGTTCGGTAACCTAGATAGTCCAAGTGCCCGCTAATTAACCTACATAGTCCAAGTGCCCGCTAGGTTACCTAGATAGTGCAAGTGCCCGCTAGGTAACCTACATAGTCCAAGTACTCACTAGTTAACCTAGATCGTCCAAGTGTCTTTTGTTAACCTACATAGTCCAAGTGCCCGCAATGTAACCTATATAGTCCAAGTTCCAGCTATGTAACCTAGATAGTTCATGGGCCCGCTAGTTAACCTACATAGTCCAAGTGCCCGCTAGGTAAACTAGATAGTCCAAGTGCCCGCTAAGGAACCTACATAGTCCAAGTGCACGCTAGTTAACCCAGATAGTCCAAATGCCCGCTAGTTAACCTAGATAGTCCAAGTGCCACTAGGTAACCTACATAGTGCAAGTGTCCACTAGTTAACCTACATAGTCCAAGTGCCCGCTAGATAACATAGATAGTCCAAGTGCCCGCTAGGGAACGTACATAGTCCAAGTGCCCGCTAGGTAACCTAGATAGGGCAAGTGCCCGGTAGTTAACCTACATAGTCCAAGTGCCCGCTAGGTAACCTGGATAGTCTAAGGGCCCGCTAGTTAACCTACATAGTCCAAGTGCCCGGTAGTTAACTTACATAGTTCAAGTGTCCGTAAGGAACATATATAATCCTAGTGCCCGCTAGGGAACATACAGAGTCTAAGTGCCCGCTAGGGAAACTACGTAGTCGAAGTGCCCGCTAGGGAATGTACATAGTCCAAGGGCCCGCTAGTTAACGTAGATAGTCCAAGTGCCGCTAGTTAATCTACATAGTATAAGGGCCCGCTAGTTAACCTACATAGTCCAAGTGCCTGATAGGGAACCTACATAGTCCAAGTGCCCGCAGAGGAACCTACATAGTCCAAGTGCCCGATAGGGAACCTACATATTCCAAGTGCCCGTTAGGGAACCTAGATAGTCCAAGTGCCCGTAGGGAACCTATATATTCCAAGTGCCCGCTAGGGAACCTACATAGTCAAAGTGCACGCTAGGGATCCTGCATTGTGCAAGTGCCCGCTAGTTAACCTAGATAGTCCAAGTGCCCGCTAGTTAACCTACATAGTCCAAGGTCAGCTAGTTAACCTAGATAGTCCAAGTGCCCGCTAGTTAACCTACATAGTCAAAGAACCCGCTAGTTAACCTAGATAGTCCAAGTGCCCGCTAGTTAACCTACATAGTCCTAGGGCCCGCTAGTTAACCTAGATATTCCAAGTGCCCGCTAGTTAACCTAGATCGTACAAGAGTCCGCTAGCTAACCTTCATAGTCCAAGTGCCTGCTAGGTAACCTAGATATTCCAAGTTCCTATTAGCTAACCTAGATAATCCAAGTGCCCGCTAGGTAACCTACATAGTCCAAGTGCCCTTTCGTTAACCTAGATAGTCCAAGTGCCCGCTAGGTAACCTACATAGTCCAAGTGCCCGCTATTAACCTACATAGTCCAATTGACCGCTAGGTAACCTAGATAGTCCAAGTGCCCGCTAGGTAACTTACATAGTCCAAATGCCCGCTAGGCAACCTAGATAGTCCATGTGCCCGTTCGTTAACCTAGATAGCCAAGTGCCCGCTAGGTAACCTAGAGAGTCCAAGTGTCTGCTAGGTAACCTACATAGTCCAAATGCCCGTGCGTTAACCTACATAGTCCAAGGGCCCACTAGTTAACCTAGATTGTCTAAGTGTCTTCTAGTTAACCTACATCGTCAAAATGCACGCTAGTTAACCTACATAGTCCAAGTGCCGCTAGGTAACCTACATAGTGCAAGTGTCCCCTAGTTAACCTACATAGTCCAAGTGGCCGGTAGTTAACATAGATAGTCCAAGTCCCCACTAGTTAACATAGATAGTCCAAGTGCCCGCTAGTTAACCTAGATAGTCCACGTGCCCGCTAGTTAATCTAGATAGTCCAAGTGCCCGCTAGTTAACCAGGATCATCAAAATGCCATCTAGTTAACTTACATAGTCCATAGGCCTGCTAGTTAACCTACATAGAGCAAGGGCCCGCTAGTTAACCTTGATAGTCTAAGTGCCCGCTAGTTAACCTACATAGTCCAAGTCCCGCTAGGTAACCTAGACAGTCCAAGTGACCATTAGGTTACCTACATAGTCCAAGTGCCCGTTCGTTAACCTATATATTCCAAGTGCCCGCTAGGTAACGTAGATAGCCCAAGTGCCCGCTAGGGAACGTACATAGTCCAAGTGCCCGCTTGGTAACCTAGATAGTCCAAGTGCCCGTTAGTTAACCAACATAGTCAGAGTGCCTCCTAGGTAAACTACATAGTCCAAGTGCCCACTAGGTAACCTAGACTGTCCAATTGCCCCCTAGTTAACCTAGACAGTCCAAGTACCCGATAGGGAACCTACATAGTCCAAGTGCTCGCTAGGTAACCTACATA
Source organism: Tenrec ecaudatus (assembly GCF_050624435.1). Lineage (NCBI taxonomy): Eukaryota > Metazoa > Chordata > Mammalia > Afrosoricida > Tenrecidae > Tenrec > Tenrec ecaudatus. Next base: position 372,333 of record NW_027459314.1, on the reverse strand, counting down.
GTCCAAGTGCTCGCTAGGCAACCTACATAGTCCAAGTGCAAGCTAGGTAACCTAGATAGTCCAATTGTCCGTTAGCTAACCTAGATAGTCGAAGTGTCCGCTAGTTAACCTACATAGTCCAAGTGCCCGTTCGTTAACGTAGATAGGCCAAGTGCCTGCTAGGTAACCTAGACAGTCCAAGTGCCCGCTGGTAACCTACATAGTCCAAGGGCCCGCTAGGTAACCTTGATAGTCCAAGTGTCTTCTAGTTAACCTACATAGTCCAAGTGCCCGCTAGGTAACCTACATAGTCCAAATGCCCACTAGGTAACCTAAATAATCCAAATGCCCGCTGGGAAACTATATAGTCCAAGTGCCCGCTAGTTAACCTAGATAGTCCAAGTGCCCGCTAGTAAACCTAGATAGTCCAAGGGCCCGCTAGTTAATCTAGATAGTCCAAGTGCCCGCTAGTTAACCTAGATAGTCCAAGTGCCCGATAGTTAACCTAGATCGTCTAAGTGCCTGCTAGTTAACCTAGATAATCCAAGTGCCCGCTAGTTAACCTACATAGTCCAAGGGCCCTCTTGTTAAACTAGATAGTCCAAGTGCCCGCTAGGGGACGTACATAGTCCAAGTGCCCGCTAGGTAACCTAGATAGTCCAAGTGCCTGCTAGTAAACCTAGATAGTCCAAGGGCCCGCTAGTTAATCTAGATAGTCCAAGTGCCCGCTAGTTAACCTAGATAGTCCAAGTGCCCGCTAGTTAACCTAGATAGTCCAAGTGCCCGCTAGTTAACCAGGATCATCAAAATGCCCTCTAGTTAACTTACATAGTCCAAAGGCCAGCTAGTTAACCTACATAGAGCAAGGGCCCACTAGTTAACCTTGATAGTCCATGTGCCCGCTAGTTAACCTACATAGTCCAAGTCCCCGCTAGATAACCTAGACAGTCCAAGTGACCATTAGGTTACCTACATAATCTAAGTGCCCGTTCGTTAACCTACATAGTCCAAGTGCCCGCTACGGAACGTAGATAGCCCAAGTGCCCGCTAGGGAACGTACATAGTCCACATGCCCGCTAGGTAACCTAGATAGTCCAAGTGCCCGCTAGTTAACCAACATAGTCCAAGTGCCTCCTAGGTAAACTACATAGTCCAAGTGCCCACTAGGTAACCTAGACTGTCCAATTGCCCCCTAGTTAACATAGCCAGTCCAAGTACCCGATAGGGAACCTACATAGTCCAAGTGCTCGCTAGGCAACCTACATAGTCCAAGTGCCCGCTAGGTAACCTAGATAGTCCAATTGCCCATTAGCTAACCTAGATAGTCGAAGTGTCCGCTAGTTAACCTACATAGTCCAAGTGCCCGTTCATTAACGTAGATAGGCCAAGTGCCTGCTAGGTAACCTAGACAGTCCAAGTGCCCGCTAGGTTACCTACATAGTCCAAGTGCACGTTTGTTAACCTAGATAGTCAAAGTGCCTGCTAGGTAACCTAAATAGTCCAAGTGCCCGCTAGGGAACCTACATAGTCCAAGTGCCCGCTAGGTAACCTAGATAGTCCAATTGCCCGTTAGCTAACCTAGATAATCGAAGTGTCCGCTAGTTAACGTACATATTCCAAGTGCCCGTTCGTTAACGTAGATAGGCCAAGTGCCTGCTAGGTAACCTCGACATTCCAAGTGCCCGCTAGGTTACCTACATAGTCCAAGTGCACGTTCGTTAACCTAGATAGTCCAAGTGCACGCCGGTAACCTACATAGTCCAAGGGCCCGCTAGGTAACCTTGATAGTCCAAGTGCCTTCTAGTTAACCTACATATTCCAAGTGCCCGCTAGGTAACCTACATAGTCCAAGTGCCCACTAGGTAACCTAAATAATCCAAATGCCCGCTAGGGAAACTACATAGTCAAAGTGCCCGCTAGGAAACCTGCATTGTGCAAGTGCCCGCTAGTTAAGCTAGATAGTCGAAGTGCCTGATAGTTAACCTACATAGTCCAAGGTCAGCTAGTTAACCTAGATAGTCCAAGTGCCCGCTAGTTAACCTACATAGTCCAAGGGCCCGCTAGTTAACCTAGATATTCCAAGTTCCCGCTAGTTAACCTAGATCGTCCAAGTGTATGCTAGTTAACCTACATAGTCCAAGTTCCCTTTAGGTAACCTACATAGTACAAGTGCCCGCAAGATAACCTACATAGTCCAAGTGCCCGCTAGGTAACCTAGATATTCCAAGTTCTTGTTAGCTAACCTAGATAATCCAAGTGCCCGCTATGTAACCTACATAGTCCAAGTGCCCTTTCGTTAACCTAGATAGTCCAAGTGCCCGCTAGGTAACCTACATAGTCCAAGGGCCCGCTAGGTAACCTATATAGTCCAAGTGCCCGCTAAGAAACCAAGATAGTCCAAGTGCCCGTTAGGTAACCTAGATAGTCCAAGTGCCTGCTAGGTAACCTACATAGTCCAAGTTCCCGCTAGGTAACCTAGATAGTCCAAGTGCCCGTTACCTAACCTAGATAATCTAATTCCCCGCTATGCAACATACATAGTCCAAGTGCCCATTCGTTAACCTAGAAGTCCAAGTGCCCGCTATGTAACCTACATAGTCCAAGTGCCCTTTCGTTAACCTAGATAGTCCAAGTGCCCGCTAGGTAACCTACATAGTCCAAGTGCCCGCTAGGTAACTTACATAGTCCAAATGCCCGCTAGGCAACCTAGATAGTCCAAGTGCCCGTTCGTTAACCTAGATAGCCAAGTGCCCGCTAGGTATCCTAGAGAGTCCAAGTGTCTGCTAGGTAACCTACATAGTCCAAATGCCCGTGCATTAACCTACATAGTCCAAGGGCCCACTAGTTAACCTAGATCGTCTAAGTGTCTTCTAGTTAACCTACATAGTCAAAATGCACGCTAGTTAACCTACATAGTCCAAGTGCCGCTAGGTAACCTACATAGTGCAAGTGTCCCCTAGTTAACCTACATAGTCCAAGTGGCCGGTAGTTAACATAGATAGTCCAAGTGCCCACTAGTTAACATAGATAGTCCAAGTGCCCGCTAGTTAACCTAGATAGTCCAAGTGCCCGCTAGTTAATCTAGATAGTCCAAGTGCCCGCTAGTTAACCAGGATCATCAAAATGCCATCTAGTTAACTTACATAGTCCATAGGCCTGCTAGTTAACCTACATAGAGCAAGGGCCCGCTAGTTAACCTTGATAGTCTAAGTGCCCGCTAGTTAACCTACATAGTCCAAGTCCCGCTAGGTAACCTAGACAGTCCAAGTGACCATTAGGTTACCTACATAGTCCAAGTGCCCGTTCGTTAACCTATATATTCCAAGTGCCCGCTAGGTAACGTAGATAGCCCAAGTGCCCGCTAGGGAACGTACATAGTCCAAGTGCCCGCTTGGTAACCTAGATAGTCCAAGTGCCCGTTAGTTAACCAACATAGTCCAAGTGCCTCCTAGGTAAACTACATAGTCCAAGTGCCCACTAGGTAACCTAGACTGTCCAATTGCCCCCTAGTTAACCTAGACAGTCCAAGTACCCGATAGGGAACCTACATAGTCCAAGTGCTCGCTAGGTAACCTACATAGTCCAAGTGCTCGCTAGGCAACCTACATAGTCCAAGTGCAAGCTAGGTAACCTAGATAGTCCAATTGTCCGTTAGCTAACCTAGATAGTCGAAGTGTCCGCTAGTTAACCTACATAGTCCAAGTGCCCGTTCGTTAACGTAGATAGGCCAAGTGCCTGCTAGGTAACCTAGACAGTCCAAGTGCCCGCTGGTAACCTACATAGTCCAAGGGCCCGCTAGGTAACCTTGATAGTCCAAGTGTCTTCTAGTTAACCTACATAGTCCAAGTGCCCGCTAGGTAACCTACATAGTCCAAATGCCCACTAGGTAACCTAAATAATCCAAATGCCCGCTGGGAAACTATATAGTCCAAGTGCCCGCTAGTTAACCTAGATAGTCCAAGTGCCCACTAGTAAACCTAGATAGTCCAAGGGCCCGCTAGTTAATCTAGATAGTCCAAGTGCCCGCTAGTTAACCTAGATCGTCTAAGTGCCTGCTAGTTAACCTAGATAATCCAAGTGCCCGCTAGTTAACCTACATAGTCCAAGGGCCCTCTTGTTAAACTAGATAGTCCAAGTGCCCGCTAGGGGACGTACATAGTCCAAGTGCCCGCTAGGTAACCTAGATAGTCCAAGTGCCCGCTAGTAAACCTAGATAGTCCAAGGGCCCGCTAGTTAATCTAGATAGTCCAAGTGCCCGCTAGTTAACCTAGATAGTCCAAGTGCCCGCTAGTTAACCTAGATAGTCCAAGTGCCCACTAGTTAACCAGGATCATCAAAATGCCCTCTAGTTAACTTACATAGTCCAAAGGCCAGCTAGTTAACCTACATAGAGCAAGGGCCCACTAGTTAACCTTGATAGTCCAAGTGCCCTCTAGTTAACCTACATAGTCCAAGTCCCCGCTAGATAACCTAGACAGTCCAAGTGACCATTAGGTTACCTACATAGTCCAAGTGCCCGTTCGTTAACCTACATAGTCCAAGTGCCCGCTAGGGAACGTAGATAGCCCAAGTGCCCGCTAGGGAACGTACATAGTCCACGTGCCCGCTAGGTAACCTAGATAGTCCAAGTGCCCGCTAGTTAACCAACATAGTCCAAGTGCCTCCTAGGTAAACTACATAGTCCAAGTGCCCACTAGGTAACCTAGACTGTCCAATTGCCCCCTAGTTAACATAGCCAGTCCAAGTACCCGATAGGGAACCTACATAGTCCAAGTGCTCGCTAGGCAACCTACATAGTCCAAGTGCCCGCTAGGGAACCTAGATAGTCCAATTGCCCATTAGCTAACCTAGATAGTCGAAGTGTCCGCTAGCTAACCTACATAGTCCAAGTGCCCGTTCATTAACGTAGATAGGCCAAGTGCCTGCTAGGTAACCTAGACAGTCCAAGTGCCCGCTAGGTTACCTACATAGTCCAAGTGCACGTTTGTTAACCTAGATAGTCAAAGTGCCTGCTAGGTAACCTAAATAGTCCAAGTGCCCGCTAGGGAACCTACATAGTCCAAGTGCCCGCTAGGTAACCTAGATAGTCCAATTGCCCGTTAGCTAACCTAGATAATCGAAGTGTCCGCTAGTTAACGTACATATTCCAAGTGCCCGTTCGTTAACGTTGATAGGCCAAGTGCACGCCGGTAACCTACATAGTCCAAGGGCCCGCTAGGTAACCTTGATAGTCCAAGTGCCTTCTAGTTAACCTATATATTCCAAGTGCCCGCTAGGTAACCTACATAGTCCAAGTGCCCACTAGGTAACCTAAATAATCCAAATGCCCGCTAGGGAAACTACATAGTCAAAGTGCCCGCTAGGGAACCTGCATTGTGCAAGTGCCCGCTAGTTAAGCTAGATAGTCGAAGTGCCTGTTAGTTAACCTACATAGTCCAAGGTCAGCTAGTTAACCTAGATAGTCCAAGTGCCCGCTAGTTAACCTACATAGTCCAAGGGCCCGCTAGTTAACCTAGATATTCCAAGTTCCCGCTAGTTAACCTAGATCGTCCAAGTGTATGCTAGTTAACCTACATAGTCCAAGTTCCCGTTAGGTAACCTACATAGTACAAGTGCCCGCAAGATAACCTACATAGTCTAAGTGCCCGCTAGGTAACCTAGATATTCCAAGTTCTTGTTAGCTAACCTAGATAATCCAAGTGCCCGCTATGTAACCTACATAGTCCAAGTGCCCTTTCGTTAACCTAGATAGTCCAAGTGCCCGCTAGGTAACCTACATAGTCCAAGGGCCCGCTAGGTAACCTATATAGTCCAAGTGCCCGCTAAGAAACCAAGATAGTCCAAGTGCCCGTTAGGTAACCTAGATAGTCCAAGTGCCTGCTAGGTAACCTACATAGTCCAAGTTCCCGCTAGGTAACCTAGATAGTCCAAGTGCCCGTTACCTAACCTAGATAATCTAATTCCCCGCTATGCAACATACATAGTCCAAGTGCCCATTCGTTAACCTAGAAGTCCAAGTGCCCGCTATGTAACCTACATAGTCCAAGTGCCCTTTCGTTAACCTAGATAGTCCAAGTGCCCGCTAGGTAACCTACATAGTCCAAGGGCCCGCTAGGTAACCTATATAGTCCAAGTACCCGCTAAGAAACCAAGATAGTCCAAGTGCCCGTTAGGTAACCTAGATAGTCCAAGTGCCCGTTCGTTAACCTAGATAGTCCAAGTGCCCGCTAGGTAACCTAGACAGTCCAAGTGCCTGCTAGGTAACTTACATAGTCCAAATGCCCGTTCGTTAACCTACATAGTCCAAGGGCCCACTATTTAACCAAGATCGTCCAAGTGTCTTTGGTTAACCTACATAGTCCAAGTGCCCGCAAGGTAACCTAGATAGTCCATGTTCCAGCTATGTAACCTAGATAGTCCAAGGGCCCGCTAGTTAACCTACATAGTCCAAGTGCCCTCTAGGTAAACTAGATAGTCCAAGTGCCCGCTAAGGAACCTACATAGTCCAAGTGCACGCTAGTTAACCCAGATAGTCCAAGTGCCCGCTAGTTAACCTAGATAGTCCAAGTGCCACTAGGTAACCTACATAGTGCAAGTGTCCCCTAGTTAACCTACATAGCCCAAGTGCCCGCCTGTTAACATAGATAGTCCAAGTGCCCGCTAGGGAACGTACATAGTCCAAGTGCCCGATAGGTATCCTAGATAGTGCAAGTGCCCGGTAGTTAACCTACATAGTCCAATTGACCGCTAGGTAACCTAGATAGTCTAAGGGCCCGCTACTTATCCTACATAGTCCAAGTGCCCGGTAGTTAACTTACAGAGTTCAAGTGTCTGTAAGGAACATATATAGTCCAAGTGCCCGCTAGGGAACATACAGAGTCTAAGTGCCCGCTAGGTAACCTATGTAGTCCAAGTCCCCGCTAGGGAATCTACATAGTCCAAGGGCCCTCTAGTTAACGTAGATAGTCCAAGTGCCGCTAGTTAATCTACATAGTTCAAGGGCCCGCTAGTTAACCTACATAGTCCAACTACCCGCTAGTTAACCTAGATCGTCCAAGTGTCCGCTAGTTAACCTATATAGTCCAAGTGCCCGCTAGGGAACCTACATAGTCCAAGTGCCTGCTAGGGAACCTACATAGTCCAAGTGCCCGCACTGGAACATACATAGTCCAAGTGCCCGCTAGGGACTCTACATAGTCCAAGGGCCAGCTACTTAACGTAGATAGTCCAAGTGCCGCTAGTTAATCAACATAGTCCAAGGGCCTGCTAGTTAACCTACATAGTCCAAGGGCCCGCTAGTTAACCTACATCGTCCAAGGGCCTGCTAGTTAACCTAGAAGTCCAAGTGACCCCTAGTTAACCTACATACGCCAAGTGCCCGCTAGGTAACCTAGACAGTTCAAGTGACCATTAGGTTACCTACATAGTCCAAGTGCCCGTTCGTTAACCTACATAGTCCAAGTTCCCGCTAGTTAACCTAGATATTCCAAGTGCCCGCTAGTTAACCTAGAACGTCCAAGTGTACGCTAGTTAACCTACATAGTCCAAGTTCCCGTTAGGTAACCTACATAGTCCAAGTGCCCGCTAGTTAACCTAGATAGTCCAAGTGCCGCTAGGTAACCTACATAGTGCAAGTGTCCCCTAGTTAACCTACATAGTCCAAGTGCCTGCTAGTTAACATAGATAGTCCAAGTGCCCGCTAGGGGACGTACATAGTCCAAGTGCCCGCTAGGTAACCTAGATAGTGCAAATGCCCGGTAGTTAACCTACATAGTCCAAGTGCCCGCTAGGTAACCTAGATAGTCTAAGGGCCCGCTAGTTAACCTACATAGTCCAAGTGCCCGGTAGTTAACTTACATATTTCAAGTGTCCGTAAGGAACATATATAGTCCAAGTGCCCGCTAGGGAACATACAGAGTCTAAGTGCCCGCTAGGGAACCTACGTTGTCCAAGTCCCCGCTAGGGAATCTACATAGTCCAAGGGCCCTCTAGTTAACGTAGATACTCCAAGTGCCGCTAGTTAATCTACATAGTTCAAGGGCCCGCTAGTTAAGCTACATAGTCCAACTATCCGCTAGTTAACCTAGATCGTTCAAGTGTCCGCTAGTTAACCTACATAGTCCAAGTGCCTGCTAGGGAACTTACATAGTCCAAGTGCCCGCTCTGGAACATACATAGTCCAAGTGCCCGCTAGGGAATCTACATAGTCCAAGGGCCCGCTACTTAACCTACATAGTCCAAGGGCCCGCTAGTTAACCTACATCGTCCAAGGGCCCGCTAGTTAACCTAGATAGTCCAATGCCCCCTAGTTAACCTACATACTCCAAGTGCCCGCTAGGTAACCTAGACAGTTCAAGTGACCACTAGGTTACCTACATAGTCTAAGTGCCCGTTCGTTAACCTACATAGTTTAAGTGCCCGCTAGGTAACCAATATACCCCAAATGCCCGCTAGGGACCCTAATAGTCCAAATGCCCGCTAATTAACCTAGATAGTCCAAGTGCTCGCTAGTTAACATAGATAGTCCAAGTGCCCGCTAGTTAAACTAGATAGACCAAGTGCCCGCTAGGGAACTTATCTAGTCCAAGTGCCCGATAGGGAACCTACATAGTCCAAGTGCCCGCTAGTTAACATAGATAGTCCAAATACCCGCTAGGAAACGTACATAGTCCAAGTGCCCGCTAGGTAACGTACATAGTCCAAGTGCCCGCTTGGTAACCTAGATAGTCCAAATGCCCGCTAGGGAACCCACATAGTCCAAGTGCACGTTAGGTAACCTAGATAGTCCAAATGCCCGCTAAGGAATCTACCTAGTCCAAGTGCCCGATAGGGAACTTACATAGTCCAAGGGCCCGCTAGGGAACCTACATAGTCAAAGTGCCCGTTAGTTAACCTAGATGGTCTAAGTGCCCGCTAGTTAACCTAGATATTCCAAGTGCCCCCTAGTTAACCTACATAGTCCAAGGGTCCACTAGTTAACCTAGATAGTCCAAATGCCTGCTAGGGGATGTACATAGTCCAAGTGCCCGCTAGGTAACCTACATAGTCCAAGTGCCCACTAGGTAACCTAAATAATCCAAATGCCCGCTAGGGTAACTACATAGTCCAAGTGCCCGCTAGTTAACCTAGATAGTCCAAGTGCCCGGTAGTAAACCTAGATAGTCCAAGGGCCCGCTAGTTAATCTAGATAGTCCAAGTGCCCGCTAATTATCCTAGATAGTCCAAGTGCCCGCTAGTTAACCTAGATAGTCCAAGGGCCCGCTAGTTAACCTACATGGTCAAAGTGCCCTTAGGGAACCTATATAGTCCAAGTGCCCGCTAGGGAACCTACATAGTCAAATTGTCCGCTAGAGAACCTGCATTGTACAAGTGCCCGCTAATCAACCTAGATAGTCCAAGTGCCCGCTAGGTAACCTAGACAGTCCAAGTGTCTGCTAGGTAACCTACATAGTCCGAATGCCCGTTCGTTAACCTACATAGTCCAAGTGCCCGCTAGGTAACCTAGATAGTCTAAGGGCCCGCTAGTTAACCTACATAGTCCCAGTGCCCGGTAGTTAACTCACATAGTTCAAGTGTCCGTAAGGAACATATATAGTCCAAGTGCCCGCTAGGGAACATACGGAGTCTAAGTGCCCGCTAGGGAACCTACGTAGTCCAAGTGCCCGCTAGGGAATCTACATAGTCCAAGGGCCCGCTAGTTAACGTAGATAGTCCAAGTGCCCGCTCTGGAACATACATAGTCCAAGTGCCCGCTAGGGAATCTACATAGTCCAAGGGCCCGCTACTTAATGTAGATAGTCCATGTGCCGCTAGTTAATCAACATAGTCCAAGGGCCCGCTAGTTAACCTACATAGTCCAAGGACCCTCTAGTTAACCTAGATCGTCCAAGTGCCCGCTAGTTAACCTAGATAGTCCAAGTGCCCCCTAGTTAACCTACATACTCCAAGTGCCCGCTAGGTAACCTAGACAGTTCAAGTGACCACTAGGTTACCTACATAGTCCAAGTGCCCCGTAGGTAAACTAGATAGTCCAAGTGCCCTCTAAGGAACCTACATAGTCCAAGTGCACGCTAGTTAACCCAGATAGTCCAAGTGCCCGCTAGTTAACCTAGATAGTCCACGTGCCGCTAGGTAACCTACATAGTGCAAGTGTCCCCTAGTTAACCTACATAGTCCAAGTGCCCTCTAGTTAACATAGATAGTCCAAGTGCCCGCTAGGGAACGTACATATTCCAAGTGCCCGCTAGGTAACCTATATAGTGCAAGTGCCCGCTAGTTAACCTACATAGTCCAAGTGCCCGCTAGGTCACCTAGATAGTCTAAGGGCCCGCTAGTTAACCTACATAGTCCAAGTGCCCGGTAGTTAACTCACATAGTTCAAGTGTTCGTAAGGAACATATATAGTCCAAGTGCCCGCTAGGGAACATACGGAGTCTAAGTGCCCGCTAGGGAACCTACGTAGTCCAAGTGCCCGCTAGGGAATCTACATAGTCCAAGGGCCCGTTAGTTAACGTAGATAGTCCAAGTGCCCGCTCTGGAACATACATAGTCCAAGTGCCCGCTAGGGAATCTACATAGTCCAAGGGCCCGCTACTTAATGTAGATAGTCCATGTGCCGCTAGTTAATCAACATAGTCCAAGGGCCCGCTAGTTAACCTACATAGTCCAAGGGCCCGCTAGTTAACCTACATCGTCCAAGGGCCCGCTAGTTAACCTAGATAGTCCAAGTGCCCCCTAGTTAACCTACATACTCCAAGTGCCCGCTAGGTAACCTAGACAGTTCAAGTGACCACTAGGTTACCTACATAGTCCAAGTGCCCGTTCGTTAACCTACATAGTCCAAGTGCCCGCTAGGTAACCAATATACTCCAAGTGCCCGCTAGGTAACCAATATACTCCAAATGACCGCTAGGGACCCTAATAGTCCAAATGCCCGCTAGTTAACCTAGATAGTCAAAGTGCTCGCTAGTTAACATAGATAGTCCAAGTGCCCGCTAGTTAACCTAGATAGACCCAGTGCCCGCTAGGGAACCTATCTAGTCCAAGTGCCCGATAGGGAACCTACATTGTCCAAGTGCCCGCTAGTTAACATAGATAGTCCAAGTATCCGCTTGGTAACCTAGATAGTCCAACAGCCCGGTAGGTAACCTACATACTCCAAGTACCCGCTAGGTAACGTAGATAGTTCAAGTGACAGCTAGGTAACCTAGATAGTCCAAGTGCCTCTAGGTAACCTACATAGTGCAAGTGTCCCCTAGTTAACCTACATAGTCCAAGTGCCTGATAGTTAACATAGATAGTCCAAGTGCCCGCTAGGGAACGTACATAGTCCAAGTGCCCGCTAGGTAACCTAGATAGTGCAAGTGCCCGGTAGTTAACCTACATAGTCCAAGTGCCCGCTAGGTAACCTAGATAGTCTAAGGGCCCGCTAGTTAACCTACATAGTCCAAGTGCCCAGTAGTTAACTTACATAGTTCAAGTGTCTGTAAGGAACATATATAGTCCAAGTGCCCGCTAGGGAACATACGGAGTCTAAGTGCCCGCTAGTGAACCTACTTAGTCCAAGTCCCCGCTAGGGAATCTACATAGTCCAAGGGCCCTCTAGTTAACGTAGATAGTCCAAGTGCCGCTAGTTAATCTACATAGATCAAGGGCCCGATAGTTAACCTACATTGTCCAACTACCCGCTAGTTAACCTAGATCGTCCAAGTGTCCGCTAGTTAACCTATATAGTACAAGTGCCCGCTAGGGAACCTACATAGTCCAAGTGCCTGCTAGGGAACCTACATAGTCCAAGTGCCCGCTCTGGAACATTCATAGTCCAAGTGCCCGCTAGGGAATCTCCATAGTCCAAGGGCCCGCTACTTAACGTAGATAGTCCAAGTTCCGCTAGTTAATCAACATAGTCCAAGGGCCCGCTAGTTAACCTACATAGTCCAAGGGCCCGCTAGTTAACCTACATCATCCAAGTGCCCGCTAGTTAACCTAGATAGTCCAAGTGCCCGCTAGTTAACCTAGATCGTCTAAGTGCCCGCTAGTTAACCCAGATAATCCAAGTGCCCGCTAATTAACCTACATAGTTCAAGGGCCCTCTAGTTAACCTAGATAGTCCAAGTGCCCGCTAGGGGACGTACATAGTCCAAGTGCCCGCTAGGTAACCTAGATAGTCCAAGTGCCCGCTAGGGTATGTACATAGTTCAATTGCCCGCTGGGTAACCTAGATTGTCCAAGTGTCCGCTAGTTAACCTACATAGTCCAAGTGGCCCCTAGGTAACCTAGATAGTCCAAAGTCCTGCTAGTTAACCTACATAGTCCAATGCCCGATAGGGTACCTACAAAGTCCAAGTGCCCGCTGAGGAACCTACATAGACCAAGTGCCCGATAGGGAACCTTCATATTCCAAGTGCCCGTTAGGGAACCTAGATAGTCCAAGTGCCCGCAGGGAACCTATATAATCCAAGTGCCCGCTAGGGAACCTACATAGTCAAATTGCCCGCTAGGGAACCTGCATTGTACAAGTGCCCGCTAATTAACCTAGATAGTCCAAGTGCCCGCTAGTTAACCTAGATAGTCCAAGTGCCCGCTAGTTAACCTAGATCATCCAAGTGCCCGCTAGTTAACCTACATAGTCCTAGTGCCTGATAGGGAACCTACATAGTCCAATTGCCCGCAGAGGAACCTACATAGTCCAAGTGCCCGTTAGGGAACCTAGATAGTCCAAGTGCCCGTAGGGAACCTATATAGTCCAAGTGCCCGCTAGGGAACCTATATAGTCAAAGTGCCCGCTAGGGAACCTGTATTGTGCAAGTTCCCGCTAGTTAACCTAGATAGTCCAAGTGCCCGCTAGTTAACCTAGATAGTCGAAGTGCCGGATAGTTAACCTACATAGTCCAAGGTCAGCTAGTTAACCTAGATAGTCCAAGTGCCCGCTAGTTAACCTACATAGTCCAAGAACCTGCTAGTTAACCTAGATAGTCCCATTGCCCGCTAGTTAACCTACATAGTCCAAGGGCCCGCTAGTTAACCTAGATATTCCAAGTGCCCGCTAGTTAACCTAGAACGTCCAAGTGTACGCTAGTTAACCTACATAGTCCACGTTCCCGTTAGGTAACCTAGATAGTACAAGTGCCCGCAAGGTAACCTACATAGTCCAAGTGCCCACTAGGTAACCTAGATATTCCAAGTTCCTGTTAGTTAACCTAGATAATCCAAGTGCCCGCTAGGTAACCTACATAGTCCAAGTGCCCTTTCGTTAACCTAGATAGGCCAAGTGCCCGCTAGGTAACCTACATAGTCCAAGTGCACGCTAGGTACCCTAGATAGTGCAAGTGCCCGCTAGGTAACCTACATAGTCCAAGTGCCCGCTAGTTAACCTATATAGTCCAAGTGCCCGTTCGTTAACCTAGATAGTCCAAGTGCCTGCTAGGTAACCTAGACAGTCCAAGTGCCTGCTAGGTAACTTACATAGTCCAAATGCTGTTCGTTAACCTACATAGTCCAATGGCCCACTATTTAACCTAGATCGTCCAAGTGTCTTTGGTTAACCTACATAGTCCAAGTGCCCGCAAGGTAACCTATATAGTCCAAGTTCCAGCTATGTAACCTAGATAGTCCAAGGGCCCGCTAGTTAACTTACGTAGTCCAAGTGCCCGCTAGGTAAACTAGATAGTCCAAGTGCCCGCTAAGGAACCTACATAGTCCAAGTGCACGCTAGTTAACCCAGATAGTCCAAGTGCCCGCTAGTTAACCTAGATAGTCCAAGTGCCACTAGGTAACCTACATAGTGCAAGTGTCCCCTAGTTAACCTACATAGCCCAAGTGCCCGCCTGTTAACATAGATAGTACAAGTGCCCGCTAGGGAACGTACATAGTCCAAGTGCCCGATAGGTATCCTAGATAGTGCAAGTGCCCGGTAGTTAACCTACATAGTCCAAGTGCCCGCAAGGTAACCTATATAGTCCAAGTTCCAGCTATGTAACCTAGATAGTCCAAGGGCCCGCTAGTTAACTTACGTAGTCCAAGTGCCCGCTAGGTAAACTAGATAGTCCAAGTGCCCGCTAAGGAACCTACATAGTCCAAGTGCCCACTAGGTAACCTAGATAGTCTAAGGGCCCGCTAGTTAACCTACATAGTCCAAGTGCCTGGTAGTTAACTCACATAGTTCAAGTGTCCGTAAGGAACATATATAGTCCAAGTGCCCGCTAGGGAACATACGGAGTCTAAGTGCCCGCTAGGGAACCTACGTAGTCCAAGTGCCCGCTAGGGAATCTACATAGTCCAAGGGCCCGCTAGTTAACGTAAATAGTCCAAGTGCCCGCTCTGGAACATACATAGTCCAAGTGCCCGCTAGGGAATCTACATAGTCCAAGGGCCCGCTACTTAATGTAGATAGTCCATGTGCCGCTAGTTAATCAACATAGTCCAAGGGCCCGCTAGTTAACCTACGTAGTCCAAACACCCTCTAGTTAACCTAGATCGTCCAAGTGCCCGCTAGTTAACCTACATAGTCCAAGGGCCCGCTAGTTAACCTACATAGTCCAAGGGCCCGCTAGTTAACCAACATCGTCCAAGGGCCCGCTAGTTAACCTAGATAGTCCAAGTGCCCCCTAGTTAACCTACATACTCCAAGTGCCCGCTAGGTAACCTAGACAGTTCAAGTGACCACTAGGTTACCTACATAGTCCAAGTGCCCCGTAGGTAAACTAGATAGTCCAAGTGCCCTCTAAGGAACCTACATAGTCCAAGTGCACGCTAGTTAACCCAGATAGTCCAAGTGCCCGCTAGTTAACCTAGATAGTCCACGTGCCGCTAGGTAACCTACATAGTGCAAGTGTCCCCTAGTTAACCTACATAGTCCAAGTGCCCTCTTGTTAACATAGATAGTCCAAGTGCCCGCTAGGGAACGTACATAGTCCAAGTGCCCGGTAGGTAACCTAGATAGTGCAAGTGCCCGCTAGTTAACCTACATAGTCCAAGTGCCCGCTAGGTCACCTAGATAGTCTAAGGGCCCGCTAGTTAACCTACATAGTCCAAGTGCCCGGTAGTTAACTCACATAGTTCAAGTGTCCGTAAGGAACATATATAGTCCAAGTGCCCGCTAGGGAACATACGGAGTCTAAGTGCCCGCTAGGGAACCTACGTAGTCCAAGTGCCCGCTAGGGAATCTACATAGTCCAAGGGCCCGTTAGTTAACGTAGATAGTCCAAGTGCCCGCTCTGGAACATACATAGTCCAAGTGCCCGCTAGGGAATCTACATAGTCCAAGGGCCCGCTACTTAATGTAGATAGTCCATGTGCCGCTAGTTAATCAACATAGTCCAAGGGCCCGCTAGTTAACCTACATAGTCCAAGGGCCCGCTAGTTAACCAACATCGTCCAAGGGCCCGCTAGTTAACCTAGATAGTCCAAGTGCCCCCTAGTTAACCTACATACTCCAAGTGCCCGCTAGGTAACCTAGACAGTTCAAGTGACCACTAGGTTACCTACATAGTCCAAGTGCCCGTTCGTTAACCTACATAGTCCAAGTGCCCGCTAGGTAACCAATATACTCCAAGTGCCCGCTAGGTAACCAATATACTCCAAATGACCGCTAGGGACCCTAATAGTCCAAATGCCCGCTAGTTAACCTAGATAGTCCAAGTGCTCGCTAGTTAACATAGATAGTCCAAGTGCCCGCTAGTTAACCTAGATAGACCCAGTGCCCGCTAGGGAACCTATCTAGTCCAAATGCCCGATAGGGAACCTACATTGTCCAAGTGCCCGCTAGTTAACATAGATAGTCCAAGTATCCGCTTGGTAACCTAGATAGTCCAACAGCCCGGTAGGTAACCTACATACTCCAAGTACCCGCTAGGTAACGTAGATAGTTCAAGTGACAGCTAGGTAACCTAGATAGTCCAAGTGCCTCTAGGTAACCTACATAGTGGAAGTGTCCCCTAGTTAACCTACATAGTCCAAGTGCCTGATAGTTAACATAGATAGTCCAAGTGCCCGCTAGGGAACGTACATAGTCCAAGTGCCTGCTAGGTAACCTAGATAGTGCAAGTGCCCGGTAGTTAACCTACATAGTCCAAGTGCCCGCTAGGTAACCTAGATAGTCTAAGGGCCCGCTAGTTAACCTACATAGTCCAAGTGCCCAGTAGTTAACTTACATAGTTCAAGTGTCTGTAAGGAACATATATAGTCCAAGTGCCCGCTAGGGAACATACAGAGTCTAAGTGCCCGCTAGTGAACCTACTTAGTCCAAGTCCCCGCTAGGGAATCTACATAGTCCAAGGGCCCTCTAGTTAACGTAGATAGTCCAAGTGCCGCTAGTTAATCTACATAGATCAAGGGCCCGATAGTTAACCTACATTGTCCAACTACCCGCTAGTTAACCTAGATCGTCCAAGTGTCCGCTAGTTAACCTATATAGTACAAGTGCCCGCTAGGGAACCTACATAGTCCAAGTGCCTGCTAGGGAACCTACATAGTCCAAGTGCCCGCTCTGGAACATACATAGTCCAAGTGCCCGCTAGGGAATCTCCATAGTCCAAGGGCCCGCTACTTAACGGAGATAGTCCAAGTTCCGCTAGTTAATCAACATAGTCCAAGGGCCCGCTAGTTAACCTACATAGTGCAAGGGCCCGCTAGTTAACCTACATCGTCCAAGTGCCCGCTAGTTAACCTAGATAGTCCAAGTGCCCGCTAGTTAACCTAGATCGTCTAAGTGCCCGCTAGTTAACCCAGATAATCCAAGTGCCCGCTAATTAACCTACATAGTTCAAGGGCCCTCTAGTTAACCTAGATAGTCCAAGTGCCCGCTAGGGGACGTACATAGTCCAAGTGCCCGCTAGGTAACCTAGATTGTCCAAGTGTCCGCTAGTTAACCTACATAGTCCAAGTGGCCCCTAGGTAACCTAGATAGTCCAAAGTCCTGCTAGTTAACCTACATAGTCCAATGCCCGATAGGGTACCTACAAAGTCCAAGTGCCCGCTGAGGAACCTACATAGACCAAGTGCCCGATAGGGAACCTTCATATTCCAAGTGCCCGTTAGGGAACCTAGATAGTCCAAGTGCCCGCAGGGAACCTATATAGTCCAAGTGCCCGCTAGGGAACCTACATAGTCAAAGTGCCCGCTAGGGAACCTGCATTGTACAAGTGCCCGCTAATTAACTTAGATAGTCCAAGTGCCCGCTAGTTAACCTAGATAGTCCAAGTGCCCGCTAGTTAACCTAGATCATCCAAGTGCCCGCTAGTTAACCTACATAGTCCTAGTGCCTAATAGGGAACCTACATAGTCCAATTGCCCGCAGAGGAACCTACATAGTCCAAGTGCCCGTTAGGGAACCTAGATAGTCCAAGTGCCCGTAGGGAACCTATATAGTCCAAGTGCCCGCTAGGGAACCTATATAGTCAAAGTGCCCGCTAGGGAACCTGTATTGTGCAAGTTCCCGCTAGTTAAGCTAGATAGTCCAAGTGCCCGCTAGTTAACCTAGATAGTCGAAGTGCCGGATAGTTAACCTACATAGTCCAAGGTCAGCTAGTTAACCTAGATAGTCCAAGTGCCCGCTAGTTAACCTACATAGTCCAAGAACCTGCTAGTTAACCTAGATAGTCCCATTGCCCGCTAGTTAACCTACATAGTCCAAGGGCCCGCTAGTTAACCTAGATATTCCAAGTGCCCGCTAGTTAACCTAGAACGTCCAAGTGTACGCTAGTTAACCTACATAGTCCACGTTCCCGTTAGGTAACCTAGATAGTACAAGTGCCCGCAAGGTAACCTACATAGTCCAAGTGCCCACTAGGTAACCTAGATATTCCAAGTTCCTGTTAGTTAACCTAGATAATCCAAGTGCCCGCTAGGTAACCTACATAGTCCAAGTGCCCTTTCGTTAACCTAGATAGGCCAAGTGCCCGCTAGGTAACCTACATAGTCCAAGTGCACGCTAGGTACCCTAGATAGTGCAAGTGCCCGCTAGGTAACCTACATAGTCCAAGTGCCCGCTAGTTAACCTATATAGTCCAAGTGCCCGTTCGTTAACCTAGATAGTCCAAGTGCCTGCTAGGTAACCTAGACAGTCCAAGTGCCTGCTAGGTAACTTACATAGTCCAAATGCTGTTCGTTAACCTACATAGTCCAATGGCCCACTATTTAACCTAGATCGTCCAAGTGTCTTTGGTTAACCTACATAGTCCAAGTGCCCGCAAGGTAACCTATATAGTCCAAGTTCCAGCTATGTAACCTAGATAGTCCAAGGGCCCGCTAGTTAACTTACGTAGTCCAAGTGCCCGCTAGGTAAACTAGATAGTCCAAGTGCCCGCTAAGGAACCTACATAGTCCAAGTGCACGCTAGTTAACCCAGATAGTCCAAGTGCCCGCTAGTTAACCTAGATAGTCCAAGTGCCACTAGGTAACCTACATAGTGCAAGTGTCCCCTAGTTAACCTACATAGCCCAAGTGCCCGCCTGTTAACATAGATAGTACAAGTGCCCGCTAGGGAACGTACATAGTCCAAGTGCCCGATAGGTATCCTAGATAGTGCAAGTGCCCGGTAGTTAACCTACATAGTCCAAGTGCCCGCAAGGTAACCTATATAGTCCAAGTTCCAGCTATGTAACCTAGATAGTCCAAGGGCCCGCTAGTTAACTTACGTAGTCCAAGTGCCCGCTAGGTAAACTAGATAGTCCAAGTGCCCGCTAAGGAACCTACATAGTCCAAGTGCCCACTAGGTAACCTAGATAGTCTAAGGGCCCGCTAGTTAACCTACATAGTCCAAGTGCCCGGTAGTTAACTCACATAGTTCAAGTGTCCGTAAGGAACATATATAGTCCAAGTGCCCGCTAGGGAACATACGGAGTCTAAGTGCCCGCTAGGGAACCTACGTAGTCCAAGTGCCCGCTAGGGAATCTACATAGTCCAAGGGCCCGTTAGTTAACGTAGATAGTCCAAGTGCCCGCTCTGGAACATACATAGTCCAAGTGCCCGCTAGGGAATCTACATAGTCCAAGGGCCCGCTACTTAATGTAGATAGTCCATGTGCCGCTAGTTAATCAACATAGTCCAAGGGCCCGCTAGTTAACCTACATAGTCCAAGGGCCCGCTAGTTAACCAACATCGTCCAAGGGCCCGCTAGTTAACCTAGATAGTGCAAGTGCCCCCTAGTTAACCTACATACTCCAAGTGCCCGCTAGGTAACCTAGACAGTTCAAGTGACCACTAGGTTACCTACATAGTCCAAGTGCCCGTTCGTTAACCTACATAGTCCAAGTGCCCGCTAGGTAACCAATATACTCCAAGTGCCCGCTAGGTAACCAATATACTCCAAATGACCGCTAGGGACCCTAATAGTCCAAATGCCCGCTAGTTAACCTAGATAGTCCAAGTGCTCGCTAGTTAACATAGATAGTCCAAGTGCCCGCTAGTTAACCTAGATAGACCCAGTGCCCGCTAGGGAACCTATCTAGTCCAAATGCCCGATAGGGAACCTACATTGTCCAAGTGCCCGCTAGTTAACATAGATAGTCCAAGTATCCGCTTGGTAACCTAGATAGTCCAACAGCCCGGTAGGTAACCTACATACTCCAAGTACCCGCTAGGTAACGTAGATAGTTCAAGTGACAGCTAGGTAACCTAGATAGTCCAAGTGCCTCTAGGTAACCTACATAGTGGAAGTGTCCCCTAGTTAACCTACATAGTCCAAGTGCCTGATAGTTAACATAGATAGTCCAAGTGCCCGCTAGGGAACGTACATAGTCCAAGTGCCCGCTAGGTAACCTAGATAGTGCAAGTGCCCGGTAGTTAACCTACATAGTCCAAGTGCCCGCTAGGTAACCTAGATAGTCTAAGGGCCCGCTAGTTAACCTACATAGTCCAAGTGCCCAGTAGTTAACTTACATAGTTCAAGTGTCTGTAAGGAACATATATAGTCCAAGTGCCCGCTAGGGAACATACAGAGTCTAAGTGCCCGCTAGTGAACCTACTTAGTCCAAGTCCCCGCTAGGGAATCTACATAGTCCAAGGGCCCTCTAGTTAACGTAGATAGTCCAAGTGCCGCTAGTTAATCTACATAGATCAAGGGCCCGATAGTTAACCTACATTGTCCAACTACCCGCTAGTTAACCTAGATCGTCCAAGTGTCCGCTAGTTAACCTATATAGTACAAGTGCCCGCTAGGGAACCTACATAGTCCAAGTGCCTGCTAGGGAACCTACATAGTCCAAGTGCCCGCTCTGGAACATACATAGTCCAAGTGCCCGCTAGGGAATCTCCATAGTCCAAGGGCCCGCTACTTAACGTAGATAGTCCAAGTTCCGCTAGTTAATCAACATAGTCCAAGGGCCCGCTAGTTAACCTACATAGTGCAAGGGCCCGCTAGTTAACCTACATCGTCCAAGTGCCCGCTAGTTAACCTAGATAGTCCAAGTGCCCGCTAGTTAACCTAGATCGTCTAAGTGCCCGCTAGTTAACCCAGATAATCCAAGTGCCCGCTAATTAACCTACATAGTTCAAGGGCCCTCTAGTTAACCTAGATAGTCCAAGTGCCCGCTAGGGGACGTACATAGTCCAAGTGCCCGCTAGGTAACCTAGATAGTCCAAGTGCCCACTAGGGTATGTACATAGTTCAATTGCCCGCTGGGTAACCTAGATTGTCCAAGTGTCCGCTAGTTAACCTACATAGTCCAAGTGGCCCCTAGGTAACCTAGATAGTCCAAAGTCCTGCTAGTTAACCTACATAGTCCAATGCCCGATAGGGTACCTACAAAGTCCAAGTGCCCGCTGAGGAACCTACATAGACCAAGTGCCCGATAGGGAACCTTCATATTCCAAGTGCCCGTTAGGGAACCTAGATAGTCCAAGTGCCCGCAGGGAACCTATATAGTCCAAGTGCCCGCTAGGGAACCTACATAGTCAAAGTGCCCGCTAGGGAACCTGCATTGTACAAGTGCCCGCTAATTAACTTAGATAGTCCAAGTGCCCGCTAGTTAACCTAGATAGTCCAAGTGCCCGCTAGTTAACCTAGATCATCCAAGTGCCCGCTAGTTAACCTACATAGTCCTAGTGCCTAATAGGGAACCTACATAGTCCAATTGCCCGCAGAGGAACCTACATAGTCCAAGTGCCCGTTAGGGAACCTAGATAGTCCAAGTGCCCGTAGGGAACCTATATAGTCCAAGTGCCCGCTAGGGAACCTATATAGTCAAAGTGCCCGCTAGGGAACCTGTATTGTGCAAGTTCCCGCTAGTTAAGCTAGATAGTCCAAGTGCCCGCTAGTTAACCTAGATAGTCGAAGTGCCGGATAGTTAACCTACATAGTCCAAGGTCAGCTAGTTAACCTAGATAGTCCAAGTGCCCGCTAGTTAACCTACATAGTCCAAGAACCTGCTAGTTAACCTAGATAGTCCCATTGCCCGCTAGTTAACCTACATAGTCCAAGGGCCCGCTAGTTAACCTAGATATTCCAAGTGCCCGCTAGTTAACCTAGAACGTCCAAGTGTACGCTAGTTAACCTACATAGTCCACGTTCCCGTTAGGTAACCTAGATAGTACAAGTGCCCGCAAGGTAACCTACATAGTCCAAGTGCCCACTAGGTAACCTAGATATTCCAAGTTCCTGTTAGTTAACCTAGATAATCCAAGTGCCCGCTAGGTAACCTACATAGTCCAAGTGCCCTTTCGTTAACCTAGATAGGCCAAGTGCCCGCTAGGTAACCTACATAGTCCAAGTGCACGCTAGGTACCCTAGATAGTGCAAGTGCCCGCTAGGTAACCTACATAGTCCAAGTGCCCGCTAGTTAACCTATATAGTCCAAGTGCCCGTTCGTTAACCTAGATAGTCCAAGTGCCTGCTAGGTAACCTAGACAGTCCAAGTGCCTGCTAGGTAACTTACATAGTCCAAATGCTGTTCGTTAACCTACATAGTCCAATGGCCCACTATTTAACCTAGATCGTCCAAGTGTCTTTGGTTAACCTACATAGTCCAAGTGCCCGCAAGGTAACCTATATAGTCCAAGTTCCAGCTATGTAACCTAGATAGTCCAAGGGCCCGCTAGTTAACTTACGTAGTCCAAGTGCCCGCTAGGTAAACTAGATAGTCCAAGTGCCCGCTAAGGAACCTACATAGTCCAAGTGCACGCTAGTTAACCCAGATAGTCCAAGTGCCCGCTAGTTAACCTAGATAGTCCAAGTGCCACTAGGTAACCTACATAGTGCAAGTGTCCCCTAGTTAACCTACATAGCCCAAGTGCCCGCCTGTTAACATAGATAGTACAAGTGCCCGCTAGGGAACGTACATAGTCCAAGTGCCCGATAGGTATCCTAGATAGTGCAAGTGCCCGGTAGTTAACCTACATAGTCCAAGTGCCCGCAAGGTAACCTATATAGTCCAAGTTCCAGCTATGTAACCTAGATAGTCCAAGGGCCCGCTAGTTAACTTACGTAGTCCAAGTGCCCGCTAGGTAAACTAGATAGTCCAAGTGCCCGCTAAGGAACCTACATAGTCCAAGTGCCCACTAGGTAACCTAGATAGTCTAAGGGCCCGCTAGTTAACCTACATAGTCCAAGTGCCCGGTAGTTAACTCACATAGTTCAAGTGTCCGTAAGGAACATATATAGTCCAAGTGCCCGCTAGGGAACATACGGAGTCTAAGTGCCCGCTAGGGAACCTACGTAGTCCAAGTGCCCGCTAGGGAATCTACATAGTCCAAGGGCCCGCTAGTTAACGTAAATAGTCCAAGTGCCCGCTCTGGAACATACATAGTCCAAGTGCCCGCTAGGGAATCTACATAGTCCAAGGGCCCGCTACTTAATGTAGATAGTCCATGTGCCGCTAGTTAATCAACATAGTCCAAGGGCCCGCTAGTTAACCTACGTAGTCCAAACACCCTCTAGTTAACCTAGATCGTCCAAGTGCCCGCTAGTTAACCTACATAGTCCAAAGGCCCGCTAGTTAACCTACATAGTCCAAGGGCCCGCTAGTTAACCAACATCGTCCAAGGGCCCGCTAGTTAACCTAGATAGTCCAAGTGCCCCCTAGTTAACCTACATACTCCAAGTGCCCGCTAGGTAACCTAGACAGTTCAAGTGACCACTAGGTTACCTACATAGTCCAAGTGCCCGTTCGTTAACCTACATAGTCCAAATGCCCGCTAGTTAACCTACATAGTCCAAGTGCTCGCTAGTTAACATAGATAGTCTAAGTGCCCGCTAGTTAACCTAGATAGACCCAGTGCCCGCTAGGGAACCTATCTAGTTCAAGTGCCCGATAGGGAACCTACATTGTCCAAGTGCCCGCTAGTTAACATAGATAGTCCAAGTATCCGCTAGGAAACATACATAGTCCAAGTGCCCGCTAGGTAACATACATACTTCAAATGCCCGCTAAGTAACCTAGATAGTCCAAGTGCCCGCTAGGGAACGTACATAGTCCAAGTGCCCCCTAGGTAACCGAGATAGTCCAAATGCCCGCTAGGGAACCCACATAGTCCAAGTGCCCGTTAGGTAACCTAGATAGTCCAAATGCCCGCTAGGGAACCCACATAGTCCAAGTGCCTGCTAGGGAACTTACATAGTCCAAGGGCCCGCTAGGGAACCTACATAGTCAAAGTGCCCGTTAGTTAACCTAGATAGTCCAAGTGCCCGCTTCTTAACCTAGATAGTCCAACAGCCCGGTAGGTAACCTACATACTCCAAGTACCCGCTGGGTAACCTAGATAGTCCAAGTGCCCGCTAGGTAACCTACAAAGTCTAAGTGCCCACTAGGTAAACTATATAGTCCACATGCCCGTTAGGGAGCCTACATAGTCCAAATGCCCGCTAGGTAACCTGGATAGTCCAAGGGCCCGCTAGGTAACCTACATAGTCCTAGTGCCCCCTAGTTAACCTACATTCTCTATGTGCCCGATAAGGAACCTACATAGTACAAGTTCCCGCTAGGTAACCGACATAATCCAAATGCCCTCTAGTTAACCTACATTGTCCAAGTGCCCAATAGGGAACCTACATATTCCAAATGCCCGCTAGGGAACCTACATAGTCCAAGTGCCCGTTAGGTAACCTAGATCGTCCAAATGCTCGCCAGGAAACCCACATAGTCCAAGTGCCCGCTAGGGAACTTACATAGTCCAAGGGCCCGCTAGGGAACCTACATAGTCCAAGTGCCCTTTATTTAACCTAGATAGTCCAAGTGCCCGCTTGGTAACCTAGATAGTCCAACAGACCGCAAGGTAACCTACATACTCCAAGAACCCGCTAGGTAACGTAGATATTTCAAGTGCTAGCTAGGCAACCTACATAGTGCAAGTGTACCCTAGTTAACCTACATAGTCCAAGTGCCCGCTAGTTAACATAGATAGTCCAAGTGCCCGCTAGGGAACGTACATAGTCCAAGTGCTCGCTAGGTAACCTAGATAGTGCAAGTGCCCGGTAGTTAACCTACATAGTCCAAGTGCCCGCTAGGTATCCTAGATAGTCTAAGGGCCCGCTAGTTAACCTACATAGTCCAAGTGCCCGGTAGTTAACTTACATAGTTCAAGTGTCCGTAAGGAACATATATAGTCCAAGTGCCCACTAGGGAACATACAGAGTCTAAGTGCCCGCTAGGGAACCTACGTAGTCCAAGTGCCCGCTACTTAATGTAGATAGTCCAAGTGCCGCTAGTTAATCAACATAGTGCAAGGGCCCGCTAGTTAACCTACATAGTCCAAGTACCCACTAGTTAACCTAGATCGTCCAAGTGCCCGCTAGTTAACCTACATAGTCCAAGGGCCCGCTAGTTAAGCTACATAGTCCAAGGGCCCGCTAGTTAACCAACATCGTCCAAGGGCCCGGTAGTTAACCTAGATAGTCCAAGTGCCCCCTAGTTAACCTTCATACTCCAAGTGCCCGCTAGGTAACCTAGACAGTTCAAGTGACCACTAGGTTACCTACATAGTCCAAGTGCCCGTTCGTTAACCTACATAGTCCAAGTGCCCGATAGGTAAACTAAATAATCCAATAGCCCGCTAGGGAAACTACATAGTCCAAGTGCCCGCTAGTTAACCTAGATAGTCCAAGGGCCCGCTAGTTAATCTAGAGAGTCCAAATGTCCATTAGTTAACCTACATAGTCCAAGGGCCCTCAAGGTAACATAGATAGTCCAAGTGCCTGCTAGGGGACGTACATAGTCCAAGTGCCCGCTAGGTAACCTAGATAGTCCAAGTGCCCACTAGGGTATGTACATAGTTCAAGTGCCCGCTAGGTAACCTAGATAGTCCAAGGTCCTGCTAGTTAACCTACATAGTCCAATGCCCGATAGGGAACCTACATAGTCCAAGTGCCCGCTAGTTAACCTACATGGTCAAAGTGCCCTTAGGGAACCTATATAGTCCAAGTGCCCGCTAGGGAACCTACATAGTCAAATTGTCCGCTAGAGAACCTGCATTGTACAAGTGCCCGCTAATCAACCTAGATAGTCCAAGTGCCCGCTAGGTAACCTAGACAGTCCAAGTGTCTGCTAGGTAACCTACATAGTCCGAATGCCCGTTCGTTAACCTACATAGTCCAAGTGCCCGCTAGGTAACCTAGATAGTCTAAGGGCCCGCTAGTTAACCTACATAGTCCCAGTGCCCGGTAGTTAACTCACATAGTTCAAGTGTCCGTAAGGAACATATATAGTCCAAGTGCCCGCTAGGGAACATACGGAGTCTAAGTGCCCGCTAGGGAACCTACGTAGTCCAAGTGCCCGCTAGGGAATCTACATAGTCCAAGGGCCCGCTAGTTAACGTAGATAGTCCAAGTGCCCGCTCTGGAACATACATAGTCCAAGTGCCCGCTAGGGAATCTACATAGTCCAAGGGCCCGCTACTTAATGTAGATAGTCCATGTGCCGCTAGTTAATCAACATAGTCCAAGGGCCCGCTAGTTAACCTACATAGTCCAAGGACCCTCTAGTTAACCTAGATCGTCCAAGTGCCCGCTAGTTAACCTAGATAGTCCAAGTGCCCCCTAGTTAACCTACATACTCCAAGTGCCCGCTAGGTAACCTAGACAGTTCAAGTGACCACTAGGTTACCTACATAGTCCAAGTGCCCCGTAGGTAAACTAGATAGTCCAAGTGCCCTCTAAGGAATCTACATAGTCCAAGTGCACGCTAGTTAACCCAGATAGTCCAAGTGCCCGCTAGTTAACCTAGATAGTCCACGTGCCGCTAGGTAACCTACATAGTGCAAGTGTCCCCTAGTTAACCTACATAGTCCAAGTGCCCTCTAGTTAACATAGATAGTCCAAGTTCCCGCTAGGGAACGTACATAGTCCAAGTCCCCGCTAGGTAACCTAGATAGTGCAAGTGCCCGCTAGTTAACCTACATAGTCCAAGTGCCCGCTAGGTCACCTAGATAGTCTAAGGGCCCGCTAGTTAACCTACATAGTCCAAGTGCCCGGTAGTTAACTCACATAGTTCAAGTGTCCGTAAGGAACATATATAGTCCAAGTGCCCGCTAGGGAACATACGGAGTCTAAGTGCCCGCTAGGGAACCTATGTAGTCCAAGTGCCCGCTAGGGAATCTACATAGTCCAAGGGCCCGTTAGTTAACGTAGATAGTCCAAGTGCCCGCTCTGGAACATACATAATCCAAGTGCCCGCTAGGGAATCTACATAGTCCAAGGGCCCGCTACTTAATGTAGATAGTCCATGTGCTGCTAGTTAATCAACATAGTCCAAGGGCCCGCTAGTTAACCTACATAGTCCAAGGGCCCGCTAGTTAACCAACATCGTCCAAGGGCCCGCTAGTTAACCTAGATAGTCCAAGTGCCCCCTAGTTAACCTACATACTCCAAGTGCCCGCTAGGTAACCTAGACAGTTCAAGTGACCACTAGGTTACCTACATAGTCCAAGTGCCCGTTCGTTAACCTACATAGTCCAAGTGCCCGCTAGGTAACCAATATACTCCAAGTGCCCGCTAGGTAACCAATATACTCCAAATGACCGCTAGGGACCCTAATAGTCCAAATGCCCGCTAGTTAACCTAGATAGTCCAAGTGCTCGCTAGTTAACATAGATAGTTCAAGTGCCCGCTAGTTAACCTAGATAGACCCAGTGCCCGCTAGGGAACCTATCTAGTCCAAGTGCCCGATAGGGAACCTACATTGTCCAAGTGCCCGCTAGTTAACATAGATAGTCCAAGTATCCGCTTGGTAACCTAGATAGTCCAACAGCCCGGTAGGTAACCTACATACTCCAAGTACCCGCTAGGTAACGTAGATAGTTCAAGTGACAGCTAGGTAACCTAGATAGTCCAAGTGCCTCTAGGTAACCTACATAGTGCAAGTGTCCCCTAGTTAACCTACATAGTCCAAGTGCCTGATAGTTAACATAGATAGTCCAAGTGCCCGCTAGGGAACGTACATAGTCCAAGTGCCCGCTAGGTAACCTAGATAGTGCAAGTGCCCGGTAGTTAACCTACATAGTCCAAGTGCCCGCTAGGTAACATAGATAGTCTAAGGGCCCGCTAGTTAACCTACATAGTCCAAGTGCCCAGTAGTTAACTTACATAGTTCAAGTGTCTGTAAGGAACATATATAGTCCAAGTGCCCGCTAGGGAACATACAGAGTCTAAGTGCCCGCTAGTGAACCTACTTAGTCCAAGTCCCCGCTAGGGAATCTACATAGTCCAAGGGCCCTCTAGTTAATGTAGATAGTCCAAGTGCCGCTAGTTAATCTACATAGATCAAGGGCCCGATAGTTAACCTACATTGTCCAACTACCCGCTAGTTAACCTAGATCGTCCAAGTGTCCGCTAGTTAACCTATATAGTACAAGTGCCCGCTAGGGAACCTACATAGTCCAAGTGCCTGCTAGGGAACCTACATAGTCCAAGTGCCCGCTCTGGAACATATATAGTCCAAGTGCCCGCTAGGGAATCTCCATAGTCCAAGGGCCCGCTACTTAACGTAGATAGTCCAAGTCCCGCTAGTTAATCAACATAGTCCAAGGGCCCGCTAGTTAACCTACATAGTGCAAGGGCCCGCTAGTTAACCTAGATAGTCCAAGTGCCCGCTAGTTAACCTAGATAGTCCAAGTGCCCGCTAGTTAACCTAGATCGTCTAAGTGCCCGCTAGTTAACCCAGATAATCCAAGTGCCCGCTAATTAACCTACATAGTTCAAGGTCCCTCTAGTTAACCTAGATAGTCCAAGTGCCCGCTAGGGGACGTACATAGTCAAAGTGCCCGCTAGGTAACCTAGATAGTCCAAGTGCCCGCTAGGGTATGTACATAGTTCAATTGCCCGCTGGGTAACCTAGATTGTCCAAGTGTCCACTAGTTAACCTACATAGTCCAAGTGGCCCCTAGGTAACCTAGATAGTCCAAAGTCCTGCTAGTTAACCTACATAGTCCAATGCCCGATAGGGTACCTACAAAGTCCAAGTGCCCGCTGAGGAACCTACATAGACCAAGTGCCCGATAGGGAACCTTCATATTCCAAGTGCCCGTTAGGGAACCTAGATAGTCCAAGTGCCCGCAGGGAACCTATATAGTCCAAGTGCCCGCTAGGGAACCTACATAGTCAAAGTGCCCGCTAGGGAACCTGCATTGTACAAGTGCCCGCTAGTTAACCTAGATAGTCCAAGTGCCCGCTAGTTAACCTAGATCATCCAAGTGCCCGCTAGTTAACCTACATAGTCCTAGTGCCTAATAGGGAACCTACATAGTCCAATTGCCCGCAGAGGAACCTACATAGTCCAAGTGCCCGTTAGGGAACCTAGATAGTCCAAGTGCCCGTAGGGAACCTATATAGTCCAAGTGCCCGCTAGGGAACCTATATAGTCAAAGTGCCCGCTAGGGAACCTGTATTGTGCAAGTTCCCGCTAGTTAAGCTAGATAGTCCAAGTGCCCGCTAGTTAACCTAGATAGTCGAAGTGCCGGATAGTTAACCTACATAGTCCAAGGTCAGCTAGTTAACCTAGATAGTCCAAGTGCCCGCTAGTTAACCTACATAGTCCAAGAACCTGCTAGTTAACCTAGATAGTCCCATTGCCCGCTAGTTAACCTACATAGTCCAAGGGCCCGCTAGTTAACCTAGATATTCCAAGTGCCCGCTAGTTAACCTAGAACGTCCAAGTGTACGCTAGTTAACCTACATAGTCCACGTTCCCGTTAGGTAACCTAGATAGTACAAGTGCCCGCAAGGTAACCTACATAGTCCAAGTGCCCACTAGGTAACCTAGATATTCCAAGTTCCTGTTAGTTAACCTAGATAATCCAAGTGCCCGCTAGGTAACCTACATAGTCCAAGTGCCCTTTCGTTAACCTAGATAGGCCAAGTGCCCGCTAGGTAACCTACATAGTCCAAGTGCACGCTAGGTACCCTAGATAGTGCAAGTGCCCGCTAGGTAACCTATATAGTCCAAGTGCCCGTTCGTTAACCTAGATAGTCCAAGTGCCTGCTAGGTAACCTAGACAGTCCAAGTGCCTGCTAGGTAACTTACATAGTCCAAATGCTGTACGTTAACCTACATAGTCCAATGGCCCACTATTTAACCTAGATCGTCCAAGTGTCTTTGGTTAACCTACATAGTCCAAGTGCCCGCAAGGTAACCTATATAGTCCAAGTTCCAGCTATGTAACCTAGATAGTCCAAGGGCCCGCTAGTTAACTTACGTAGTCCAAGTGCCCGCTAGGTAAACTAGATAGTCCAAGTGCCCGCTAAGGAACCTACATAGTCCAAGTGCCCACTAGGTAACCTAGATAGTCTAAGGGCCCGCTAGTTAACCTACATAGTCCAAGTGCCCGGTAGTTAACTCACATAGTTCAAGTGTCGGTAAGGAACATATATAGTCCAAGTGCCCGCTAGGGAACATATGGAGTCTAAGCGCCCGCTAGGGAACCTACGTAGTCCAAGTGCCCGCTAGGGAATCTACATAGTCCAAGGGCCCGCTAGTTAACGTAAATAGTCCAAGTGCCCGCTCTGGAACATACATAGTCCAAGTGCCCGCTAGGGAATCTACATAGTCCAAGGTCAGCTAGTTAACCTACATAGTGCAAGGGCCCGCTAGTTAACCTAGATAGTCCAAGTGCCCGCTAGTTAACCTAGATAGTCCAAGTGTCCGCTAGTTAACCTATATAGTACAAGTGCCCGCTAGGGAACCTACATAGTCCAAGTGCCTGCTAGGGAACCTACATAGTCCAAGTGCCCGCTCTGGAACATACATAGTCCAAGTGCCCGCTAGGGAATCTCCATATTCCAAGGGCCCGCTACTTAACGTAGATAGTCCAAGTTCCGCTAGTTAATCAACATAGTCCAAGGGCCCGCTAGTTAACCTACATAGTGCAAGGGCCCGCTAGTTAACCTAGATAGTCCAAGTGCCCGCTAGTTAACCAAGATAGTCCAAGTGCCCCCTAGTTAACCTAGATCGTCTAAGTGCCCGCTAGTTAACCCAGATAATCCAAGTGCCCGCTAATTAACCTACATAGTTCAAGGGCCCTCTAGTTAACCTAGATAGTCCAAGTGCCCGCTAGGGGACGTACATAGTCCAAGTGCCCGCTAGGTAACCTAGATAGTCCAAGTGCCCGCTAGGGTATGTACATAGTTCAATTGCCCGCTGGGTAACCTAGATTGTCCAAGTGTCCGCTAGTTAACCTACATAGTCCAAGTGGCCCCTAGGTAACCTAGATAGTCCAAAGTCCTGCTAGTTAACCTACATAGTCCAATGCCCGATAGGGTACCTACAAAGTCCAAGTGTCCGCTGAGGAACCTACATAGACCAAGTGCCCGATAGGGAACCTTCATATTCCAAGTGCCCGTTAGGGAACCTAGATAGTCCAAGTGCCCGCAGGGAACCTATATAGTCCAAGTGCCCGCTAGGGAACCTACATAGTCAAAGTGCCCGCTAGGGAACCTGCATTGTACAAGTGCCCGCTAATTAACTTAGATAGTCCAAGTGCCCGCTAGTTAACCTAGATAGTCCAAGTGCCCGCTAGTTAACCTAGATCATCCAAGTGCCCGCTAGTTAACCTACATAGTCCTAGTGCCTAATAGGGAACCTACATAGTCCAATTGCCCGCAGAGGAACCTACATAGTCCAAGTGCCCGTTAGGGAACCTAGATAGTCCAAGTGCCCGTAGGGAACCTATATAGTCCAAGTGCCCGCTAGGGAACCTATATAGTCAAAGTGCCCGCTAGGGAACCTGTATTGTGCAAGTTCCCGCTAGTTAACCTAGATAGTCCAAGTGCCCGCTAGTTAACCTAGATAGTCGAAGTGCCGGATAGTTAACCTACATAGTCCAAGGTCAGCTAGTTAACCTAGATAGTCCAAGTGCCCGCTAGTTAACCTACATAGTCCAAGAACCTGCTAGTTAACCTAGATAGTCCCATTGCCCGCTAGTTAACCTACATAGTCCAAGGGCCCGCTAGTTAACCTAGATATTCCAAGTGCCCGCTAGTTAACCTAGAACGTCCAAGTGTACGCTAGTTAACCTACATAGTCCACGTTCCCGTTAGGTAACCTAGATAGTACAAGTGCCCGCAAGGTAACCTACATAGTCCAAGTGCCCACTAGGTAACCTAGATATTCCAAGTTCCTGTTAGTTAACCTAGATAATCCAAGTGCCCGCTAGGTAACCTACATAGTCCAAGTGCCCTTTCGTTAACCTAGATAGGCCAAGTGCCCGCTAGGTAACCTACATAGTCCAAGTGCACGCTAGGTACCCTAGATAGTGCAAGTGCCCGCTAGGTAACCTACATAGTCCAAGTGCCCGCTAGTTAACCTATATAGTCCAAGTGCCCGTTCGTTAACCTAGATAGTCCAAGTGCCTGCTAGGTAACCTAGACAGTCCAAGTGCCTGCTAGGTAACTTATATAGTCCAAATGCTGTTCGTTAACCTACATAGTCCAATGGCCCACTATTTAACCTAGATCGTCCAAGTGTCTTTGGTTAACCTACATAGTCCAAGTGCCCGCAAGGTAACCTATATAGTCCAAGTTCCAGCTATGTAACCTAGATAGTCCAAGGGCCCGCTAGTTAACTTATGTAGTCCAAGTGCCCGCTAGGTAAACTAGATAGTCCAAGTGCCCGCTAAGGAACCTACATAGTCCAAGTGCACGCTAGTTAACCCAGATAGTCCAAGTGCCCGCTAGTTAACCTAGATAGTCCAAGTGCCACTAGGTAACCTACATAGTGCAAGTGTCCCCTAGTTAACCTACATAGCCCAAGTGCCCGCCTGTTAACATAGATAGTACAAGTGCCCGCTAGGGAACGTACATAGTCCAAGTGCCCGATAGGTATCCTAGATAGTGCAAGTGCCCGGTAGTTAACCTACATAGTCCAAGTGCCCACAAGGTAACCTATATAGTCCAAGTTCCAGCTATGTAACCTAGATAGTCCAAGGGCCCGCTAGTTAACTTACGTAGTCCAAGTGCCCGCTAGGTAAACTAGATAGTCCAAGTGCCCGCTAAGGAACCTACATAGTCCAAGTGCCCACTAGGTAACCTAGATAGTCTAAGGGCCCGCTAGTTAACCTACATAGTCCAAGTGCCCGGTAGTTAACTCACATAGTTCAAGTGTCCGTAAGGAACATATATAGTCCAAGTGCCCGCTAGGGAACATACGGAGTCTAAGTGCCCGCTAGGGAACCTACGTAGTCCAAGTGCCCGCTAGGGAATCTACATAGTCCAAGGGCCCGCTAGTTAACGCAAATAGTCCAAGTGCCCGCTAGGTAACCTACAAAGTCTAAGTGCCCACTAGGTAAACTATATAGTCCACATGCCCGTTAGGGAGCCTACATAGTCCAAATGCCCGCTAGGTAACCTGGATAGTCCAAGGGCCCGCTAGGTAACCTACATAGTCCTAGTGCCCCCTAGTTAACCTACATTCTCTATGTGCCCGATAAGGAACCTACATAGTACAAGTTCCCGCTAGGTAACCGACATAATCCAAATGCCCTCTAGTTAACCTACATTGTCCAAGTGCCCAATAGGGAACCTACATAATCCAAATGCCCGCTAGGGAACCTACATAGTCCAAGTGCCCGTTAGGTAACCTAGATCGTCCAAATGCTTGCCAGGAAACCCACATAGTCCAAGTGCCCGCTAGGGAACTTACATAGTCCAAGGGCCCGCTAGGGAACCTACATAGTCCAAGTGCCCTTTATTTAACCTAGATAGTCCAAGTGCCCGCTTGGTAACCTAGATAGTCCAACAGACCGCAAGGTAACCTACATACTCCAAGAACCCGCTAGGTAACGTAGATATTTCAAGTGCTAGCTAGGCAACCTACATAGTGCAAGTGTACCCTAGTTAACCTACATAGTCCAAGTGCCCGCTAGTTAACATAGATAGTCCAAGTGCCCGCTAGGGAACGTACATAGTCCAAGTGCTCGCTAGGTAACCTAGATAGTGCAAGTGCCCGGTAGTTAACCTACATAGTCCAAGTGCCCGCTAGGTAACCTAGATAGTCTAAGGGCCCGCTAGTTAACCTACATAGTCCAAGTGCCCGGTAGTTAACTTACATAGTTCAAGTGTCCGTAAGGAACATATATAGTCCAAGTGCCCACTAGGGAACATACAGAGTCTAAGTGCCCGCTAGGGAACCTACGTAGTCCAAGTGCCCGCTACTTAATGTAGATAGTCCAAGTGCCGCTAGTTAATCAACATAGTGCAAGGGCCCGCTAGTTAACCTACATAGTCCAAGTACCCACTAGTTAACCTAGATCGTCCAAGTGCCCGCTAGTTAACCTACATAGTCCAAGGGCCCGCTAGTTAACCTACATAGTCCAAGGGCCCGCTAGTTAACCAACATCGTCCAAGGGCCCGGTAGTTAACCTAGATAGTCCAAGTGCCCCCTAGTTAACCTACATACTCCAAGTGCCCGCTAGGTAACCTAGACAGTTCAAGTGAACACTAGGTTACCTACATAGTCCAAGTGCCCGTTCGTTAACCTACATAGTCCAAGTGCCTGATAGGTAAACTAAATAATCCAAATGCCCGCTAGGGAAACTACATAGTCCAAGTGCCCGCTAGTTAACCTAGATAGTCCAAGGGCCCACTAGTTAATCTAGAGAGTCCAAGTGTCCATTAGTTAACCTACATAGTCCAAGGGCCCTCAAGGTAACATAGATAGTCCAAGTGCCTGCTAGGGGACGTACATAGTCCAAGTGCCCGCTAGGTAACCTAGATAGTCCAAGTGCCCACTAGGGTATGTACATAGTTCAAGTGCCCGCTAGGTAACCTAGATAGTCCAAGGTCCTGCTAGTTAACCTACATAGTCCAATGCCCGATAGGGAACCTACATAGTCCAAGTGCCCGCTAGTTAACCTACATGGTCAAAGTGCCCTTAGGGAACCTATATAGTCCAAGTGCCCGCTAGGGAACCTACATAGTCAAATTGTCCGCTAGAGAACCTGCATTGTACAAGTGCCCGCTAATCAACCTAGATAGTCCAAGTGCCCGCTAGGTAACCTAGACAGTCCAAGTGTCTGCTAGGTAACCTACATAGTCCAAATGCCCGTTCGTTAACCTACATAGTCCAAGGGCCCACTAGTTAACCTAGATCTTCTAAGTGTCCTCTAGTTAACCTATATAGTCCAAATGCACGCTAGTTAACCTACATACTCCAAGTGCCGCTAGGTAACCTAGACAGTCCAAGTGTCTGCTAGGTAACCTACATAGTCCAAGTGCCCGTTCGTTAACCTACATAGTCCAAGTGCCCGCTAGGTAACGTAGATAGCCCAAGTGCACGCTAGGGAACGTACATAGGCCAAGTGCCCGCTAGGTAACCTAGATAGTCCAAGTGCCCTCTTGTTAACCAACATAGTCCAAGTGCCTCCTAGGTAAACTACATAGTCCAAGTGCCCACTAGGCAACCTAGACTGTCCAATTGCCTCCTAGTTAACCTAGACAGTCCAAGTACCCGATAGGTAACCTACATAGTCCAAGTGTTCTCTAGGGAACCTACATAGTCCAAGTGCTCGCTAGGCAACCTACATAGTCCAAGTGCCCGCTAGGTAAGCTAGATAGTCCAATTGCCCGTTAGCTAACCTAGATAGTCAAAGTGTCCGCTAGTTAACCTACATAGTCCAAGTGCCCGTTTGTTAACATAGATAGGCCAAGTGCCTGCTAGGTAACCTAGACAGTCCAAGTGCCCGCTAGATTACCTACATAGTCCAAGTGCACGTTCGTTAACCTAGATAGTCAAAGTGCCTCCTAGGTAACCTAAATAGTCCAAGTGCCCGCTAGGGAAACTACGTAGTCCAAGCGCCCGCTAGGTAACCTAGATAGTCCAATTGCCCCTTAGCTAACCTAGATAGTCAAAGTGTCCGCTAGTTAACCTACATAGTCCAAGTGCCCGTTCGTTAACGTAGATAGGCCAAGTGCCTGCTAGGTTACCTAGACCGTCCAAGTGCCCGCTAGGTTACCTACGTAGTCCAAGGGCACGTTCGTTAACCTAGATATTCCAAGTCCCGCTAGTAACCTACGTAGTCCAAGGGCCCGCTAGGTAACCTTCATAGTCCAAGTGCCTTCTAGTTAACCTACATAATCCAAGTGCCCGATAGGTAACCTACATAGTCCAAGTGCCCGATAGGGAACCTACATAATTCAAGTGCCCGCTAGGGAACCTACATAGTCCAGGTGCCCATTAGGTAACTTAGATAGTCCAAATGCCCGCCAGGAAACCTACATAGTCCAAGTGCCCACTAGGGAACTTACATAGTCCAAGGGCCCGCTAGGGAACCTACATAATCCAAGGGCCCGTTAGTTAACCTAGATAGTCCAAGTGCCCGCTTGGTAACCTAGATAGTCCAAGTGCCCGCTAGGTAACCTACAAAATCTAAGGGCCCGCTAGGTTATCTATATAGTCCAAATGCCCACTAGGGTATCTACATAGTCCAAGGGCCCTCTGGTTAACGTAGATAGTCCAAGTGCCGCTAGTTAATCTACATAGTCCAAGGGCCTGCTAGTTAACCTACATAGTCCAAGTACCCGCTAGTTAACCTAGATCGTCCAAGTGCCCGCTAGGTAACCTATATAATCCAAGGGTCCACGAGTTAACCTAGATCGTCCAAGTGCCCGCTAGGTAACCTACAAAGTCTAAATGCCCGCTAGGTTATCTATATAGTCCAAATGCCCGCTAGGGAACCTACATAGTCAAGTGCCCGCTAGTTAACCTACATCGTCCAAGTGCCCGCTAGTTAACCAACATAGTCAATGGGCCCACTAGTTAACCTACATAGTGCAAGAGCCCGCTAGTTAACCTAGATCGTGCAAGTGTCTGCTAGTTAACCTACATAGTCCAAGTGCCAGTTAGCTAACCTAGATAGTCCAAGGGCCCGCTAGTTGACTTACATAGTCCAAGTGCCCGCTAGTTAACCTAGGTAGTACCAGTGACCGTTAGTTAACCTAGAGTGTCCAAGTGCCCACTAGGGGACGTACTTAGTCCAAGTTCACGTAGGCTAACCTAGATAGTCCAAGTGCCCACTAGTTAACAATGATCATCCAAGTGCCCGCTAGTTAACCTAGATAGTCCAAGTGCACGCTAGTTAACCTAGATAGTCCAAGTGCCCTCTAGTTAACCTAGATCATCCAAGTGCCCGCTAGTTAAACTACATAGTCCAAGGGCCCGCTAGTGAACCTACGTAGTCCAAGGTCCTCAAGTTAACCTAGATAGTCCAAGTGCCCGCTAGGTAACCTAAGTAGTCCAAATGTCCGATAGGAATCCTACATAGTCCAGGTGCCCACTAGGTAACCTACATAGTCCAAGTGCCCGTTCGTTAACCTAGACAGTCCAAGTGCCCGCTAGAAAATCTACATAGTCCAATAGCTCGCTAGTTAACCTACATAGTCCAAGTGCCCGCTATGTAACCTAGATAGTCAAAGTGCCCGTTAGGTAACCTAGATAGTCCAAGTGCCCGCTAGGTAACTTATATTGTCCAAGTTCCCGCTAGGTAACCTACATACTCATATTGCCCGTTACCTAATCTAGATAGTCCAAGTGCCCGCTGAGCAACCTACATAGTCCAAGTGCCCGTTCGTTAACCTAGAAGTCCAAGTGCCCGCTAGGTAACCTAGACAGTCCAAGTGCCCGCTAGGTTACCTGCATATTCCAAGTGCCCGTTCGTTAACTTAGAGAGTCCAAGTGCCCACTAGGTAACCTATATAGTCCAAGTGCCCGCTAGGTAACCTAGATAGTACAAGGGCCCGCTAGTTAACCTACATAGTCCAAGGGCTCACTTGTTAACTTTGATAGTCCAAGTGCCCGCTAGTTAACCTAGATCGTCCAAGTGCCCGCTAGTTAACCTAGATTGTCCAAGTGCTCGCTAGTTAACCTAGATAGTCCTAGTGGCCTTTAGTTAACCTAGATGTTCCAATTGCCCACTAGGGGACGTAAAAAATCCAAGTGCCCGCCAGGTAACCTAGATAGTCCAAGTGCGCGCTAGGGTATGTACATAGTCAAAGTGCCTGCTAGGAAACTCAGATAGTCCAAGTGCCCGTTATTTAACCTACATAGTCAAATTGCCCGCTACTTAACCTAAGTAGTACAAATGTCTGATAGGGATCCTACATAGTCCAAGTGCCCGCTAGGTAACCTACATAGTCCAAGTGCCCATTCGTTAACCTAGATAGTTAAAGTGCCCGCTAGGTAACCTAGACTGTCCAAGTGCAGGCTAGGTTACCTACATAGTCCAAGTGCCCGTTCGTTAACCTAGATAGTCCAAGTGCCCGCTAGGTGACCTAGACAGTCCAAGTGCCCGCTGGTTAACCTACATAGTCCAAGTGCCCGATAGGGAACCAATATAATCCAAGTGCCCAATAGGGAACCTACATAATTCAAGGGCCCGCTAAGGAACCTACATAGTCCATGTGCCCGCTAGGCAACCTACATATTCCAAGGGCCCTTTAGTTAACCTAGATTGTCAAAGTGCCTGCTAGTTAACCTAGATAGTCCAAGTGCCCGCTAGGTAACCTACATAGTCCATGTTACCGCTTGGTAACCTTAATAGTCCAAATGCCCGCTAGGGAAACTACATAGTCCATGTGCCCGCTAGTTAACCTAGATAGTCCAAGTGCCTGCTAGTAAACCTACATAATCCATGGGCCCGCTAGTTAACCTACATAGTGCAAGGGCCCGCTAGTTAATCTAGATCGTGCAAGTGTCCGCTAGTTAACCTACATAGTCCACGTGCCCGCTAGGTAACCTAGATAGTCCAAGTGCCCGCTAGGGATCCTTCATAATTCAATTGCCTGCTAGGTAACCTAGATAGTCCAAGTGCCCGCTAGTTAACCAAGATAGTCCTAGTTCCCGTTAGTTAACCTAGATAGTCCAAGTGCCCACTACGGGATGTACATAGTCCAAGTGCCCGCTAGTTAACCTACATAGTCCAAGGTCCGTTAGTTAACCTAGATAGTCCAAGTGCCCGCTAGTTAACCTACATAGTACAAGGGCCCGCTAGTTAACCTAGATAGTCAAAGTGATCGCTAGTTAACCTAAGTAGTACAAATGTTCGATAGGGATCCTACATAGTCCAAGTGCCCGCTAGTTAACCTACATAGTCCAAGTCCCCGGTAGGTAACCTAGACAGTCCAAGTGACCATTATGTTACCTACATAGTCCAAGTGCTCGCTAGTTAACCTACATAGTCCAAGTGCCTGCTAGAAAAATACATAGTCCAAGTGCCCACTAGGTAACCTAGACAGTCCAATTGCCCGCTAGTTAACCTAGATAGTCCAATTAACGGTAGGGAACCTACATACTCCAAGTGCCCGCTGGGAACCTACATAGTCCAAGTGCTCGCTAGGCAACCTACATAGTCCAAGTGCCCGTTAGTTAACCTAGATAGTCAAAGTGCCTGCTAGGTAACCTAACTAGTCCAAGTGCCCGCTAGTTAACCTACATAGTCCAAGTGCCCGCTAGGTTACCTAGATTGTCCAATTGCCCGTTAGCTAACCTAGATAGTCGAAGTGTCCGCTAGTTAACCTACATAGTCCAAGCGCCCGTTCGTTAACCTAGATAGTCCAAGTGCCCGCTAGGTAACCTAAGTAGTCCAAATGTCCGATAGGGATCCTACATCGTCCAAGTGCCCGCTAGGTAACCTACATAGTCCAAGTGCCCGTTCGTTAACCTAGATAGTCCAAGTGTCTGCTGGTAACCTACATAGTCCAAGGGCCCGCTAGGTAACCTTGATAGTCCAAGTGTCATCTAGTTAACCTACATAGTCCAAGTGCCCGCTAGGTAACCTACATAGTCCAAGTGCCCACTAGGTAACCTAAATTATCCAAATGCCCGCTAGGGAATCTACATAGTCCAAGTGCCCGCTAGTTAACCTAGATAGTCCAAGTGCCCGCTAGTAAACCTAGATAGTCCAAGGGCCCGCTAGTTAATCTAGATAGTCCAAGTGCCCGCTAGTTAACCTAGATAGTCCAAGTGCCCGCTAGTTAACCTAGATCGTCCAAGTGCCCGCTAGTTAACCTAGATAATCCAAGTGCCCGATAGTTAACCTACATAGTACAAGGGCCCGCTAGTTAACCTAGATAGTCAAAGTACCCGCTAGTTAACCTAAGTAGTACAAATGTCCGAAAGGGATCCTATATAGTCCAAGTGCCCGCTAGTTAACCTACATAGTCCAAGTCCCCGCTAGGTAACCTAGACAGTCCAAGTGACCATTATGTTACCTACATAGTCCAAGTGCCCGCTAGGTAACCTAGATAGTCCAAGTGCCCGCTAGTTAACCAAGATAGTCCTAGTTCCCGTTAGTTAACCTAGATAGTCCAAGTGCCCACTACGGGATGTACATAGTCCAAGTGCCCGCTAGTTAACCTACATAGTCCAAGGTCCGTTGGTTAACCTAGATAGTCCAAGTGCCCGCTAGTTAACCTACATAGTACAAGGGCCCGCTAGTTAACCTAGATAGTCAAAGTGATCGCTAGTTAACCTAAGTAGTACAAATGTTCGATAGGGATCCTACATAGTCCAAGTGCCCGCTAGTTAACCTACATAGTCCAAGTCCCCGGTAGGTAACCTAGACAGTCCAAGTGACCATTATGTTACCTACATAGTCCAAGTGCTCGCTAGTTAACCTACATAGTCCAAGTGCCTGCTAGAAAAATACATAGTCCAAGTGCCCACTAGGTAACCTAGACAGTCCAATTGCCCGCTAGTTAACCTAGATAGTCCAAGTAACGGTAGGGAACCTACATACTCCAAGTGCCCGCTGGGAACCTACATAGTCCAAGTGCTCGCTAGGCAACCTACATATTCCAAGTGCCCGTTAGTTAACCTAGATAGTCAAAGTGCCTTCTAGGTAACCTAACTAGTCCAAGTGCCCGCTAGTTAACCTACATAGTCCAAAGTTCCCGCTAGGTAACCTAGATAGTCCAATTGCCCGTTAGCTAACCTAAGATAGTCGAAGTGTCCGCTGGTTAACCTACATAGTCCAAGTGCCCGTTCGTTAACCTAGATAGTCCAAGTGCCCGCTAGGTAACCTAAGTTGTCCAAATGTCCGATAGGGATCCTACATAGTCCATGTGCCCGCTAGGTAACCTACATAGCCCAAGTGCCCGTTCGTTAACCTAGATAGTCCAAGTGCCCGCTGGTAACCTACATAGTCCAAGGGCCCGCTAGGTAACATTGATAGTCCAAGTGTCTTCTAGTTAACCTACATAGTCCAAGTGCCCGCTAGGTAACCTACATAGTCCAAGTGCCCACTAGGTAACCTAGATAGTCTAAGTGCCCGTTCGTTAACCTAGATAGTCCAAGTGCCCGCTAGGTAACCTAGACAGTCCAAGTGCCTGCTAGGAAACCTACATAGTCCAAATGCCCTTTCGTTAACCTACATAGTCCAAGGGCACTATTTAACCTAGATCGTCCAAGTGTCTTTGGTTAACCTACATAGTCCAAGTGCCCGCAAGGTATCCTATATAGTCCAAGTTCCAGCTATGTAACCTAGATAGTCCAAGGGCCCGCTAGTTAACCTACATAGTCCAAGTGCCCGCTATGTAAACTTGATAGTCCAAGTGCCCGCTAAGGAACCTACATAGTCCAAGGGCACGCTAGTTAACCCAGATAGTCCAAGTGCCCGCTTGTTAACCTAGATAGTCCAAGTGCCGCTAGGTAACCTACATAGTGCAAGTGTCCCCTAGTTAACCTACATAGTCCAAGTGCCCGCTAGTTAACATAGATAGTCCAAGTGCCCACTAGGGAACGTACATAGTCCAAGTGCCCGCTAGGTAACCTAGACAGTGCAAGTGCACGGTAGTTAACCTACATAGTCCAAGTGCCCGCTAGGTAACCTGGATAGTCTAAGGGCCCGCTAGTTAACCTACATTGTCCAAGTGCCCGGTAGTTAACTTACATAGTTCAAGTGTCCGTAAGGAACATATATAGTCCAAGTGCCCGCTAGGGAACATACAGAGTCTAAGTGCCCGCTAGGGAACCTATATAGTCGAAGTGCCCGCTAGGGAATCTACATAGTCAAAGGGCCCTCTAGTTAACATAGATAGTCCAAGTGCCGGTAGTTAATCTACATAGTTCAAGGGCCCGCTAGTTAACCTACATAGTCCAAGTGCCTGATAGGGAACCTACATAGTCCAAGTGCCCGCAGAGGAACCTACATAGTCCAAGTGCCCGATAGGGAACCTACATATTCCAAGTGCCCGTTAGATAACCTAGATAGTCCAAGTGCCCGTAGGGAACCTATATAGTCCAGGTGCCCACTAGGGAACCTACATAGTCAAAGTGCCCGCTAGGGAACCTGCATTGTGCAAGTGCCCGCTAGTTAACCTAGATAGTCCAAGTGCCCGCTAGTTAACTTACATAGTCCAAGGTCAGCTAGTTAACCTAGATAGTCCAAGTGCCCACTAGTTAACCTACATAGTCCAAGGTCAGCTAGTTAACCTAG
This sequence comes from Tenrec ecaudatus, assembly GCF_050624435.1. Lineage (NCBI taxonomy): Eukaryota > Metazoa > Chordata > Mammalia > Afrosoricida > Tenrecidae > Tenrec > Tenrec ecaudatus. The sequence continues at coordinate 330,507 of NW_027459314.1, read as the reverse complement.
ATAGTCCAAGTGCCCGCTAGTTAACCTAGATAGTCCAAGAACCCACTAGTTAACCTAGATAATCCAAGAACCCGCTAGTTAACCTAGATAGTCCAAGTGCCCGCTAGTTAACCTACATAGTCCTAGGGCCCGCTAGTTAACCTAGATATTCCAAGTGCCCGCTAGTTAACCTAGATCGTCCAGGTGTCCGCTAGTTAACCTACATAGTCCAAGTTCCCGTTAGGTAACCTAGATAGTACAAGTGCCCCCAAGGTAACCTACATAGTCCAAGTGCCCGCTAGGTAACCTAGATATTCCAAGTTCCTGTTAGCTAACCTAGATAATCCAAGTGCCCGCTAGGTAACCTACATAGTCCAAGTGCCCTTTCGTTAACCTAGATAGTCCAAGTCCCCGCTAGGTAACCTACATAGTCAAAAGGCCCACAAGATAACCTATATAGTCCAAGTGCCCGTTACCTAACCTAGATAGTCCAATTGCCCGCTATGCAGCATACATAGTCCAAGTGCCCACTAGTTAACCTACATAGTCCAAGTGCCCGCTAGGTAACCTAGATAGTCCAAGTGCCCGTTAGGTAACTTACATAGTCCAAATGCCCGCTAGGCAACCTAGATAGTCCAAGTGCCCGTTCGTTAACCTAGATAGCAAAGTGCCCGCTAGGTAACCTAGACAGTCCAAGTGTCTGCTAGGTAACCTAGATAGTCCAAATGCCCGTTCGTTAACCTACATAGTCCAAGGGCCCACTAGTTAACATAGATTGTCTAAGTGTCCTCTAGTTAACCTACATAGTCCAAATGCACGCTAGTTAACCTACATAGTCCAAGTGCCCGCTAGGTAACCTAGATAGTGCATGTGCCCGGTAGTTAACCTACAAAGTCCAAGTACCCGCTAGGTAACCTGGATAGTCCAAGGGCCCGCTAGTTAACCTACATAGTCCAAGTGCCCGGTAGTTAACTTACATAGTCCAAGTGCCCCCTCTGGAACCTACATAGTCCAAGTGCCTGCTAGGGAACCTACATAGTTCAAGTGTCCGTAGGGAACACACAGAATCCAAGTGCCCGCTAGGGAATCTACATAGTCCAAGGGCCCGCTAGATAACCTACATAGTCCAAGTACCCGCTACTTAGCCTAGATCGTCCAAGTGCACGCTAGTTAACCTATATAGTCCAAGGGCCCGCTAGTTAACTTTTATAGTCCAAGTGCCCGCTAGGGAACCTACATAGTCCAAGTGTCCGCTAGTTAATCTAGATAGTCCAAGGCCCGCTAGTAAACCTAGATAGTCCAAGGGCCCGCTAGTTAATCTAGATAGTCCAAGTGCCCGCTAGTTAACCTAGATAGTCCAAGTGCCCGCAAGTTAACAAGGATCATCAAAGTGCCCTCTAGTTAACTTACATAGTCCAAAGGCCTGCTAGTTAACCTACATAGAGCAAGGGCCCGCTAGTTAACCTTGATAGTCCAAGTGCCCGCTAGTTAACCTACATAGTCCAAGTTCCCGCTAGGTAACCTAGACAGTCCAAGTGACCATTAGGTTACATACATAGTCCAAGTGCCCGTTCGTTAACCTGTATATTCCAAGTGCCCGCTAGGTAACGTAGATAGCCCAAGTGCCCGCAAAGGAACGTACATAGTCCAAGTGCCCACTAGGTAACCTACATAGTCCAAGTGCCCGCTAGTTAACCAACATAGTCCAAGTGCCTCCTAGGTAAACTACATAGTCCAAGTGCCCACTAGGTAACCTAGACTGTCCAATTGCCCCCTAGTTAACCTAGACAGTCCAAGTACGCGATAGGGAACCTACATAGTCCAATTGCCCGTTAGCTAACCTAGATAGTCGACGTGTCCGCCAGTTAACCTACATAGTCCAAGTGCAAGTTCGTTAACGTAGATAGGCCAAGTGCCTGCTAGGTAACCTAGACAGTTCAAGTGCCCGCTAGGTTACCTACATAGTCCAAGTGCACGTTCGTTAACCTAGATAGTCCAAGTACCCGCTGGTAACCTACATAGTCCAAGGGCCCGCTAGGTAACCTTGATAGTCCAAGTGCCTTCTAGTTAACCTACATAGTCCAAGTGCCCGCTAGGTAACCTACATAGTCCAAGTGCCCACTAGGTAACCTAAATAATCCAAATGCCCGCTGGGGAAACTACATAGTCCAAGTGCCCGCTAGTTAACCTAGATAGTCCAAGTGCCCGCTAGTAAACCTAGATAGTCCAAGGGCCCGCTAGTTAATCTAGATAGTCCAAGTGCCCGCTAGTTAACCTAGATAGTCCAAGTGCCCGCTACTTAACCTAGATAGTCCAAGTGCCCGCTAGTAAACCTAGATAGTCCAAGTGCCCGCTAGTAAACCTAGATAGTCCAAGTGCCCGCTAGTTAACCTAGATAATCCAAGGGCCCGCTAGTTAACCTACATAGTCCCAGGGCCCTCTAGTTAACCTAGATAGTCCAAGTGTCCGCTAGGGGACGTACATAGTCCAAGTGCCCGCTAGGTAACCAAGATAGTGCAAGTGCCCGCTAGGTAACCTTCATAGTCCAAATGCCCATTCGGTAACCTAGATAGTCCAAGTGCCCACTAATTAACCTACATAGTCCAAGTGCCCGCTAGGTAACCTAGATAGTGCAAGTGCCCGCTAGGTAACCTACATAGTCCAAGTGCCCGCTAGGTAACCTAGATAGTCCAAGTGCCCGTTCGTTAACCTAGATAGTCCAAGTGCCCGCTAGGTAACCTAGACAGTCCAAGTGCCTGCTAGGTATCTTACATAGTCCCAATGCCCTTTCGTTAACCTACATAGTCCAAGGGCCCACTGTTTAAACTAGATCGTCCAAGTGTCTTTGGTTAACCTACATAGTCCAAGTGCCCGCAAGGTAACCTATATAGTCCAAGTTCCAGCTATGTAACCTAGATAGTCCAAGGGCCCGCTAGTTAACCTACATAGTCCAAGTGCCCGCTAGGTAAACTAGATAGTCCAAGTGCCCGCTAGGGAACCTACATAGTCCAAGTGTCCGCTAGTTAATTTAGATAGTCCAAGGCCCGCTAGTAAACCTAGATAGTCCAAGGGCCCGCTAGTTAATCTAGATAGTCCAAGTGCCCGCTAGTTAACCTAGATAGTCCAAGTGCCCGCAAGTTAACAAGGATCATCAAAGTGCCCTCTAGTTAACTTACATAGTCCAAAGGCCTGCTAGTTAACCTACATAGAGCAAGGGCCCGCTAGTTAACCTTGATAGTCCAAGTGCCCGCTAGTTAACCTACATAGTCCAAGTTCCCGCTAGGTAACCTAGACAGTCCAAATGACCATTAGGTTACATACATAGTCCAAGTGCCCGTTCGTTAACCTGTATATTCCAAGTGCCCGCTAGGTAACGTAGATAGCCCAAGTGCCCGCTAAGGAACGTACATAGTCCAAGTGCCCGCTAGGTAACCTACATAGTCCAAGTGCCCGCTAGTTAACCAACATAGTCCAAGTGCCTCCTAGGTAAACTACATAGTCCAAGTGCCCCCTAGTTAACCTAGACAGTCCAAGTACGCGATAGGGAACCTACATAGTCCAATTGCCCGTTAGCTAACCTAGATAGTCGAAGTGTCCGCCAGTTAACCTACATGGTCCAAGTGCAAGTTCGTTAACGTAGATAGGCCAAGTGCCTGCTAGGTAACCTAGACAGTTCAAGTGCCTGCTAGGTTACCTACATAGTCCAAGTGCACGTTCGTTAACCTAGATAGTCCAAGTACCCGCTGGTAACCTACATAGTCCAAGGGCCCGCTAGGTAACCTTGATAGTCCAAGTGCCTTCTAGTTAACCTACATAGTCCAAGTGCCCGCTAGTTAACCTAGATAGTCCAAGTGCCCGCTAGTAAACCTAGATAGTCCAAGGGCCCGCTAGTTAATCTAGATAGTCCAAGTGCCCGCTAGTTAACCTAGATAGTCCAAGTGCCCGCTAGTAAACCTAGATAGTCCAAGGGCCCGCTAGTTAATCTAGATAGTCCAAGTGCCCGCTAGTTAACCTAGATAGTCCAAGTGCCCGCTACTTAACCTAGATAGTCCAAGTGCCCGCTAGTAAACCTAGATAGTCCAAGTGCCCGCTAGTTAACCTAGATAATCCAAGGGCCCGCTAGTTAACCTACATAGTCCCAGGGCCCTCTAGTTAACCTAGATAGTCCAAGTGTCCGCTAGGGGACGTACATAGTCCAAGTGCCCGCTAGGTAACCAAGATAGTGCAAGTGCCCGCTAGGTAACCTACATAGTCCAAATGCCCATTCGGTAACCTAGATAGTCCAAGTGCCCACTAATTAACCTACATAGTCCAAGTGCCCGCTAGGTAACCTAGATAGTGCAAGTGCCCGCTAGGTAACCTACATAGTCCAAGTGCCCGCTAGGTAACCTAGATAGTCCAAGTGCCCGTTCGTTAACCTAGATAGTCCTAGTGCCCGCTAGGTAACCTAGACAGTCCAAGTGCCTGCTAGGTATCTTACATAGTCCCAATGCCCTTTCGTTAACCTACATAGTCCAAGGGCCCACTGTTTAAACTAGATCGTCCAAGTGTCTTTGGTTAACCTACATAGTCCAAGTGCCCGCAAGGTAACCTATATAGTCCAAGTTCCAGCTATGTAACCTAGATAGTCCAAGGGCCCGCTAGTTAACCTACATAGTCCAAGTGCCCGCTAGGTAAACTAGATAGTCCAAGTGCCCGCTAGGGAACCTACATAGTCCAAGTGCACGCTAGTTAACCCAGATAGTCCAAGTGCCCGCTAGTTAAACCTAGATAGTCCAAGTGCCACTAGGTAACCTACATAGTGCAAGTGTCCCCTAGTTAACCTACATAGTCCAAGTGCCCGCTAGTTAACATAGATAGTCCAAGTGCCCACTAGGGAACGTACATAGTCATGTGCCCGCTAGGTAACCTAGATAGTGCAAGTGCCCGGTAGTTAACCTACATAGTCCAAGTGCCCGCTAGGTAACCTGGATAGTCTAAGGGCCCGCTAGTTAACCTACATAGTCCAAGTGCCCGGTAGTTACTTACATAGTTCAAGTGTCCGTAAGGAACATATATAGTCCAAGTGCCCGCTAGGGAACATACAGAGTCTAAGTGCCCGCTAGGGAACCTACGTAGTCGAAGTGCCCACTAGGGAATCTGCATAGTCAAAGGGCTCGCTACTTAACATAGATAGTGCAAGTACCGCTAGTTAATCTACATAGTTCAAGGGCCCGCTAGTTAACCTACATAGTCCAAGTGCCTGATAGGGAACCTACATAGTCCAAGTGCCCGCAGAGGAACCTACATAGTCCAAGTGCCCGTTAGGGAACCTACATAGTCCAATTGCTCGTTAGCTAACCTAGATAGTCGAAGTGTCCGCTAGTTAACCTACATAGTCCAAGTGCCCGTTTGTTAACATAGATAGGCCAAGTGCCTGCTAGGTAACCTAGACAGTCCAAGTGCCCGCTAGGTTACCTACATATTCCAAGTGCACGTTCGTTAACCTAGATAGTCAAAGTGCCTGCTAGGTAACCCTAAATAGTCCAAGTGCCCGCTAGGGAACCTACATAGTCCAAGCACCCGCTAGGTAACCTAGATAGTCCAATTGCTCGTTAGCTAACCTAGATAATCAAAGTGTCCGCTAGTTAACCTACATAGTCCAAGTGCCCGTTCTTTAACGTAGATAGGCCAAGTGCCTGCTAGGTAACCTAGACAGTCCAAGTGCCCGCTAGGTTACCTACATAGTCCAAGTGCACGTTAGTTAACCTAGATAGTCAAAGTGCCTGCTAGGTAACCCTAAATAATCCAAGTGCCCGCCAGTGAACCTACATAGTCCAAGTGCCCGCTAGGTAACCTAGATAGTCGAATTGCCCGTTAGCCAACCTAGATAATAGAAGTGTCCGCTAGTTAACCTACATAGTCCAAGTGCCCGTTCGTTAACCTAGATAGTCCAAGTGCCCACTAGGTAACCTAAGTAGTCCAAATGTCCGATAGGGATCCTACATAGTCCAAGTGCCCGCTAGGTAACCTACATAGCCCAAGTGCCCGTTCGTTAACCTAGATAGTCCAAGTGCCCGCTGGTAACCTACATAGTCCAAGGGCCCGCTAGGTAACCTTGATAGTCCAAGTGTCTTCTAGTTAACCTACATAGTCCAAGTGCCCGCTAGGTAACCTATATAGTCCAAGTGCCCACTAGGTAACCTAAATATTCCAAATGCCCGCTAGGGAAACTACATAGTCCAAGTGTCCGCTAGATAACCTAGATCGTCCAAGTGTCCGCTAGTTAACCTACATAGTCCCAGTGCCCTCTAGTTAACCTAGATTGTCTAAGGGCCCGCTTGTTGACCTACATTGTCCAAGTGCCCGCTTGGTAACCTAGATAGTCCACGTGCCCGCTACTAAACCTAGATAGTCCCATTGCCCGTTAGTTAACCTAGATAGTCCAAGTGCCCACTAGGGGACGTACATAGTCCAAGTGCCCGCTAGGTAACCTAGATAGTCCAAGTGCCCGCTAGGGTATGTACATAGTCCAAATGCCTGCTAGGTAACCTAGATAGTCTAAGTGCCCGCTAGTTAACCTACATAGTCCAAGGGCCCGCTAAGGAACTTACATAGTCCAAGTGCCCGCTAGGGAACCTACATAGTCCAAGTGCCCGTTAGTGAACCTAGATAGACCCAGTGCCCACTAGAGGACGTACATAGTCCAAGTGCCCGCTAGGTAACCTAGATAGTCCAAGTGCCCTCTAGTTAACCTACATAGTCCAAGGGCCCGCTAGTTGACCTAGATAGTCCAAGTGCCCGCTAGTTAACCTAGATAGTCCAAGTGCCCGTTCGTTAACCTAGATAGTCCAAGTGCCAGCTAGGTAACCTAGACTGTCCAAGTGCCCGCTAGGTTACCTACATATTCCAAGTTCCCATTCGTTAACCTAGATAGTCCAAGTGCCCGCTGGTAACCTACCTAGTCCAATGGCCCGCTAGGTAACCTTGATAGTCCAAGTGCCTTCTAGTTACCCTACATAGTCCAAGTGCCCGCTAGGTAACCTACATAATCCAAGTGCACAATAGGTAACCTAAATAATCCAAATGCCCGCTAGGGAAACTACATAGTCCAAGTGCCCGCTAGTTAACCTAGATAGTCCAAGTGCCCGCTAGTAAACCTAGATGGTCCAAGGGCCCGCTAGTTAATTTAGATAGTCCAAGTGCCCGCTAGTTAACCTAGATAGTCCAAGGGCCCACTAGTTAACCTACATAGTCCAAGTGCCCGATAGGGAACCTACATAATCCAAGTGCCCGCTAGGGAACCTACATAGTCCAAGTGCCCGCTAGGGAACTTACATAGTCCAAGGGCCCGCTAGGGAACCTAGATAGTCCAAGGGCCCGTTAGTTAACCTAGATAGTCCAAGTGCCCGCTTGGAAACCTAGATAGTGCAACAGCCCGCTAGGTAACCTACATACTCCAAGAACCCGCTGGGTAACGTAGATAGTTCAAGTGCCAGCTAGGTAACCTAGATAGTCCAAGTGCCCGCTAGGTAACCTACAAAATCTAAGTGCCCGCTAGGTTATCTATGCAGTCCAAATGCCCGCTAGGGAATCTACATAGTCCAAGGGCCCACTAGTTAACGTAGATAGTCCAAGTGCCGCTAGTTAATCTACATAGTCCAAGGGCCCGCTAGTTAACCTACATAGTACAAGTACCCGCTAGTTAACCTACAAAATCTAAGTGCCCGCTAGGTTATCTATATAGTCCAAATGCCTGCTAGGGAACCTACATAGTCCAAGTGTCCGCTAGGTAACCTACATCGTCCAAGTGCCCGCTAGTTAAGCAACATAGTCAATGGGCCCACTAGTTAACCTACATAGTGCAAGAGTCCGCTAGTTAACCTGGATCGTGCAAGTGTCTGCTAGTTAGCCTACACAGTCCAAGCGCCAGTTAGCTAACCTAGATAGTCCAAGGGCCCGCTAGTTGACCTACATAGTCCAAGTGCCCGCTATTTAACCTAGATAGTCCTAGTGCCCGTTAGTTAACCTAGGGTGTCCAAGTGCCCACTAGGGGACGTACTTAGTCCAAGTACCCGTTAGCTAACCTAGATAGTCCAAGTGCCCGCTAGTTAACATTGATCATCCAAGTGCCCGCTATATAACCTAGATAGTCCAAGTGCCCTCTAGTTAACCTATATCGTCCAAGTGCCCGCTAGTTAACCTACATAGTCCTAGGTCCGCTAGTTAACCTAGATAGTCCAAGTGCCAGCTAGTTAACCTACATAGTGCAAGGGCCCGCTAGTTGACCTAGACAGTCCAAGTTCACGCTAGTTAACCTAGATAGTCAAAGTGCCCGCTAGTTAACCTAAGTAGTACAAATGTCTGATAGGGATCCTACATAGTCCAAGGGACCGCTAGTTAACCTACATAGTCCAAGTCCCCGCTAGGTAACCTAGACAGTCCAAGTGACCATTATGTTACCTACATAGTCCAAGTGCCCGTTCGTTAACCTACGTAGTCCAATTGCCCGCTAGGTAATGTAGATAGCCCAAGTGCCCGCTAGGGAACGTACATAGTCCAAGTGCCCTCTAGGTAACCTAGATAGTCCAAGTGCCCGCTAGTTAACCTATATAGTCCAAGTGCGTGCTAGGTAAACTACATAGTCCAAGTGCCCACTAGGAAACCCACAGTCCAAATGCCCGCTAGTTAACCTAGACAGTCCAAGTACCCGATAGGGGACCTACATTGTCCAAGTGCCCGCTGGGAACCTACATAGTCCATGTGCTCGCTAGGCAACCTACATAGTCCAAGTGCCCGTTAGTTAACCTAGATAGTCAAAGTGCCTGCTAGGTAACCTAAATAGTCCAAGTGCCCGCTAGGTAACCTAGATAGTCCAATTGCCCGTTGGCTAACCTAGATAGTCGAATTGTCCGCTAGTTAAGCTACATAGTCCAAGTGTCCGTTCGTTAACCTAGATAGGCCAAGTGCCCTCTAGGTAACCAAGATAGTCCAAGTGCCCGCTAGGGTATGTACATAGTTCAAGTTCCCGCTAGGTAACCTAGATTGTCCAAGTGTCCGCTAGTTAACCTACATAGTACAAGTGCCCGCTAGGTAACCTAGATAGTCCAAGGGCCTGCTAGTTAACCTACATAGTCCAATGCCCGATAGGGAACCTACATAGTCCAAGTGCCCGCTGAGGAACCTACATAGTCCAAGTTACCGATAGGGAACCTGTATATTCCAAGTGCCCGTTAGGGAACCTAGATAGTCCAAGGGCCCATAGGGAACCTATACAATCCAAGTGCCCGCTAGGGAACCTACATAGTCAAAGTGCTCGCTAGGGAACCTACATTGTGCAAGTGCCCGCTAATTAAACTAGATAGTCCAAGTGCCCGCTAGGGAACCTACATAGTCCAAGGTCAGCTAGTTAACCTAGATAGTCCAAGTGACCGCTTGTTAACCTACATAGTCCAAGGTCAGCTAGTTAACCTAGATAGTCCAAGTGACCGCTTGTTAACCTACATAGTCCAAGGTCAGCTAGTTAACCTAGATAGTCCAAGTGCCAGCTAGTTAACCTACATAGTCCAAGAACCCGCTAGTTAACCTAGATATTCCAAGTGCCCGCTAGTTAACCTAGATCGTCCAAGTGTCCGCTAGTTAACCTACATAGTCCATGTTCCCGCTAGGTAACCTACACAGTCCAATTGCCCCCTAGTTAACCTAGACAGTCCAAGTACCTGATAGGGAACCTACATAGTCCAAGTGCTCGCAAGGGAACCTACATAATCCAAGTGCCCGTTAGTTAACCTAGATAGTCAAAGTGCCTGCTATGTAACCTAAATAGTCCAAGTGCCCGCAAGGGAACCTACATAGTCCAAGTGCCTGCAAGGGAACCTACATAGTCCAAGTGCCCGCTAGGTAACCTAGATAGTCCAATTGCCCATTAGCTAACCTAGATAGTCGAAGTGTCCCCCAGTTAACCTACAAGTCCAAGTGCCCGTCCGTTAACGTAGATAGGCCAAGTGCCCGCTACGTAACCTAGACAGTCCAATGCCCGCTAGGTTACCTACATAGTACAAGTGCACGTTCGTTAACCTAGATAGTCCAAGTGCCCGCTGGTAACCTACACAGTCCAATGGCCCGCTAGGTAACCTTGATAGTCCAAGTGCCTTCTAGTTAACCTACATAGTCCAAGTGCCCGCTAGGTAACCTACATAATCCAAGTGCACAATAGGTAACCTAAATAATCCAAATGCCCTCTAGGGAAACTATATAGTCCAAGTGCCCGCTAGTTAACCTAGATAGTCCAAGTGCCCGCTAGTAAACCTAGATAGTCCAAGGGCCCGCTAGTTAATCTAGATAGTCCAAGTGCCCGCTAGTTAACCTAGATAGTCCAAGGGCCCGCTAGTTAACCTACATAGTCCAAGTGCCCGATAGGGAACCTACATAATCCAAGTGCCCGCTAGGGAACCTACATAGTCCAAGTGCCCGCTAGGGAACTTACATAGTCCAAGGGCCCGCTAGGGAAACTACATAGTCCAATTGCCCGCTAGGGAACTTACATAGTCCAAGGGCCCGCCTGGGAACCTATATAGTCCAAGTGCCCATTAGTTAACCTAGATAGTCCAAGTGCCCGTTTGGTAACCTAGATAGTCCAACAGCCCGCTAGGTAACCTACATACTCCAAGAACCCGCTAGGTAACGTTGATAGTTCAAGTGCCAGCTAGGTAACCTAGATAGTCCAAGTGCCCGCTAGGTAACCTACAAAATCTAAGTGCCCGCTAGGTTATCTATGCAGTCCAAATGCCCGCTAGGGAATCTACATAGTCCAAGGGCCCGCTAGTTAACGTAGATAATCCAGGTGCCGCTAGTTAACCTACATAGTCCAAGTACCCGCTAGTTAACCTAGATCGTCCAAGTGCCCCCTAGGTAACCTACATAGCCCAAGGGCCCGCTACTTAACCTACATAGTCCAATGGCCCTCTAGCTAACCTACAAAGTCTAAGTGCCCGCTAGGTTATTTATATAGTCCAAATGCCCGCTAGGGAACCTACATAGTCCAAGTGCCCGCTAGTTAACCTACATCGTCCAAGTTCCCGCTAGTTAACCAACATAGTCAATGGGCCCACTAGTTAACCTACATAGTGCAAGAGCCCGCTAGTTAACCTAGATCGAGCAAGTGTCTGCTAGTTAACCTACATAGTCCAAGTGCCAGTTAGCTAACCTAGATAGTCCAAAGGCCCACTAGTTGACCTACATAGTCCAAGTGCCCGCTAGTTAACCTAGATTGTCCTAGTGCCCGTTAGTTAACCTAGGGTGTCCAAGTGCCCACTAGGGGATGTACTTAGTCCAAGTGCCCGTTAGCTAACCTAGATAGTCCAAGTGCCCGCTAGTTAACATTGATCATCCAAGTGCCAGCTAGTTAACCTAGATAGTCCAAGTGCCCACTAGTTAGCCTACATAGTACAAGGGCCCGCTAGTTGACCTAGATAGTCCAAGTTCCCGCTAGTTAACCTAGATAGTCAAAGTGCCCGCTAGTTAACCTAAGTAGTACAAATGTCCGATAGGGATCCTACAGAGTCCAAGTGACCGCTAGTTAACCTACATAGTCCAAGTCCCCGCTAGGTAACCTAGACAGTCCAAGTGACCATTATGTTACCTACATAGTCCAAGTGCCCGTTCGTTAACCTACATAGTCCAATTGCCCGCTAGGTAACGTAGATAGCCCAAGTGCCCGCTAGGGAACGTACATAGTCCAAGTGCCCTCTAGTTAACCTAGATAGTCCAAGTGCCCGCTAGTTAACCTATATAGTACAAGTGCGTGCTAGGTAAACTACATAGTCCAAGTGCCCACTAGGAAACCCAGACAGTCCAATTGCCCGCTAGTTAACCTAGACAGTCCAAGTACCCGATAGGGAACCTACATAGTCCAAGTGCCCGCTGGGAACCTACATAGTCCAAGTGCTCGCTAGGCAACCTACATAATCCAAGTGCCCGTTAGTTAACCTAGATAGTCAAAGTGCCTGCTAGGGAACCTAAATAGTCCAAGTGCCCGCTAGGTAACTTAGATAGTCCAATTGCCCGTTGGCTAACCTAGATAGTCGAAGTGTCCGCTAGTTAAGCTACATAGTCCAAGTGTCCGTTCGTTAACCTAGATAGGCCAAGTGCCCTCTAGGTAACCAAGATAGTCCAAGTGCCCGCTAGGGTATGTACATAGTTCAAGTGCCCGCTAGGTAACCTGGATTGTCCAAGTGCCCGCTAGTTAACCTACATAGTACAAGTGCCCGCTAGGTAACCTAGATAGTCCAAGGGCCTGCTAGTTAACCTACATAGTCCAATGCCCTATAGGGAACCTACATGGTCCAAGTGCCCGCTGAGGAACCTCCATAGTCCAAGTGCCCGTTAGGGAACCTGTATATTCCAAGTGCCCATAGGGAACCTATATAGTCCAAGTGCCCGCTAGGGAACCTACATAGTCAAAGTGCTCGCTAGGGAACCTACATTGTGCAAGTGCCCGCTACTTAACCTAGATAGTCCTAGTGCCCGCTATGTAACCTACATAGTCCAAGGGCCGCTAGGTAACCTACATAGTCCATTTGCCCGCTAGGTAACTTAGATAGTCCAAGTGCCCGTTAGCTAACATACATAGATAGTCCAAGTGCCCGCTAGGTAACTTACATAGTCCAAGGGCCCGTTCGTTAACCTAGATAGTCCAAATGCCCGCTAGGGAACCCACATAGTCCAAGTGCCCATTAGAGAACTTACATAGTCAAAGGCCTGCTAGGGAACCTACATAGTCCAAGTGCCCGCTAGGGAACCTTCATAGTCCGAGTGCTTGCTAGGGAACCTACATAGTCCAAGTGCCCTTTAGGGAACCTATATAGTCCAAGAGCCCGCTAGGGAACCTAGATAGTCCAAGTGCCCGCTAGGTAACCTAGATAGTCCAAGTGCCCGCTAGGTAACCTACTAAGTCCAAGGGCGCGCTTGGTAATCTATGTAGTCCAAAGGCCCGCTAGGGCACCTACATAGTCCTAGCGCCCGCTAGTTAACCTACATTGTCCAAGTGCCCGATAGGGAACCTACATAGTCCAAGTGCCCGCTAGGTAACCTACATAGTCCAAATGCCCGCTAGTAACCTTCATAGTCCGAGTGCCTGCTAGGGAACCTATGTAGTCCAAGTGCCTGCTAGGGAACCTGGATAGTCCAAGTGCCCGCTAGGTAACCTAGATAGTCCAAGTGTCCCCTAGGTAATCTATATGGTCCAAATACCCGCTAGGGCACCTACATAGTCCAAGTGCACGCTAATTAACCTACATAGTCCAAGTGCCCCGTTAGCTAACCTAGATAGTCCAAGGGCCAACTAGTTAACCTACATGGGTCAAGTGCCCACCACGTAACCTAGCTAATCCAAGTGTCCGCTAGTTAACCTAGATCGTCCAAGTGTCCGCTAGTTAACCTACATAGTCCCAGTGCCCTCTAGTTAACCTAGATAGTCTAAGGGCCCGCTTGTTGACCTACATAGTCCAAGTGCCCGCTTGGTAACCTAGATAGTCCACGTGCCCGCTACTAAACCTAGATAGTCCCATTGCCCGTTAGTTAACCTAGATAGTCCAAGTGCCCACTAGGGGACGTACATAGTCCAAGTGCCCGCTAGGTAACCTAGATAGTCCAAGTGCCCGCTAGGGTATGTACATATCCAAGTGCCCGCTAGGTAACCTAGATAGTCTAAGTGCCCGCTAGTTAACCTACATAGTCCAAGGGCCCGCTAAGGAACTTACATAGTCCAAGTGCCCGCTAGGGAACCTACATAGTCCAAGTGCCCGTTAGTGAACCTAGATAGACCCAGTGCCCACTAGGGGACGTACATAGTCCAAGTGCCCGCTAGGTAACCTAGATAGTCCAAGTGTCCTCTAGTTAACCTACATAGTCCAAGGGCCCGCTAGGTAACCTACATAGTTCAAGAGCCCGATAGGGAACTAACATAGTCCAAGTGTCCGCTAGGGAACCTGCATTGTCCAAGTGCCCGCAAGGTTACCTAGATAGTCCAAGTGCCTGCTAGTTAACCTACATAGTCCAAGTGCCCGCTAGTTAACCTAGATCGTCCAAGTGCCCGTTAGGTAACCTAGATAGTCCAAGTGCCCGCTAGGTTACCTACATAGTCCAAGATCCCGCTAGGTAACCTAGATAGTCCTAGTGCCCGTTACCTAACCTACATCGTCCAAGTGCCCGCTAGGGAACCTACATAGACCAAGTGCCCATTAGTGAACCTAGATAGACCAAGTGCCCACTAGGGGACGTACATCGTCCAAGTGCCCGCTAGGTAACCTAGATAGTCCAAGTGCCCACTAGGGTATGTACATAGTCCAAGTGCCCGCTAGGTAACCTAGATAGTCTAATTGCCCGCAGGTTAACCTACATTGTCCAAGGGCCCGCTAGTTAAACTACATAGTCCAAGTGCCCGATACAGAACCAACATAGTCCAAGTGTCCGCTAAGGGACGTATATAGTCCAAGTGCCCGCTAGGGAACCTACATAGTCCAAGTGCCCTTTAGTGAACCTAGATAGTCCAAGTGCCCGCTAGGGAACCTGCATTGTCCAAGTGCCCGCTAGTTTACCTAGATATTCCAAGTGCCCGCTAGTAAACCTAGATCGTCCAAGTGTTCGCTAGTTACCCTAAATAGTCCAAGTGCCCTCTAGGTAACTTATATAGTCCAAGTGCCCGTTAGGTAACCTAGATAGTCCAAGGGCCCGCTAGGTAACCTACATAGTCCAAGGCCCGCAAGTTAACCTAGATAATCCACGTTCCTGTAGCTAACCTAGATAGTCCAATTGACCGCTAGGTAACCTACTTAGTCCAAGGGCCCGCTCCTTAACTTAGTTCGTCCAAGTGTCCGCTAGTTAACCTAGATATTGAAAGTGCCCGCTAGTATACCTACATAGTCCAAGTGCCCGCTAGGTAACCTACATAGTCCTAGCGCCCACTAGTTATCCTACATTGTCCAAGTGCCCGATAGGGACCATACATAGTCCAAATGCCCGCTAGTAACCTATATAGTCCAAGTGCAAGAAGGGAACCTGCATCGTCCAAGTGCCCGCTAGTTAACCTACATAGTCCAATTCCTGTTAGCTAACATACATAGTCCAAGTGCCCGTTCGTTAACCTAGATAGTCCAAGGGCCCACTAGGTAACCTACATAGTCCAAGTGCCCGCTAGGTAACCTAGACAGTCCAAGTGCCTGCTAGGTAACCTACATAGTCCAAGTGCCCGTTTGCTAAACTAGATCGTCAAAGTGCCCGCTAGTTAACCTACATAGTCCAAGGGCCCGCTAGTGAACCTAGATAGTTTAAGGGCCCACTAGTTGACTTACATAGTCCAAGTGCCCGCTTGGTAACCTAGATAGTCCAAATGCCCGCTAGTAACGTACATAGTCCAAATGCCCGTTAGGTAACCTAGATAGTCCAAATGCCCGCTAGGGAACCCACATAGTCCAAGTGCCTGTTAGAGAACTTACATAGTCAAAGGCCTGCTAGGGAACCTACATAGTCCAAGTGCCCGCTAGGGAACCTTCATAGTCCGTGCCTGCTAGGGAACCTACATAGTCCAAGTGCCCTACAGGGAACCTATATAGTCCAAGTGCCCGCTAGGTAACCTAGATTGTCCAAGTGCCCGCTAGGTAACCTAGATAGTCCAAGTGCCCGCTAGGTAACCTACAAAGTCCAAGGGCGCGCTTGGTAATCTGTATAGTCCAAAGGCCCGCTAGGGCACCTACATAATCCTAGCGCCCGCTAGTTAACCTAGATAGTCCAAGTGCCCGTTCGTTAACCTAGATAGTCCAAGTGCCCGCTAGGTAACCTAGACAGTCCAAATGCCTGCTAGGTAACTTACATAGTCCAAATGCCCGTTCGTTAACCTACATAGTCCAAGGGCCCATATTTTAACCTAGATCGTCCAAGTGTCTTTGGTTAACCTACATTGTCCAAGTGCCCGATAGGGAACCTACATAGTAAAAGTGCCCGCTAGGTAACCTACATAGTCCAAATGCCCGCTAGTAACATACATAATCCAAGTGCAAGAAGGAAATACATAATCCAAGTGCCCGCTAGGGAACCTACATAGTCCAAATGCCCATTAGGTAACCTAGATAGTCCAAATGCCCGCTAGGGTACCCACCTAGTCCAAGTGCCAGCTAGGAAACCTACATAGTCAAAGTGCCCACTAGGGAACCTATATAGTCCAAGTGCCCGCTAGGGAACCTTCATAGTCTGAGTGCCCGCTAGGTAACCTAGATAGTCCAAGTGCCCACTACGTAACCTAGCTAATCCAAGTGTCCGCTAGTTAACCTACATAGTCCCAGTGCCCTCTAGTTAACCTAGATAGTCCAAGGGCCTGCTAGTTGACCTACATAGTCCAAGTGCCCGCTTGGTAACCTAGATAGTCCACGTGCCCGCTACTATACCTAGATAGTCCTATTGCCCGTTAGTTAACCTAGATAGTCCAAGTGCCCACTAGGGGACGTACATTATCCAAGTGCCCGTTAGTGAACCTAGATAGACCAAGTGCCCACTAGGGGACGTATATAGTCCAAGTGCCCGCTAGGTAACCTACATACTCCAAGTACCCGCTAGGGAACCTACATAGTCCAAGTAACCGCTAGGTAACCTAGATAATCCAAGTGCCCACTAATTAACCTATATCGTCTAAGTGCCCGCTAGTTAACCTAGATTGTCCAAGTGCCCGCTAGTTAACCTACATAGTCAATGGGCCCGCAAGTTAACCTACATAGTGCAAGAGCCCGCTAGCTAACCTAGATCGTCCAAGTGTCCGCTAGTTAACCTACATAGTCCACGTGCCAGTTAGCTAACCTAGATAGTCCAAGTGCCCGCTAGTTGACCTACATAGTCCACGTGCCCGCTGGGTAACCTAAATAATCCAAGTGCCCGCTAGGGAACCTTCATAGTCCAAGTGCCAGCTAGATAACCAAGATAGTCCTAGTGCTGGCTATTTAACCTAGATAGTCCTAGTGCCCGTTAGTTTACCTAGATAGTCCAAGTGCCCACTAGGGTACGTACTTAGTCCATGTGCCGTTAGCTAACCTAGATAGTCCAAGTGCCCGCTAGTTAACATTGATCATCCAAGTGCCCGCTAGTTAACCTACATAGTCCAAGGGCCCGCTAGTTAACCTACATAGTCGAAGTGCCCGATAGGGAACCAACATAGTCCAAGTGTCCCCTAAGGGACGTACATAGTCCAAGTGCTCGCTAGGGAACCTACATAGTCCAAGTGCCGTTAGTGAACCTAGATAGTCCAAGTGCCCGCTAGGGAACCTGCATTGTCCAAGTGCCCGCTAGTTTACTTAGATAGTCCAAGTGCCCGCTAGTTAACCTACATAGTCCAAGTGCCCGCTAGTTAACCTAGATCGTCCAAGTGCCCGTTAGGTAACCTAGATAGTCCAAGTGCCCGCTAGGTTACCTACATAGTCCAAGATCCCGCTAGGTAACCGAGATAGTCCTAGTGCCCGTTACCTAACCTAGATCGTCCAAGTGCCCGCTAGGTAACCTACATAGTCCAAGGCCCGCTCGTTAACTTAGTCCGTCCAAGTGTCCGCTAGTTAACCTAGATAGTCCAAGTGCCCGCTAGTATACCTACATAGTCCAAGTGCCCGCTAGGTAACCTACATAGTCCTAGCGCCCACTAGTTAACCAACATTGTCCCCGTGCCCGATAGGGACCCTACATAGTCCAAATGCCCGCTAGTAACCTACATAGTCCAAGTGCCCGTTCGTTAACCTAGATAGTCCAAGTGCCCGCTAGGTTACCTAGACAGTCCAAGTGCCCGCTGGTAAACCTACATAGTCCAAGTGCCCGATAGGGAACCAATATAATCCAAGTGCCCGATAGGGAACTTACATAATGCAAGGGCCCGCTAGGGAACCTACATAGTCCATGTGCCCGCTAGGCAACCTACATATTCCAAGGGCCCGTTAGTTAACCTAGATTGTCAAAGTGCCTGCTAGTTAACCTAGATAGTCCAAGTGCCCGCTAGGTAACCTTCATAGTCCATGTTGCCGCTTGGTAACCTTAATAGTCCAAATGCCTGCTAGGGAAACTACATAGTCCATGTGCCCGCTAGTTAACCTAGATAGTCCAAGTGCCTGCTGGTAAACCTACATAATCCATGGGCCCGCTAGTTAACCTACATAGTGCAAGGGCCCGCTAGTTAACCTAGATCGTGCAACTGTCCGCTAGTTAACTTACATAGTCCACGTGCCCGCTAGGTAACCTAGATAGTTCAAGTGCCCGCTAGGGATCCTTCATAATTCAATTGCCTGCTAGGTAACCTAGATAGTCCAAGTGCCCGCTAGTTAACCTAGATAGTACTAGTTCCCGTTAGTTAACCTAGATAGTCCAAGTGCCCACTAGGGGACGTACATAGTCCAAGTGCCCGCTAGTTAACCTACATAGTCCAAGGTCCATTAGTTAACCTAGATAATCCAAGTGCCCGCTAGTTAACCTACATAGTACAAGGGCCCTCTAGTTAACCTAGATAGTCCAAGTGCCCGCTAGTTAACCTAGATAGTCAAAGTGCTCGCTAGTTAACCTAAGTAGTACAAATGTCCGATAGGGATCCTACATAGTCCAAGTGCCCGCTAGTTAACCTACATAGTCCAAATCCCCGCAAGGTAACCTAGACAGTCCAAGTGACCATTATGTTACCTACATAGTCCAAGTGCCCGCTAGGTAACCTAGATAGTCCAAGTGCCTGCTAGTAAAATACATAGTCCAAGTGCCCACTAGGTAACCTAGACAGTCCAATTGCCTGCTAGTTAACCTAGATAGTCCAAGTAACGGTAGAGAAACTACATACTCCAAGTGCCCGCTGGGAACCTACATAGTCCAAGTGCTCGCTAGGCAACCTACATAGTCCAAGTGCCCGTTAGTTAACCTAGATAGTCAAAGTGCCTGCTAGGTAACCTAAATAGTCCAAGTGCCCGCTAGTTAACCTACATAGTCCAAGTGCCCGCTAGGTAACCTAGATAGTCCAATTGCCCGTTAGCTAACCTAGATAGTCGAAGTGTCCGCTAGTTAACCTACATAGTCCAAGTGCCCGTTCGTTAACCTAGATAGTCCAAGTGCCCGCTAGGTAACCTAAGTAGTCCAAATGTCCGATAGGGATCCTACATAGTCCAAGTGCCCGCTAGGTAACCTACATAGCCCAAGTGCCCGTTCGTTAACCTAGATAGTCCAAGTGCCCGCTGGTAACCTACATAGTCCAAGGGCCCGCTAGGTAACCTTGATAGTCCAAGTGTCTTCTAGTTAACCTACATAGTCCAAGTGCCCGCTAGGTAACCTATATAGTCCAAGTGCCCACTAGGTAACCAAAATATTCCAAATGCCCGCTAGGGAAACTACATAGTCCAAGTGTCCGCTAGTTAACCTAGATCGTCCAAGTGTCCGCTAGTTAACCTACATAGTCCCAGTGCCCTCTAGTTAACCTAGATAGTCTAAGGGCCCGCTTGTTGACCTACATTGTCCAAGTGCCCGCTGGGTAACCTAGATAGTCCACGTGCCCGCTACTAAACCTAGATAGTCCCATTGCCCGTTAGTTAACCTAGATAGTCCAAGTGCCCAGTAGGGGACGTACATAGTCCAAGTGCCCGCTAGGTAACCTAGATAGTCCAAGTGCCCGCTAGGGTATGTACATAGTCCAAGTGCCCGCTAGGTAACCTAGATAGTCTAAGTGCCCGCTAGTTAACCTACATAGTCCAAGGGCCCGCTAAGGAACTTACATAGCCCAAGTGCCCGCTAGGGAACCTACATAGTCCAAGTGCCCGTTAGTGAACCTAGATAGACCCAGTGCCCACTAGGGGACGTACATAGTCCAAGTGCCCGCTAGGTAACCTAGATAGTCCAAGTGCCCTCTAGTTAACCTACATAGTCCAAGGGCCCGCTAGTTGACCTAGATAGTCCAAGTGCCCGCTAGTTAACCTAGATAGTCCAAGTGCCCGTTCGTTAACCTAGATAGTCCAAGTGCCAGCTAGGTAACCTAGACTGTCCAAGTGCCCGCTAGGTTACCTACATATTCCAAGTTCCCATTCGTTAACCTAGATAGTCCAAGTGCCCGCTGGTAACCTACCTAGTCCAATGGCCCGCTAGGTAACCTTGATAGTCCAAGTGCCTTCTAGTTACCCTACATAGTCCAAGTGCCCGCTAGGTAACCTACATAATCCAAGTGCACAATAGGTAACCTAAATAATCCAAATGCCCGCTAGGGAAACTACATAGTCCAAGTGCCCGCTAGTTAACCTAGGTAGTCCAAGTGCCCGCTAGTAAACCTAGATAGTCCAAGGGCCCGCTAGTTAATTTAGATAGTCCAAGTGCCCGCTAGTTAACCTAGATAGTCCAAGGGCCCGCTAGTTAACCTACATAGTCCAAGTGCCCGATAGGGAACCTACATAATCCAAGTGCCCGCTAGGGAACCTACATAGTCCAAGTGCCCGCTAGGGAACTTACATAGTCCAAGGGCCCGCTAGGGAACCTAGATAGTCCAAGGGCCCGTTAGTTAACCTAGATAGTCCAAGTGCCCGCTTGGAAACCTACATACTCCAAGAACCCGCTGGGTAACGTAGATAGTTCAAGTGCCAGCTAGGTAACCTAGATAGTCCAAGTGCCCGCTAGGTAACCTACAAAATCTAAGTGCCCGCTAGGTTATCTATGCAGTCCAAATGCCCGCTAGGGAATCTACATAGTCCAAGGGCCCACTAGTTAACGTAGATAGTCCATGTGCCGCTAGTTAATCTACATAGTCCAAGGGCCCGCTAGTTAACCTACATAGTACAAGTACCCGCTAGTTAACCTACAAAATCTAAGTGCCCGCTAGGTTATCTATATAGTCCAAATGCCTGCTAGGGAACCTACATAGTCCAAGTGCCCGCTAGGTAACCTACATCGTCCAAGTGCCCGCTAGTTAAGCAACATAGTCAATGGGCCCACTAGTTAACCTACATAGTGCAAGAGTCCGCTAGTTAACCTGGATCGTGCAAGTGTCTGCTAGTTAGCCTACACAGTCCAAGCGCCAGTTAGCTAACCTAGATAGTCCAAGGGCCCGCTAGTTGACCTACATAGTCCAAGTGCCCGCTATTTAACCTAGATAGTCCTAGTGCCCGTTAGTTAACCTAGGGTGTCCAAGTGCCCACTAGGGGACGTACTTAGTCCAAGTGCCCGTTAGCTAACCTAGATAGTCCAAGTGCCCGCTAGTTAACATTGATCATCCAAGTGCCCGCTATATAACCTAGATAGTCCAAGTGCCCTCTAGTTAACCTATTACGTCCAAGTGCCCGCTAGTTAACCTACATAGTCCTAGGTCCGCTAGTTAACCTAGATAGTCCAAGTGCCAGCTAGTTAACCTACATAGTGCAAGGGCCCGCTAGTTGACCTAGATAGTCCAAGTTCACGCTAGTTAACCTAGATAGTCAAAGTGCCCGCTAGTTAACCTAAGTAGTACAAATGTCTGATAGGGATCCTACATAGTCCAAGGGACCGCTAGTTAACCTACTTAGTCCAAGTCCCCGCTAGGTAACCTAGACAGTCCAAGTGACCATTATGTTACCTACATAGTCCAAGTGCCCGTTCGTTAACCTACATAGTCCAATTGCCCGCTAGGTAATGTAGATAGCCCAAGTGCCCGCTAGGGAACGTACATAGTCCAAGTGCCCTCTAGGTAACCTAGATAGTCCAAGTGCCCGCTAGTTAACCTATATAGTCCAAGTGCGTGCTAGGTAAACTACATAGTCCAAGTGCCCACTAGGAAACCCACAGTCCAAATGCCCGCTAGTTAACCTAGACAGTCCAAGTACCCGATAGGGGACCTACATTGTCCAAGTGCCCGCTGGGAACCTACATAGTCCATGTGCTCGCTAGGCAACCTACATAGTCCAAGTGCCCGTTAGTTAACCTAGATAGTCAAAGTGCCTGCTAGGTAACCTAAATAGTCCAAGTGCCCGCTAGGTAACCTAGATAGTCCAATTGCCCGTTGGCTAACCTAGATAGTCGAAGTGTCCGCTAGTTAAGCTACATAGTCCAAGTGTCCGTTCGTTAACCTAGATAGGCCAAGTGCCCTCTAGGTAACCAAGATAGTCCAAGTGCCCGCTAGGGTATGTACATAGTTCAAGTTCCCGCTAGGTAACCTAGATTGTCCAAGTGTCCGCTAGTTAACCTACATAGTACAAGTGCCCGCTAGGTAACCTAGATAGTCCAAGGGCCTGCTAGTTAACCTACATAGTCCAATGCCCGATAGGGAACCTACATAGTCCAAGTGCCCGCTGAGGAACCTACATAGTCCAAGTTACCGATAGGGAACCTGTATATTCCAAGTGCCCGTTAGGGAACCTATATAGTCCAAGGGCCCATAGGGAACTTATACAATCCAAGTGCCCGCTAGGGAACCTACATAGTCAAAGTGCTCGCTAGGGAACCTACATTGTGCAAGTGCCCGCTAGTTAACCTAGATAGTCCAAGTGCCCGCTAGGGAACCTACATAGTCCAAGGTCAGCTAGTTAACCTAGATAGTCCAAGTGACCGCTTGTTAACCTACATAGTCCAAGGTCAGCTAGTTAACCTAGATAGTCCAAGTGACCGCTTGTTAACCTACATAGTCCAAGGTCAGCTAGTTAACCTAGATAGTCCAAGTGCCCGCTAGTTAACCTACATAGTCCAAGAACCCGCTAGTTAACCTAGATATTCCAAGTGCCCGCTAGTTAACCTAGATCGTCCAAGTGTCCGCTAGTTAACCTACATAGTCCATGTTCCCGCTAGGTAACCTACACAGTCCAATTGCCCCCTAGTTAACCTAGACAGTCCAAGTACCTGATAGGGAACCTACATAGTCCAAGTGCTCGCAAGGGAACCTACATAATCCAAGTGCCCGTTAGTTAACCTAGATAGTCAAAGTGCCTGCTATGTAACCTAAATAGTCCAAGTGCCCGCAAGGGAACCTATATAGTCCAAGTGCCCGCAAGGGAACCTACATAGTCCAAGTGCCCGCTAGGTAACCTAGATAGTCCAATTGCCCATTAGCTAACCTAGATAGTCGAAGTGTCCCCCAGTTAACCTACAAGTCCAAGTGCCCGTTCGTTAACGTAGATAGGCCAAGTGCCCGCTACGTAACCTAGACAGTCCAATGCCCGCTAGGTTACCTACATAGTACAAGTGCACGTTCGTTAACCTAGATAGTCCAAGTGCCCGCTGGTAACCTACACAGTCCAATGGCCCGCTAGGTAACCTTGATAGTCCAAGTGCCTTCTAGTTAACCTACATAGTCCAAGTGCCCGCTAGGTAACCTACATAATCCAAGTGCACAATAGGTAACCTAAATAATCCAAATGCCCTCTAGGGAAACTATATAGTCCAAGTGCCCGCTAGTTAACCTAGATAGTCCAAGTGCCCGCTAGTAAACCTAGATAGTCCAAGGGCCCGCTAGTTAATCTAGATAGTCCAAGTGCCCGCTAGTTAACCTAGATAGTCCAAGGGCCCGCTAGTTAGCCTACATAGTCCAAGTGCCCGATTGGGAACCTACATAATCCAAGTGCCCGCTAGGGAACCTACATAGTCCAAGTGCCCGCTAGGGAACTTACATAGTCCAAGGGCCCGCTAGGGAACCTACATAGTCCAAGTGCCCATTAGTTAACCTAGATAGTCCAAGTGCCCGTTTGGTAACCTAGATAGTCCAACAGCCCGCTAGGTAACCTACATACTCCAAGAACCCGCTAGGTAACGTTGATAGTTCAAGTGCCAGCTAGGTAACCTAGATAGTCCAAGTGCCCGCTAGGTAACCTACAAAATCTTAGGGCCCGCTAGGTTATCTATGTAGTCCAAATGCCCGCTAGGGAATCTACATAGTCCAAGGGCCCGCTAGTTAACGTAGATAGTCCAGGTGCCGCTAGTTAACCTACATAGTCCAAGTACCCGCTAGTTAACCTAGATCGTCCAAGTGCCCCCTAGGTAACCTACATAGCCCAAGGGCCCGCTACTTAACCTACATAGTCCAAGAGCCCGCTAGCTAACCTACAAAGTCTAAGTGCCCGCTAGGTTATTTATATAGTCCAAATGCCCGCTAGGGAACCTACATAGTCCAAGTGCCCGCTAGTTAACCTACATCATCCAAGTGCCCGCTAGTTAACCAACATAGTCAATGGGCCCACTAGTTAACCTACATAGTGCAAGAGCCCGCTAGTTAACCTAGATCGAGCAAGTGTCTGCTAGTTAACCTACATAGTCCAAGTGCCAGTTAGCTAACCTAGATAGTCCAAGGGCCCACTAGTTGACCTACATAGTCCAAGTGCCCGCTAGTTAACCTAGATTGTCTTAGTGCCCGTTAGTTAACCTAGGGTGTCCAAGTGCCCACTAGGGGATGTACTTAGTCCAAGTGCCCGTTAGCTAACCTAGATAGTCCAAGTGCCCGCTAGTTAACCTAGATAGTCCAAGTGCCCGCTAGTTAACCTACATAGTCCAAGGTCCGCTAGTTACCCTAGATAGTCCAAGTGCCCACTAGTTAGCCTACATAGTACAAGGGCCCGCTAGTTGACCTAGATAGTCCAAGTTCCCGCTAGTTAACCTAGATAGTCAAAGTGCCCGCTAGTTAACCTAAGTAGTACAAATGTCCGATAGGGATCCTACAGAGTCCAAGTGACCGCTAGTTAACCTACATAGTCCAAGTCCCCGCTAGGTAACCTAGACAGTCCAAGTGACCATTATGTTACCTACATAGTCCAAGTGCCCGTTCGTTAACCTACATAGTCCAATTGCCCGCTAGGTAACGTAGATAGCCCAAGTGCCCGCTAGGGAACGTACATAGTCCAAGTGCCCTCTAGTTAACCTAGATAGTCCAAGTGCCCGCTAGTTAACCTATATAGTACAAGTGCGTGCTAGGTAAACTACATAGTCCAAGTGCCCACTAGGAAACCCAGACAGTCCAATTGCCCGCTAGTTAACCTAGACAGTCCAAGTACCCGATAGGGAACCTACATAGTCCAAGTGCCCGCTGGGAACCTACATAATCCAAGTGCCCGTTAGTTAACCTAGATAGTCAAAGTGCCTGCTAGGTAACCTAAATAGTCCAAGTGCCCGCTAGGTAACCTAGATAGTCCAATTGCCCGTAGGCTAACCTAGATAGTCGAAGTGTCCGCTAGTTAAGCTACATAGTCCAAGTGTCCGTTCGTTAACCTAGATAGGCCAAGTGCCCTCTAGGTAACCAAGATAGTCCAAGTGCCCGCTAGGGTATGTACATAGTTCAAGTGCCCGCTAGGTAACCTGGATTGTTCAAGTGTCCGCTAGTTAACCTACATAGTACAAGTGCCCGCTAGGTAACCTAGATAGTCCAAGGGCCTGCTAGTTAACCTACATAGTCCAATGCCCTATAGGGAACCTACATGGTCCAAGTGCCCGCTGAGGAACCTACATAGTCCAAGTGCCCGTTAGGGAACCTGTATATTCCAAGTGCCCATAGGGAAACTATATAGTCCAAGTGCCCGCTAGGGAACCTACATAGTCAAAATGCTCGCTAGGGAACCTACATTGTGCAAGTGCCCGCTACTTAACCTAGATAGTCCAAGTGCCCGCTAGTTAACCTACATAGTCCAAGGTCAGCTAGTTAACCTAGATAGTCCAAGAGACCGCTTGTTACCCTACATAGTCCAAGGTCAGCTAGTTAACCTAGATAGTCCAAGTGCCCGCTAGTTAACCTACATAGTCCTAGAACCTGCTAGTTAATCTAGATAGTCCAAGTTCCCGCTAGTTAACCTACATAGTCCAAGGGCCCGCTAGTTAACCTTGATATTCCAAGTGCCCGCTAGTTAACCTACATAGTCCAAGTTCCCACTAGGTAACCTACACAGTCCAATTGCCCCCTAGTTAACCTAGACAGTCCAAGTACCTGATAGGGAACCTACATAGTCCAAGTGCTCGCTAGGGAACCTACATAGTACAAGTGCTCACTAGGCAACCTACATAGTTCAAGCGACCGTTAGTTAACCTAGATAGTCAAAGTGCCTGCTAGGTTACCTAAATAATCCAAGTGCCCGCAAGGGAACCTACATAGTCCAAGTGCCCGCTAGGTAACCTAGATAGTCCAATTGCCCATTAGCTAACCTAGATAGTCGAAGTGTCCCCTAGTTAACCTACATAGTCCAAGTGCCCGTTCGTTAACGTAGATAGCTCAAGTGCCCGCTAGGTAACCTAGACAGTCCAAGTGCCCGCTAGGTTACCTACATAGTCCAAGTGCACGTTCGTTAACCTAGATAGTCCAAGTGCCCGCTGGTAACCTACATAGTACAATGGCCCGCTAGGTAACCTTGATAGTCCAAGTGCCTTCTAGTTAACCTACATAGTCCAAGTGCCCGCTAGGTAACCTACATAATCCAAGTGCACAATAGGTAACCTAAATAATCCAAATGCCCGCTAGGGAAACTACATAGTCCAAGTGCCCGCTAGTTAACCTAGATAGTCCAAGTGCCCGCTAGTAAACCAAGATAGTCCAAGGGCCCGCTAGTTAATCTAGATAGTCCAAGTGCCCGCTAGTTAACCTAGATAGTCCAAAGGCCCGCTAGTTAACCTACATAGTCCAAGTGCCCGATTGGGAACCTACATAATCCAAGTGCCCGCTAGGGAACCTACATAGTCCAAGTGCCCGCTAGGGAACTTACATAGTCCAAGGGCCCGCTAGGGAAACTACATAGTCCAATTGCCCGCTATGGAACTTACATAGTCCAAGGGCCCATTAGGGAACCTACATAGTCCAAGGGCCCGTTAGTTAACCTAGATAGTCCAAGTGCCCGCATGGTAACCTAGATAGTCCAACAGCCCGCTAGGTAACCTACATACTCCAAGAACCCGCTAGGTAACGTAGATAGTTCAAGTGCCAGCTAGGTAACCTAGATAGTCCAAGTGCCCGCTAGGTAACCTACAAAATCTAAGTGCCCGCTAGGTTATCTATGTAGTCCAAATGCCCGCTAGGGAATCTACATAGTCCAAGGGCCCGCTAGTTAACGTAGATAGTCCAAGTGCCGCTAGCTAATCTACATAGTCCAAGGGCCCGCTAGTTAACCTACATAGTCCAAGTACCCGCTAGTTAACCTAGATCGTCCAAGTGCCTGCTAGGTAACCTACATAGCCCAATGGCCCTCTAGTTAACCTACATAGTCCAAGGGCCCTCTAGCTAACCTACAAATTCTAAGTGCCCGCTGGGTTATCTATATAGTCCAAATGCCCGCTAGGGAACCTACATAGTCCAAGTGCCCGCTAGTTAACCTAGATCGTCCAAGTGCCCGCTAGTTAACCAACATAGTCAATGGGCCCACTAGTTAACCTACATAGTGCAAGAGCCCGCTAGTTAACCTAGATCGTGCAAGTGTCTGCTAGTTAACCTACATAGTCCAAGTGCCAGTTAGCTAACCTAGATAGTCCAAGGGCCCGCTAGTTGACTTAGATAGTCCAAGTGCCCGCTAGTTAACCTAGATAGTCCTAGTGCCCGTTATTTAACCTAGGGTGTCCAAGTGCCCACTAGGGGACGTACTTAGTCCAAGTGCCCGTTAGCTAACCTAGATAGTCCAAGTGCCCGCTAGTTAACATTGATCATCCAAGTGCCCGCTAGTTAACCTAGATTGTCCAAGTGCACGCTAGTTAACCTAGATAGTCCAAGTGCCCTCTAGTTATCCTATATCGTCCAAGTGCCCGCTAGTTAACGTACATAGTCCAAGGGCCCGCTAGTTAACGTACATAGACCAAGGTCCGCTAGTTAATCTAGATACTCCAAGTGCTCGCTAGTTAACCTACATAGAACAAGGGCCCGCTAGTTGACCTATATAGTCCAAGTGCCCGCAAGTTAACCTAGATAGTCCAAGTGCCCGTTCTTTAACCTAGATAGTTCAAGTGCCAGCTAGGTAACCTAGACTGTCCAAGTGCCCGCTAGGTTACCTACATATTCCAAGTGCCCGTTCGTTAACCTAGATAGTCAAAGTGCCCGCTAGGAAACCTACATAGTCCAAGGGCCCGCTAGGTAACCTAGATAGTCCAAGTGCCCGCTAGGTAACCTAGAGTCCAAGTGCTCGCTAGTTAGCCTACATATTCCAAGTGCCCGCTATGTAACCTAGACAGTCCAAGTGCCCGCTAGGTTACCTGCATATTCCAAGTGCCCGTTCGTTAACTTAGATAGTCCAAGGGCCCGCTAGTTAACCTACATAGTCCAAGCGCTCACTTGTTAACGTTGATAGTCCAAGTGCCCGCTAGTTAACCTAGATCGTCCAAGTGCCCGCTAGTTAACTTAGATTGTCCACGTGCCCGCTAGGGATCCTTCATAATCCAAGAGCCTGTTAGGTAACCTAGGTAGTCCAGTGCCCGCTAGTTAACCTAGATAGTCCTAGTGCCCGTTAGTTAACCTAGATAGTCCAAATGCCCACTAGGGGACGTACATAGTCCAAGTGCCCGCTAGTTAACCTACATAGTCCAAGGTCCGCTAGTTAACATAGATAGTCCATGTGCCCGCTAATTAACCTACATAGTACAAGGGCCCGCTAGTTGACCTAGATAGTCCAAGTGCCCGCTAGTTAACCTAGATAGTGAAAGTGCCCGCTAGTTAACCTAAGTAGTACAAATGTCCGATAGGGATCCTACATAGGCCAAGTGACCGCTAGTTAACCTACATAGTCCAAGTCCCCGCTAGGTAACCTAGACAGTCCAAGTGACCATTATGTTACCTACATAGTCCAAGTGCCCATTCGTTAACCTACATAGTCCAAGTGCCCTCTAGGTAACCTAGATAGCCCAAGTGCCCGCTAGTTAACCTACATAGTCCAAGTGCGTGCTAGGTAAACTACATAGTCCAAGTGCCCACTAGGTAACCCAGACAGTCCAATTGCCCGCTAGTTAACCTAGACAGTCCAAGTACCCGATAGGGAACCTACATAGTCCAAGTGCCCGCTGGGAACCTACATAGTCCAAGTGCTCGCTAGGCAACCTACATAGTCCAAGTGCCCGTTAGTTAACCTAGATAGTCAAAGTGCCTGCTAGGTAACCTAAATAGTCCAAGTGCCCGCTAGGTAACCTAGATAGTCCAACTAGATAGTCCAATTGCCCGTTGGCTAACCTAGATAGTCGAAGTGTCCGCTAGTTAACCTACATAGTCCAAGTGTCCGTTCGTTAACCTAGATAGGCCAAGTGCCCGCTAGGTAACCAAGAGAGTCCAAGTGCCCGCTAGGGTATGTACATAGTTCAAGTGCCAGCTAGGTAACATAGATTGTCCAAGTGTCCGCTAGTTAACCTACATAGTACAAGTGCCCGCTAGGTAACCTAGATAGTCCAAGGGCCTGCTAGTTAACCTACATAGTCCAATGCCCGATAGGGAACCTACATAGTCCAAGTGCCCGCTGAGGAACCTACATAGTCCAAGTTCCCGATAGGGAACCTGTATATTCCAAGTGCCCGTTAGGGAACCTAGATAGTCCAAGTGCCCATAGGGAACCTATATAGTCCAAGTGCCCGCTAGGGAACCTACATAGTCAAAGTGCTCGCTAGGGAACCTGCATTGTGCAAGTGCCCGCTAGTTAACCTAGATAGTCCAAGTGCTCGCTAGTTAAAGTACATAGTCCAAGGTCAGCTAGTTAACCTAGATAGTCCAAGTGACCGCTTGTTAACCTACATAGTCCAAGGTCAGCTAGTTAACCTAGATAGTCCAAGTGCCCTCTAGTTAACCTACATAGTCCAAGAACCCGCTAGTTAACCTAGATATTCCAAGTGCCCGCTAGTTAACCTAGATCGTCCAAGTGTCCGCTAGTTAACCTACATAGTCCAAGTGCCCGCTAGGAAACCTACATAGTCCAAGGGCCCGCTAGGTAACCTAGATAGTCCAAGTGCCCGCTAGGAAACCTAGAATCCAAGTGCTCGCTAGTTAACCTACATAGTCCAAGTGCCCGCTATGTAACCTACATAGTCCAAGTGCCCGCTATGTAACCTAGATAGTCAAAGTGCCCTTTAGGTAACCTAGATAGTCCAAGTGCCCGCTAGGTAACTTACATTGTCCAAGTTCCCGCTAGGTAACCTAGATAGTCCAAGTGTCCGTTACCTAACCTAGATAGTCCAAGTGACCGGTAGGCAACCTACATACCCCTAGAGCCCTTTCGTTAACCTAGAAGTCCAATTGCTCGTTAGGTAACCTAGACAGTCCAAGTGCCCGCTAGTTTACCTGCATATTCCAAGTGCCCGTTCGTTAACCTAGATTGTCCAAGTGCCCGCTAGGTAACCTATACAGTCCAAGTGCCCGCTAGGTAACACAGATAGTCCAAGGGCCCGCTAGTTAACCTACATAGTCCAAGTGCCCGCTAGGTAACCTAGATAGTCCAAGTGCCCGTTCGGTAACCTAGATAGTCCAAGTGCCCTTTAGGGAACCTAGATAGTCCAAGGGCCCGCTAGTAAAACTATATAGTCCATGGGCCCACTAGTTAACCTTCATAGTGCAAGTGTCCGCTACTTAACATACATATTCCAAGTGCTCGCTAGTTAACCTACATAATCTAAGTGCCTGTTAGCTAACCAAGATAGGCCAAGGGCCGACTAGTTGACCGACATAGTCCAAGTGCCAGCTAGGTAACCTAGATAGTACAAGTGCACGCTAGAGAACCTAGATAGTCAAAGGGCCTGTTAGCTAACCTAGATAGTCCAAGTGGCGGCTAGGTAACCTACATAGTCCAAGTGCCCGTTCGTTAACCTAGATAATCCAAGTGCCCACTAGGTAACCTAGACAGTCCAAGTGCCTGCTAGTAAACCTACATAATCTATGGGCCCGCTAGTTAACCTCCATAATGCAAGGGCCCGCTAGTTAACCTACATTGTCCAAGGGCCCGCTAGTTAACCTAAATAGTCTAAGTGCCCGCTAGGTAACCTAGAGAGTT
Organism: Tenrec ecaudatus; assembly: GCF_050624435.1. NCBI lineage: Eukaryota > Metazoa > Chordata > Mammalia > Afrosoricida > Tenrecidae > Tenrec > Tenrec ecaudatus. Next base: position 299,632 of record NW_027459314.1, on the reverse strand, counting down.
CAAGTGACCACTAGGTTACCTACATAGTCCAAGTGCCCGTTCGTTAACCTACATAGTCCAAGTGCCCGCTAGGTAACCAATATAGTCCAAATGCCCGTTAGGGGCCCTAATAGTCCAAATGCCCGCTAGTTAACCTAGATAGTCCAAGTGCTCGCTAGTTAACCTAGATAGTCCAAGTGCCCGCTAGTAAACTAGATAGACCAAGTGCCCGCTAGGGAACCTATCTAGTCCAAGTACCCGCTAGGAAACCTACGTAGTCCAAGTGCCCGCTAGGTAACGTACATAGTCCAAGTGCCCGCTAGGGAACGTACATAGTCCAAGTGCCTGCTAGGTAAGCTAGATAGTCCAAGTGCCCACTAGTTAACCTACATAGTCCAGGTTCCCCCTAGGTAACCTAGATAGTCCAAGGACCCGCTAGGTAACCTACATTGTCCTAGTGCCCCCTAGATAACCTACATTGTCCAAGTGCCCGCTAGGAAACCTACATAGTCCAAGTGCCCGCTAGGTAACCTACATAGTCCAAATGCCCGCTAGTTAACCTACATAGTCCAAGTGCCCGATAGGGAACCTACATAGTGCAAGTGTCCGCTAGTTAACCTAAGTAGTCCAAGGGCCCTCTAGTTAACATACATTGTCCAAGTGACCGGTAGTTAACTTACATAGTTCAAGTGTCCGTAGGGAACATTCATAGTCCAAGTGCCCGCTAGGGAACCTACATAGTCCAAGTGCCCGCTAGGGAACCTACCTAGTCCAATTGCCCGCTAGGGAATCTACATAGTCCAAGGGCCCGCTTGTTAACGTAGATAGTCCACGTGCTGCTAGTTAATCTACATAGTCCAAGTGCCCGCTAGGGAACCTACATAGTCCAAGTGCCTGCTAGGGAAGCTACATAGTCCAAGTGCCCGCTCTGGAACCTACATAGTCCAAGGGCCTGCTAGGGAACCTACATAGTCCAAGTGCCCGCTAGGGAATCTACATAGTCCAAGGGCCCGCTAATTAACCTAGATAGTCCAAGTGCCGCTTGTTAATCTACATAGTCCAAGGGCCCGCTAGTTAACCTACATAGTTCACGTACCCGCTAGTTAACCTAGATCGTCCAAGGGACCGCTAGTTAACCTAAATCGTCCAAGGGCCCTCTAGTTAACCTAGATAGTCCAAGTGTCCGCTAGTTAACCTACATAATCCAAGTGCCCTAAAGGGAACCTACATAATCCAAGAGCCCGCTAGGGAACCTACATAGTCCAAGTGCTCGCTAGGTAACCTACATAGTCCAAGTGCCCGCTTGGTAACCTAAATAGTCCAAATGCCCGCTAGGGAAACTACATAGTCCATGTGCCCGCTAGTTAACCTAGATAGTCCAAGAGCCTGCTAGTAAACCTACATAATCCATGGGCCCACTAGTTAACCTACATAGTGTAAGGGCCCGCTAGTTAACCTAGATCATGCAAGTGTCCGCTAGTTAACCTACATAGTCCAAGTGCCCGCTAGGTAACCTAGAGAGTCCAAGTGGCCGCTAGGGGACGTACATAGTCCATGTGCCCGCTAGGTAACCTAGATAGTTCTAGTGCCCGTTACCTAACCTAGATAGTCCAAGTGCCCGCAAGGCAACCTACATAGTCCAAGTGCCCGTTCGTTAACCTAGAAGTCCAAGTGCCCGCTATGTAACCTAGACAGTCCAAGTGCCCGCTAGGTTACCTGCATAGTCCAAGTGCCCGTTCGTTAACCTAGATAGTGCAAGTGCCCGCTAGTTAACCTAAGTAGTACAAATGTCCGATAGGGATCCTACATAGGCCAAGTGACCGCTAGTTAACCTACATAGTCCATGTCCCCGCTAGGTAACCTAGACAATCCAAGTGACCATTATGTTACCTACATAGTCCAAGTGCCCATTCGTTAACCTACATAGTCCAATTGCCCGCTAGGTAACGTAGATAGCCCAAGTGCCCGCTAGGGAACGTACATAGTCCAAGTGCCCTCTAGGTAACCTAGATAGTCCAAGTGCCCGCTAGTTAACCTACATAGTCCAAGTGCGTGCTAGGTAAACTACATAGTCCAAGTGCCCACTAGGTAACCCAGACAGTCCAATTGCCCGCTAGTTAACCTAGACAGTCCAAGTACCCGATAGGGAACCTACATAGTCCAAGTGCCCGCTGGGAACCTACATAGTCCAAGTGCTCGCTAGGCAACCTACATAGTCCAAGTGCCCGTTAGTTAACCTAGATAGTCAAAGTGCCTGCTAGGTAACCTAAATAGTCCAAGTGCCCGCTAGGTAACCTAGATAGTCCAACTAGATAGTCCAATTGCCCGTTGGCTAACCTAGATAGTCGAAGTGTCCGCTAGTTAACCTACATAGTCCAAGTGTCCGTTCGTTAACCTAGATAGGCCAAGTGCCCGCTAGGTAACCAAGATAGTCCAAGTGCCCGCTAGGGTATGTACATAGTTCAAGTGCCAGCTAGGTAACATAGATTGTCCAAGTGTCCGCTAGTTAACCTACATAGTACAAGTGCCCGCTAGGTAACCTAGATAGTCCAAGGGCCTGCTAGTTAACCTACATAGTCCAATGCCCGATAGGGAACCTACATAGTCCAAGTGCCCGCTGAGGAACCTACATAGTCCAAGTTCCCGATAGGGAACCTGTATATTCCAAGTGCCCGTTAGGGAACCTAGATAGTCCAAGTGCCCATAGGGAACCTATATAGTCCAAGTGCCCGCTAGGGAACCTACATAGTCAAAGTGCTCGCTAGGGAACCTGCATTGTGCAAGTGCCCGCTAGTTAACCTAGATAGTCCAAGTGCTCGCTAGTTAAACTACATAGTCCAAGGTCAGCTAGTTAACCTAGATAGTCCAAGTGACCGCTTGTTAACCTACATAGTCCAAGGTCAGCTAGTTAACCTAGATAGTCCAAGTGCCCTCTAGTTAACCTACATAGTCCAAGAACCCGCTAGTTAACCTAGATATTCCAAGTGCCCGCTAGTTAACCTAGATCGTCCAAGTGTCCGCTAGTTAACCTACATAGTCCAAGTGCCCGCTAGGAAACCTACATAGTCCAAGGGCCCGCTAGGTAACCTAGATAGTCCAAGTGCCCGCTAGGAAACCTAGAATCCAAGTGCTCGCTAGTTAACCTACATAGTCCAAGTGCCCGCTATGTAACCTACATAGTCCAAGTGCCCGCTATGTAACCTAGATAGTCAAAGTGCCCTTTAGGTAACCTATATAGTCCAAGTGCCCGCTAGGTAACTTACATTGTCCAAGTTCCCGCTAGGTAACCTAGATAGTCCAAGTGTCCGTTACCTAACCTAGATAGTCCAAGTGACCGGTAGGCAACCTACATACCACAAGAGCCCATTCGTTAACCTAGAAGTCCAAGTGCTCGTTAGGTAACCTAGACAGTCCAAGTGCCCGCTAGGTTACCTGCATATTCCAAGTGCCCGTTCGTTAACCTAGATTGTCCAAGTGCCTACTAGGTAACCTACATAGTCCAAGTGCCCGCTAGGTAACCTATACAGTCCAAGTGCCCGCTAGGTAACACAGATAGTCCAAGGGCCCGCTAGTTAACCTACATAGTCCAAGGGCTCACTTGTTAACTTTGATAGTCCAAGTGCCCGCTAGTTAACCTAGATCGTCCAAGTGCCCGCTAGTTAACCTTGATTGTCCAAGTGCCCGCTAGTTAACCTACATATTCCAAGTGCCCGATAGTTAACATAGATAGCCCAAGTGCCCGCTAGGGAACGTACATAGTCCAAGTGCCCGCTAGGTAACCTAGCTACTGCAAGTGCCCGCTAGTTAACCTAGATACTTCAAGTACCCGCTAGGTAACCTAGATCGTCCAAGGGCCCCCTAGTTAACCTACATAGTCCAAGTGCCCGCTAGGTAACCTAGATAGTCCAAGTGCCCGTTCGGTAACCTAGATAGTCCAAGTGCCCTTTAGGGAACCTAGATAGTCCAAGGGCCCGCTAGTAAAACTATATAGTCCATGGGCCCACTAGTTAACCTTCATAGTGCAAGTGTCCGCTACTTAACATACATATTCCAAGTGCTCGCTAGTTAACCTACATAATCTAAGTGCCTGTTAGCTAACCAAGATAGGCCAAGGGCCCGCTAGTTGACCGACATAGTCCAAGTGCCAGCTAGGTAACCTAGATAGTACAAGTGCCCGCTAGAGAACCTAGATAGTCAAAGGGCCTGTTAGCTAACCGAGATAGTCCAAGTGGCGGCTAGGTAACCTACATAGTCCAAGTGCCCGTTCGTTAACCTAGATAATCCAAGTGCCCACTAGGTAACCTAGACAGTCCAAGTGCCTGCTAGTAAACCTACATAATCCATGGGCCCGCTAGTTAACCTCCATAATGCAAGGGCCCGCTAGTTAACCTACATTGTCCAAGGGCCCGCTAGTTAACCTAAATAGTCCAAGTGCCCGCTAGGTAACCTAGAGAGTTCAAGTGACACTAGGTTACCTACATAGTCCAAGTGCCCGTTTGTTAACCTACATAGTCCAAGTGCCCGCTAGGTAACCAATATAGTCCAAATGCCCGTTAGGGGCCCTAATAGTCCAAATGCCCGCTAGTTAACCTAGATAGTCCAAGTGCTCGCTAGTTAACCTAGATAGTCCAAGTGCCCGCTAGTAACCTAGATAGACCAAGTGCCCGCTAGGGAACCTATGTAGTCCAAGTACCCGCTAGGAAACCTACGTAGTCCAAGTGCCCGCTAGGTAACGTACATAGTCCAAGTGCCCGCTAGGGAACGTACATAGTCCAAGTGCCTGCTAGGTAACCTAGATAGTCCAAGTGCCCACTAGTTAACCTACATAGTCCAGGTTCCCCCTAGGTAACCTAGATAGTCCAAGGACCCGCTAGGTAACCTACATTGTCCTAGTGCCCCCTAGATAACCTACATTGTCCAAGTGCCCGCTAGGAAACCTACATAGTCCAAGTGCCCGCTAGGTAACCTACATAGTCCAAATGCCCGCTAGTTAACCTACATAGTCCAAGTGCCCGATAGGGAACCTACATAGTGCAAGTGTCCGCTAGTTAACCTAAGTAGTCCAAGGGCCCTCTAGTTAACATACATTGTCCAAGTGACCGGTAGTTAACTTACATAGTTCAAGTGTCCGTAGGGAACATTCATAGTCCAAGTGCCCGCTAGGGAACCTACATAGTCCAAGTGCCCGCTAGGGAACCTACCTAGTCCAATTGCCCGCTAGGGAATCTACATAGTCCAAGGGCCCGCTTGTTAACGTAGATAGTCCACGTGCTGCTAGTTAATCTACATAGTCCAAGTGCCCGCTAGGGAACCTACATAGTCCAAGTGCCTGCTAGGGAAGCTACATAGTCCAAGTGCCCGCTCTGGAACCTACATAGTCCAAGGGCCTGCTAGGGAACCTACATAGTCCAAGTGCCCGCTAGGGAATCTACATAGTCCAAGGGCCCGCTAATTAACCTAGATAGTCCAAGTGCCGCTTGTTAATCTACATAGTCCAAGGGCCCGCTAGTTAACCTACATAGTTCACGTACCCGCTAGTTAACCTAGATCGTCCAAGGGACCGCTAGTTAACCTAAATCGTCCAAGGGCCCTCTAGTTAACCTAGATAGTCCAAGTGTCCGCTAGTTAACCTACATAATCCAAGTGCCCTAAAGGGAACCTACATAATCCAAGAGCCCGCTAGGGAACCTACATAGTCCAAGTGCTCGCTAGGTAACCTACATAGTCCAAGTGCCCGCTTGGTAACCTAAATAGTCCAAATGCCCGCTAGGGAAACTACATAGTCCATGTGCCCGCTAGTTAACCTAGATAGTCCAAGAGCCTGCTAGTAAACCTACATAATCCATGGGCCCACTAGTTAACCTACATAGTGTAAGGGCCCGCTAGTTAACCTAGATCATGCAAGTGTCCGCTAGTTAACCTACATAGTCCAAGTGCCCGCTAGGTAACCTAGAGAGTCCAAGTGGCCGCTAGGGGACGTACATAGTCCATGTGCCCGCTAGGTAACCTAGATAGTTCTAGTGCCCGTTACCTAACCTAGATAGTCCAAGTGCCCGCAAGGCAACCTACATAGTCCAAGTGCCCGTTCGTTAACCTAGAAGTCCAAGTGCCCGCTATGTAACCTAGACAGTCCAAGTGCCCGCTAGGTTACCTGCATAGTCCAAGTGCCCGTTCGTTAACCTAGATAGTGCAAGTGCCCGCTAGGGAACCTATATAGTCCAAGTACTATCTAGGTAACCTAGATAGTCTGAGGGCCCGCTAGTTAACCTACATAGTCCAAGGGCTCGCTTGTTAACTTTGACAGTCCAAGTGCCCCTTAGTTAACCTAGATAGTCCAAGTGCCCTCTAGTTAACCTATATCGTCCAAGTGCCCGCTTGTTAACCTACATAGTCCAAGGGCCCGCTAGTTAACGTACATAGACCAAGGTCCGCTAGTTAATCTAGATACTCCAAGTGCTCGCTAGTTAACCTACATAGTACAAGGGCCCGCTAGTTGACCTATATAGTCCAAGTGCCCGCAAGTTAACCTAGATAGTTCAAGTGCCAGCTAGGTAACCTAGACTGTCCAAGTGCCCGCTAGGTTACCTACATATTCCAAGTGCCCGTTCGTTAACCTAGATAGTCAAAGTGCCCGCTAAGAAACCTACATAGTCCAAGGGCCCGCTAGGTAACCTAGATAGTCCAAGTGCCCGCTAGGTAACCTAGAGTCCAAGTGCTCGCTAGTTAGCCTACATACTCCAAGTGACCGCTATGTAACCTAGACAGTCCAAGTGCCCGCTAGGTTACCTGCATATTCCAAGTGCCCGTTCGTTAACTTAGATAGTCCAAGGGCCCGCTAGTTAACCTACATAGTCCAAGCGCTCACTTGTTACCTTTGATAGTCCAAGTGCCCGCTAGTTAACCTAGATCGTCCAAGTGCCCGCTAGTTAACTTAGATTGTCCACGTGCCCGCTAGGGATCCTTCATAATCCAAGTGCCTGTTAGGTAACCTAGGTAGTCCAGTGCCCGCTAGTTAACCTAGATAGTCCTAGTGCCCGTTAGTTAACCTAGATAGTCCAAATGCCCACTAGGGGACGTACATAGTCCAAGTGCCCGCTAGTTAACCTACATAGTCCAAGGTCCGCTAGTTAACCTAGATAGTCCATGTGCCCGCTAATTAACCTACATAGTACAAGGGCCCGCTAGTTGACCTAGATAGTCCAAGTGCCCGCTAGTTAACCTAAGTAGTACAAATGTCCGATAGGGATCCTACATAGGCCAAGTGACCGCTAGTTAACCTACATAGTCCAAGTCCCCGCTAGGTAACCTAGACAGTCCAAGTGACCATTATGTTACCTACATAGTCCAAGTGCCCATTCGTTAACCTACATAGTCCAATTGCCCGCTAGGTAACGTAGAAACCCCAAGTGCCCGCTAGGGAACGTACATAGTCCAAGTGCCCTCTAGGTAACCTAGATAGTCCAAGTGCCCGCTAGTTAACCTACATAGTCCAAGTGCGTGCTAGGTAAACTACATAGTCCAAGTGCCCACTAGGTAACCCAGACAGTCCAATTGCCCGCTAGTTAACCTAGACAGTCCAAGTACCCGATAGGGAACCTACATAGTCCAAGTGCCCGCTGGGAACCTACATAGTCCAAGTGCTCGCTAGGCAACCTACATAGTCCAAGTGCCCGTTAGTTAACCTAGATAGTCAAAGTGTCTACTAGGTAACCTAAATAGTCCAAGTGCCTGCTAGGTAACCTAGATAGTCCAACTAGATAGTCCAATTGCCCGTTGGCTAACCTAGATAGTCGAAGTGTCCGCTAGTTAACCTACATAGTCCAAGTGTCCGTTCGTTAACCTAGATAGGCCAAGTGCCCGCTAGGTAACCAAGATAGTCCAAGTGCCCGCTAGGGTATGTACATAGTTCAAGTGCCAGCTAGGTAACCTAGATTGTCCAAGTGTCCGCTAGTTAACCTACATAGTACAAGTGCCCGCTAGGTAACCTAGATAGTCCAAGGGCCTGCTAGTTAACCTACATAGTCCAATGCCCGATAGGGAACCTACATAGTCCAAGTGCCCGCTGAGGAACCTACATAGTCCAAGTTCCCGATAGGGAACCTGTATATTCCAAGTGCCCGTTAGGGAACCTAGATAGTCCAAGTGCCCATAGAGAACCTATATAGTCCAAGTGCCCGCTAGGGAACCTACATAGTCAAAGTGCTCGCTAGGGAACCTGCATTGTGCAAGTGCCCGCTAGTTAACCTAGATAGTCCAAGTGCTCGCTAGTTAAAGTACATAGTCCAAGGTCAGCTAGTTAACCTAGATAGTCCAAGTGACCGCTTGTTAACCTACATAGTCCAAGGTCAGCTAGTTAACCTAGATAGTCCAAGTGCCCTCTAGTTAACCTACATAGTCCAAGAACCCGCTAGTTAACCTAGATATTCCAAGTGCCCGCTAGTTAACCTAGATCGTCCAAGTGTCCGCTAGTTAACCTACATAGTCCAAGTGCCCGCTAGGAAACCTACATAGTCCAAGGGCCCGCTAGGTAACCTAGATAGTCCAAGTGCCCGCTAGGAAACCTAGAATCCAAGTGCTCGCTAGTTAACCTACATAGTCCAAGTGCCCGCTATGTAACCTACATAGTCCAAGTGCCCGCTATGTAACCTAGATAGTCAAAGTGCCCTTTAGGTAACCTATATAGTCCAAGTGCCCGCTAGGTAACTTACATTGTCCATGTTCCCGCTAGGTAACCTAGATAGTCCAAGTGTCCGTTAGCTAACCTAGATAGTCCAAGTGACCGGTAGGCAACCTACATACCACTAGAGCCCATTCGTTAACCTAGAAGTCCAAGTGCTCGTTAGGTAACCTAGACAGTCCAAGTGCCCGCTAGGTAACACAGATAGTCCAAGGGCCCGCTAGTTAACCTACATAGTCCAAGGGCTCACTTGTTAACTTTGATAGTCCAAGTGCCCGCTAGTTAACCTAGATCGTCCAAGTGCCCGCTAGTTAACCTAGATTGTCCAAGTGCCCGCTAGTTAACCTACATATTCCAAGTGCCCGATAGTTAACATAGATAGCCCAAGTGCCCGCTAGGGAACGTACATAGTCCAAGTGCCCGCTAGGTAACCTAGCTACTGCAAGTGCCCGCTAGTTAACCTAGATACTTCAAGTACCCGCTAGGTAACCTAGATCGTCCAAGGGCCCCCTAGTTAACCTACATAGTCCAAGTGCCCGCTAGGTAACCTAGATAGTCCAAGTGCCCGTTCGGTAACCTAGATAGTCCAAGTGCCCTTTAGGGAACCTAGATAGTCCAAGGGCCCGCTAGTAAAACTATATAGTCCATGGGCCCACTAGTTAACCTTCATAGTGCAAGTGTCCGCTACTTAACATACATATTCCAAGTGCTCGCTAGTTAACCTACATAATCTAAGTGCCTGTTAGCTAACCAAGATAGGCCAAGGGCCCGCTAGTTGACCGACATAGTCCAAGTGCCAGCTAGGTAACCTAGATAGTACAAGTGCCCGCTAGAGAACCTAGATAGTCAAAGGGCCTGTTAGCTAACGTAGATAGTCCAAGTGGCGGCTAGGTAACCTACATAGTCCAAGTGCCCGTTCGTTAACCTAGATAATCCAAGTGCCCACTAGGTAACCTAGACAGTCCAAGTGCCTGCTAGTAAACCTACATAATCCATGGGCCCGCTAGTTAACCTCCATAATGCAAGGGCCCGCTAGTTAACCTACATTGTCCAAGGGCCCGCTAGTTAACCTAAATAGTCCAAGTGCCCGCTAGGTAACCTAGAGAGTTCAAGTGACACTAGGTTACCTACATAGTCCAAGTGCCCGTTCGTTAACCTACATAGTCCAAGTGCCCGCTAGGTAACCAATATAGTCCAAATGCCCGTTAGGGGCCTTAATAGTCCAAATGCCCGCTAGTTAACCTAGATAGTCCAAGTGCTCGCTAGTTAACCTAGATAGTCCAAGTGCCCGCTAGTAACCTAGATAGACCAAGTGCCCGCTAGGGAACCTATCTAGTCCAAGTACCCGCTAGGAAACCTACGTAGTCCAAGTGCCCGCTAGGTAACGTACATAGTCCAAGTGCCCGCTAGGGAACGTACATAGTCCAAGTGCCTGCTAGGTAACCTAGATAGTCCAAGTGCCCACTAGTTAACCTACATAGTCCAGGTTCCCCCTAGGTAACCTAGATAGTCCAAGGACCCGCTAGGTAACCTACATTGTCCTAGTGCCCCCTAGATAACCTACATTGTCCAAGTGCCCGCTAGGAAACCTACATAGTCCAAGTGCCCGCTAGGTAACCTACATAGTCCAAATGCCCGCTAGTTAACCTACATAGTCCAAGTGCCCGATAGGGAACCTACATAGTGCAAGTGTCCGCTAGTTAACCTAAGTAGTCCAAGGGCCCTCTAGTTAACATACATTGTCCAAGTGACCGGTAGTTAACTTACATAGTTCAAGTGTCCGTAGGGAACATTCATAGTCCAAGTGCCCGCTAGGGAACCTACATAGTCCAAGTGCCCGCTAGGGAACCTACCTAGTCCAATTGCCCGCTAGGGAATCTACATAGTCCAAGGGCCCGCTTGTTAACGTAGATAGTCCACGTGCTGCTAGTTAATCTACATAGTCCAAGTGCCCGCTAGGGAACCTACATAGTCCAAGTGCCTGCTAGGGAAGCTACATAGTCCAAGTGCCCGCTCTGGAACCTACATAGTCCAAGGGCCTGCTAGGGAACCTACATAGTCCAAGTGCCCGCTAGGGAATCTACATAGTCCAAGGGCCCGCTAATTAACCTAGATAGTCCAAGTGCCGCTTGTTAATCTACATAGTCCAAGGGCCCGCTAGTTAACCTACATAGTTCACGTACCCGCTAGTTAACCTAGATCGTCCAAGGGACCGCTAGTTAACCTAAATCGTCCAAGGGCCCTCTAGTTAACCTAGATAGTCCAAGTGTCCGCTAGTTAACCTACATAATCCAAGTGCCCTAAAGGGAACCTACATAATCCAAGAGCCCGCTAGGGAACCTACATAGTCCAAGTGCTCGCTAGGTAACCTACATAGTCCAAGTGCCCGCTTGGTAACCTAAATAGTCCAAATGCCCGCTAGGGAAACTACATAGTCCATGTGCCCGCTAGTTAACCTAGATAGTCCAAGAGCCTGCTAGTAAACCTACATAATCCATGGGCCCACTAGTTAACCTACATAGTGTAAGGGCCCGCTAGTTAACCTAGATCATGCAAGTGTCCGCTAGTTAACCTACATAGTCCAAGTGCCCGCTAGGTAACCTAGAGAGTCCAAGTGGCCGCTAGGGGACGTACATAGTCCATGTGCCCGCTAGGTAACCTAGATAGTTCTAGTGCCCGTTACCTAACCTAGATAGTCCAAGTGCCCGCAAGGCAACCTACATAGTCCAAGTGCCCGTTCGTTAACCTAGAAGTCCAAGTGCCCGCTATGTAACCTAGACAGTCCAAGTGCCCGCTAGGTTACCTGCATAGTCCAAGTGCCCGTTCGTTAACCTAGATAGTGCAAGTGCCCGCTAGGGAACCTATATAGTCCAAGTACTATCTAGGTAACCTAGATAGTCCGAGGGCCCGCTAGTTAACCTACATAGTCCAAGGGCTCGCTTGTTAACTTTGACAGTCCAAGTGCCCCTTAGTTAACCTAGATAGTCCAAGTGCCCTCTAGTTAACCTATATCGTCCAAGTGCCCGCTTGTTAACCTACATAGTCCAAGGGCCCGCTAGTTAACGTACATAGACCAAGGTCCGCTAGTTAATCTAGATACTCCAAGTGCTCGCTAGTTAACCTACATAGTACAAGGGCCCGCTAGTTGACCTATATAGTCCAAGTGCCCGCAAGTTAACCTAGATAGTTCAAGTGCCAGCTAGGTAACCTAGACTGTCCAAGTGCCCGCTAGGTTACCTACATATTCCAAGTGCCCGTTCGTTAACCTAGATAGTCAAAGTGCCCGCTAAGAAACCTACATAGTCCAAGGGCCCGCTAGGTAACCTAGATAGTCCAAGTGCCCGCTAGGTAACCTAGAGTCCAAGTGCTCGCTAGTTAGCCTACATACTCCAAGTGCCCGCTATGTAACCTAGACAGTCCAAGTGCCCGCTAGGTTACCTGCATATTCCAAGTGCCCGTTCGTTAACTTAGATAGTCCAAGGGCCCGCTAGTTAACCTACATAGTCCAAGCGCTCACTTGTTACCTTTGATAGTCCAAGTGCCCGCTAGTTAACCTAGATCGTCCAAGTGCCCGCTAGTTAACTTAGATTGTCCACGTGCCCGCTAGGGATCCTTCATAATCCAAGTGCCTGTTAGGTAACCTAGGTAGTCCAGTGCCCGCTAGTTAACCTAGATAGTCCTAGTGCCCGTTAGTTAACCTAGATAGTCCAAATGCCCACTAGGGGACGTACATAGTCCAAGTGCCCGCTAGTTAACCTACATAGTCCAAGGTCCGCTAGTTAACCTAGATAGTCCAAGTGCCCGCTAGTTAACCTAAGTAGTACAAATGTCCGATAGGGATCCTACATAGGCCAAGTGACCGCTAGTTAACCTACATAGTCCAAGTCCCCGCTAGGTAACCTAGACAGTCCAAGTGACCATTATGTTACCTACATAGTCCAAGTGCCCATTCGTTAACCTACATAGTCCAATTGCCCGCTAGGTAACGTAGAAACCCCAAGTGCCCGCTAGGGAACGTACATAGTCCAAGTGCCCTCTAGGTAACCTAGATAGTCCAAGTGCCCGCTAGTTAACCTACATAGTCCAAGTGCGTGCTAGGTAAACTACATAGTCCAAGTGCCCACTAGGTAACCCAGACAGTCCAATTGCCCGCTAGTTAACCTAGACAGTCCAAGTACCCGATAGGGAACCTACATAGTCCAAGTGCCCGCTGGGAACCTACATAGTCCAAGTGCTCGCTAGGCAACCTACATAGTCCAAGTGCCCGTTAGTTAACCTAGATAGTCAAAGTGTCTGCTAGGTAACCTAAATAGTCCAAGTGCCCGCTAGGTAACCTAGATAGTCCAACTAGATAGTCCAATTGCCCGTTGGCTAACCTAGATAGTCGAAGTGTCCGCTAGTTAACCTACATAGTCCAAGTGTCCGTTCGTTAACCTAGATAGGCCAAGTGCCCGCTAGGTAACCAAGATAGTCCAAGTGCCCGCTAGGGTATGTACATAGTTCAAGTGCCAGCTAGGTAACCTAGATTGTCCAAGTGTCCGCTAGTTAACCTACATAGTACAAGTGCCCGCTAGGTAACGTAGATAGTCCAAGGGCCTGCTAGTTAACCTACATAGTCCAATGCCCGATAGGGAACCTACATAGTCCAAGTGCCCGCTGAGGAACCTACATAGTCCAAGTTCCCGATAGGGAACCTGTATATTCCAAGTGCCCGTTAGGGAACCTAGATAGTCCAAGTGCCCATAGAGAACCTATATAGTCCAAGTGCCCGCTAGGGAACCTACATAGTCAAAGTGCTCGCTAGGGAACCTGCATTGTGCAAGTGCCCGCTAGTTAACCTAGATAGTCCAAGTGCTCGCTAGTTAAAGTACATAGTCCAAGGTCAGCTAGTTAACCTAGATAGTCCAAGTGACCGCTTGTTAACCTACATAGTCCAAGGTCAGCTAGTTAACCTAGATAGTCCAAGTGCCCTCTAGTTAACCTACATAGTCCAAGAACCCGCTAGTTAACCTAGATATTCCAAGTGCCCGCTAGTTAACCTAGATCGTCCAAGTGTCCGCTAGTTAACCTACATAGTCCAAGTGCCCGCTAGGAAACCTACATAGTCCAAGGGCCCGCTAGGTAACCTAGAGAGTCCAAGTGCCCGCTAGGAAACCTAGAATCCAAGTGCTCGCTAGTTAACCTACATAGTCCAAGTGCCCGCTATGTAACCTACATAGTCCAAGTGCCCGCTATGTAACCTAGATAGTCAAAGTGCCCTTTAGGTAACCTATATAGTCCAAGTGCCCGCTAGGTAACTTACATTGTCCATGTTCCCGCTAGGTAACCTAGATAGTCCAAGTGTCCGTTACCTAACCTAGATAGTCCAAGTGACCGGTAGGCAACCTACATACCACTAGAGCCCATTCGTTAACCTAGAAGTCCAAGTGCTCGTTAGGTAACCTAGACAGTCCAAGTGCCCGCTAGGTTACCTGCATATTCCAAGTGCCCGTTCGTTAACCTAGATTGTCCAAGTGCCTACTAGGTAACCTACATAGTCCAAGTGCCCGCTAGGTAACCTATACAGTCCAAGTGCCCGCTAGGTAACACAGATAGTCCAAGGGCCCGCTAGTTAACCTACATAGTCCAAGGGCTCACTTGTTAACTTTGATAGTCCAAGTGCCCGCTAGTTAACCTAGATTGTCCAAGTGCCCGCTAGTTAACCTACATATTCCAAGTGCCCGATAGTTAACATAGATAGCCCAAGTGCCCGCTAGGGAACGTACATAGTCCAAGTGCCCGCTAGGTAACCTAGATACTGCAAGTGCCCGCTAGTTAACCTAGATACTTCAAGTACCCGCTAGGTAACCTAGATCGTCCAAGGGCCCCCTAGTTAACCTACATAGTCCAAGTGCCCGCTAGGTAACCTAGATAGTCCAAGTGCCCTTTAGGGAACCTAGATAGTCCAAGGGCCCGCTAGTAAAACTATATAGTCCATGGGCCCACTAGTTAACCTTCATAGTGCAAGTGTCCGCTACTTAACATACATATTCCAAGTGCTCGCTAGTTAACCTACATAATCTAAGTGCCTGTTAGCTAACCAAGATAGGCCAAGGGCCCGCTAGTTGACCGACATAGTCCAAGTGCCAGCTAGGTAACCTAGATAGTACAAGTGCCCGCTAGAGAACCTAGATAGTCAAAGGGCCTGTTAGCTAACATAGATAGTCCAAGTGGCGGCTAGGTAACCTACATAGTCCAAGTGCCCGTTCGTTAACCTAGATAATCCAAGTGCCCACTAGGTAACCTAGACAGTCCAAGTGCCTGCTAGTAAACCTACATAATCCATGGGCCCGCTAGTTAACCTCCATAATGCAAGGGCCCGCTAGTTAACCTACATTGTCCAAGGGCCCGCTAGTTAACCTAAATAGTCCAAGTGCCCGCTAGGTAACCTAGAGAGTTCAAGTGACCACTAGGTTACCTACATAGTCCAAGTGCCCGTTCGTTAACCTACATAGTCCAAGTGCCCGCTAGGTAACCAATATAGTCCAAATGCCCGTTAGGGGCCCTAATAGTCCAAATGCCCGCTAGTTAACCTAGATAGTCCAAGTGCTCGCTAGTTAACCTAGATAGTCCAAGTGCCCGCTAGTAACCTAGATAGACCAAGTGCCCGCTAGGGAACCTATGTAGTCCAAGTACCCGCTAGGAAACCTACGTAGTCCAAGTGCCCGCTAGGTAACGTACATAGTCCAAGTGCCCGCTAGGGAACGTACATAGTCCAAGTGCCTGCTAGGTAACCTAGATAGTCCAAGTGCCCACTAGTTAACCTACATAGTCCAGGTTCCCCCTAGGTAACCTAGATAGTCCAAGGACCCGCTAGGTAACCTACATTGTCCTAGTGCCCCCTAGATAACCTACATTGTCCAAGTGCCCGCTAGGAAACCTACATAGTCCAAGTGCCCGCTAGGTAACCTACATAGTCCAAATGCCCGCTAGTTAACCTACATAGTCCAAGTGCCCGATAGGGAACCTACATAGTGCAAGTGTCCGCTAGTTAACCTAAGTAGTCCAAGGGCCCTCTAGTTAACATACATTGTCCAAGTGACCGGTAGTTAACTTACATAGTTCAAGTGTCCGTAGGGAACATTCATAGTCCAAGTGCCCGCTAGGGAACCTACATAGTCCAAGTGCCCGCTAGGGAACCTACCTAGTCCAATTGCCCGCTAGGGAATCTACATAGTCCAAGGGCCCGCTTGTTAACGTAGATAGTCCACGTGCTGCTAGTTAATCTACATAGTCCAAGTGCCCGCTAGGGAACCTACATAGTCCAAGTGCCTGCTAGGGAAGCTACATAGTCCAAGTGCCCGCTCTGGAACCTACATAGTCCAAGGGCCTGCTAGGGAACCTACATAGTCCAAGTGCCCGCTAGGGAATCTACATAGTCCAAGGGCCCGCTAATTAACCTAGATAGTCCAAGTGCCGCTTGTTAATCTACATAGTCCAAGGGCCCGCTAGTTAACCTACATAGTTCACGTACCCGCTAGTTAACCTAGATCGTCCAAGGGACCGCTAGTTAACCTAAATCGTCCAAGGGCCCTCTAGTTAACCTAGATAGTCCAAGTGTCCGCTAGTTAACCTACATAATCCAAGTGCCCTAAAGGGAACCTACATAATCCAAGAGCCCGCTAGGGAACCTACATAGTCCAAGTGCTCGCTAGGTAACCTACATAGTCCAAGTGCCCGCTTGGTAACCTAAATAGTCCAAATGCCCGCTAGGGAAACTACATAGTCCATGTGCCCGCTAGTTAACCTAGATAGTCCAAGAGCCTGCTAGTAAACCTACATAATCCATGGGCCCACTAGTTAACCTACATAGTGTAAGGGCCCGCTAGTTAACCTAGATCATGCAAGTGTCCGCTAGTTAACCTACATAGTCCAAGTGCCCGCTAGGTAACCTAGAGAGTCCAAGTGGCCGCTAGGGGACGTACATAGTCCATGTGCCCGCTAGGTAACCTAGATAGTTCTAGTGCCCGTTACCTAACCTAGATAGTCCAAGTGCCCGCAAGGCAACCTACATAGTCCAAGTGCCCGTTCGTTAACCTAGAAGTCCAAGTGCCCGCTATGTAACCTAGACAGTCCAAGTGCCCGCTAGGTTACCTGCATAGTCCAAGTGCCCGTTCGTTAACCTAGATAGTGCAAGTGCCCGCTAGGGAACCTATATAGTGCAAGTGCCCGCTAGGGAACCTATATAGTCCAAGTACTATCTAGGTAACCTAGATAGTCCGAGGGCCCGCTAGTTAACCTACATAGTCCAAGGGCTCGCTTGTTAACTTTGACAGTCCAAGTGCCCCTTAGTTAACCTAGATAGTCCAAGTGCCCTCTAGTTAACCTATATCGTCCAAGTGCCCGCTTGTTAACCTACATAGTCCAAGGGCCCGCTAGTTAACGTACATAGACCAAGGTCCGCTAGTTAATCTAGATACTCCAAGTGCTCGCTAGTTAACCTACATAGTACAAGGGCCCGCTAGTTGACCTATATAGTCCAAGTGCCCGCAAGTTAACCTAGATAGTTCAAGTGCCAGCTAGGTAACCTAGACTGTCCAAGTGCCCGCTAGGTTACCTACATATTCCAAGTGCCCGTTCGTTAACCTAGATAGTCAAAGTGCCCGCTAAGAAACCTACATAGTCCAAGGGCCCGCTAGGTAACCTAGATAGTCCAAGTGCCCGCTAGGTAACCTAGAGTCCAAGTGCTCGCTAGTTAGCCTACATACTCCAAGTGCCCGCTATGTAACCTAGACAGTCCAAGTGCCCGCTAGGTTACCTGCATATTCCAAGTGCCCGTTCGTTAACTTAGATAGTCCAAGGGCCCGCTAGTTAACCTACATAGTCCAAGCGCTCACTTGTTACCTTTGATAGTCCAAGTGCCCGCTAGTTAACCTAGATCGTCCAAGTGCCCGCTAGTTAACTTAGATTGTCCACGTGCCCGCTAGGGATCCTTCATAATCCAAGTGCCTGTTAGGTAACCTAGGTAGTCCAGTGCCCGCTAGTTAACCTAGATAGTCCTAGTGCCCGTTAGTTAACCTAGATAGTCCAAATGCCCACTAGGGGACGTACATAGTCCAAGTGCCCGCTAGTTAACCTACATAGTCCAAGGTCCGCTAGTTAACCTAGATAGTCCAAGTGCCCGCTAGTTAACCTAAGTAGTACAAATGTCCGATAGGGATCCTACATAGGCCAAGTGACCGCTAGTTAACCTACATAGTCCAAGTCCCCGCTAGGTAACCTAGACAGTCCAAGTGACCATTATGTTACCTACATAGTCCAAGTGCCCATTCGTTAACCTACATAGTCCAATTGCCCGCTAGGTAACGTAGAAACCCCAAGTGCCCGCTAGGGAACGTACATAGTCCAAGTGCCCTCTAGGTAACCTAGATAGTCCAAGTGCCCGCTAGTTAACCTACATAGTCCAAGTGCGTGCTAGGTAAACTACATAGTCCAAGTGCCCACTAGGTAACCCAGACAGTCCAATTGCCCGCTAGTTAACCTAGACAGTCCAAGTACCCGATAGGGAACCTACATAGTCCAAGTGCCCGCTGGGAACCTACATAGTCCAAGTGCTCGCTAGGCAACCTACATAGTCCAAGTGCCCGTTAGTTAACCTAGATAGTCAAAGTGTCTGCTAGGTAACCTAAATAGTCCAAGTGCCCGCTAGGTAACCTAGATAGTCCAACTAGATAGTCCAATTGCCCGTTGGCTAACCTAGATAGTCGAAGTGTCCGCTAGTTAACCTACATAGTCCAAGTGTCCGTTCGTTAACCTAGATAGGCCAAGTGCCCGCTAGGTAACCAAGATAGTCCAAGTGCCCGCTAGGGTATGTACATAGTTCAAGTGCCAGCTAGGTAACCTAGATTGTCCAAGTGTCCGCTAGTTAACCTACATAGTACAAGTGCCCGCTAGGTAACGTAGATAGTCCAAGGGCCTGCTAGTTAACCTACATAGTCCAATGCCCGATAGGGAACCTACATAGTCCAAGTGCCCGCTGAGGAACCTACATAGTCCAAGTTCCCGATAGGGAACCTGTATATTCCAAGTGCCCGTTAGGGAACCTAGATAGTCCAAGTGCCCATAGAGAACCTATATAGTCCAAGTGCCCGCTAGGGAACCTACATAGTCAAAGTGCTCGCTAGGGAACCTGCATTGTGCAAGTGCCCGCTAGTTAACCTAGATAGTCCAAGTGCTCGCTAGTTAAAGTACATAGTCCAAGGTCAGCTAGTTAACCTAGATAGTCCAAGTGACCGCTTGTTAACCTACATAGTCCAAGGTCAGCTAGTTAACCTAGATAGTCCAAGTGCCCTCTAGTTAACCTACATAGTCCAAGAACCCGCTAGTTAACCTAGATATTCCAAGTGCCCGCTAGTTAACCTAGATCGTCCAAGTGTCCGCTAGTTAACCTACATAGTCCAAGTGCCCGCTAGGAAACCTACATAGTCCAAGGGCCCGCTAGGTAACCTAGAGAGTCCAAGTGCCCGCTAGGAAACCTAGAATCCAAGTGCTCGCTAGTTAACCTACATAGTCCAAGTGCCCGCTATGTAACCTACATAGTCCAAGTGCCCGCTATGTAACCTAGATAGTCAAAGTGCCCTTTAGGTAACCTATATAGTCCAAGTGCCCGCTAGGTAACTTACATTGTCCATGTTCCCGCTAGGTAACCTAGATAGTCCAAGTGTCCGTTACCTAACCTAGATAGTCCAAGTGACCGGTAGGCAACCTACATACCACTAGAGCCCATTCGTTAACCTAGAAGTCCAAGTGCTCGTTAGGTAACCTAGACAGTCCAAGTGCCCGCTAGGTTACCTGCATATTCCAAGTGCCCGTTCGTTAACCTAGATTGTCCAAGTGCCTACTAGGTAACCTACATAGTCCAAGTGCCCGCTAGGTAACCTATACAGTCCAAGTGCCCGCTAGGTAACACAGATAGTCCAAGGGCCCGCTAGTTAACCTACATAGTCCAAGGGCTCACTTGTTAACTTTGATAGTCCAAGTGCCCGCTAGTTAACCTAGATTGTCCAAGTGCCCGCTAGTTAACCTACATATTCCAAGTGCCCGATAGTTAACATAGATAGCCCAAGTGCCCGCTAGGGAACGTACATAGTCCAAGTGCCCGCTAGGTAACCTAGATACTGCAAGTGCCCGCTAGTTAACCTAGATACTTCAAGTACCCGCTAGGTAACCTAGATCGTCCAAGGGCCCCCTAGTTAACCTACATAGTCCAAGTGCCCGCTAGGTAACCTAGATAGTCCAAGTGCCCTTTAGGGAACCTAGATAGTCCAAGGGCCCGCTAGTAAAACTATATAGTCCATGGGCCCACTAGTTAACCTTCATAGTGCAAGTGTCCGCTACTTAACATACATATTCCAAGTGCTCGCTAGTTAACCTACATAATCTAAGTGCCTGTTAGCTAACCAAGATAGGCCAAGGGCCCGCTAGTTGACCAACATAGTCCAAGTGCCAGCTAGGTAACCTAGATAGTACAAGTGCCCGCTAGAGAACCTAGATAGTCAAAGGGCCTGTTAGCTAACATAGATAGTCCAAGTGGCGGCTAGGTAACCTACATAGTCCAAGTGCCCGTTCGTTAACCTAGATAATCCAAGTGCCCACTAGGTAACCTAGACAGTCCAAGTGCCTGCTAGTAAACCTACATAATCCATGGGCCCGCTAGTTAACCTCCATAATGCAAGGGCCCGCTAGTTAACCTACATTGTCCAAGGGCCCGCTAGTTAACCTAAATAGTCCAAGTGCCCGCTAGGTAACCTAGAGAGTTCAAGTGACCACTAGGTTACCTACATAGTCCAAGTGCCCGTTCGTTAACCTACATAGTCCAAGTGCCCGCTAGGTAACCAATATAGTCCAAATGCCCGTTAGGGGCCCTAATAGTCCAAATGCCCGCTAGTTAACCTAGATAGTCCAAGTGCTCGCTAGTTAACCTAGATAGTCCAAGTGCCCGCTAGTAACCTAGATAGACCAAGTGCCCGCTAGGGAACCTATGTAGTCCAAGTACCCGCTAGGAAACCTACGTAGTCCAAGTGCCCGCTAGGTAACGTACATAGTCCAAGTGCCCGCTAGGGAACGTACATAGTCCAAGTGCCTGCTAGGTAACCTAGATAGTCCAAGTGCCCACTAGTTAACCTACATAGTCCAGGTTCCCCCTAGGTAACCTAGATAGTCCAAGGACCCGCTAGGTAACCTACATTGTCCTAGTGCCCCCTAGTTAACCTACATTGTCCAAGTGCCCGCTAGGAAACCTACATAGTCCAAGTGCCCGCTAGGTAACCTACATAGTCCAAATGCCCGCTAGTTAACCTACATAGTCCAAGTGCCCGATAGGGAACCTACATAGTGCAAGTGTCCGCTAGTTAACCTAAGTAGTCCAAGGGCCCTCTAGTTAACATACATTGTCCAAGTGACCGGTAGTTAACTTACATAGTTCAAGTGTCCGTAGGGAACATTCATAGTCCAAGTGCCCGCTAGGGAACCTACATAGTCCAAGTGCCCGCTAGGGAACCTACCTAGTCCAATTGCCCGCTAGGGAATCTACATAGTCCAAGGGCCCGCTTGTTAACGTAGATAGTCCAAGTGCTGCTAGTTAATCTACATAGTCCAAGTGCCCGCTAGGGAACCTACATAGTCCAAGTGCCTGCTAGGGAAGCTACATAGTCCAAGTGCCCGCTCTGGAACCTACATAGTCCAAGGGCCTGCTAGGGAACCTACATAGTCCAAGTGCCCGCTAGGGAATTTATATAGTCCAAGGGCCCGCTAATTAACCTAGATAGTCCAAGTGCCGCTTGTTAATCTACATAGTCCAAGGGCCCGCTAGTTAACCTACATAGTTCACGTACCCGCTAGTTAACCTAGATCGTCCAAGGGACCGCTAGTTAACCTAAATCGTCCAAGGGCCCTCTAGTTAACCTAGATAGTCCAAGTGTCCGCTAGTTAACCTACATAATCCAAGTGCCCTAAAGGGAACCTACATAATCCAAGAGCCCGCTAGGGAACCTACATAGTCCAAGTGCTCGCTAGGTAACCTACATAGTCCAAGTGCCCGCTTGGTAACCTAAATAGTCCAAATGCCCGCTAGGGAAACTACATAGTCCATGTGCCCGCTAGTTAACCTAGATAGTCCAAGAGCCTGCTAGTAAACCTACATAATCCATGGGCCCACTAGTTAACCTACATAGTGTAAGGGCCCGCTAGTTAACCTAGATCATGCAAGTGTCCGCTAGTTAACCTACATAGTCCAAGTGCCCGCTAGGTAACCTAGAGAGTCCAAGTGGCCGCTAGGGGACGTACATAGTCCATGTGCCCGCTAGGTAACCTAGATAGTTCTAGTGCCCGTTACCTAACCTAGATAGTCCAAGTGCCCGCAAGGCAACCTACATAGTCCAAGTGCCCGTTCGTTAACCTAGAAGTCCAAGTGCCCGCTATGTAACCTAGACAGTCCAAGTGCCCGCTAGGTTACCTGCATAGTCCAAGTGCCCGTTTGTTAACCTAGATAGTGCAAGTGCCCGCTAGGGAACCTATATAGTCCAAGTGCTATCTAGGTAACCTAGATAGTCCGAGGGCCCGCTAGTTAACCTACATAGTCCAAGGGCTCGCTTGTTAACTTTGACAGTCCAAGTGCCCCTTCGTTAACCTAGATAGTCCAAGTGCCCTCTAGTTAACCTATATCGTCCAAGTGCCCGCTAGTTAACCTACATAGTCCAAGGGCCCGCTAGTTAACGTACATAGACCACGGTCCGCTAGTTAATCTAGATACTCCAAGTGCTCGCTAGTTAACCTACATAGTACAAGGGCCCGCTAGTTGACCTATATAGTCCAAGTGCCCGCAAGTTAACCTAGATAGTTCAAGTGCCAGCTAGGTAACCTAGACTGTCCAAGTGCCCGCTAGGTTACCTACATATTCCAAGTGCCCGTTCGTTAACCTAGATAGTCAAAGTGCCCGCTAGGAAACCTACATAGTCCAAGGGCCCGCTAGGTAACCTAGATAGTCCAAGTGCCCGCTAGGTAACCTAGAGTCCAAGTGCTCGCTAGTTAGCCTACATACTCCAAGTGCCCGCTATGTAACCTAGACAGTCCAAGTGCCCGCTAGGTTACCTGCATATTCCAAGTGCCCGTTCGTTAACTTAGGTAGTCCAAGGGCCCGCTAGTTAACCTACATAGTCCAAGCGCTCACTTGTTACCTTTGATAGTCCAAGTGCCCGCTAGTTAACCTAGATCGTCCAAGTGCCCGCTAGTTAACTTAGATTGTCCACGTGCCCGCTAGGGATCCTTCATAATCCAAGTGCCTGTTAGGTAACCTAGGTAGTCCAGTGCCCGCTAGTTAACCTAGATAGTCCTAGTGCCCGTTAGTTAACCTAGATAGTCCAAATGCCCACTAGGGGACGTACATAGTCCAAGTGCCCGCTAGTTAACCTACATAGTCCAAGGTCTGCTAGTTAACCTAGATAGTCCATGTGCCCGCTAATTAACCTACATAGTACAAGGGCCCGCTAGTTGACCTAGATAGTCCAAGTGCCCGTTAGTTAACCTAAGTAGTACAAATGTCCGATAGGGATCCTACATAGGCCAAGTGACCGCTAGTTAACCTACATAGTCCAAGTCCCCGCTAGGTAACCTAGACAGTCCAAATGACCATTATGTTACCTACATAGTCCAAGTGCCCATTCGTTAACCTACATAGTCCAATTGCCCGCTAGGTAACGTAGATAGCCCAAGTGCCCGCTAGGGAACGTACATAGTCCAAGTGCCCTCTAGGTAACCTAGATAGTCCAAGTGCCCGCTAGTTAACCTACATAGTCCAAGTGCGTGCTAGGTAAACTACATAGTCCAAGTGCCCACTAGGTAACCCAGACAGTCCAATTGCCCGCTAGTTAACCTAGACAGTCCAAGTACCCGATAGGGAACCTACATAGTCCAAGTGCCCGCTGGGAACCTACATAGTCCAAGTGCTCGCTAGGCAACCTACATAGTCCAAGTGCCCGTTAGTTAACCTAGATAGTCAAAGTGTCTGCTAGGTAACCTAAATAGTCCAAGTGCCCGCTAGGTAACCTAGATAGTCCAACTAGATAGTCCAATTGCCCGTTGGCTAACCTAGATAGTCGAAGTGTCCGCTAGTTAACCTACATAGTCCAAGTGTCCGTTCGTTAACCTAGATAGGCCAAGTGCCCGCTAGGTAACCAAGATAGTCCAAGTGCCCGCTAGGGTATGTACATAGTTCAAGTGCCAGCTAGGTAACCTAGATTGTCCAAGTGTCCGCTAGTTAACCTACATAGTACAAGTGCCCGCTAGGTAACCTAGATAGTCCAAGGGCCTGCTAGTTAACCTACATAGTCCAATGCCCGATAGGGAACCTACATAGTCCAAGTGCCCGCTGAGGAACCTACATAGTCCAAGTTCCCGATAGGGAACCTGTATATTCCAAGTGCCCGTAGGGAACCTAGATAGTCCAAGTGCCCAGAGAGAACCTATATAGTCCAAGTGCCCGTTAGGGAACCTACATAGTCAAAGTGCTCGCTAGGGAACCTGCAATGTGCAAGTGCCCGCTAGTTAACCTAGATAGTCCAAGTGCCCGCTAGTTAAACTACATAGTCCAAGGTCAGCTAGTTAACCTAGATAGTCCAAGTGACCGCTTGTTAACCTACATAGTCCAAGGTCAGCTAGTTAACCTAGATAGTCCAAGTGCCCTCTAGTTAACCTACATAGTCCAAGAACCCGCTAGTTAACCTAGATATTCCAAGTGCCCGCTAGTTAACCTAGATCGTCCAAGTGTCCGCTAGTTAACCTACATAGTCCAAGTGCCCGCTAGGAAACCTACATAGTCCAAGGGCCCGCTAGGTAACCTAGAGAGTCCAAGTGCCCGCTAGGAAACCTAGAATCCAAGTGCTCGCTAGTTAACCTACATAGTCCAAGTGCCCGCTATGTAACCTACATAGTCCAAGTGCCCGCTATGTAACCTAGATAGTCAAAGTGCCCTTTAGGTAACCTATATAGTCCAAGTGCCCGCTAGGTAACTTACATTGTCCATGTTCCCGCTAGGTAACCTAGATAGTCCAAGTGTCCGTTACCTAACCTAGATAGTCCAAGTGACCGGTAGGCAACCTACATACCACTAGAGCCCATTCGTTAACCTAGAAGTCCAAGTGCTCGTTAGGTAACCTAGACAGTCCAAGTGCCCGCTAGGTTACCTGCATATTCCAAGTGCCCGTTCGTTAACCTAGATTGTCCAAGTGCCTACTAGGTAACCTACATAGTCCAAGTGCCCGCTAGGTAACCTATACAATCCAAGTGCCCGCTAGGTAACACAGATAGTCCAAGGGCCCTCTAGTTAACCTACATAGTCCAAGGGCTCACTTGTTAACTTTGATAGTCCAAGTGCCCGCTAGTTAACCTAGATCGTCCAAGTGCCCGCTAGTTAACCTAGATTGTCCAAGTGCCCGCTAGTTAACCTACATATTCCAAGTGCCCGATAGTTAACATAGATAGCCCATGTGCCCGCTAGGGAACGTACATAGTCCAAGTGCCCGCTAGGTAACCTAGCTACTGCAAGTGCCCGCTAGTTAACCTAGATACTTCAAGTACCCGCTAGGTAACCTAGATCGTCCAAGGGCCCCCTAGTTAACCTACATAGTCCAAGTGCCCGCTAGGTAACCTAGATAGTCCAAGTGCCCGTTCGGTAACCTAGATAGTCCAAGTGCCCTTTAGGGAACCTAGATAGTCCAAGGGCCCGCTAGTAAAACTATATAGTCCATGGGCCCACTAGTTAACCTTCATAGTGCAAGTGTCCGCTACTTAACATACATTTTCCAAGTGCTCGCTAGTTAACCTACATAATCTAAGTGCCTGTTAGCTAACCAAGATAGGCCAAGGGCCCGCTAGTTGACCGACATAGTCCAAGTGCCAGCTAGGTAACCTAGATAGTACAAGTGCCCGCTAGAGAACCTAGATAGTCAAAGGGCCTGTTAGCTAACCTAGATAGTCCAAGTGGCGGCTAGGTAACCTACATAGTCCAAGTGCCCGTTCGTTAACCTAGATAATCCAAGTGCCCACTAGGTAACCTAGACAGTCCAAGTGCCTGCTAGTAAACCTACATAATCCATGGGCCCGCTAGTTAACCTCCATAATGCAAGGGCCCGCTAGTTAACCTACATTGTCCAAGGGCCCGCTAGTTAACCTAAATAGTCCAAGTGCCCGCTAGGTAACCTAGAGAGTTCAAGTGACCACTAGGTTACCTACATAGTCCAAGTGCCCGTTCGTTAACCTACATAGTCCAAGTGCCCGCTAGGTAACCAATATAGTCCAAATGCCCGTTAGGGGCCCTAATAGTCCAAATGCCCGCTAGTTAACCTAGATAGTCCAAGTGCTCGCTAGTTAACCTAGATAGTCCAAGTGCCCGCTAGTAACCTAGATAGACCAAGTGCCCGCTAGGGAACCTATCTAGTCCAAGTACCCGCTAGGAAACCTACGTAGTCCAAGTGCCCGCTAGGTAACGTACATAGTCCAAGTGCCCGCTAGGGAACGTACATAGTCCAAGTGCCTGCTAGGTAACCTAGATAGTCCAAGTGCCCACTAGTTAACCTACATAGTCCAGGTTCCCCGTAGGTAACCTAGATAGTCCAAGGACCCGCTAGGTAACCTACATTGTCCTAGTGCCCCCTAGTTAACCTACATTGTCCAAGTGCCCGCTAGGAAACCTACATAGTCCAAGTGCCCGCTAGGTAACCTACATAGTCCAAATGCCCGCTAGTTAACCTACATAGTCCAAGTGCCCGATAGGGAACCTACATAGTGCAAGTGTCCGCTAGTTAACCTAAGTAGTCCAAGGGCCCTCTAGTTAACATACATTGTCCAAGTGACCGGTAGTTAACTTACATAGTTCAAGTGTCCGTAGGGAACATTCATAGTCCAAGTGCCCGCTAGGGAACCTACATAGTCCAAGTGCCCGCTAGGGAACCTACCTAGTCCAATTGCCCGCTAGGGAATCTACATAGTCCAAGGGCCCGCTTGTTAACGTAGATAGTCCAAGTGCTGCTAGTTAATCTACATAGTCCAAGTGCCCGCTAGGGAACCTACATAGTCCAAGTGCCTGCTAGGGAAGCTACATAGTCCAAGTGCCCGCTCTGGAACCTACATAGTCCAAGGGCCTGCTAGGGAACCTACATAGTCCAAGTGCCCGCTAGGGAATCTACATAGTCCAAGGGCCCGCTAATTAACCTAGATAGTCCAAGTGCCGCTTGTTAATCTACATAGTCCAAGGGCCCGCTAGTTAACCTACATAGTTCACGTACCCGCTAGTTAACCTAGATCGTCCAAGGGACCGCTAGTTAACCTAAATCGTCCAAGGGCCCTCTAGTTAACCTAGATAGTCCAAGTGTCCGCTAGTTAACCTACATAATCCAAGTGCCCTAAAGGGAACCTACATAATCCAAGAGCCCGCTAGGGAACCTACATAGTCCAAGTGCTCGCTAGGTAACCTACATAGTCCAAGTGCCCGCTTGGTAACCTAAATAGTCCAAATGCCCGCTAGGGAAACTACATAGTCCATGTGCCCGCTAGTTAACCTAGATAGTCCAAGAGCCTGCTAGTAAACCTACATAATCCATGGGCCCACTAGTTAACCTACATAGTGTAAGGGCCCGCTAGTTAACCTAGATCATGCAAGTGTCCGCTAGTTAACCTACATAGTCCAAGTGCCCGCTAGGTAACCTAGATAGTCCAAGTGGCCGCTAGGGGACGTACATAGTCCATGTGCCCGCTAGGTAACCTAGATAGTTCTAGTGCCCGTTACCTAACCTAGATAGTCCAAGTGCCCGCAAGGCAACCTACATAGTCCAAGTGCCCGTTCGTTAACCTAGAAGTCCAAGTGCCCGCTATGTAACCTAGACAGTCCAAGTGCCCGCTAGGTTACCTGCATAGTCCAAGTGCCCGTTCGTTAACCTAGATAGTGCAAGTGCCCGCTAGGGAACCTATATAGTCCAAGTGCTATCTAGGTAACCTAGATAGTCCGAGGGCCCGCTAGTTAACCTACATAGTCCAAGGGCTCGCTTGTTAACTTTGACAGTCCAAGTGCCCCTTAGTTAACCTAGATAGTCCAAGTGCCCTCTAGTTAACCTATATCGTCCAAGTGCCCGCTAGTTAACCTACATAGTCCAAGGGCCCGCTAGTTAACGTACATAGACCACGGTCCGCTAGTTAATCTAGATACTCCAAGTGCTCGCTAGTTAACCTACATAGTACAAGGGCCCGCTAGTTGACCTATATAGTCCAAGTGCCCGCAAGTTAACCTAGATAGTTCAAGTGCCAGCTAGGTAACCTAGACTGTCCAAGTGCCCGCTAGGTTACCTGCATATTCCAAGTGCCCGTTCGTTAACTTAGATAGTCCAAGGGCCCGCTAGTTAACCTACATAGTCCAAGCGCTCACTTGTTAACTTTGATAGTCCAAGTGCCCGCTTGTTAACCTAGATCGTCCAAGTGCCCGCTAGTTAACTTAGATTGTCCACGTGCCCGCTAGGGATCCTTCATAATCCAAGTGCCTGTTAGGTAACCTAGGTAGTCCAGTGCCCGCTAGTTAACCTAGATAGTCCTAGTGCCCGTTAGTTAACCTAGATAGTCAAAATGCCCACTAGGGGACGTACATAGTCCAAGTGCCCGCTAGTTAACCTACATAGTCCAAGGTCCGCTAGTTAACCTAGATAGTCCATGTGCCCGCTAATTAACCTACATAGTACAAGGGCCCGCTAGTTGACCTAGATAGTCCAAGTGCCCGCTAGTTAACCTAGATAGTCAAAGTGCCCGCTAGTTAACCTAAGTAGTACAAATGTCCGATAGGGATCCTACATAGGCCAAGTGACCGCTAGTTAACCTACATAGTCCAAGTCCCCGCTAGGTAACCTAGACAGTCCAAGTGACCATTATGTTACCTACATAGTCCAAGTGCCCGTTCGTTAACCTACATAGTCCAATTGCCCGCTAGGTAACGTAGATAGCCCAAGTGCCCGCTAGGGAACGTACATAGTCCAAGTGCCCTCTAGGTAACCTAGATAGTCCAAGTGTCCGCTAGTTAACCTACATAGTCCAAGTGCGTGCTAGGTAAACTACATAGTCCAAGTGCCCACTAGGTAACCCAGACAGTCCAATTGCCCGCTAGTTAACCTAGACAGTCCAAGTACCCGATAGGGAACCTACATAGTCCAAGTGCCCGCTGGGAACCTACATAGTCCAAGTGCTCGCTAGGCAACCTACATAGTCCAAGTGCCCGTTAGTTAACCTAGATAGTCAAAGTGCCTGCTAGGGAACCTAAATAGTCCAAGTGCCCGCTAGGTAACCTAGATAGTCCAATTGCCCGTTGGCTAACCTAGATAGTCGAAGTGTCCGCTAGTTAACCTACATAGTCCAAGTGTCCGTTCGTTAACCTAGATAGGCCAAGTGCCCGCTAGGTAACCAAGATAGTCCAAGTGCCCGCTAGGGTATGTACATAGTTCAAGTGCCAGCTAGGTAACATAGATTGTCCAAGTGTCCGCTAGTTAACCTACATAGTACAAGTGCCCGCTAGGTAACCTAGATAGTCCAAGGGCCTGCTAGTTAACCTACATAGTCCAATGCCCGATAGGGAACCTACATAGTCCAAGTGCCCGCTGAGGAACCTACATAGTCCAAGTTCCCGATAGGGAACCTGTATATTCCAAGTGCCCGTTAGGGAACCTAGATAGTCCAAGTGCCCATAGGGAACCTATATAGTCCAAGTGCCCGCTAGGGAACCTACATAGTCAAAGTGCTCGCTAGGGAACCTGCATTGTGCAAGTGCCCGCTAGTTAACCTAGATAGTCCAAGTGCTCGCTAGTTAAACTACATAGTCCAAGGTCAGCTAGTTAACCTAGATAGTCCAAGTGACCGCTTGTTAACCTACATAGTCCAAGGTCAGCTAGTTAACCTAGATAGTCCAAGTGCCCTCTAGTTAACCTACATAGTCCAAGAACCCGCTAGTTAACCTAGATATTCCAAGTGCCCGCTAGTTAACCTAGATCGTCCAAGTGTCCGCTAGTTAACCTACATAGTCCAAGTGCCCGCTAGGAAACCTACATAGTCCAAGGGCCCGCTAGGTAACCTAGATAGTCCAAGTGCCCGCTAGGAAACCTAGAATCCAAGTGCTCGCTAGTTAACCTACATAGTCCAAGTGCCCGCTATGTAACCTACATAGTCCAAGTGCCCGCTATGTAACCTAGATAGTCAAAGTGCCCTTTAGGTAACCTAGATAGTCCAAGTGCCCGCTAGGTAACTTACATTGTCCAAGTTCCCGCTAGGTAACCTAGATAGTCCAAGTGTCCGTTACCTAACCTAGATAGTCCAAGTGACCGGTAGGCAACCTACATACCACTAGAGCCCATTCGTTAACCTAGAAGTCCAAGTGCTCGTTAGGTAACCTAGACAGTCCAAGTGCCCGCTAGGTTACCTGCATATTCCAAGTGCCCGTTCGTTAACCTAGATTGTCCAAGTGCCTACTAGGTAACCTACATAGTCCAAGTGCCCGCTAGGTAACCTATACAGTCCAAGTGCCCGCTAGGTAACACAGATAGTCCAAGGGCCCGCTAGTTAACCTACATAGTCCAAGGGCTCACTTGTTAACTTTGATAGTCCAAGTGCCCGCTAGTTAACCTAGATTGTCCAAGTGCCCGCTAGTTAACCTACATATTCCAAGTGCCCGATAGTTAACATAGATAGCCCAAGTGCCCGCTAGGGAACGTACATAGTCCAAGTGCCCGCTAGGTAACCTAGATACTGCAAGTGCCCGCTAGTTAACCTAGATACTTCAAGTACCCGCTAGGTAACCTAGATCGTCCAAGGGCCCCCTAGTTAACCTACATAGTCCAAGTGCCCGCTAGGTAACCTAGATAGTCCAAGTGCCCTTTAGGGAACCTAGATAGTCCAAGGGCCCGCTAGTAAAACTATATAGTCCATGGGCCCACTAGTTAACCTTCATAGTGCAAGTGTCCGCTACTTAACATACATATTCCAAGTGCTCGCTAGTTAACCTACATAATCTAAGTGCCTGTTAGCTAACCAAGATAGGCCAAGGGCCCGCTAGTTGACCGACATAGTCCAAGTGCCAGCTAGGTAACCTAGATAGTACAAGTGCCCGCTAGAGAACCTAGATAGTCAAAGGGCCTGTTAGCTAACCTAGATAGTCCAAGTGGCGGCTAGGTAACCTACATAGTCCAAGTGCCCGTTCGTTAACCTAGATAATCCAAGTGCCCACTAGGTAACCTAGACAGTCCAAGTGCCTGCTAGTAAACCTACATAATCCATGGGCCCGCTAGTTAACCTCCATAATGCAAGGGCCCGCTAGTTAACCTACATTGTCCAAGGGCCCGCTAGTTAACCTAAATAGTCCAAGTGCCCGCTAGGTAACCTAGAGAGTTCAAGTGACACTAGGTTACCTACATAGTCCAAGTGCCCGTTCGTTAACCTACATAGTCCAAGTGCCCGCTAGGTAACCAATATAGTCCAAATGCCCGTTAGGGGCCATAATAGTCCAAATGCCCGCTAGTTAACCTAGATAGTCCAAGTGCCCGCTAGTAACCTAGATAGACCAAGTGCCCGCTAGGGAACCTATCTAGTCCAAGTACCCGCTAGGAAACCTACGTAGTCCAAGTGCCCGCTAGGTAACGTACATAGTCCAAGTGCCCGCTAGGGAACGTACATAGTCCAAGTGCCTGCTAGGTAACCTAGATAGTCCAAGTGCCCACTAGTTAACCTACATAGTCCAGGTTCCCCCTAGGTAACCTAGATAGTCCAAGGACCCGCTAGGTAACCTACATTGTCCTAGTGCCCCCTAGATAACCTACATTGTCCAAGTGCCCGATAGGAAACCTACATAGTCCAAGTGCCCGCTAGGTAACCTACATAGTCCAAATGCCCGCTAGTTAACCTACATAGTCCAAGTGCCCGATAGGGAACCTACATAGTGCAAGTGTCCGCTAGTTAACCTAAGTAGTCCAAGGGCCCTCTAGTTAACATACATTGTCCAAGTGACCGGTAGTTAACTTACATAGTTCAAGTGTCCGTAGGGAACATTCATAGTCCAAGTGCCCGCTAGGGAACCTACATAGTCCAAGTGCCCGCTAGGGAACCTACCTAGTCCAATTGCCCGCTTGGGAATCTACATAGTCCAAGGGCCCGCTTGTTAACTTAGATAGTCCAAGTGCTGCTAGTTAATCTACATAGTCAAGTGCCCGCTAGGGAACCTACATAGTCCAAGTGCCTGCTAGGGAAGCTACATAGTCCAAGTGCCCGCTCTGTAACCTACATAGTCCAAAGGCCTGCTAGGGAACCTACATAGTCCAAGTGCCCGCTAGGGAATCTACATAGTCCAAGGGCCCGCTAATTAACCTAGATAGTCCAAGTGCCGCTTGTTAATCTACATAGCCCAAGGGCCCGCTAGTTAACCTACATAGTTCACGTACCCGCTAGTTAACCTAGATCGTCCAAGGGACCGCTAGTTAACCTACATAGTCCAAGGGCCCGCTAATTAACCTACATAGTCCAAGGGCCCGCTAGGTAACGTAGACAGTTAAAGTGACCACTAGGTTACCTACATAGTCCAAGTGCCTGTTCGTTAACCTACATAGTCCAAGTCCCCACTAGGTAACCTATATAGTACAAATGCCCGCTAGGAACCCTAATAGTCCAAGTGCCCGCTAGTTATCCTAGATAGTCCAAGAGCTCGCTAGTTAACCTAGATAGTCCAAGTGCCCGATAGGAAACCTACATAGTCCAAGTGCCCGCTAGTTAACGTACATAGTCCAAGTGCCCGCTAGGTAACGTAGATAGTCCAAGTGCCCGCTAGGGAAAGTACATAGTTCAAGTGCCCGCTAGGTAACCTAGATAGTCCAAGTGCCCGCTAGTTAACCTACATATTCCAAGTGCCTGCTAGGTAACCTAGATAGTCCAAGTGCCCACTAGTTAACCTACATAGTCCAAGTTCTCCCTAGGTAACCTAGATAGTCCAAGGGCCCGCTAGGTAACCTATATTGTACCTAGTGTCCCCTAGTTAACCTACATTCTCCAAGTGCCCGCTAGGGAACCTACATAGTTCAAGTGCCCGCTCTGGAACATACATAGTCCAAGTGCCCGATAGGGAATCTACATAGTCCAAGGGCCCGCTAGTTAACGTAGATAGTCCAAGTACTGCTAGTTAATCTACATAGTCCAAGGGCCCGCTAGTTAACCTACATAGTCCAAGTACCCGCTAGTTAACCTAGATTGTCCTAGTGCCCGCTAGTTTACCTACATAGTCCAAGTTCTCCCTAGGTAACCTAGATAGTCCAAGGGCCCGCTAGGTAACCTACATTGTCCTAGTGTCCCCTAGTTAACCTACATTCTCCAGGTGCCTTCTAGGGAACCTACATAGTCCAAGTTCCCTTTAGTTAACCTAGATAGTCCAAGTGTCCGCTAGGTAACCTAGATAGTCCAACAGCCCGGTAGGTAACCTACATACTCCAAGTACCCGCTAGGTGATGTAGATAGTTCAAGTGCCAGCTAGGTAACCTAGATAGTCCAAGTGCCCGCTAGGTAACCTACAAAGTCTAAGTGCCCGCTAGGTAATCTATATAGTCCAAATGCCCGCTAGGGAGCCTATATAGTCCAAATGCCCGCTAGGTAACTTAGATAGTCCAAAGGCCCGCTAGGTAACCTACATAGTCCTAGTGCCCCCTAGTTAACATACATTCTACAAGTGCCCGATAGGGAACCTACATAGTCCAAGTGCCCGCTAGGTAACCTACATAGTCCAAATGCCCGCTAGTTAACCTACATAGTCCAAGTGCCCGATAGGGAACCTGGACAGTCCAAGTGCCCGCTAGGTTACCTGCATATTCCAAGTGCCCGTTCGTTAACCTACATAGTCCAAGTGCCCGCTAGGTAACCAATATAGTCCAAATGCCCGCTAGGGGCCCTAATAGTCCAAATGCCCACTAGTTAACCTAGATAGTCCAAGTGATCGCTAGTTAACCTAGATAGTCCATGTGCCCGCTAGTTAACCTAGATAGACCAAGTGCCCGCTAGGGAACCTATCTAGTCCAAGTACCCGCTAGGAAACGTACATAGTCCAATTGCCCGCTAGGTAACGTACATAGTCCAAGTGCCCGCTAGGTAACCTAGATAGTCCAAGTGACTGCTAGTTAACCTACATAGTCAAAGTGCCTGCTAGGTAACCTACATAGTCCAAGTGCCCACTAGTTAACCTATATAGTCCAGGTTCCCCCTAAGTAACCTAGAGAGTCCAAGGGTCCGCTAGGTAGCCTACATTGTCCTAGTGCCCCCTAGTTAACCTACATTCTCCAAGTGCCCGATAGGGAACCTATATAATCAAGTGCCCGCTAGGGAACCTACATAGTGCAAGTGTCCGCTAGTTAACCTAAGTAGTCCAAGGGCCCGTTAGTTAACATACATAGTCCAAGTGCCCGGTAGTTAACTTACATAGTTCAAGTGTCCGTAGGGAACATTCATAGTCCAAGTGCCCGCTAGGGAACCTACATAGTCTAAGTGCCCGCTAGGGAACCTACGTAGTCCAATTGCCCGCTAGGGAATCTACATAGTCCAAGGGCCCCGCTAGTTAAAGTAGATAGTCCAAGTGCTGCTAGTTAATCTACATAGTCCTAGGGCCCGCTAGTTAACCTACATAGTCCAAATACCCGCTAGTTAACCTAGATCGTCCAAGTGTCCGCTAGTTAACCTACATAGTCCAAGTGCCCGCTAGGGAACCTACATAGTCCAAGTGCCTGCTAGGGAACCTACATAGTCCAAGTGCCCGCTCTGGAACATACATAGTCCAAGTGCCCGCTAGGGAATCTACATAGTCCAAGGGCCCGTTGGTTAACCTACATAGTCCAAATGCCCGCTAGTTAACCTAGATCGTCCAAGGGCCCGCTAGTTAACCTACATCGTCCAAGGGCCCGCTAGTTAACCTAGATAGTCCAATGCCCGCTAGTTAACCTACATAATCCAAGTGCACGCTAGGTAACCTAGACAGTTCAAGTGACCACTAGGTTACCTACATAGTCCAAGTGCCCACTAGTTATCCTACATAGTCCAAGTGCTCACTAGTTAACCTAGATAGTCCAAGTGCCCGCTAGTTAACCTAGATAGACCAAGTGCCCGCTAGGGAACCTACCTAGTCCAGGTGCCCCATAGGGAACCTACATAGTCCAAGTGCCCGCTAGTTAACATAGATAGTCCAAGTACCCGCTAGGAAACGTACATAATCCAAGTGCCCGCTAGTTAACGTACATAGTCCAAGTGCCTGCTAGGTAACCTAGATAGTCCAAGTGCCCGATAGGAAACCTACATAGTCCAAGTGCCCGCTAGTTAACATAGATAGTCCAAGTACCCGCTAGGAAACATACATAGTCCAAGTGCCCGCTAGTTAACGTACATAGTCCAAGTGTCCGCTAGGTAACGTAGATAGTCCAAGTGCCCGCTAGGGAAAGTACATAGTTCAAGTGCCCGCTAGGTAACCTAGATAGTCCAAGTGCCCGCTAGTTAACCTACATATTCCAAGTGCCTGCTAGGTAACCTAGATAGTCCAAGTGCCCACTAGTTAACCCACATAGTCCAAGTTCTCCCTAGGTAACCTAGATAGTCCAAGGGCCCGCTAGGTAACCTATATTGTACCTAGTGTCCCCTAGTTAACCTACATTCTCCAAGTGCCCGCTAGGGAACCTACATAGTTCAAGTGCCCGCTCTGGAACATACATAGTCTAAGTGCCCGATAGGGAATCTACATAGTCCAAGGGCCCGCTAGTTAACGTAGATAGTCCAAGTACTGCTAGTTAATCTACATAGTCCAAGGGCCCGCTAGTTAACCTACATAGTCCAAGTACCCGCTAGTTAACCTAGATTGTCCTAGTGCCCGCTAGTTTACCTACATAGTCCAAGTTCTCCCTAGGTAACCTAGATAGTCCAAGGGCCCGCTAGGTAACCTACATTGTCCTAGTGTCCCCTAGTTAACCTACATTCTCCAGGTGCCTTCTAGGGAACCTACATAGTCCAAGTTCCCTTTAGTTAACCTAGATAGTCCAAGTGTCCGCTAGGTAACCTAGATAGTCCAACAGCCCGGTAGGTAACCTACATACTCCAAGTACCCGCTAGGTGATGTAGATAGTTCAAGTGCCAGCTAGGTAACCTAGATAGTCCAAGTGCCCGCTAGGTAACCTACAAAGTCTAAGTGCCCGCTAGGTAATCTATATAGTCCAAATGCCCGCTAGGGAGCCTATATAGTCCAAATGCCCGCTAGGTAACTTAGATAGTCCAAAGGCCCGCTAGGTAACCTACATAGTCCTAGTGCCCCCTAGTTAACATACATTCTACAAGTGCCCGATAGGGAACCTACATAGTCCAAGTGCCCGCTAGGGAACCTACATAGTGCAAGTGTCCGCTAGTTAACCTAAGTAGTCCAAGGGCCCGTTAGTTAACATACATAGTCCAAGTGCCCGGTAGTTAACTTACATAGTTCAAGTGTCCGTAGGGAACATTCATAGTCCAAGTGCCCGCTAGGGAACCTACATAGTCTAAGTGCCCGCTAGGGAACCTACGTAGTCCAATTGCCCGCTAGGGAATCTACATAGTCCAAGGGCCCCGCTAGTTAAAGTAGATAGTCCAAGTGCTGCTAGTTAATCTACATAGTCCTAGGGCCCGCTAGTTAACCTACATAGTCCAAATACCCGCTAGTTAACCTAGATCGTCCAAGTGTCCGCTAGTTAACCTACATAGTCCAAGTGCACGCTAGGGAACCTACATAGTCCAAGTGCCTGCTAGGGAACCTACATAGTCCAAGTGCCCGCTCTGGAACATACATAGTCCAAGTGCCCGCTAGGGAATCTACATAGTCCAAGGGCCCGTTGGTTAACTACATAGTCCAAATGCCCGCTAGTTAACCTAGATCCTCCAAGGGCCCGCTAGTTAACCTACATCGTCCAAGGGCCCGCTAGTTAATCTAGATAGTCCAATGCCCGCTAGTTAACCTACATAATCCAAGTGCACGCTAGGTAACCTAGACAGTTCAAGTGACCACTAGGTTACCTACATAGTCCAAGTGCCCACTAGTTATCCTACATAGTCCAAGTGCTCACTAGTTAACCTAGATAGTCCAAGTGCCCGCTAGTTAACCTAGATAGACCAAGTGCCCGCTAGGGAACCTACCTAGTCCAGGTGCCCCATAGGGAACCTACATAGTCCAAGTGCCCGCTAGTTAACATAGATAGTCCAAGTACCCGCTAGGAAACGTACATAATCCAAGTGCCCGCTAGTTAACGTACATAGTCCAAGTGCCTGCTAGGTAACCTAGATAGTCCAAGTGCCCGATAGGAAACCTACATAGTCCAAGTGCCCGCTAGTTAACATAGATAGTCCAAGTACCCGCTAGGAAACATACATAGTCCAAGTGCCCGCTAGTTAACGTACATAGTCCAAGTGCCCGCTAGGTAACGTAGATAGTCCAAGTGCCCGCTAGGGAAAGTACATAGTTCAAGTGCCCGCTAGGTAACCTAGATAGTCCAAGTGCCCGCTAGTTAACCTACATATTCCAAGTGCCTGCTAGGTAACCTAGATAGTCCAAGTGCCCACTAGATAACCTACATAGTCCAAGTTCTCCCTAGGTAACCTAGATAGTCCAAGGGACCGCTAGGTAACCTATATTGTACCTAGTGTCCCCTAGTTATCCTACATTCTCCAAGTGCCCGCTAGGGAACCTACATAGTTCAAGTGCCCGCTCTGGAACATACATAGTCCAAGTGCCCGATAGGGAATCTACATAGTCCAAGGGCCCGCTAGTTAACGTAGATAGTCCAAGTGCTGCTAGTTAATCTACATAGGACAAGGGCCCGCTAGTTAACCTACATAGTCCAAGTACCCGCTAGTTAACCTAGATTGTCCTAGTGCCCGCTAGTTTACCTACATAGTCCAAGTTCTCCCTAGGTAACCTAGATAGTCCAAGGGCCCGCTAGGTAACCTACATTGTCCTAGTGTCCCCTAGTTAACCTACATTCTCCAAGTGCCTTCTAGGGAACCTACATAGTCCAAGTTCCCTTTAGTTAAACTAGATAGTCCAAGTGCCCGCTAGGTAACCTAGATAGTCCAACAGCCCGGTAGGTAACCTACATACTCCAAGTACCCCCTAGGTGATGTAGATAGTTCAAGTGCCAGCTAGGTAACCTAGATAATCCAAGTGCCCGCTAGGTAACCTACAAAGTCTAAGTGCCCGCTAGGTAATCTATATAGTCCAAATGCCCGCTAGGGAGCCTATATAGTGCAAATGCCCGCTAGGTAACTTAGATAGTCCAAAGGCCCGCTAGGTAACCTACATAGTCCTAGTGCCCCCTAGTTAACATACATTCTACAAGTGCCCGATAGGGAACCTACATAGTCCAAGTGCCCGCTAGGTAACCTACATAGTCCAAATGCCCGCTAGTTAACCTACATAGTCCAAGTGCCCGATAGGGAAGCTAGACAGTCCAAGTGCCCGCTAGGTTACCTGCATACTCCAAGTGCCCGTTCGTTAACCTACATAGTCCAAGTGCCCGCTAGGTAACCAATATAGTCCAAATGCCCGCTAGGGGCCCTAATAGTCCAAATGCCCGCTAGTTAACCTAGATAGTCCAAGTGATCGCTAGTTAACCTAGATAGTCCAAGTGCCCGCTAGTTAACCTAGATAGACCAAGTGCCCGCTAGGGAACCTATCTAGTCCAAGTACCCGCTAGGAAACGTACATAGTCCAAGTGCCCGCTAGGTAACGTACATAGTCCAAGTGCCCGCTAGGTAACGTACATAGTCCAAGTGCCCGCTAGGTAACCTAGATAGTCCAAGTGACCGCTAGTTAACCTACATAGTCCAAGTGCCTGCTAGGTAACCTAGATAGTCCAAGTGCCCAGTAGTTAACCTATATAGTCCAGGTTCCCCCTAAGTAACCTAGAGAGTCCAAGGGTCCGCTAAGTAACCTACATTGTCCTAGTGCCCCCTATTTAACCTACATTCTCCAAGTGCCCGATAGGGAACCTATATAATCAAGTGCCCGCTAGGGAACCTACATAGTGCAAGTGTCCGCTATTTAACCTAAGTAGTCCAAGGGCCCGTTAGTTAACATACATAGTCCAAGTGCCCGGTAGTTAACTTACATAGTTCAAGTGTCCGTAGGGAACATTCATAGTCCAAGTGCCCGCTAGGGAACCTACATAGTCTAAGTGGCCGCTAGGGAACCTACGTAGTCCAATTGCCCGCTAGGGAATCTACATAGTCCAAGGGCCCCGCTAGTTAAAGTAGATAGTCCAAGTGCTGCTAGTTAATCTACATAGTCCAAGGGCCCGCTAGTTAACCTACATAGTCCAAATACCCGCTAGTTAACCTAGATCGTCCAAGTGTCCGCTAGTTAACCTACATAGTCCATGTGCCCGCTAGGGAACCTACATAGTCCAAGTGCCTGCTAGGGAACCTACATAGTCCAAGTGCCCGCTCTGGAACATACATAGTCCAAGTGCCCGCTAGGGAATCTACATAGTCCAAGGGCCCGTTGGTTAACCTACATAGTCCAAATGCCCGCTAGTTAACCTAGATCGTCCAAGGGCCCGCTAGTTAACCTACATCGTCCAAGGGCCCGCTAGTTAACCTAGATAGTCCAATGCCCGCTAGTTAACCTACATAATCCAAGTGCACGCTAGGTAACCTAGACAGTTCAAGTGACCACTAGGTTGCCTACATAGTCCAAGTGCCCACTAGTTATCCTACATAGTCCAAGTGCTCACTAGTTAACCTAGATAGTCCAAGTGCCCGCTAGTTAACCTAGATAGACCAAGTGCCCGCTAGGGAACCTACCTAGTCCAGGTGCCCCATAGGGAACCTACATAGTCCAAGTGCTCGCTAGTTATAATAGATAGTCCAAGTACCCGCTAGGAAACGTACATAATCCAAGTGCCCGCTAGTTAACGTACATAGTCCAAGTGCCTGCTAGGTAACCTAGATAGTCCAAGTGCCCGATAGGAAACCTACATAGTCCAAGTGCCCGCTAGTTAACATAGATAGTCCAAGTACCCGCTAGGAAACATACATAGTCCAAGTGCCCGCTAGTTAACGTACATAGTCCAAGTGCCCGCTAGGTAACGTAGATAGTCCAAGTGCCCGCTAGGGAAAGTACATAGTTCAAGTGCCCGCTAGGTAACCTAGATAGTCCAAGTGCCCGCTAGTTAACCTACATATTCCAAGTGCCTGCTAGGTAACCTAGATAGTCCAAGTGCCCACTAGTTAACCTACATAGTCCAAGTTCTCCCTAGGTAACCTAGATAGTCCAAGGGCCCGCTAGGTAACCTATATTGTACCTAGTGTCCCCTAGTTAACCTACATTCTCCAAGTGCCCGCTAGGGAACCTACATAGTTCAAGTGCCCGCTCTGGAACATACATAGTCCAAGTGCCCGATAGGGAATCTACATAGTCCAAGGGCCCGCTAGTTAACGTAGATAGTCCAAGTACTGCTAGTTAATCTACATAGTCCAAGGGCCCGCTAGTTAACCTACATAGTCCAAGTACCCGCTAGTTAACCTAGATTGTCCTAGTGCCCGCTAGTTTACCTACATAGTCCAAGTTCTCCCTAGGTAACCTAGATAGTCCAAGGGCCCGCTAGGTAACCTACATTGTCCTAGTGTCCCCTAGTTAACCTACATTCTCCAAGTGCCTTCTAGGGAACCTACATAGTCCAAGTTCCCTTTAGTTAACCTAGATAGTCCAAGTGCCCGCTAGGTAACCTAGATAGTCCAACAGCCCGGTAGGTAACCTACATACTCCAAGTACCCCCTAGGTGATGTAGATAGTTCAAGTGCCAGCTAGGTAACCTAGATAGTCCAAGTGCCCGCTAGGTAACCTACAAAGTCTAAGTGCCCGCTAGGTAATCTATATAGTCCAAATGCCCGCTAAGGAGCCTATATAGTGCAAATGCCCGCTAGGTAACTTAGATAGTACAAAGGCCCGCTAGGTAACCTACATAGTCCTAGTGCCCCCTAGTTAACATACATTCTACAAGTGCCCGATAGGGAACCTACATAGTCCAAGTGCCCGCTAGGTAACCTACATAGTCCAAATGCCCGCTAGTTAACCTACATAGTCCAAGTGCCCGATAGGGAAGCTAGACAGTCCAAGTGCCCGCTAGGTTACCAGCATATTCCAAGTGCCCGTTCGTTAACCTACATAGTCCAAGTGCCCGCTAGGTAACCAATATAGTCCAAATGCCCGCTAGGGGCCCTAATAGTCCAAATGCCCGCTAGTTAACCTAGATAGTCCAAGTGATCGCTAGTTAACCTAGATAGTCCAAGTGCCCGCTAGTTAACCTAGATAGACCAAGTGCCCGCTAGGGAACCTATCTAGTCCAAGTACCCGCTAGGAAACGTACATAGTCCAAGTGCCCGCTAGGTAACGTACATAGTCCAAGTGCCCGCTAGGTAACGTACATAGTCCAAGTGCCCGCTAGGTAACCTAGATAGTCCAAGTGACCGCTAGTTAACCTACATAGTCCAAGTGCCTGCTAGGTAACCTAGATAGTCCAAGTGCCCACTAGTTAACCTATATAGTCCAGGTTCCCCCTAAGTAACCTAGAGAGTCCAAGGGTCCGCTAGGTAACCTACATTGTCCTAGTGCCCCCTAGTTAACCTACATTCTCCAAGTGCCCGATAGGGAACCTATATAATCAAGTGCCCGCTAGGGAACCTACATAGTGCAAGTGTCCGCTATTTAACCTAGGTAGTCCAAGGGCCCGTTAGTTAACATACATAGTCCAAGTGCCCGGTAGTTAACTTACATAGTTCAAGTGTCCGTAGGGAACATTCATAATCCAAGTGCCCGCTAGGGAACCTACATAGTCTAAGTGCCCGCTAGGGAACCTACGTAGTCCAATTGCCCGCTAGGGAATCTACATAGTCCAAGGGCCCCGCTAGTTAAAGTAGATAGTCCAAGTGCTGCTAGTTAATCTACATAGTCCAAGGGCCCGCTAGTTAACCTACATAGTCCAAATACCCGCTAGTTAACCTAGATCGTCCAAGTGTCCGCTAGTTAACCTACATAGTCCAAGTGTCCGCTAGGGAACCTACATAGTCCAAGTGCCTGCTAGGCAACCTACATAGTCCAAGTGCCCGCTCTGGAACATACATAGTCCAAGTGCCCGCTAGGGAATCTACATAGTCCAAGGGCCCGTTGGTTAACCTACATAGTCCAAATGCCCGCTAGTTAACCTAGATCATCCAAGGGCCCGCTAGTTAAACTACATCGTCCAAGGGCCCGCTAGTTAACATAGATAGTCCAATGCCCGCTAGTTAACCTACATAATCCAAGTGCACGCTAGGTAACCTAGACAGTTCAAGTGACCACTAGGTTGCCTACATAGTCCAAGTGCCCACTAGTTATCCTACATAGTCCAAGTGCTCACTAGTTAACCTAGATAGTCCAAGTGCCCGCTAGTTAACCTAGATAGACCAAGTGCCCGCTAGGGAACCTACCTAGTCCAGGTGCCCCATAGGGAACCTACATAGTCCAAGTGCTCGCTAGTTATAATAGATAGTCCAAGTACCCGCTAGGAAACGTACATAATCCAAGTGCCCGCTAGTTAACGTACATAGTCCAAGTGCCTGCTAGGTAACCTAGATAGTCCAAGTGCCCGATAGGAAACCTACATAGTCCAAGTGCCCGCTAGTTAACATAGATAGTCCAAGTACCCGCTAGGAAACATACATAGTCCAAGTGCCCGCTAGTTAACGTACATAGTCCAAGTGCCCGCTAGGTAACGTAGATAGTCCAAGTGCCCGCTAGGGAAAGTACATAGTTCAAGTGCCCGCTAGGTAACCTAGATAGTCCAAGTGCCCACTAGTTAACCTACATATTCCAAGTGCCTGCTAGGTAACCTAGATAGTCCAAGTGCCCACTAGTTAACCTACATAGTCCAAGTTCTCCCTAGGTAACCTAGATAGTCCAAGGGCCCGCTAGGTAACCTATATTGTACCTAGTGTCCCCTAGTTAACCTACATTCTCCAAGTGCCCGCTAGGGAACCTACATAGTTCAAGTGCCCGCTCTGGAACATACATAGTCCAAGTGCCCGATAGGGAATCTACATAGTCCAAGGGCCCGCTAGTTAACGTAGATAGTCCAAGTACTGCTAGTTAATCTACATAGTCCAAGGGCCCGCTAGTTAACCTACATTGTCCAAGTACCCGCTAGTTAACCTAGATTGTCCTAGTGCCCGCTAGTTTACCTACATAGTCCAAGTTCTCCCTAGGTAACCTAGATAGTCCAAGGGCCCGCTAGGTAACCTACATTGTCCTAGTGTCCCCTAGTTAACCTACATTCTCCAAGTGCCTTCTAGGGAACCTACATAGTCCAAGTTCCCGTTAGTTAACCTAGATAGTCCAAGTGCCCGCTAGGTAACATAGATAGTCCAACAGCCCGGTAGGT
Source organism: Tenrec ecaudatus (assembly GCF_050624435.1). NCBI lineage: Eukaryota > Metazoa > Chordata > Mammalia > Afrosoricida > Tenrecidae > Tenrec > Tenrec ecaudatus. The sequence continues at coordinate 256,474 of NW_027459314.1, read as the reverse complement.
AACCTACATACTCCAAGTACCCGCTAGGTGATGTAGATAGTTCAAGTGCCAGCTGGGTAACCTAGATAATCCAAGTGCCCGCTAGGTAACCTACAAAGTCTAAGTGCCCGCTAGGTAATCTATATAGTCCAAATGCCCGCTAGGGAGCCTATATAGTCCAAATGCCCGCTAGGTAACTTAGATAGTCCAAGGGCCCGCTAGGTAACCTACATAGTCCTAGTGCCCCCTAGTTAACATACATTCTACAAGTGCCCGATAGGGAACCTACATAGTCCAAGTGCCCGCTAGGTAACCTACATAGTCCAAATGCCCGCTAGTTAACCTACATAGTCCAATTGCCCGATAGGGAACCTAGACAGTCCAAGTGCCCGCTAGGTTACCTGCATATTCCAAGTGCCCGTTCGTTAACCTACATAGTCCAAGTGCCCGCTAGGTAACCAATATAGTCCAAATGCCCGCTAGGGGCCCTAATAGTCCAAATGCCCGCTAGTTAACCTAGATAGTCCAAGTGATCGCTAGTTAACCTAGATAGTCCAAGTGCCCGCTAGTTAAGCTAGATAGACCAAGTGCCCGCTAGGGAACCTATCTAGTCCAAGTACCCGCTAGGAAACGTACATAGTCCAAGTGCCCGCTAGGTAACGTACATAGTCCAAGTGCCCGCTAGGTAACCTAGATAGTCCAAGTGACCGCTAGTTAAGCTACATAGTCCAAGTGCCTGCTAGGTAACCTAGATAGTCCAAGTGCCCACTAGTTAACCTATATAGTCCAGGTTCCCCCTAAGTAACCTAGAGAGTCCAAGGGTCCGCTAGGTAACCTACATTGTCCTAGTGCCCCCTAGTTAACCTACATTCTCCAAGTGCCCGATAGGGAACCTATATAATCAAGTGCCCGCTAGGGAACCTACATAGTGCAAGTGTCCGCTATTTAACCTAAGTAGTCCAAGGGCCCGTTAGTTAACATACATAGTCCAAGTGCCCGGTAGTTAACTTACATAGTTCAAGTGTCCGTAGGGAACATTCATAGTCCAAGTGCCCGCTAGGGAACCTACATAGTCTAAGTGCCCGCTAGGGAACCTACGTAGTCCAATTGCCCGCTAGGGAATCTACATAGTCCAAGGGCCCCGCTAGTTAAAGTAGATAGTCCAAGTGCTGCTAGTTAATCTACATAGTCCAAGGGCCCGCTAGTTAACCTACATAGTCCAAATACCCGCTAGTTAACCTAGATCGTCCAAGTGTCCGCTAGTTAACCTACATAGTCCATGTGCCCGCTAGGGAACCTACATAGTCCAAGTGCCTGCTAGGGAACCTACATAGTCCAAGTGCCCGCTCTGGAACATACATAGTCCAAGTGCCCGCTAGGGAATCTACATAGTCCAAGGGCCCGTTGGTTAACCTACATAGTCCAAATGCCCGCTAGTTAACCTAGATCGTCCAAGGGCCCGCTAGTTAACCTACATCGTCCAAGGGCCCGCTAGTTAACCTAGATAGTCCAATGCCCGCTAGTTAACCTACATAATCCAAGTGCACGCTAGGTAACCTAGACAGTTCAAGTGACCACTAGGTTGCCTACATAGTCCAAGTGCCCACTAGTTATCCTACATAGTCCAAGTGCTCACTAGTTAACCTAGATAGTCCAAGTGCCCGCTAGTTAACCTAGATAGACCAAGTGCCCGCTAGGGAACCTACCTAGTCCAGGTGCCCCATAGGGAACCTACATAGTCCAAGTGCTCGCTAGTTATAATAGATAGTCCAAGTACCCGCTAGGAAACGTACATAATCCAAGTGCCCGCTAGTTAACGTACATAGTCCAAGTGCCTGCTAGGTAACCTAGATAGTCCAAGTGCCCGATAGGAAACCTACATAGTCCAAGTGCCCGCTAGTTAACATAGATAGTCCAAATACCCGCTAGGAAACATACATAGTCCAAGTGCCCGCTAGTTAACGTACATAGTCCAAGTGCCCGCTAGGTAACGTAGATAGTCCAAGTGCCCGCTAGGGAAAGTACATAGTTCAAGTGCCCGCTAGGTAACCTAGATAGTCCAAGTGCCCGCTAGTTAACCTACATATTCCAAGTGCCTGCTAGGTTACCTAGATAGTCCAAGTGCCCACTAGTTAACCTACATAGTCCAAGTTCTCCCTAGGTAACCTAGATAGTCCAAGGGCCCGCTAGGTAACCTATATTGTACCTAGTGTCCCCTAGTTAACCTACATTCTCCAAGTGCCCGCTAGGGAACCTACATAGTTCAAGTGCCCGCTCTGGAACATACATAGTCCAAGTGCCCGATAGGGAATCTACATAGTCCAAGGGCCCGCTAGTTAACGTAGATAGTCCAAGTACTGCTAGTTAATCTACATAGTCCAAGGGCCCGCTAGTTAACCTACATTGTCCAAGTACCCGCTAGTTAACCTAGATTGTCCTAGTGCCCGCTAGTTTACCTACATAGTCCAAGTTCTCCCTAGGTAACCTAGATAGTCCAAGGGCCCGCTAGGTAACCTACATTGTCCTAGTGTCCCCTAGTTAACCAACATTCTCCAAGTGCCTTCTAGGGAACCTACATAGTCCAAGTTCCCGTTAGTTAACCTAGATAGTCCAAGTGCCCGCTAGGTAACCTAGATAGTCCAACAGCCCGGTAGGTAACCTACATACTCCAAGTACCCGCTAGGTGATGTAGATAGTTCAAGTGCCAGCTAGGTAACCTAGATAATCCAAGTGCCCGCTAGGTAACCTACAAAGTCTAAGTGCCCGCTAGGTAATCTATGTAGTCCAAATGCCCGCTAGGGAGCCTATATAGTCCAAATGCCCGCTAGGTAACTTAGATAGTCCAAGGGCCCGCTAGGTAACCTACATAGTCCTAGTGCCCCCTAGTTAACATACATTCTACAAGTGCCCGATAGGGAACCTACATAGTCCAAGTGCCCGCTAGGTAACCTACATAGTCCAAATGCCCGCTAGTTAACCTACATAGTCCAAGTGCCCGATAGGGAACCTAGACAGTCCAAGTGCCCGCTAGGTTACCTGCATATTCCAAGTGCCCGTTCGTTAACCTACATAGTCCAAGTGCCCGCTAGGTAACCAATATAGTCCAAATGCCCGCTAGGGGCCCTAATAGTCCAAATGCCCGCTAGTTAACCTAGATAGTCCAAGTGATCGCTAGTTAACCTAGATAGTCCAAGTGCCCGCTAGTTAACCTAGATAGACCAAGTGCCCGCTAGGGAACCTATCTAGTCCAAGTACCCACTAGGAAACGTACATAGTCCAAGTGCCCGCTAGGTAACGTACATAGTCCAAGTGCCCGCTAGGTAACGTACATAGTCCAAGTGCCCGCTAGGTAACCTAGATAGTCCAAGTGACCGCTAGTTAACCTACATAGTCCAAGTGCCTGCTAGGTAACCTAGATAGTCCAAGTGCCCACTAGTTAACCTATATAGTCCAGGTTCCCCCTAAGTAACCTAGAGAGTCAAAGGGTCCGCTAGGTAACCTACATTGTCCTAGTGCCCCCTAGTTAACCTACATTCTCCAAGTGCCCGATAGGGAACCTATATAATCAAGTGCCCGCTAGGGAACCTACATAGTGCAAGTGTCCGCTAGTTAACCTAAGTAGTCCAAGGGCCTGTTAGTTAACATACATAGTCCAAGTGCCCGGTAGTTAACTTACATAGTTCAAGTGTCCGTAGGGAACATTCATAGTCCAAGTGCCCGCTAGGGAACCTACATAGTCTAAGTGCCCGCTAGGGAACCTACGTAGTCCAATTGCCCGCTAGGGAATCTACATAGTCCAAGGGCCCCGCTAGTTAAAGTAGATAGTCCAAGTGCTGCTAGTTAATCTACATAATCCAAGGGCCCGCTAGTTAACCTACATAGTCCAAATACCCGCTAGTTAACCTAGATCGTCCAAGTGTCCGCTAGTTAACCTACATAGTCCAAGTGTCCGCTAGGGAACCTACATAGTCCAAGTGCCTGCTAGGCAACCTACATAGTCCAAGTGCCCGCTCTGGAACATACATAGTCCAAGTGCCCGCTAGGGAATCTACATAGTCCAAGGGCCCGTTGGTTAACCTACATAGTCCAAATGCCCGCTAGTTAACCTAGATCGTCCAAGGGCCCGCTAGTTAACCTACATCGTCCAAGGGCCCGCTAGTTAACCTAGATAGTCCAATGCCCGCTAGTTAACCTACATAATCCAAGTGCACGCTAGGTAACCTAGACAGTTCAAGTGACCACTAGGTTGCCTACATAGTCCAAGTGCCCACTAGTTATCCTACATAGTCCAAGTGCTCACTAGTTAACCTAGATAGTCCAAGTGCCCGCTAGTTAACCTAGATAGACCAAGTGCCCGCTAGGGAACCTACCTAGTCCAGGTGCCCCATAGGGAACCTACATAGTCCAAGTGCTCGCTAGTTATAATAGATAGTCCAAGTACCCGCTAGGAAACGTACATAATCCAAGTGCCCGCTAGTTAACGTACATAGTCCAAGTGCCTGCTAGGTAACCTAGATAGTCCAAGTGCCCGATAGGAAACCTACATAGTCCAAGTGCCCGCTAGTTAACATAGATAGTCCAAGTACCCGCTAGGAAACATACATAGTCCAAGTGCCCGCTAGTTAACGTACATAGTCCAAGTGCCCGCTAGGTAACGTAGATAGTCCAAGTGCCCGCTAGGGAAAGTACATAGTTCAAGTGCCCGCTAGGTAACCTAGATAGTCCAAGTGCCCGCTAGTTAACCTACATATTCCAAGTGCCTGCTAGGTAACCTAGATAGTCCAAGTGCCCACTAGTTAACCTACATAGTCCAAGTTCTCCCTAGGTAACCTAGATAGTCCAAGGGCCCGCTAGGTAACCTATATTGTACCTAGTGTCCCCTAGTTAACCTACATTCTCCAAGTGCCCGCTAGGGAACCTACATAGTTCAAGTGCCCGCTCTGGAACATACATAGTCCAAGTGCCCGATAGGGAATCTACATAGTCCAAGGGCCCGCTAGTTAACGTAGATAGTCCAAGTACTGCTAGTTAATCTACATAGTCCAAGGGCCCGCTAGTTAACCTACATTGTCCAAGTACCCGCTAGTTAACCTAGATTGTCCTAGTGCCCGCTAGTTTACCTACATAGTCCAAGTTCTCCCTAGGTAACCTAGATAGTCCAAGGGCCCGCTAGGTAACCTACATTGTCCTAGTGTCCCCTAGTTAACCTACATTCTCCAAGTGCCTTCTAGGGAACCTACATAGTCCAAGTTCCCGTTAGTTAACCTAGATAGTCCAAGTGCCCGCTAGGTAACATAGATAGTCCAACAGCCCGGTAGGTAACCTACATACTCCAAGTACCCGCTAGGTGATGTAGATAGTTCAAGTGCCAGCTAGGTAACCTAGATAATCCAAGTGCCCGCTAGGTAACCTACAAAGTCTAAGTGCCCGCTAGGTAATCTATATAGTCCAAATGCCCGCTAGGGAGCCTATATAGTCCAAATGCCCGCTAGGTAACTTAGATAGTCCAAGGGCCCGCTAGGTAACCTACATAGTCCTAGTGCCCCCTAGTTAACATACATTCTACAAGTGCCCGATAGGGAACCTACATAGTCCAAGTGCCCGCTAGGTAACCTACATAGTCCAAATGCCCGCTAGTTAACCTACATAGTCCAAGTGCCCGATAGGGAAGCTAGACAGTCCAAGTGCCCGCTAGGTTACCTGCATATTCCAAGTGCCCGTTCGTTAACCTACATAGTCCAAGTGCCCGCTAGGTAACCAATATAGTCCAAATGCCCGCTAGGGGCCCTAATAGTCCAAATGCCCGCTAGTTAACCTAGATAGTCCAAGTGATCGCTAGTTAACCTAGATAGTCCAAGTGCCCGCTAGTTAAGCTAGATAGACCAAGTGCCCGCTAGGTAACCTACATTGTCCTAGTGCCCCCTAGTTAACCTACATTCTCCAAGTGCCCGATAGGGAACCTATATAATCAAGTGCCCGCTAGGGAACCTACATAGTGCAAGTGTCCGCTATTTAACCTAAGTAGTCCAAGGGCCCGTTAGTTAACATACATAGTCCAAGTGCCCGGTAGTTAACTTACATAGTTCAAGTGTCCGTAGGGAACATTCATAGTCCAAGTGCCCGCTAGGGAACCTACATAGTCTAAGTGCCCGCTAGGGAACCTACGTAGTCCAATTGCCCGCTAGGGAATCTACATAGTCCAAGGGCCCCGCTAGTTAAAGTAGATAGTCCAAGTGCTGCTAGTTAATCTACATAGTCCAAGGGCCCGCTAGTTAACCTACATAGTCCAAATACCCGCTAGTTAACCTAGATCGTCCAAGTGTCCGCTAGTTAACCTACATAGTCCAAGTGCCCGCTAGGGAACCTACATAGTCCAAGTGCCTGCTAGGGAACCTACATAGTCCAAGTGCCCGCTCTGGAACATACATAGTCCAAGTGCCCGCTAGGGAATCTACATAGTCCAAGGGCCCGTTGGTTAACCTACATAGTCCAAATGCCCGCTAGTTAACCTAGATCGTCCAAGGGCCCGCTAGTTAACCTAGATAGTCCAATGCCCGCTAGTTAACCTACATAATCCAAGTGCACGCTAGGTAACCTAGACAGTTCAAGTGACCACTAGGTTGCCTACATAGTCCAAGTGCCCACTAGTTATCCTACATAGTCCAAGTGCTCACTAGTTAACCTAGATAGTCCAAGTGCCCGCTAGTTAACCTAGATAGACCAAGTGCCCGCTAGGGAACCTACCTAGTCCAGGTGCCCCATAGGGAACCTACATAGTCCAAGTGCTCGCTAGTTATAATAGATAGTCCAAGTACCCGCTAGGAAACGTACATAATCCAAGTGCCCGCTAGTTAACGTACATAGTCCAAGTGCCTGCTAGGTAACCTAGATAGTCCAAGTGCCCGATAGGAAACCTACATAGTCCAAGTGCCCGCTAGTTAACATAGATAGTCCAAGTACCCGCTAGGAAACATACATAGTCCAAGTGCCCGCTAGTTAACGTACATAGTCCAAGTGCCCGCTAGGTAACGTAGATAGTCCAAGTGCCCGCTAGGGAAAGTACATAGTTCAAGTGCCCGCTAGGTAACCTAGATAGTCCAAGTGCCCGCTAGTTAACCTACATATTCCAAGTGCCTGCTAGGTAACCTAGATAGTCCAAGTGCCCACTAGTTAACCTACATAGTCCAAGTTCTCCCTAGGTAACCTAGATAGTCCAAGGGCCCGCTAGGTAACCTATATTGTACCTAGTGTCCCCTAGTTAACCTACATTCTCCAAGTGCCCGCTAGGGAACCTACATAGTTCAAGTGCCCGCTCTGGAACATACATAGTCCAAGTGCCCGATAGGGAATCTACATAGTCCAAGGGCCCGCTAGTTAACGTAGATAGTCCAAGTACTGCTAGTTAATCTACATAGTCCAAGGGCCCGCTAGTTAACCTACATTGTCCAAGTACCCGCTAGTTAACCTAGATTGTCCTAGTGCCCGCTAGTTTACCTACATAGTCCAAGTTCTCCCTAGGTAACCTAGATAGTCCAAGGGCCCGCTAGGTAACCTACATTGTCCTAGTGTCCCCTAGTTAACCTACATTCTCCAAGTGCCTTCTAGGGAACCTACATAGTCCAAGTTCCCGTTAGTTAACCTAGATAGTCCAAGTGCCCGCTAGGTAACCTAGATAGTCCAACAGCCCGGTAGGTAACCTACATACTCCAAGTACCCGCTAGGTGATGTAGATAGTTCAAGTGCCAGCTAGGTAACCTAGATAATCCAAGTGCCCGCTAGGTAACCTACAAAGTCTAAGTGCCCGCTAGGTAATCTATATAGTCCAAATGCCCGCTAGGGAGCCTATATAGTCCAAATGCCCGCTAGGTAACTTAGATAGTCCAAGGGCCCGCTAGGTAACCTACATAGTCCTAGTGCCCCCTAGTTAACATACATTCTACAAGTGCCCGATAGGGAACCTACATAGTCCAAGTGCCCGCTAGGTAACCTACATAGTCCAAATGCCCGCTAGTTAACCTACATAGTCCAAGTGCCCGATAGGGAACCTAGACAGTCCAAGTGCCCGCTAGGTTACCTGCATATTCCAAGTGCCCGTTCGTTAACCTACATAGTCCAAGTGCCCGCTAGGTAACCAATATAGTCCAAATGCCCGCTAGGGGCCCTAATAGTCCAAATGCCCGCTAGTTAACCTAGATAGTCCAAGTGATCGCTAGTTAACCTAGATAGTCCAAGTGCCCGCTAGTTAACCTAGATAGACCAAGTGCCCGCTAGGGAACCTATCTAGTCCAAGTACCCACTAGGAAACGTACATAGTCCAAGTGCCCGCTAGGTAACGTACATAGTCCAAGTGCCCGCTAGGTAACGTACAGAGTCCAAGTGCCCGCTAGGTAACCTAGATAGTCCAAGTGACCGCTAGTTAACCTACATAGTCCAAGTGCCTGCTAGGTAACCTAGATAGTCCAAGTGCCCACTAGTTAACCTATATAGTCCAGGTTCCCCCTAAGTAACCTAGAGAGTCCAAGGGTCCGCTAGGTAACCTACATTGTCCTAGTGCCCCCTAGTTAACCTACATTCTCCAAGTGCCCGATAGGGAACCTATATAATCAAGTGCCCGCTAGGGAACCTACATAGTGCAAGTGTCCGCTAGTTAACCTAAGTAGTCCAAGGGCCTGTTAGTTAACATACATAGTCCAAGTGCCCGGTAGTTAACTTACATAGTTCAAGTGTCCGTAGGGAACATTCATAGTCCAAGTGCCCGCTAGGGAACCTACATAGTCTAAGTGCCCGCTAGGGAACCTACGTAGTCCAATTGCCCGCTAGGGAATCTACATAGTCCAAGGGCCCCGCTAGTTAAAGTAGATAGTCCAAGTGCTGCTAGTTAATCTACATAATCCAAGGGCCCGCTAGTTAACCTACATAGTCCAAATACCCGCTAGTTAACCTAGATCGTCCAAGTGTCCGCTAGTTAACCTAGATCGTCCAAGTGTCCGCTAGTTAACCTACATAGTCTAAGTGCCCGCTAGGGAACCTACATAGTCCAAGTGCCTGCTAGGGAACCTACATAGTCCAAGTGCCCGCTCTGGAACATACATAGTCCAAGTGCCCGCTAGGGAATCTACATAGTCCAAGGGTCCGTTGGTTAACCTACATAGTCCAAATACCCGCTAGTTAACCTAGATCGTCCAAGGGCCCGCTAGTTAACCTACATCGTCCAAGGGCCCGCTAGTTAACCTAGATAGTCCAATGCCCGCTAGTTAACCTACATAATCCAAGTGCACGCTAGGTAACCTAGACAGTTCAAGTGACCACTAGGTTACCTACATAGTCCAAGTGCCCACTAGTTATCCTACATAGTCCAAGTGCTCACTAGTTAACCTAGATAGTCCAAGTGCCCGCTAGTTAACCTAGATAGACCAAGTGCCCGCTAGGGAACCTACCTAGTCCAGGTGCCCCATAGGGAACCTACATAGTCCAAGTGCCCGCTAGTTAACATAGATAGTCCAAGTACCCGCTAGGAAACGTACATAGTCCAAGTGCCTGCTAGGTAACCTAGATAGTCCAAGTGCCCACTAGTTAACCTACATAGTCAAAGTTCCCCATAGATAACCTAGATCGTCCAAGTACCCGCTAGTTAACCTAAATAGTCAATGGGCCCGCTAGTTAACCTACATAGTGCAAGAGCCCGCTAGCTAACCTAGATAATCCAAGTGCCCGCTAGTTAACCTTGATCGTCCAAGTGCCCGCTAGTTAACCTACGTAGTCGAAGTGCCCGGTAGTTAACTTACATAGTTCAAGTGTCCGTAGGGAACATTCATAGTCCAAGTGCCCGCTAGGGAATCTACATAGTCCAAGTGCCCGCTAGGGAACCTACGTAGTCCAAGTGTCCGCTAGGGAATCTACATAGTCCAAGGGCGCGCTAGTTAACCTACATAGTCCAAATACCCGCTAGTTAACCTAGATCGTCCAAGTGTCCGCTAGTTAACCTACATAGTCCAAGTGCCCGCTAGGGAACCTACATAGTCCAAGTGCCCGCTCTGGAACATACATAGTCCAAGTGCCCACTAGGGAATCTACATAGTCCAAGGGCCCGCTAGTTAACGTAGATAGTCCATGTTCCGCTAGTTAATCTACATAGTCCAAGCGCCCGTTAGTTAACTTACATAGTCCAAATACCTGCTAGTTAACCTAGATCGTCCAAGGGCCCGCTAGTTAACCTACATCGTCCAAGGGCCCGCTAGTTAACCTAGATAGTCCAAGTGCCCGCTAGTTAACCTACATAATCCAAGTGCCCGCTAGGGAACCTAGAGAGTTCAAGTGACCACTAGGTTACCTACATAGTCCAAGTGCCCGCTAGTTATCCTAGATAGTCCAAGTGCTCACTAGTTAACCTAGATAGTCCAAGTGCCTGCTAGTTAACCTAGATAGACCAAGTGCCCGCTAGGGAACCTACCTAGTCCAGTTGCCCCATAGGGAACCTACATAGTCTAGTGCCCGCTAGTTAACATAGATAGTCTAAGTACCCGCTAGGAAACGTACATAGTCGAAGTGCCCGCTAGTTAACGTACATAGTCCAAGTGCCTGCTAGGTAACCTAGATAGTCCAAGTGCCCACTAGTTAACCTACATAGTCAAAGTTCCCCATAGATAACCTAGATCGTCCAAGTACCCGCTAGTTAACCTAAATAGTCAATGGGCCCGCTAGTTAACCTACATAGTGCAAGAGCCCGCTAGCTAACCTAGATAATCCAAGTGCCCTCTAGTTAACCTATATTGTCCAAGTGCCCGCTAGTTAACCTAGATCGTCCAAGGGACCGCTAGTTAACCTAAGTAGTCCAAGGGCCCGTTAGTTAACATACATAGTCCAAGTGCCCGGTAGTTAACTTACATAGTTCAAGTGTCCGTAGGGAACATTCATAGTCCAAGTGCCCGCTAGGGAATCTACATAGTCCAAGTGCCCGCTAGGGAACCTACGTAGTCCAAGTGCCCACTAGTTAACCTACATAGTCAAAGTTCCCCCTAGGTAACCTAGATCGTCCAAGTGCCCGCTAGTTAACCTAAATAGTCAATGGGCCCGCTAGTTAACCTACATAGTGCAAGAGCCCGCTAGCTAACCTAGATAATTCATGTGCCCGCTAGTTAACCTATATCGTCCAAGTTCCCGCTAGTTAACCTAGATCGTCGAAGTGCCCGCTAGTTAACCTACATTGTCAATGGGCCCGCTAGTTAACCTACATAGTGCAAGAGCCCGCTAGTTAACCTAGGTAGTCCAAGTGTCCGCTAGTTAACCTACATAGTCCACGTGCCAGTTAGCTAACCTAGATAGTTCAAGGGCCTGCTAGTTGACCTACATAGTCCAAGTGCCCGCTAGGGAACCTTCATAGTTCAAGTGCCAGCTAGGTAACCTAGACTGTCCAAGTGCCCGCTAGGTTACCTACATAGTCCAAGTGCCAGTTCGTTAACCTAGATAGTCCAAGTGCCCGCTAGGAAACCTACATAGTCCAAGGGCCCGCTAGGTAACCTAGATAGTCCAAGTGCCCGCTAGGTAACTTACATTGTCCAAGTTCCCACTAGGTAACGTAGATACTCAAAGTGCCCGTTACCTAACCTAGAGTGTCCAAGTGCCCGCTAAGCAACTAACATAGTCCAAGTGGCCATTCGTTAATCTATATAGTCCAAGTGCCCGCTAGGTAACCTAGATAGTCCAAGGGCCCTCTAGTAAACCTACATAGTCCAAGGGTTCACTTGTTAACTTTGATAGTCCAAGTGCCTGCTAGTTAACCTAGATCGTCCAAGTGCCCCCTAGTTAACCTAGATTGTCCAAGTGCCCCCTAGTTAGCCTACATAGTCCATGTTCCAGCTAGTTAACCTAGATCGTCTAAGTGCCTGCTAGTTAACCTAGATAATGCAAGTGCCCGCTAGTTAGCCTCCATAGTCCAAGTGCCCGTTCGGTAACCTAGATAGTCCAAGTGCACTTTAGGGAACCTAGATAGTCCAAGGGCCCGCTAGTAAACCTACAAAGTCCATGGGCCCGCTAGTTAACCTTCAGTGTGCAAGTGTCCGCTACTTAACCTACATATTCCAAATGCCCGCCAGTTAACCTACACAATCTAAGTGCCCGTTGGCTAACCTAGATAGTCCAAGGGACCGCTAGTTCACCTACATAGTCCAAGTGCCCCTCTAGTTAACCTAGATAGTCCAAGTGCCTGCTAGGTAACCAACATAGTGCAAGTGTCCGCTAGTTAACCTACATATTCCAATTGCCCGCTAGTTAACATATATAGTCCAAGTGCCTGCTAGGTAAGGTACATAGTCCAAGTGCCCGCTAGGTAACCTACATACTGCAAATTCCCGCTAGTTAACCTAGATAGTTCAAGTACCCGCTAGGTAACCTAGATCGTCCAAGGGCCCCCTAGTTAGCCTACATAGTCCAAGTGCCCGCTAGTTATCCTACATTATCTAAGTGCCCGTTGGCTAACCTAGATAGTCCAAGGGCCCGCTAGTTGACCTACATAGTCCAAGTGCCAGCTAGGTAACCTGGATAGTACAAGTGCCCTCTAGGGAACCTAGATAGTCAAAGTGCCTGCTAGGTAACCTAGATAGTCCAAGAGCCCGCTAGGTAACCTACATAGTTCAAGTGCCCTTTAGTTAACCTATATAGTCAAAGTGCCTGCCATGTAACCTAGATAGTCCAAGTGCCTGCTAGGCAACCTACATAGTCCAAGTGCCTGTTAGTTAACCTAGATAGTCAAAGTGCCTGCTAGGTAACCTAGATAGTCCAAGTGCCCGCTAGCTAACCTACATAGTCCAAGTGCCCGCTAGGTTACCTAAATAGTCCAAAAGCCCGCTAGGGAATCTACATAGTCCAAATGCCCGCTAGTTAACCTAGATAGTCCAAGTGCCTGCTAGTATACCTACATAATCCATGGGCCCGCTAGTTAACCTACATAGTGCAAGGGCCCGCTAGTTAACCTACATCGTCTAAGGGCCCGCTAGTTAACCTAGATAGTCCAAGTGCCCGCTAGTTAACCTACATAGTCTAAGTGCCCGCTAGTTAAACTAGATAGATAAAGTGCCCGCTAGGGAACCTATCTGGTCCAAGAACCGACTAGGAAACGTACATAGTCCAAGTGCCCGCTAGGTAACCAATATAGTCCAAATGCCCACTAGGGGCCCTAATAGTCCAAATGCCCGCTAGTTAACCTAGATAGTCCAAGTGTTCGCTAGTTAACCTAGATAGTCCAAGTGCCCGCTAGTTAACCTAGATAGATAAAGTGCCCGCTAGGGAACCTATCTAGTCCAAGAACCGGCTAGGAAACGTACATAGTCCAAGTGCCCGCTAGGTAACATACATAGTCCAAGTGCCCGCTAGGTAACGTAGATATTCCAAGTGCCCGCTAGGGAAAGTCATAGTCCAAGAGCCCACTAGGAAACCTAGATAGTCCAAGGGCCCGCTAGGTAACCTACATTGTTCTAGTGCCCTCTAGTTAACCTACATTCTCCAAGTGCCCGATAGGGAACCTACATAGTCCAAGTGCCCGCTAGGTAACCTACATAATCCAAATGCCCGCTAGTTAACTTACATAGTCCAAGTGCCCGATAGGGAACCTACATAATCCAATTGCCCGCTAGGGAACCTACATACTCCAAGTGCCCGCTAGGTAACCTACATAGTCCAAATGCCCGCTAGTTAACCTACATAGTCCAAGTGCCCGATAGGGAACCTATATAATCCAAGTGCCCGCTAGGGAACCTACATAGTCCAAGTGCCCGCTAGGTAACCTACATAGTCCAAATGCCCACTAGTTAACCTACATAGTCCAAGTGCAATATAGGGAACCTACATAATCCAAGTGCCCGCTTGGGAACCTACATAGTCCAAGTGCTCGTTAGATAACCTACATAGTCCATGGGTCCGCTGGTTAACCTACATATTCCAAGTGCCCGCTAGTTAACCCACATAATCTAAGTGCCCGTTAGCTAACCTAGATAGTCCAAGGGCCCGCTAGTTGACCTACTTAGTCCAAGTGCCCGCTAGGTAACCTAGACAGTCCAAGTGCCCGCTAGTTAACCTACATAGTCCAAGTGCCCGATAGGGAACCTAGATAGTCCAAGGGTCCTTTAGTTAACTTACATAGTCCAAGTGCCCGTTAGTTAACCTAGATAGTCAAAGTGCCTGCTAGGTAACCTAGATATCCCAAGTGCCCACTAGGTAACCTACATAGCACAAGTTCCCGCTAGGTAACCTAAATTGTCCAAATGCCCGCTAGGGAATCTACATAGTCCAAGTGCCCGCTAGTTAACCTAGATAGTCCAAGTGCCTGCTAGTAAACCTACATATTCCATGGGCCCGCTAGTTAACCTACATAGTGCAACGGCCCGCTAGTTAACCTAGATCGCGCAAGTGTCCGCTAGTTAACCTACATAGTCCTAGTGCCCGCTAGGGATCCTTCATAATCCAAGTGCCCGCTAGGTAACCTAGATAGTCCAAGTGCCCGCTAGTAAACCTAGATAGTCCTAGTGCCCGTTAGTTAACCTAGATATTCCAAGTGCCCACTAGGGGACGTACATAGTCCAAATGCCCGCTAGGTAACCTAGATAGTCCAAGTGCCCGCAGGGATCCTTCATAATCCAAGTGCCTGCTAGGCAACCTAGATAGTCCAAGTTCCCGCTAGGTAACCTAGATAGTCCAAGTGCCCGTTAACTAACCTAGATAGTCCATGTTCCCCCTAAGCAACCTACATAGTCCAAGTGCCCGTTAGTTAACCTAGAATTCCAAGAGCCCGCTATTTAACCTAGACTGTCCAAGTGCCCGCTAGGTTACCTGCATAGTCCAAGTGCCCGTTCGTTAACATAGATAGTCCAAGTGCCCGCTAGGGAACCTATATAGTCCAAGTGCTGTCTAGGTAACCTAGAAAGTCCAAGGGCCCGCTAATTAACCTACATAGACCAAGGGCTCGCTTGTTAACTTTGATAGTCCAAGTGCCCCTTAGTTAACCTAGACCGTTCAAGTGCCCGCTAGTTAACCTAGATCGTCCAAGTACTGGCTAGTTAACCTACATAGTCAAGGGCCCACTAGTTAACCTAGATTGTCCAAGTGTCCTCTATTTAACCTACATAGTCCAAGTGCCTGCTAGGTAACCTACATAGTGTAAGTGTGTGCTAGGTAAACTACATAGTCCAAGTGCCTGCTAGGTAACCTAGACAATCCAAGGGCCTGCTAGTTAACCTACATAGTCCAGTGCCCGCTAGGTAACCTACATAGTGCAAGTGTCCGCTAGTTAACCTACATAGTCCAAGCGCCCGCTAGTTAACGTAGATTGTCCAAGTGCACGCTAGTTAACCTACATAGTCCAAGGGCCCGCTAGTTAACCTAGACAGTCCAAGTGCCCGCTAGTTAACCCACATAGTCCAAGTGCCCGCTAGGTAACCTAGACAGTTCAAGTGACCACTAGGTTACTTACATAGTCCAAGTGCCTGTTCGTTAACCTACATAGTCCAAGTGCCCGCTATTTAACCTAGATCGTCCAAGTGCACGCTAGTTAACCTAGATAGTCCACGTGCCCGCTAGTTAACCTAGATAGACCAAGTGCCCGCTAGGGAACCTACCTCGTCTAAGTGCCCGCTAGGGAACCTATATAGTCCAAGTGCTATCTAGGTAACCTAGATAGTCCAAGGGCCCGCTAGATAACCTACATCGTCCAAGGGCCCGCAAGTTAACCTAGATAGTCCAAGTGCCCGCTAGTTAACCTACATAATCCAAGTGCCCGCTAGGTAACCTAGACAGTTCAAGTGACCACTAGGTTACTTACATAGTCCAAGTGCCTGTTCGTTAACATACATAGTCCAAGTGCCCGCTAGTTAACCTAGATCCTCCAAGTGCACGCTAGTTAACATACATAGTCCAAGGGCCCGCTAGTTAACCTACATAGTCCAAGGGCCCGCTAGTTAACCTACATCGTCCAAGGGTCTGCAAGTTTACCTAGATAGTCCTAGTGCCCGTTAGTTAACCTACATAGTCCAAGTGCCCGCTAGGTAACCTAGACAGTTCAAGTGACCACTAGGTTACTTACATAGTCCAAGTGCCTGTTCGTTAACCTACATAGTCCAAGTGCCCGCTAGGTAACCTATATAGTCCAAATGCCCGATAGGGACCCTAATAGTCCAAGTGCCCGCTGGTTAACCTTGATAGTCCACGTGCCCGCTAGATAACCTAGATAGACCAAGTGCCTGCTAGGGAACCTACCTAGTCCAAGTGCCCGCTAGGGAACCTATATAGTCCAAGTGCTATCTAGGTAACCTAGATAGTCCAAGGGCCCGCTAGATAACCTACATCATCCAAGGGCCTGCAAGTTAACCTAGATAGTCCAAGTGCCTGCTAGTTAACCTACATAGTCCAAGTGCCCGCTAGGTAACCTAGACAGTTCAAGTGACCACTAGGTTACTTACATAGTCCAAGTGCCTGTTCGTTAACCTACATAGTCCAAGTGCCCGCTAGTTAACCTAGATCGTCCAAGTGCACGCTAGTTAGCCTACATAGTCCAAGGGCCCGCTAGTTAACCTACATAGTTCAAGGGCCCGCTAGTTAACCTACATCGTCCAAGGGCCTGCAAGTTAACCTAGATAGTCCGAGTGCCCGCTAGGTAACCTAGACAGTTCAAGCGACCACTAGGTTACTTACATAGTCCAAGTGCCTGTTCGTTAACATACATAGTCCAAGTGCCCGCTAGGTAACCTATATAGTCTAAATGCCCGCTAGGGACCCTAATAGTCCAAGTGCCCGCTGGTTATCCTAGATAATCCAAGTGCTCGCTAGTTAACCTAGATACTCCAAGTGTCCGCTAGTTAACCTAGATAGACCAAGTGCCCGCTAGGGAACCTACCTAGTCCAAGTGCCCGATAGGGAACTTACATAGTCCAAGGCCTGCTAGGGAACCTACATAGTCCAAGTGCCTGTTAGTTAACCTAGATAGTACAAGTGCCCGCTAGGTAACCTAGATCGTCCAAGTGCACGCTAGTTAACCTACATAGTCCAAGGGCCCGCTAGTTAACCTACATAGTCCAAGGGCCCGCTAGTTAACCTACATCATCCAAGGGTCTGCAAGTTAACCTAGATAGTCCAAGTGCCCGTTAGTTAACCTACATAGTCCAAGTGCCCGCTAGGTAACCTAGACAGTTCAAGTGACCACTAGGTTACTTACATAGTCCAAGTGCCTGTTCGTTAACCTACATAGACCAAGTGCCCGCTAGGTAACCTATGTAGTCCAAATGCCCGCTAGGGACCCTAATAGTCCAAGTGCCCGCTAGTTATCCTAGATAGTCCAAGTGCTCGCTGGTTAACCTTGATAGTCCACGTGCCCGCTAGTTAACCTAGATAGACCAAGTGCCCGCTAGGGAACGTACCTAATCAAGTGCACTCTAGGGAACCTATATAGTCCAAGTGCTATCTAGGTAACCTAGATAGTCCAAGGGCCCGCTAGATAACCTACATCGTCCAAGGGCCCGCCAGTTAACCTAGATTGTCCAAGTGCCAGCTAGTTAACCTACATAGTCCAAGTGCCCGCTAGGTAACCTAGACAGTTCAAGTGACCACTAGGTTACTTACATAGTCCAAGTGCCTGTTCGTTAACCTACATAGTCCAAGTGCCCGCTAGTTAACCTAGATCGTCCAAGTGCACGCTAGTTAACCTACATAGTCCAAGGGCCCGCTAGTTAACCTACATAGTTCAAGGGCCCGCTAGTTAACCTACATTGTCCAAGGGCCTGCAAGTTAACCTAGATAGTCCGAGTGCCCGCTAGGTAACCTAGACAGTTCAAGCGACCACTAGGTTACTTACATAGTCCAAGTGCCTGTTCGTTAACCTACATAGTCCAAGTGCCCGCTAGGTAACCTATATAGTCCAAATGCCCGCTAGGGACCCTAATAGTCCAAGTGCCCGCTAGTTATCCTAGATAATCCAATTGCTCGCTAGTTAACCTAGATAGTCCAAGTGTCCGCTAGTTAGCCTAGATAGACCAAGTGCCCGCTAGGGAACCTACCTAGTCCAAGTGCCCGATAGGGAACTTACATAGTCCAAGGCCTGCTAGGGAACCTACATAGTCCAAGTGCCTGTTAGTTAACCTAGATAGTACAAGTGCCCGCTAGGTAACCTAGATCGTCCAAGTGCACGCTAGTTAACCTACATAGTCCAAGGGCCCGCTAGTAACCTACATAGTCCAAGGGCCCGCTAGTTAACCTACATCATCCAAGGGTCTGCAAGTTAACCTAGATAGTCCAAGTGCCCGTTAGTTAACCTACATAGTCCAAGTGCCCGCTAGGTAACCTAGACAGTTCAAGTGACCACTAGGTTACTTACATAGTCCAAGTGCCTGTTCGTTAACCTACATAGACCAAGTGCCCGCTAGGTAACCTATGTAGTCCAAATGCCCGCTAGGGACCCTAATAGTTCAAGTGCCCGCTAGTTATCCTAGATAGTCCAAGTGCTCGCTAGTTAACCTTGATAGTCCACGTGCCCGCTAGTTAACCTAGATAGACCAAGTGCCCGCTAGGGAACCTACCTAATCCAAGTGCCCTCTAGGGAACCTATATAGTCCAAGTGCTATCTAGGTAACCTAGATAGTCCAAGGGCCCGCTAGATAACCTACATCGTCCAAGGGCCCGCAAGTTAACCTAGATTGTCCAAGTGCCCGCTAGTTAACCTACATAGTCCAAGTGCCCGCTAGGTAACCTAGACAGTTCAAGTGACCACTAGGTTACTTACATAGTCCAAGTGCCTGTTCGTTAACCTACATAGTCCAAGTGCCCGCTAGTTAACCTAGATCGTCCAAGTGCACGCTAGTTAACCTACATAGTCCAAGGGCCCGCTAGTTAACCTACATAGTTCAAGGGCCCGCTAGTAAACCTACATCGTCCAAGGGGCTGCAAGTTAACCTAGATAGTCCGAGTGCCCGCTAGGTAACCTAGACAGTTCAAGCGACCACTAGGTTACTTACATAGTCCAAGTGCCTGTTCGTTAACCTACATAGTCCAAGTGCCCGCTAGGTAACCTATATAGTCCAAATGCCCGCTAGGGACCCTAATAGTCCAAGTGCCCGCTAGTTATCCTAGATAATCCAAGTGCTCGCTAGTTAACCTAGATACTCCAAGTGTCCGCTAGTTAGCCTAGATAGACCAAGTGCCCGCTAGGGAACCTACCTAGTCCAAGTGCCCGATAGGGAACTTACATAGTCCAAGGCCTGCTAGGGAACCTACATAGTCCAAGTGCCTGTTAGTTAACCTAGATAGTACAAGTGCCCGCTAGTTAACCTAGATAGTCCAAGTGCCTGCTAGTATACCTACATAATCCATGGGCCCGCTAGTTAACCTACATAGTGCAAGGGCCCGCTAGTTAACCTACATCGTCTAAGGGCCCGCTAGTTAACCTAGATAGTCCAAGTGCCCGCTAGTTAACCTACATAGTCTAAGTGCCCGCTAGGTAACCTAGACAGTTCAAGTGACCAATAGGTTACCTACATAGTCCAAGTGCCCGTTCGTTAACCTACATAGTCCAAGTACCCGCTAGGTACCCAATATAGTCCAAATGCCCGCTAGGGGCCCTAAT
Source organism: Tenrec ecaudatus (assembly GCF_050624435.1). Taxonomy (NCBI): domain Eukaryota; kingdom Metazoa; phylum Chordata; class Mammalia; order Afrosoricida; family Tenrecidae; genus Tenrec; species Tenrec ecaudatus. The sequence goes on along the minus strand of NW_027459314.1, from coordinate 236,898 downwards.
AGTCCAAATGCCCGCTAGTTAACCTAGATAGTCCAAGTGCTCGCTAGTTAACCTAGATAATCCAAGTGCCCGCTAGTTAACCTAGATAGATAAAGTGCCCGCTAGGGAACCTATCTAGTCCAAGAACCGGCTAGGAAACGTACATAGTCCAAGTGCCCGCTAGGTAACATACATAGTCCAAGTGCCCGCTAGGTAACGTAGATATTCCAAGTGCCCGCTAGGGAAGTACATAGTGCAAGTGCCCTCTAGGAAACCTAGATAGTCCAAGGGCCCGCTAGGTAACTTACATTGTTCTAGTGCCCCCTAGTTAACCTACATTCTCCAAGTGCCCGATAGGGAACCTACATAGTCCAAGTGCCCGCTAGGTAACCTACATAGTCCAAATGCCCGCTAGTTAACCTACATAGTACAAGTGCCCGATAAGGAACCTACATAATCCAATTGCCCACTAGGGAACCTACATACTCCAAGTGCCCGCTAGGTAACCTACATAGTCCAAATGCCGGCTAGTTAACCTACATAGTCCAAGTGCCCGATCGGGAGCCTATATAATCCAAGTGCCGGCTAGGGAACCTACATAGTCCAAGTGCCCGCTAGGTAACCTACATAGTCCAAATGCCCACTAGTTAACCTACATAGTCCAAGTGCAATATAGGGAACCTACATAATCCAAGTGCCCGCTAGGGAACCTACATAGTCCAAGTGCTCGTTAGGTAACCTACATAGTCCATTGGCCCACTGGTTAACCTACATATTCCAAGTGCCCGCTAGTAAACCCACATAATCTAAGTGCCCGTTAGCTAACCTAGATAGTCCAAGGGCCCGCTAGTTGACCTACATAGTCCAAGTGCCCGCTAGGTAACCTAGACAGTCCAAGTGCCCGCTAATTAACCTACATAGTCCAAGTGCCCGATAGGGAACCTAGATAGTCCAAGTGTCCTCTAGTTAACTTACATAGTCCAAGTGTCCGTTAGTTAACCTAGATAGTCAAAGTGCCTGCTAGGTAACCTAGATATTCCAAGTGCCCACTAGGTAACCTACATAGTACAAGTTCCCGCTAGGTAACCTAAATAGTCCAAATGCCCGCTAGGGAATCTACATAGTCCAAGTGCCCGCTAGTTAACCTAGATAGTCCAAGTGCCTGCTAGTAAACCTACATAATCCATGGGCCCGCTAGTTAACCTACATAGTGCAACGGCCCGCTACTTAACCTAGATCGCGCAAGTGTCCGCTAGTTAACCTACATAGTCCTAGTGCCCGTTAGGGATCCTTCATAATCCAAGTACCCGCTAGGTAACCTAGATAGTCCAAGTGCCCGCTAGTAAACCTAGATAGTCCTAGTGCCCGTTAGTTAACCTAGATATTCCAAGTGCCCACTAGGGGACGTACATAGTCCAAGTGCCCGCTAGGTAACCTAGATAGTCCAAGTGCCCGCAGGGATCCTTCATAATCCAAGTGCCTGCTAGGCAACCTAGATAGTCCAAGTTCCCGCTAGGTAACCTAGATAGTCCAAGTGCCCGTTAACTAACCTAGATAGTCCATGTTCCCCCTAGGCAACCTACATAGTCCAAGTGCCCGTTAGTTAACCTAGAATTCCAAGAGCCCGCTATTTAACCTAGACTGTCCAAGTGCCCGCTAGGTTACCTGCATAGTCCAAGTGCCCGTTCGTTAACATAGATAGTCCAAGTGCCCGCTAGGGAACCTATATAGTCCAAGTGCTATCTAGGTAACCTAGAAAGTCCAAGGGCCCGCTAGTTAACCTACATAGACCAAGGGCTCGCTTGTTAACTTTGATAGTCCAAGTGCCCCTTAGTTAACCTAGATCGTTCAAGTGCCCGCTAGTTAACCTAGATCGTCCAAGTACTGGCTAGTTAACCTACATAGTCAAGGGCCCACTAGTTAACCTAGATTGTCCAAGTGTCCTCTATTTAACCTACATAGTCCAAGTGCCCGATAGGTAACCTACATAGTGTAAGTGTGTGCTAGGTAAACTACATAGTCCAAGTGCCCGCTAGTTAACATAGATAGTCCAAGTGCCCTCTAGGGAAGGTACATATTCCAAGTGCCCGCTAGGTAACCTAGAGAGTGCAAGTACCCGCTAGTTAACCAACATAGTCCAAGTGCCTGATAGGTAACCTAGACAATCCAAGGGCCTGCTAGTTAACCTACATAGTCCAAGTGCCCGCTAGGTAACCTACATAGTGCAAGTGTCCGCTAGTTAACCTACATAGTCCAAGCGCCCGCTAGTTACCATACATAGTCCAAGTACCCGCTAGTTAACTTACATAGTTCAAGTGTCCGTAGGGAACATACATAGTCCAAGTGCCCGCTAGGGAACCTACGTAGTCCAAGTACCCGCTAGTTAACCTAGATTGTCCAAGTGCACGCTAGTTAACCCACATAGTCCAAGTGCTCGCTAGTTAACCTTGATAGTCCACGTGCCCGCTAGATAACCTAGATAGACCAAGTGCCCGCTAGGGAACCTACCTAGTCCAAGTGCCCGCTAGGGAACCTATATAGTCCAAGTGCTATCTAGGTAACCTAGATAGTCCAAGGGCCCGCTAGATAACCTACATCATCCAAGGGCCTGCAAGTTAACCTAGATAGTCCAAGTGCCCGCTAGTTAACCTACTTAGTCCAAGTGCCCGCTAGGTAACCTAGACAGTTCAAGTGACCACTAGGTTACTTACAAAGTCCAAGTGCCTGTTCGTTAACCTACATAGTCCAAGTGCCCGCTAGTTAACCTAGATCGTCCAAGTGCACGCTAGTTAGCCTACATAGTCCAAGGGCCCGCTAGTTAACCTACATAGTTCAAGGGCCCGCTAGTTAACCTACATCGTCCAAGGGCCTGCAAGTTAACCTAGATAGTCCGAGTGCCCGCTAGGTAACCTAGACAGTTCAAGCGACCACTAGGTTACTTACATAGTCCAAGTGCCTGTTCGTTAACCTACATAGTCCAAGTGCCCGCTAGGTAACCTATATAGTCCAAATGCCCGCTAGGGACCCTAATAGTCCAAGTGCCCGCTAGTTATCCTAGATAATCCAAGTGCTCGCTAGTTAACCTAGATACTCCAAGTGTCCGCTAGTTAACCTAGATAGACCAAGTGCCCGCTAGGGAACCTACCTAGTCCAAGTGCCCGATAGGGAACTTACATAGTCCAAGGCCTGCTAGGGAACCTACATCGTCCAAGTGCCTGTTAGTTAACCTAGATAGTACAAGTGCCCGCTAGGTAACCTAGATCGTCCAAGTGCACGCTAGTTAACCTACATAGTCCAAGGGCCCGCTAGTTAACCTACATAGTCCAAGGGCCCGCTAATTAACCTACATCATCCAAGGGTCTGCAAGTTAACCTAGATAGTCCAAGTGCCCGTTAGTTAACCTACATAGTCCAAGTGCCCGCTAGTTAACCTACATAATCCAAGTGCCCGCTAGGTAACCTAGACAGTTCAAGTGACCACTAGGTTACTTACATAGTCCAAGTGCCTGTTCGTTAACCTACATAGTCCAAGTGCCCGCTAGTTAACCTAGATCGTCCAAGTGCACGCTAGTTAACCTACATAATCCAAGGGCCCGCTAGTTAACCTACATAGTCCAAGGGCCCGCTAGTTAACCTACATCGTCCAAGGGTCTGCAAGTTAACCTAGATAGTCCTAGTGCCCGTTAGTTAACCTACATAGTCCAAGTGCCCGCTAGGTAACCTAGACAGTTCAAGTGACCACTAGGTTACTTACATAGTCCAAGTGCCTGTTCGTTAACCTACATAGTCCAAGTGCCCGCTAGGTAACCTATATAGTCCAAATGCCCGCTAGGGACCCTAATAGTCCAAGTGCCCGCTAGTTATGCTAGATAGTCCAAGTGCTCGCTAGTTAACCTTGATAGTCCACGTGCCCGCTAGATAACCTAGATAGACCAAGTGCCCGCTAGGGAACCTACCTAGTCCAAGTGCCCGCTAGGGAACCTATATAGTCCAAGTGCTATCTAGGTAACCTAGATAGTCCAAGGGCCCGCTAGATAACCTACATCATCCAAGGGCCTGCAAGTTAACCTAGATAGTCCAAGTGCCCGCTAGTTAACCTACATAGTCCAAGTGCCCGCTAGGTAACCTAGACAGTTCAAGTGACCACTAGGTTACTTACAAAGTCCAAGTGCCTGTTCGTTAACCTACATAGTCCAAGTGCCCGCTAGTTAACCTAGATCGTCCAAGTGCACGCTAGTTAGCCTACATAGTCCAAGGGCCCGCTAGTTAACCTACATAGTTCAAGGGCCCGCTAGTTAACCTACATCGTCCAAGGGCCTGCAAGTTAACCTAGATAGTCCGAGTGCCCGCTAGGTAACCTAGACAGTTCAAGCGACCACTAGGTTACTTACATAGTCCAAGTGCCTGTTCGTTAACCTACATAGTCCAAGTGCCCGCTAGGTAACCTATATAGTCCAAATGCCCGCTAGGGACCCTAATAGTCCAAGTGCCCGCTAGTTATCCTAGATAATCCAAGTGCTCGCTAGTTAACCTAGATACTCCAAGTGTCCGCTAGTTAACCTAGATAGACCAAGTGCCCGCTAGGGAACCTACCTAGTCCAAGTGCCCGATAGGGAACTTACATAGTCCAAGGCCTGCTAGGGAACCTACATCGTCCAAGTGCCTGTTAGTTAACCTAGATAGTACAAGTGCCCGCTAGGTAACCTAGATCGTCCAAGTGCACGCTAGTTAATCTACATAGTCCAAGGGCCCGCTAGTTAACCTACATAGTCCAAGGGCCCGCTAATTAACCTACATCATCCAAGGGTCTGCAAGTTAACCTAGATAGTCCAAGTGCCCGTTAGTTAACCTACATAGTCCAAGTGCCCGCTAGGTAACCTAGACAGTTCAAGTGACCACTAGGTTACTTACATAGTCCAAGTGACTGTTCGTTAACCTACATAGTCCAAGTGCCCGCTAGGTAACCTATATAGTCCAAATGCCCGCTAGGGACCCTAGTAGTCCAAGTGCCCGCTAGTTATCCTAGATAGTCCAAGTGCTCGCTAGTTAACCTTGATAGTCCACGTGCTCGCTAGTTAACCTAGATAGACCAAGTGCCCACTAGGGAACCTACCTAGTCCAAGTGCCCATAGGGAACCTATATAGTCCAAGTGCTATCTAGGTAACCTAGATAGTCCAAGGGCCCGCTAGATAACCTACATCGTCCAAGGGCCCGCAAGTTAACCTAGATTGTCCAAGTGCCCGCTAGTTAACCTACATAGTCCAAGTGCCCGCTAGGTAACCTAGACAGTTCAAGTGACCACTAGGTTACTTACATAGTCCAAGTGCCTGTTCGTTAACCTACATAGTCCAAGTGCCCGCTAGTTAACCTAGATCGTCCAAGTGCACGCTAGTTAACCTACATAGTCCAAGGGCCCGCTAGTTAACCTACATAGTTCAAGGGCACGCTAGTTTACCTACATCGTCCAAGGGCCTGCAAGTTAACCTAGATAGTCCGAGTGCCCGCTAGGTAACCTAGACAGTTCAAGCGACCACTAGGTTACTTACATAGTCCAAGTGCCTGTTCGTTAACCTACATAGTCCAAGTGCCCGCTAGGTAACCTATATTGTCCAAATGCCCGCTGGGGACACTAATAGTCCAAGTGCCCGCTAGTTATCCTAGATAATCCATGTGCTCGCTAGTTAACCTAGATACTCCAAGTGTCCGCTAGTTAACCTAGATAGACCAAGTGCCCGCTAGGGAACCTACCTAGTCCAAGTGCCTTATAGGGAACTTACATAGTCCAAGGCCTGCTAGGGAACCTACATAGTCCAAGTGCCTGTTAGTTAACCTAGATAGTACAAGTGCCCGCTAGTTAACCTAGATAGTCCAAGTGCCTGCTAGTATACCTACATAATCCATGGGCCCGCTAGTTAACCTACATAGTGCAAGGGCCCGCTAGTTAACCTACATCGTCTAAGGGCCCGCTAGTTAACCTAGATAGTCCAAGTGCCCGCTAGTTAACCTACATAGTCTAAGTGCCCGCTAGGTAACCTAGACAGTTCAAGTGACCAATAGGTTACCTACATAGTCCAAGTGCCCGTTCGTTAGCCTACATAGTCCAAGTACCCGCTAGGTACCCAATATAGTCCAAATGTCAGCTAGGGGCCCTAATAGTCCAAATGCCCGCTAGTTAACCTAGATAATCCAAGTGCCCGCTAGTTAACCTAGATAGATAAAGTGCCCGCTAGGGAACCTATCTAGTCCAAGAACCGGCTAGGAAACGTACATAGTCCAAGTGCCCGCTAGGTAACATACATAGTCCAAGTGCCCGCTAGGTAACGTAGATATTCCAAGTGCCTGCTAGGGAAAGTACATAGTCCAAGTGCCCGCTAGGAAACCTAGATAGTCCAAGGGCCCGCTAGGTAACCTACATTGTTCTAGTGCCCCCTAGTTAACCTACATTCTCCAAGTGCCCGATAGGGAACCTACATAGTCCAAGTGCCCGCTAGGTAACCTACATAGTCCAAATGCCCGCTAGTTAACCTACATAGTACAAGTGCCCGATAAGTCACCTACATAATCCAATTGGCCGCTAGGGAACCTACATACTCCAAGTGCCCGCTAGGTAACCTACAGAGTCCAAATGCCCGCTAGTTAACCTACATAGTCCAAGTGCCCGATCGGGAACCTATATAATCCAAGTGCCTGCTAGGGAACCTACATAGTCCAAGTGCCCACTAGGTAACCTACATAGTCCAAATGCCCACTAGTTAAGCTACATAGTCCAAGTGCAATATAGGGAACCTACATAATCCAAGTGCCCGCTAGGGAATCTACATAGTCCAAGTGCTCGTTAGGTAACCTACATAGTCCATTGGCCCGCTGGTTAACCTACATATTCCAAGTGCCCGCTAGTAAACCCACATAATCTAAGTGCCCGTTAGCTAACCTAGATAGTCCAAGGGCCCGCTAGTTGACCTACATAGTCCAAGTGCCCGCTAGGTAACCTAGACAGTCCAAGTGCCCGCTAGTTAACCTACATAGTCCAAGTGCCCGATAGGGAACCTAGATAGTCCAAGTGTCCTCTAGTTAACTTACATAGTCCAAGTGCCCGTTAGTTAACCTAGATAGTCAAAGTGCCTGCTAGGTAACCTAGATATTCCAAGTGCCCACTAGGTAACCTACATAGTACAAGTTCCCGCTAGGTAACCTAAATAGTCCAAATGCCCGCTAGGGAATCTACATAGTCCAAGTGCCCGCTAGTTAACCTAGATAGTCCAAGTGCCTGCTAGTAAACCTACATAATCCATGGGCCCGCTAGTTAACCTACATAGTGCAAGGGCCCGCTAGTTAACCTAGATCGTGCAAATGTCCGCTAGTTAACCTACATAGTCCTAGTGCCTGCTAGGGATCCTTCATAATCCAAGTGCCCGCAAGGTAACCTAGATAGTATAAGTGCCCGCTAGATTACCTAGAAAGTCCTAGTGCCCGTTAGTTAACCTAGATATTCCAAGTGCCCACTAGGGGACGTACATAGTCCAAGTGCCCGCTAGGTAACCTAGATAGTCCAAGTGCCCGCAGGGATCCTTCATAATCCAAGTGCCTGCTAGGCAACCTAGATAGTCCAAGTGTCCGTAAACTAACCTAGATAGTCCAAGTCCCCGCTAGGCATCCTACATAGTCCAAGTGCCCGTTCGTTAACATAGATAGTCCAAGTGCCCGGTAGGGAAACTATATAGTCCAAGTGCTATCTAGGTAACCTAGATAGTCCAAGGGCCCGCTAGTTGACCTACATAGACCAAGGGCTCGCTTGTTAACTTTGATAGTCCAAGTGCCCCTTAGTTAACCTAGATCGTTCAAGTGCCCGCTAGTTAACCTAAATCGTCCAAGTACTGGCTAGTTAACCTACATAGTCAAGGGCCCACTAGTTAACCTAGATTGTCCAAGTGTCCTCTAGTTAACCTACATAGTCCAAGTGCCCGGTAGGTAACCTACATAGTGTAAGTGTTGGCTAGGTAAACTACATAGTCCAAGTGCCCGCTAGGTAACATAGATAGTCCAAGTGCCCTCTAGGGAAGGTACATATTCCAAGTGCCCGCTAGGTAACCTAGAGGGTGCAAGTGCCCGCTAGTTAACCTACATAGTCCAAGTGCCTGCTAGGTAACCTAGACAGTCCAAGGGCCTGCTAGTTAACCTACATAGTCCAAGTGCCCGCTAGGTAACCTACATAGTGCAAGTGTCCGCTAGTTAACTTACATAGTCCAATCACCCGCTAGTTAACATACTTAGTCCAAGTGCCCGCTAGGTAACCTACATAGTCCAAGTGCCCGCTAGGTAACCTAGACAGTTCAAGTGACCACTAGGTTACTTACATAGTCCAAGTGCCTGTTCATTAACCTACATAGTCCAAGTGCCCGCTAGTTAACCTACATCGTCCAAGTGCACGCTAGTTAACCTACATAGTCCAAGGGCCCGCTAGTTAACCTACATAGTCCAAGGGCCCGCTAGTTAACCTACATCGTCCAAGGGTCTGCAAGTTAACATAGATAGTCCAAGTGCCGCTAGTTAACCTACATAGTCCAAGTGCCCCCTAGGTAACCTAGACAGTTCAAGTGACCACTAGGTTACTTACATAGTCCAAGTGCCTGTTCGTTAACCTACATAGTCCAAGTGCCCGCTAGTTAACCTAGATCGTCCAAGTGCACGCTAGTTAACCTACATAGTCCAAGGGCCCGCTAGTTAACCTACATCGTCCAAGGGCCTGCAAGTTAACCTAGATAGGCCGAGTGCCCGCTAGGTAACCTAGACAGTTCAAGCGACCACTAGGTTACTTACATAGTCCAAGTGCCTGTTCGTTAACCTACATAGTCCACGTGCCCGCTAGGTAACCTATATAGTCCAAATGCCCGCTAGGGACACTAATAGTCCAAGTGCCCGCTAGTTATCCTTGATAATCCAAGTGCTCGCTAGTTAACCTAGATACTCCAAGTGCCCGCTAGTTAACCTAGATAGACCAAGTGCCCGCTAGGGAACCTAACTAGTCCAAGTGCCCGATAGGGAACTTACATAGTCTAAGGCCTGCTAGGGAACCTACATAGTCCCAGTGCCTGTTAGTTCACCTAGATAGTACAAGTGCCCGCTAGGTAACCTAGATAGTCCAACAGCCCGCTAGATAACCTACATACTCCAAGAACCCACTAGGCAACATAGATATTTCAAGTGCCAGCAAGGTAACCTAGATAGTCCAAGTGCCCGCTAGGTAACCTACAAAGTCTATGTGCCCGCTAGGTTATCTATATAGTCCAAGTGCCCGTTAGGTAACCTTGATAGTCCAATTACCCGTTAGCTAACCTAGATAGTCCAAGTGTCCGCTAGTTAACCTACATAGTCCAAGTGCCCGATAGGGAACCTAGATAATCCAAGTGCCCGCTAGTTCACCTAGATCGTCCAAGTGCCCGCTAGTTAACCTACATAGTCAATGGGCCCGCTAGTTAACCTACATAGTGCAAGAGCCCGCTAGTCAACCTAGATCGTGTAAGTGTCCACTAGCTAACCTACATAGTCCACGTGCCAGTTAGCTAGCCTAGATAGTCCAAGGGCCCGCTAGTTGACCTTCATAGTCCAAGTGCCCGCTGGGTTACCTAGATAATCCAAGTGCCCGCTAGGGAACCTTCATAGTCTAAGTGCCTGCTAGGTAACCTAGATAGTCCAAGTGCCCGTTAGTTAACCTACATAGTCCAAGTGCCCACTAGAGGACATACTTAGTCAGTGTGCCCGTTAGCTAACCTAGATAGTCCAAGTGCCCGCTAGTTAACCTAGATAGTCCAAGTGCCCTCTAGTTAACCTAGACGTCCAAGTGCCCACTAGTTAACCTACGTAGTCCAAAGGCCCGCTAGTTAACCTACAGAGTCCAAGGTCCGCTAGTTAACCTAGATAGTCCATGTGCTCGCTAGTTAACCTACATAGCACAAGGGCCCACTAGTTGACCTAGATAGTCCTAGTGCCCGCTAGTTAACCTAGATAGTCCAAGTGCCCTCTAGTTAACCTAGATCGTCCAAGGGCCCACTAGTTAACCTACATAGTCCAAAGGCCCGCTAGTTAACCTACAGAGTCCAAGGTCCGCTAGTTAACCTAGATAGTCCAAGTGCTCGCTAGTTAACCTACATAGTACAAGGGCCCACTAGTTGACCCAGATACTCCAAGTGCCCGCTAGTTAACCTAGATAGTCCAAGTGCCCGCTAGGTAACCTAAGTAGTCCAAATGCCCGATATGGATCCTACATAGTCCAAGTGCCCTCTAGGTAACCTACATTGTCCAAGTGCCCGTTCGTTTACCTAGATAGTCCAAGTGTCCGCTTGGTAACCTATACTGCCCAAGTGCCCGCCAGGTTACCTATATAGTCCAAGTGCCCGTTCTTAACCTAGATAGTCCAAGTGCCCGCTAGGAAACCTACATAGTCCAAGGGCCCGCTAGGTAACCTAGATAGTCCAAGTGCCCGCTAGATAACCTAGAGTCCAAGTGCTCGCTAGTTAACCTACATAGTCCAAGTGCCCGCTATGTAACCTAGATAGTAAAAATGCCCGTTAGGTAACCTAGATAGTCCAAGTGCCCGCTAGGTAACTTACATTGTCCAAGTTCCCGCTAGGTAACTTAGATAGTCCAAGAGCCCGTTCGTTAACCTAGAAGTCAAAGTGCCCGCTAGGTAACCTAGACAGTCCAAGTGCCCGCTAGGTTACCTGCATATTCCAAGTGCCCGTTCGTTAACCTAGATAGTCCAAGTGCCCACTAGGTAACCTACATAGTCCAAGTGCCCGCTAGGTAACCTATATAGTCCAAGTGCCCGCTAGGTAACCTAGATAGTCCAAGGTCCCGCTAGTTAACCTACATAGTGCAAGGGCTCACTTGTTCACTTTGATAGTCCAAGTGCCCGCTAGTTAACCTTGATAGTCCAAGTGCCCACTAGTTAACCTAGATTGTCCAAGTGCCCGCTAGTTAACCTACATAGTCCAAGGGCCCACTAGTTAACCTAGATAGTCCAAGTGTCCTCTAGTTAACCTACATAGTCTAAGTGCCTGCTAGTTAACCTATATACCAAGTGCCCGCTATGTAAGCTAGATATTCCAAGGGCACGCTAGTTAACCTATATCGTCCAAGTGCCCGCTAGGCAACCTAGATAGTCCAAGTGCCCGCTAAGGAACCTACATAGTCCAAGTGCACGGTAGTTAACCTAGATAGTCCAAGGGCCCCCTAGTTAGCCTACATAGTCCAAGTTCCCGCTAGGTAACCTAGATAGTCCAAGTGCCCGTTCGGTAACCTAGATAGTCCAAGTGCCCTTTAGGGAACCTAGATATTCCAAGGGCCCGCTAGTAAACCAACATAGTCCTTGGGCCCGCTAGTTAACCTTCATAATCTAAGTGCCCGTTAGCTAACCTAGATAGTCCAAACGCCCGCTAGTTGACCTACATAGTCCAAGTGCCAGCTAGGTAACCTAGTTAGTCCAAGTGCCTGCTTGGTAACCTACATAGTGCAAATGTCCGCTAGTTAACCTACATATTCCATGTGCCCGCTAGGTAACCTAGATACTGCAAGTGCCCGCTAGTTTACCTAGAATAGTTCAAGTACCCGCTAGGTAAGCTAGATCATCCAAGAGCCCCCTAGTTACCCTACATAGTCCAAGTGCCCGCTAGTTAACAAACATAATATAAGTGCCCGTTGGCTAACCTAGATAGTCCAAGGGCCCGCTAGTTAACCTACATAGTCCAAGGGCCCGCTAGTTAACCTACATGGTCCAAGGGCCCGCTAGTTAACCTAGATAGTCCAAGTGCCCGTTCGTTAACCTACATAGTCCAAGTGCCCGCTAGGTAACCAATATAGTCCAAATGCCCGCTAGGGGCCCTAATAGTCCAAATGCCTGCTAGTTAACCTAGATAGTCCAAGTGCTCGCTAGTTAACCTAGATAGTCCAAGTGCCCGCTAGTTAACATAGATAGATAAAGTGCCCGCTAGGGAACCTATATAGTCCAAGTATCCGCTAGGATACGTACACAGTCCAAGTGCCCGCTAGGTAACGTACATAGTCCAAGTGCCCGCTAGGTTACGTAGAGAGTCCAAGTGCCCGCTAGGGAACGTACATACTCCAAGTGCCCGCTAGGTAACCTAGATAGTCCAAGTGCCCGCTAGTTAACCTACATTGTCCAAGTGCCTGCTAGGTTACCTAGATAATCCAATGCCAACTAGTTAACCTACATAGTCCAGGTTCCAACTAGGTAACCTAGATAGTCCAAGGGCCCCCTAGTTAACCTACATTCTCAAAGTGCCTGATAGGGAACCTACATAGTCCAAGTGCCTGCTAGGTAACATACATAGTCCAAATGCCCGCTAGTTAACCTACATAGTCCAAGTGACCCATAGGGAACCTACATAATCCAAGTGCCCGCTAGGGAACCTACATAGTCCATGTGCCCGTTAGGTAACCTAGATAGTCCAAATGCCAGCTAGGGAACCCACATAGTCCAAGTGCCCGCTAGGGAACTTCCATAGTCCAAGGGCCCGCTAGGGAATCTACAAAATCCAAGTGCCCGTTAGTTAACCTAGAAAGTCCAAGTGCCCGCATGGTAACCTAGATAGTCCAACAGCCCGGTAGGTAACCTACATACTCCAAGTACCCGCTAGGTAACGTAGATAGTTCAAGTGCCAGCTAGGTAACCTAGATAGTCCAAGTGCCCGCTAGGTAACCTACAAAGTCTAAGTGTCCGCTAGGTAATCTATATAGTCCAAATGACCGCAGGGAGCCTACATTGTCCAATGCCCGCTAGGTAACCTAGATAGTCTAAGGGCCCGCTAGGTATCCTACATAGTCCTAGTGCCCCCTAGTTAACCTACATTTTCCAAGTGCCCGAATTGGAAACTACATAGTCCACGTGCCCGCTAGGTAACCTACATAGTCCAAGTGCCCGCTAGGTAACCTACATTGTCCAAATGCCCTCTAGTTATTCTACATAGTCCAAGTGCCCGATAGGGAACCTACATAATCCAAATGCCCGCTAGAAAACATACATAGTCCAAGTGCCCGTTAGGTAACCTAGAAAGTCCAAATGCCCGCCAGGAAACCCACATAGTCCAAGTGCCCGCTAGGGAACTTACATAGTCCAAGGGCCCGCTAGGGAACCTACACAGTCCAAGTGCCCGTTAGTTAACCTAGATAGTCCAAGTGCCCGCTTGGTAACCTAGATAGTCCAACAGCCCGCTAGGTAACCTACATACTCCAAGAACGCACTAGGTAACGTGGATAGTTCAAGTGCGAGCTAGGTAACCTAGATAGTCCAATTGCCCGCTAGGTAACCTACAAAATCTAAGGGCCCGCTAGGTTATCTATGTAGTCGAAATGCCCGCTAGGGAATCTACATAGTCCAAGGGCCCGCTAGTTAACGTAGATAGTCCAAGTGCCGCTAGTTATTCTACATAGTTCAAGGGCCCACTATTTAACCTACACAGTCCAAGTACCCGCTAAGAAACCTAGATAGTCCAAGTGCACGCTAGTTAACCTAGATAGTCCAAGTGCCCTCTAGTTAACCTAGATCGTCCAAGTGCCCGTTACCTAACCTAGATAGTCCAATTGCCCGCTATGCAACATACATAGTCCAAGTGCCCGTTCGTTAACCTAGAAGTCCAAGTGCCCGCTAGGTAACCTAGACTCTCCAAGTGCCCGCTAGGTTGCCTACATAGTCCAAATGCCCGTTCGGTAACCTAGATAGTGCAAGTGCCCGGTAGTTAACCTACATAGTCCAAGTGCACGCTAGGTAACCTAGATAGTCCAAGGGCCCGCTAGTTAACCTACATAGTCCAAGTGCCCGGTAGTTAACTTACATAGTTCAAGTGTCCGTAGGGAACATACATAGTCCAAGTGCCCGCTAGGGAACCTACATAGTCCAAGTGCCCGCTAGTTAATCTACATAGTTCAACGCCCGCTAGTTAACCTACATAATCCAAGTACCCGCTAGTTAACCTAGATCGTCCAAGTGTCCGCTAATTAACCTACATAGTACAAGTGCCCGCTAGGGAAACTAGATAGTCTAAGTGCCCGCTCTGGAACCTACATAGTCCAAGTGACTGCTAGGGAACCTACATAGTCCATGTGCCCGTTCTGGAACATACATAGTCCAAGTGCCCGCTAGGGAATCTACATAGTCCAAGGGCCCGCTAGTTAACGTAGATAGTCCAAGTGCCGCTAATTAATCTACATAGTCCAAGGGCCCGCTAGTTAACCTACATAGTCCAAGTACCCGCTAGCTAACCTAGATCGTCAAAGTGCCCACTAGGTAACCTGCATAGTCCAAGGGCCCGCTAGTTAACCTACATAGTTCAAGGGCCCGCTAGTTAACCTACATAGTCCAAGGGCCCGCTAGTTAACCTAGATAGACCAAGTGCCCGCTAGTTAACCTACATAGTCCAAGTGCCCTCTAGGTAACCAATATAGTCCAAATGCCCGCTAGGGGCCCTAATAGTCCATATGCCCGCTAGTTAACCTAGATAGTCCAAGTGTTCGCTAGTTAACCTAGATAGACCAAGTGCCCGCTAGGGAACCTATCTAGTCCAAATACCCGCTAGGAAACGTACATAGTCCAAGTGCCCGCTAGGTAACGTACATAGTCCAAGTGCCCGCTAGGTAACGTAGATAGTCCAAGTGCCCGTTTGGGATCGTACATAATCCAAGTGCCTGCTAGGTAACCGAGATAGTCCAAGTGCCCACTAGTTAACCTACATAGTCCAGGTTCCCCCTAGGTAACCTAGATAGTCCAAGGCCCGCTAGGTAACCTACATAGTCCTAGTGCCCCCTAGTTAACCTACATTCTCCAAGTGCCCGATAGGGAACCTACATAGTCCACGTGCCCGCTAGGTAATGTACATATTCCAAATGCCCTCTAGTTAATCTACATAGTCCAAGTGCCCGATAGGGAACCTACATAATCCAAGTGCTCGCTAGGGAACCTACATAGTCCAAGTGCCCGCTAGGTAACCTAGATAGTCCAAATGCCCGCCAGGAAACACACATAGTCCAAGTGCCCGCTAGGGAACTTACATAGTCCAAGGGCCCGCTAGGGAATCTACACAGTCCAAGTGCCTGTTATTTAACCTAGATAGTCCAAGTGCCCGCTTGGTAAACTAGATAGTCCAACAGCCCGCTAGGTAACCTACATACTCTAAGAACCAGCTATAAGGTAGATAGTTCAAGTGCCAGCTAGGTAACCTAGATAGTCTAAGGGCCCGCTAGGTAACCTACATAGTCCTAGTGCCCCCTAGTTAACCTACATTCTCCAAGTGCCTGATAGGGAACCTACATAGAACAAGTGCCCGCTAGGTAACCTACATAGTCCAAATGCCCGCAAGTTAATCTACATAGTCCAAGTGCCCGCTAGGGTCCTTACATAGTCCAAGGGCCCGCTAGGTAACCTACATAGTCCAAGTGCCCGTTAGTTAACCTAGATAGTCCCAGTGCCCGCTAGGTAACCTAGATAGTCCAACAGCCCGGTAGGTAACCTACATACTCCAAGTACCCGCTAGGTAACGTAGATAGCTCAAGTGCCAGCTAGGTAACCTAGATTGTCCAAGTGCCCGCTAGGTAACCTACAATGTCTAAGTGCCCGCTAGGTAATCTATATAGTCCAAATGTCCGCTAGGGAGCCTACATAGTCCAAATGCCCGCTAGGTAACCTAGATAGTCTAAGGGCCCGCTAGGTAACCTACATAGTCCTAGTGCCCCATAGTTAACCTACATTCTCCAAGTGCCCGATAGGGAACCTACATAGAACAAATGCCCGCTAGGTAACCTACATAGTCCAAATGCCCGCTAGTTAATCTACATAGTCCAAGTGCCCGATAGGGAACCTACATAATCCAAGTGCCTGCTAGGGAACCTACATAGTCCAAGTGCCCGTTAGGTAACCTAGATAGTACAAGCCCGCTAGGGAACCCACATAGTCCAAGTGCCCGATAGGGAACCTACATAATCCAAGTGCCCGCTAGGGAACCTACATAGTCCAAGTGCCCGTTAGGTAAGCTAGATAGTCCAAATGCCCGCTAGGGAACCCACATAGTCCAAGTGCCCGCCAGGGAACTTACATAGTCCATGGGCCCGCTAGGGAACCTACATAGTCCAAGTGCCCTTTAGTTAACCTAGATAGTCCCAGTGACCACTAGGTAACCTAGATAGTCCAACAGCCCGGTAGGTAACCTACATACTCCAAGTACTCGCTAGGTAACGTAGATAGTTCAAGTGCCAGCTAGGTAACCTAGATAGTCCAAGTGCCCGCTAGGTAACCTACAAAGTCTATGTTCCCGCTAGGTAAATTATATAGTCCAAATCACCGCTAGGGAGCCTACATAGTCCAAATGCTCGCTAGGTAACCTAGATAGTCTAAGGGCCCGCTTGGTAACCTACATAGTCCTAGTGCCCCCTGGTTAACCTACATTTTCCAAGTGCCCGATAGGGAACCTACATAGTCCAAGTGCCTGCTAGGTAACCTACATAGTCCAAGTGCCCTCTAGTTAACCTACATAGTCCAAGTGCCCGACAGGGAACCTACATAATCCAAGTGCCCGCTAGGGAACCTACATAGTCCAACTGCCCGTTAGGTAACCTAGATAGTCCAAATGCCCGCCAGGAAACCCACATAGTCCAAGTGCCCGCTAGGGAACTTACATAGTCCAAGGGCCCGCTAGGGAACCTACACAGTCCAAGTGTCCGTTAGTTAACCTAGATAGTCCAAGTGCCCGCTTGGTAACCTAGATAGTCCAACAGCCCTCTAGGTAACCTACATACTCCAAGAGCCCGCTATAACGTAGATAGTTCAGGTGCCAGCTAGGTAACCTAGATAGTCCATGTGCCGCTAGGTAACCTACAAAGTCTAAGTGCCCGCTAGGTTATCTATATAGTCCAAATGCCCGCTAGGGAATCTACATAGTGCAAGGGCCCGCTAGTTAACGTAGATCGTCCAAGTGCCGCTAGTTAATCTACATAGTCCAAGGGCCCGCTAGTTAACCTACATACTCCAAGTACCCGCTAAGAAACCTTCATAGTCCAAGTGCCCGCTAGTTAACCTAGATAGTCCAAGTGCCCTCTAGTTAACCTAGATCGTCCAAGTGCCCGCTAAGAAACCTAGATATTCCAAGTGCCCGTTACCTAACCTAGATAGTCCAATTGCCCGCTAGGTTACCTACATAGTCCAAATGCCCATTCGGTAACCTAGATAGTGCAAGTGCCCGGTTGTTAACCTACATAGTCCAAGTGCCCGGTAGTTAACTTACGTAGTTCAAGTGTCCGTAGGGAACATACAGAGTCCAAGTGCCCACTAGGGAACCTACATAGTCCAAGTGCCCGCTAGTTAATCTACATAGTTCAAGGGCCCGCTAGTTAACCTACATAATCCAAGTACCCGCTAGTTAACCTAGATCGTCCAAGTGTCCGCTAATTAACCTACATAGTACAAGTGCCCGCTAGGGAACCTAGATAGTCTAAGTGCCCGCTCTGGAACCTACATAGTCCAAGTGACTGCTAGGGAACCTACATAGTCCAAGTGCCCGCTCTGGAACATACATAGTCCAAGTGCCCGCTAGGGAATCTACATACTCCAAGGCCCGCTAGTTAACGTAGATAGTCCAAGTGCCGCTAGTTAATCTACATAGTCCAAGGGCCTGCTAGTTAACCTACATAGTCCAAGTACCCGCTAGTTAACCTAAATCGTCCAAGGGCCCGCTAGTTAACCTACATAGTCCAAGTGCCCGCTAGGTAACCTAGATAGTCCAATTGCCCGTTAGCTAACCTAGATAGTCGAAGTGTACGCTAGTTAACCTACATAGTCCAAGTGCCTGTTGGTTAACGTAGATAGTCCAAGTGCCCGCTAGGTAACATAGACAGTCCAAGTGCCCGCTAGGTTACCTACATAGTCCAAGTGCCCGTTCGTTATCCTACATATCCAAGTTCCCGCTAGGTAACCAATATAGTAAAAATGCCCGCTAGGGGCCCTAATAGTCCATATGCCCGCTAGTTAACCTAGATAGTCCAAGTGCTCGCGAGTTAACATAGATAGACCAAGTGCCCGCTAGGGAACCTATCTAGTCCAAGTACCCACTAGGAAACGTACATAGTCCAAGTGCCCGCTAGGTAACTTAGATAGTCCAAGTGCCCGCTAGGGAACGTAAATAGTCCAAGTGCCTGCTAGGTAACCTAGATAGTTCAAGTGCCCACTAGTTAACCTACATAGTCCAGGTTCCCCCTAGGTAACCTAGATAGTCCAAGGGCCCGCTAGGTAACCTACATTGTCCTGATGCCCGCTAGTTAACCTGCAAAGTCTAAGTGCCCGCTAGGTAATCTATATATTCCAAATGACCGCTAGGGAGCCTACATAGTCCAAGTGCCCGCTAGGTAACCTACATAGTCCAAATGCCCTCTAGTTAACCTACATAGTCCACGTGCCCGATAAGGAACTTACATAATCCAAGTGCCCGCTAGGGAACCTACATAGTCCAAGTGCCCGTTAAGTAACCTAGATAGTACAAATGCCCGCCAGGAAACCCACATAGTCCAAGTGCTCGCTATGGAACTTACATAGGCCAAGGGCCCGCTAGGGAACCTACATAGTCCAAGTGCCCGTTAGGTAACCTAGATAGTCCAAGTGCCCTCTTGGTAACCTAGATAGTCCACCAGCCCGCTAGGTGACCTACATACTCCAAGAACCCGCTAGGTAACGTAGATAGTTCAAGTGCCAGCTAGGTAACCTACAGAGTCTAAGTGCCCACTAGGTAACCTAGATAATCCAAGTGCCCGCTACTTAACAACCTAGATACTCCAAGTACCCGCTAGTTAACCTAGATCGGCCAATTGTCAGCTAGTTAACCTACATAGTCCAAGTGCACGCTAGGTAACCTAGATAGTCCAAGTGCCCTTTAGGGAACCTACATAGTCCAAGAGCCCGCTAGCGAACCTACATAGTCCAATTGCCCGCTCTGGAACATACATAGTCCAAGTCCCCATTAGTTAACATAGATAATCCAAGTGCCTGCTAGTTAACCTAGATAGTCCAAGTGCCCGCTAGGTAACCTAGATAGTCCAAGTGCCCGCTAGTTAACCTAGATAGTCCAAGTGCCCGCTAGTTAACCAGGATCGTCAAAGTGCCCTCTAGTTAACTTACATAGTCCAAAGGACTGCTAGTTAACCTACATAGACCAAGGGCCCGCTAGTTAACCTACATAGTCCAAGTCCCTGCTAGGTAACCTAGACAGTCCAAGTGACCATTAGGTTACCTACATAGTCCAAGTGCCCGTTTGTTAACCTACATAATCCAAGTGCCGCTCGGTAACGTAGATAGCCCAAGAGCCCGCTAGAGAACGTATATAGTCCAAGTGCCCGCTAAGTAACCTAGATAGTCCAAGTGCCCGCTAGTTAACCTACATAGTCCAAGTGCCTGCTAGGTAAACTACATAGTCCAAGTGCCCACTAGGTAACCTAGACAGTCCAATTGCCCGCTAGTTAACCTAGACAATCCAAGTTCCCGATAGGGAACCTACATAGTCCAAGTGCTCGCTAGGGAACCTACATAGTCCAAGTGCTCGCTAGGCATCCTACATAGTCCAAATGCCCGTTAGTTAACCTAGATAGTCAAAGTGCCTGCTGGGTAACCTAAACAGTCCAAGTGCCCGCTAGGGAACCTACATAGTCCAAGTGCCCGCTAGGTAACCTTGATAGTCCAATTGCCCGTTAGCTAACCTAGATAGTCGAAGTGTCCGCAAGTTAACCTACATAGTCCAAGTGCCCGTTGGTTAACCTAGATAGGCCAAGTGCCCGCTAGGTAACCTAGACAGTCCAAAAGCCCGCTAGGTTACCTACATAGTCCAAGTGCACGTTCGTTAACCTAGATAGTCCAAGTGCCCGCTGGTAACCTACATAGTCCTAGTGCCCCCTAGTTAACCTACATTCTTCAAGTGCCCGATAGGGAAGCTACATAGTCCACGTGCCCGCTAGGTAACCTACATATTCCAAATGCCCTCTAGTTAATCTACATAGTCCAAGTGCCCGATAGGGAACCTACATAATCCAAGTGCCCGCTAGGGAACCTACATAGTCCAAGTGCCCGTTAGGTAACCTAGATAGTCCAAATGCCCGCCAGGAAACCCACATAGTCCAAGTTCCCGCTAGGGAACTTACATAGTCCAAGGGCCCGCTAGGGAATCTACACAGTCCAAGTGCCCGTTATTTAACCTAGATAGTCCAAGTGCCTGCTTGGTAACCTCGATAGTCCAACAGCCCGCTAGGTAACCGACATACCCTAAAAACCCGCTATAACGTAGATAGTTCAAGTGCCAGCTAGGTAACCTAGATAGTCTAAGGGCCCGCTAGGAAACCTACATAGTCCTAGTGCCCCCTAGTTAACCTACATTCTCCAAGTGTCCGATAGGGAACCTATATAGAACAAGTGCCCTCTAGGTAACCTACATAATCCACATGCCCGCTAGTTAATCTACATAGTCCAAGTGCCCGATAGGGAACCTACATAATCCAAGTGCCCACTAGGGAACCTACATAGTCCATGTGCCCGCTAGGTAACCTAGATAGTCCAAATGCCCGCTAGGGAACCCACATAGTCCAAGTGCCCGATAGGGAACCTACATAATCCAAGTGCCCGCTAGGGAACCTACATAGTCCAAGTGCCCGTTAGGTAACCTAGATAGTCCAAATGCCCGCTAGAGAACCCACATAGTCCAAGTGCCCACTAGGGAACTTACATAGTCCAAGGGCCTGCTAGGGAACCTACATAGTCCAAGTGCCCGTTAGTTAACCTAGATAGTCCCAATGCACGCTAGGTAACCTAGATAGTCCAACATCCCGGTAGGTAACCTACATACTCCAAGTACCCGCTAGGTAATGTAGATAGTTCAAGTGCCAGCTAGGTAACCTAGATAATCCAAGTGCCCGCTAGGTAACCTACAAAGTCTAAGTTCCCGCTAAGTAATCTATATAGTCCAAATGACCGCTAGGGAGTCTACATAATCCAAATGCTCGCTAGGTAACCTAGATAGTCTAAGGGCCCGCTTGGTAACCTACATAGTCCTAGTGCCCCCTAGTTAACCTACATTTTCCAAGTGCCCGATAGGGAACCTACATAGTCCAAGTGCCTGCTAGGTAACCTACATAGTCCAAATGCCCTCGAGTTAACCTACATAGTCCAAGTGCCCGACAGGGAACCTACATAATCCAAGTGCCCGCTAGGGAACCTACATAGTCCAAGTGCCCGTTAGGTAACCTAGATAGTCCAAATGCCCGCCAGGAAACCCACATAGTCCAAGTGCCCGCTAGGGAACTTACATAGTCCAAGGGCCCGCTAGGGAACCTACACAGTCCAAGTGTCCGTTAGTTAACCTAGATAGTCCAAGTGCCCGCTTGGTAACCTAGATAGTCCAACAGCCCTCTAGGTAACCTACATACCTCAAGAACCCGCTATAACGTAGATAGTTCAAGTGCCAGCTAGGTAACCTAGATAGTCCACGTGCCGCTAGGTAACCTACAAAGTCTAAGTGCCCGCTAGGTTATCTATATAGTCCAAAGCCCGCTAGGGATCTACATAGTCCAAGGGCACACTAGTTAACGTAGATCGTCCAAGTGCCGCTAGTTAATCTACATAGTCCAAGGGCCCGCTAGTTAACCCACATACTCCAAGTACCCGCTAAGAAACCTTCATAATCCAAGTGCCCGCTAGTTAACCTAGATAGTCCAAGTGCCCTCTAGTTAACCTAGATCCTCCAAGTGCCCGCTAAGAAACCTAGATATTCCAAGTGCCCGTTACCTAACCTAGATAGTCCAATTGCCCGCTAGGTTACCTACATAGTCCAAATGCCCGTTCGGTAACCTAGATAGTGCAAGTGCCCGGTAGGTAACCTAGATAGTCCAAGGGACCGTTAGTTAACCTACATAGTCCAAGTGCCCGGTAGTTAACTTACGTAGTTCAAGTGTCCGTAGGGAACATACAGTGTCCAAGTGCCCATTAGGGAACCTACATAGTCCTAGTGCCCGCTAGTTAATTTACATAGTTCAAGGACCCCTAGTTAACCTACATAATCCAAGTACCCGCTAGTTAACCTAGATCGTCCAAGGGTCCGCTAATTAACCTACATATTACAAGTGCCCACTAGGGAACCTAGATAGTCTAAGTGCCCGCTCTGGAACCTACATAGTCCAAGTGACTACTAGGGAACCTACATAGTCCAAGTGCCCGCTCTGGATCATCCATAGTCCAAGTGCCGCTAGTTAACCTACATAGTCCAAGTACCCGCTAGTTAACCTAGATCGTCCAAGGGCCCGCTAGTTAACCTACATAGTCCAAGTACCCGCTAGGTAACCTAGATAGTCCAATTGCCCGTTAGCTATCCTAGATTGTCGAAGTGTCCGCTAGTTAACCTACATAGTCCAAGTGCCCGTTGGTTAACCTAGATAGGCCAAGTGCCCGCTAGGTAACCTAGACAGTCCAAGTGCCCGCTAGGTTACGTACAATATCCAAGTGCCCGTTCGTTAACCTACATATCCAAGTACCCGCTAGGTAACCAATATAGTAAAAATGCCCGCCGGGGCCCTAATAGTCTATATGCCCGCTAGTTAACCTAGATAGTCCAAGTGCTCGCGAGTTAACATAGATAGACCAAGTGCCAGCTAGGGAACCTATCTAGTCCAAGTACCCACTAGGAAACGTACATAGTCCAAGTGCCCGCTAGGTATAACGTACATAGTCCAAGTGCCCGCTAGGTAACTTAGATAGTCCAAGTGCACGCTAGGGAACGTACATAGTCCAAGTGCCTGCAAGGTAACCTAGATAGTTCAAGTGCCCACTAGTTAACCTACATAGTCCAGGTTCCCCCTAGGTAACCTAGATAGTCCAAGGGCCCGCTAGGTAACCTACATTGTCCTGGTTCCCCCTAGTTAACCTACATTCTCCAAGTGCCCGATAGGGAACCTACATAGTCCAAGTGCCCGCTAGGTAACCTAGATAGTCCAAATGCCCGCTAGGGAACCCACATAGTCCAAGTGCCCGCTAGGGAACTTATATAGTCCAAGGGCCCGCTACGGATCCTACATAGTCCAAGTGCCCGTTAGTTAACCTAGATAGTCCAAGTGCCCCCTAGGTAACCTAGATACTGCAACAGCCCGGTAGGTAACCTACATACTCCAAGTACCCGCTAGGTAACATAGATAGTTCAAGTGCCTGCTAGGTAACCTAGATAGTCCTAGTGCCTGCGAGGTAACCTACAAAGTCTAAGTGCCCGCTAGGTAATCTATATAGTCCAAATGACCGCTAGGGAGCCTACATAGTCCAAATGCCCGCTAGGTAACCTAGATAGTCTAAGGGCCCTCTAGGTAACCTACATAGTCCTAGTGTCCCTTAGTTAACCTACATTTTCCAAGTGCCCGATAGGGAACCTACATAGTCCAAGTGCCAGCTAGGTAACCTACATAGTCCAAATGCCCTCTAGTTAACCGACATAGTCCACGTGCCCGATAGGGAACTTACATAATCCAAGTGCCCGCTAGGGAACCTACTTAGCCCAAGTGCCCGTTAAGTAACCTAGGTAGTCCAAATGCCCGCCAGGAAACCCACATAGTCCAAGTGCCCGCTAGGGAACTTACATAGGCCAAGGGCCCGCTAGGGAACCTACATAGTCCAAGTGCCCGTTAGTTAACCTAGATAGTCCAAGTGCCCTCTTGGTAACCTAGATAGTCCAACAGCCCGCTAGGTAACCTACATACTCCAAGAACCCGCTAGGTAACGTAGATAGTTCAAGTGCCAGCTAGGTAACCTACAGAGTCTAAGTGCCCGCTAGGTTATCTATATGGTCCAAATGCCCGCCAGGGAACCTACATAGTCCACGTGCCCGCTAGGTAACCTAGATAATCCAAGTGCCCGCTAGTTAACCTAGATAGTCCAAGTACCCGCTAGTTAACCTAGATTGACCAATTGTCCGCTAGTTAACCTACATAGTCCAAGTGCCCGCTAGGTAACCTGGATAGTCCAAGTGCCCTTTAGGGAACCTACATAGTCCAAGTGCCCGCTAGGGAACCTACATAGTCCAATTGCCCGCTCTGGAACATACATAGTCCAAGTCCCCATTAGTTAACATAGATAATCCAAGTGCCCGCTAGGTAACCTATATAGTCCAAATGCCCGCTAGGGAACCTACATAGTCCAAGTGCCCGCTAGTTAACCTAGATAGTCCAAGTGCCCGCTAGTTAACCTAGATAGTCCAAGTGCCCGCTAGTTAACCAGGATCATCAAAGTGCCCTCTAGTTAACTTACATAGTCCAAAGGCCTGCTAGTTAACCTACATAGACCCAGGGCCCGCTAGTTAACCTACATAGTCCAAGTCCCCGCTAGGTAACCTAGACAGTCCAAGTGACCATTAGGTTACCTACATAGTCCAAGTGCCCGGTAGGTAACGTCGATAGCCCAAGTGCCTGCTAGGGAACGTACATATTCCAAGTGCCAGCTAAGTAACCTAGATAGTCCAAGAGCCCACTAGTTAACCTACATAGTCCAAGTGCCTGCTAGGTAAACTACATAGTCCAAGTTCCCACTAGGTAACCTAGACAGTCCAATTGCCCGCTAGTTAACCTAGACAGTCCACGTTCCCAATAGGGAACCTACATAGTCCCACTGCTCGCTAGGGAACCTACATAGTCCAAGTGCTCGCTAGGCATCCTACATAGTCCAAATGCCCGTTAGTTAACCTAGATAGTCAAAGTGCCTGGTAGGTAACGTAAATAGTCCAAGTGCCCGCTAGGGAACTTACATAGTCCAAGTGCCCGCTAGGTAACCTAGATTGTGCAATTGCCCGTTAGCTAACCTAGATAGTCGAAGTGTCCGCTAGTTAACCTACATAGTCCAAGTGCCCGTTGGTTAACCTAGATAGGCCAAGTGCCCGCTAGGTAACCTAGACAGTCCAAGTGCCCGCTAGATACCTACATAGTCCAAGTGCCAGTTAGGTAACCTAGATAGTCCAAGTGCCCACTAGGTAACCTAAATAATCCAAATGCCCACTAGGGAAACTACATAGTCCATGTGCCCGCTAGTTAACCTAGATAGTCCTAGTGCCCGCTAGTAAACCTAGATAAAATAAGGGCCCGTTAGTTAATCTAGATAATCCAAGTGCCAGCTAGTTAACCTACATAGTCCATGGGCCCTCTAGTTAACCTAGATAGTCCAAGTGTCCGCTAGGGGACGTACATAGTCCAAGTGCCCGCTAGGTTACCTAGATAGTCCAAGTGCCCGCCAAGGTATGTACATAGTTCAAGTGCCCGCTAGGTAACCTAGATTGTCCAAGTGTCCGCTAGTTAACCTACATAGTCCAAGTGCCCGCTAAGTAACCTAGATAGTCCAAGGTCCTGCTAGTTAACCTACATTGTCCAATGTCCGAAAGGGAACCTACATAGTCCAAGTGCCCGCTGAGGAACCTACATAGTCCAAGTGCCCGATAGGGAACCTACATATTCCAAGTGCCCGTTAGGGAACCTAGATAGTCCAAGTGCCCGTAGGGAACCTATATAGTCCAAGTGCCCGCTAGGTAACCTAGATAGTCCAACAGCCCGGTAGGTAACCTACATACTCCAAGTACCCGCTAGGTGATGTAGATAGTTCAAGTGCCAGCTAGGTAACCTAGATAATCCAAGTGCCCGCTAGGTAACCTACAAAGTCTAAGTGCCCGCTAGGTAATCTATAGAGTCCAAATGCCCACTAGGGAGCCTATATAGTCCAAATGCCCGCTAGGTAACTTAGATAGTCCAAGGGCCCGCTAGGTAACCTACATAGTCCTAGTGCCCCCTAGTTAACATACATTCTACAAGTGCCCGATAGGGAACCTACATAGTCCAAGTGCCCGCTAGGTAACCTACATAGTCCAAATGCCCGCTAGTTAACCTACATAGTCCAAGTGCCCGATAGGGAACCTAGACAGTCCAAGTGCCCGCTAGGTTACCTGCATATTCCAAGTGCCCGTTCGTTAACCTACATAGTCCAAGTGCCCGCTAGGTAACCAATATAGTCCAAATGCCCGCTAGGGGCCCTAATAGTCCAAATGCCCGCTAGTTAACCTAGATAGTCCAAGTGATCGCTAGTTAACCTAGATAGTCCAAGTGCCCGCTAGTTAACCTAGATAGACCAAGTGCCCGCTAGGGAACCTATCTAGTTCAAGTACCCACTAGGAAACGTACATAGTCCAAGTGCCCGCTAGGTAACGTATATAGTCCAAGTGCCCGCTAGGTAACGTACATAGTCCAAGTGCCCGCTAGGTAACCTAGATAGTCCAAGTGACCGCTAGTTAACCTACATAGTCCAAGTGCCTGCTAGGTAACCTAGATAGTCCAAGTGCCCACTAGTTAACCTATATAGTCCAGGTTCCCCCTAAGTAACCTAGAGAGTCCAAGGGTCCGCTAGGTAACCTACATTGTCCTAGTGCCCCCTAGTTAACCTACATTCTCCAAGTGCCCGATAGGGAACCTATATAATCAAATGCCCGCTAGGGAACCTACATAGTGCAAGTGTCCGCTAGTTAACCTAAGTAGTCCAAGGGCCTGTTAGTTAACATACATAGTCCAAGTGCCCGGTAGTTAACTTACATAGTTCAAGTGTCCGTAGGGAACATTCATAGTCCAAGTGCCCGCTAGGGAACCTACATAGTCTAAGTGCCCGCTAGGGAACCTACGTAGTCCAATTGCCCGCTAGGGAATCTACATAGTCCAAGGGCCCCGCTAGTTAAAGTAGATAGTCCAAGTGCTGCTAGTTAATCTACATAATCCAAGGGCCCGCTAGTTAACCTACATAGTCCAAATACCCGCTAGTTAACCTAGATCGTCCAAGTGTCCGCTAGTTAACCTAGATCGTCCAAGTGTCCGCTAGTTAACCTACATAGTCCAAGTGCCCGCTAGGGAACCTACATAGTCCAAGTGCCTGCTAGGGAACCTACATAGTCCACGTGCCCGCTCTGGAACATACATAGTCCAAGTGCCCGCTAGGGAATCTACATAGTCCAAGGGCCCGTTGGTTAACCTACATAGTCCAAATACCCGCTAGTTAACCTAGATCGTCCAAGGGCCCGCTAGTTAACCTACATCGTCCAAGGGCCCGCTAGTTAACCTAGATAGTCCAATGCCCGCTAGTTAACCTACATAATCCAAGTGCACGCTAGGTAACCTAGACAGTTCAAGTGACCACTAGGTTACCTACATAGTCCAAGTGCCCACTAGTTATCCTACATAGTCCAAGTGCTCACTAGTTAACCTAGATAGTCCAAGTGCCCGCTAGTTAACCTAGATAGACCAAGTGCCCGCTAGGGAACCTACCTAGTCCAGGTGCCCCATAGGGAACCTACATAGTCCAAGTGCCCGCTAGTTAACATAGATAGTCCAAGTACCCGCTAGGAAACGTACATAGTCCAAGTGCCTGCTAGGTAACCTAGATAGTCCAAGTGCCCACTAGTTAACCTACATAGTCAAAGTTCCCCATAGATAACCTAGATCGTCCAAGTACCCGCTAGTTAACCTAAATAGTCAATGGGCCCGCTAGTTAACCTACATAGTGCAAGAGCCCGCTAGCTAACCTAGATAATCCAAGTGCCCGCTAGTTAATCTTGATCGTCCAAGTGCCCGCTAGTTAACCTACGTAGTCGAAGTGCCCGGTAGTTAACTTACATAGTTCAAGTGTCCGTAGGGAACATTCATAGTCCAAGTGCCCGCTAGGGAATCTACATAGTCCAAGTGCCCTCTAGGGAACCTACGTAGTCCAAGTGTCCGCTAGGGAATCTACATAGTCCAAGGGCGCGCTAGTTAACCTACATAGTCCAAATACCCGCTAGTTAACCTAGATCGTCCAAGTGTCCGCTAGTTAACCTACATAGTCCAAGTGCCCGCTAGGGAACCTACATAGTCCAAGTGCCCGCTCTGGAAAATACATAGTCCAAGTGCCCACTAGGGAATCTACATAGTCCAAGGGCCCGCTAGTTAACGTAGATAGTCCATGTTCCGCTAGTTAATCTACATAGTCCAAGGGCCCGTTAGTTAACTTACATAGTCCAAATACCTGCTAGTTAACCTAGATCGTACAAGGGCCCGCTAGTTAACCTACATCGTCCAAGGGCCCGCTAGTTAACCTAGATAGTGAAAGTGCCCGCTAGTTAACCTACATAATCCAAGTGCCCGCTAGGGAATCTAGAGAGTTCAAGTGACCACTAGGTTACCTACATAGTCCAAGTGCCCGCTAGTTATCCTAGATAGTCCAAGTGCTCACTAGTTAACCTAGATTGTCCAAGTGCCTGCTAGTTAACCTAGATAGACCAAGTGCCCGCTAGGGAACCTACCTAGTCCAGTTGCCCCATAGGGAACCTACATAGTCTAGTGCCCGCTAGTTAACATAGATAGTCTAAGTACCCGCTAGGAAACGTACATAGTCGAAGTGCCCGCTAGTTAACGTACATAGTCCAAGTGCCTGCTAGGTAACCTAGATAGTCCCAGTGCCCACTAGTTAACCTACATAGTCAAAGTTCCCCATAGATAACCTAGATCGTCCAAGTACCCGCTAGTTAACCTAAATAGTCAATGGGCCCGCTAGTTAACCTACATAGTGCAAGAGCCCGCTAGCTAACCTAGATAATCCAAGTGCCCTCTAGTTAACCTATATTGTCCAAGTGCCCGCTAGTTAACCTAGATCGTCCAAGGGACCGCTAGTTAACCTAAGTAGTCCAAGGGCCCGTTAGTTAACATACATAGTCCAAGTGCCCGGTAGTTAACTTACATAGTTCAAGTGTCCGTAGGGAACATTCATAGTCCAAGTGTCCGCTAGGGAATCTACATAGTCCAAGGGCCCGCTAGTTAACCTACATAGTCCAAATACCCGCTAGTTAACCTAGATCGTCCAAGTGTCCGCTAGTTAACCTACATAGTCCAAGTGCCCGCTAGGGAACCTACATAGTCCAAGTGCCCGCTCTGGAACATACATAGTCCAAGTGCCCACTAGGGAATCTACATAGTCCAAGGGCCCGTTAGTTAACGTAGACAGTCCATGTTCCGCTAGTTAATCTACATAGTCCAAGGGCCCGTTAGTTAACCTACATAGTCCAAATACCCGCTAGTTAACCTAGATCGTCCAAGGACCCTCTAGTTAACCTACATCGTCCAAGGGCCCGCTAGTTAACCTAGATAGTCCAAGTGCCCGCTAGTTAACCTACATAATCCAAGTGCCCGCTAGGTAACCTAGACAGTTCAAGTGACCACTAGGTTACCTACATAGTCCAAGTGCCCGCTAGTTATCCTAGATAGTCCAAGTGGTCACTAGTTAACCTAGATAGTCCAAGTGCCTGCTAGTTAACCTAGATAGACCAAGTGCCCGCTAGGGAACCTACCTAGTCCAGGTGCCCCATAGGGAACCTACATAGTCTAGTGCCCGCTAGTTAACATAGATAGTCTAAGTACCCGCTAGGAAACGTACATAGTCGAAGTGCCCGCTAGTTAACGTACATAGTTCAAGTGCCCGCTACGTAAGGTAGATAGTCCAAGTGCCCGCTAGGGAACGTACATAGTCCAAGTGCCCGCTATATAACCTAGATAGTCCAAGTGCCCGCTAGTTAACCTACATAGTCCAAGTGCCTGTTAGTTAACTTTGATAGTCCAAGTGCCCACTAGTTAACCTACATAGTCAAAGTTCCCCCTAGGTAACCTAGATCGTCCAAGTGCCCGCTAGTTAACCTAAATAGTCAATGGGCCCGCTAGTTAACCTACATAGTGCAAGAGCCCGCTAGCTAACCTAGATAATTCATGTGCCCGCTAGTTAACCTATATCGTCCAAGTTCCCGCTAGTTAACCTAGATCGTCGAAGTGCCCGCTAGTTAACCTACATTGTCAATGGGCCCGCTAGTTAACCTACATAGTGCAAGAGCCCGCTAGTTAACCTAGGTAGTCCAAGTGTCCGCTAGTTAACCTACATAGTCCACGTGCCAGTTAGCTAACCTAGATAGTTCAAGGGCCTGCTAGTTGACCTACATAGTCCAAGTGCCCGCTAGGGAACCTTCATAGTTCAAGTGCCAGCTAGGTAACCTAGACTGTCCAAGTGCCCGCTAGGTTACCTACATAGTCCAAGTGCCAGTTCGTTAACCTAGATAGTCCAAGTGCCCGCTAGGAAACCTACATAGTCCAAGGGCCCGCTAGGTAACCTAGATAGTCCAAGTGCCCGCTAGGTAACTTACATTGTCCAAGTTCCCACTAGGTAACGTAGATACTCAAAGTGCCCGTTACCTAACCTAGAGTGTCCAAGTGCCCGCTAAGCAACTAACATAGTCCAAGTGGCCATTCATTAATCTATATAGTCCAAGTGCCCGCTAGGTAACCTAGATAGTCCAAGGGCCCTCTAGTAAACCTACATAGTCCAAGGGTTCACTTGTTAACTTTGATAGTCCAAGTGCCTGCTAGTTAACCTAGATCGTCCAAGTGCCCCCTAGTTAACCTAGATTGTCCAAGTGCCCCCTAGTTAGCCTACATAGTCCATGTTCCAGCTAGTTAACCTAGATCGTCTAAGTGCCTGCTAGTTAACCTAGATAATGCAAGTGCCCGCTAGTTAGCCTCCATAGTCCAAGTGCCCGTTCGGTAACCTAGATAGTCCAAGTGCACTTTAGGGAACCTAGATAGTCCAAGGGCCCGCTAGTAAACCTACAAAGTCCATGGGCCCGCTAGTTAACCTTCAGTGTGCAAGTGTCCGCTACTTAACCTACATATTCCAAGTGCCCGCCAGTTAACCTACACAATCTAAGTGCCCGTTGGCTAACCTAGATAGTCCAAGGGACCGCTAGTTCACCTACATAGTCCAAGTGCCCCTCTAGTTAACCTAGATAGTCCAAGTGCCTGCTAGGTAACCAACATAGTGCAAGTGTCCGCTAGTTAACCTACATATTCCAATTGCCCGCTAGTTAACATATATAGTCCAAGTGCCTGCTAGGTAAGGTACATAGTCCAAGTGCCCGCTAGGTAACCTACATACTTAAAATTCCCGCTAGTTAACCTAGATAGTTCAAGTACCCGCTAGGTAACCTAGATCGTCCAAGGGCCCCCTAGTTAGCCTACATAGTCCAAGTGCCCGCTAGTTATCCTACATTATCTAAGTGCCCGTTGGCTAACCTAGATAGTCCAAGGGCCCGCTAGTTGACCTACATAGTCCAAGTGCCAGCTAGGTAACCTGGATAGTACAAGTGCCCTCTAGGGAACCTAGATAGTCAAAGTGCCTGCTAGGTAACCTAGATAGTCCAAGAGCCCGCTAGGTAACCTACATAGTTCAAGTGCCCTTTAGTTAACCTATATAGTCAAAGTGCCTGCCATGTAACCTAGATAGTCCAAGTGCCTGCTAGGCAACCTACATAGTCCAAGTGCCCGTTAGTTAACCTAGATAGTCAAAGTGCCTGCTAGGTAACCTAGATAGTCCAAGTGCCCGCTAGCTAACCTACATAGTCCAAGTGCCCGCTAGGTTACCTAAATAGTCCAAAAGCCCGCTAGGGAATCTACATAGTCCAAATGCCCGCTAGTTAACCTAGATAGTCCAAGTGCCTGCTAGTATACCTACATAATCCATGGGCCCGCTAGTTAACCTACATAGTGCAAGGGCCCGCTAGTTAACCTACATCGTCTAAGGGCCCGCTAGTTAATCCTAGATAGTCCAAGTGCCCGCTAGTTAACCTACATAGTCTAAGTGCCCGCTAGTTAAACTGGATAGATAAAGTGCCCGCTAGGGAACCTATCTGGTCCAAGAACCGACTAGGAAACGTACATAGTCCAAGTGCCCGCTAGGTAACCAATATAGTCCAAATGCCCACTAGGGGCCCTAATAGTCCAAATGCCCGCTAGTTAACCTAGATAGTCCAAGTGTTCGCTAGTTAACCTAGATAGTCCAAGTGCCCGCTAGTTAACCTAGATAGATAAAGTGCCCGCTAGGGAACCTATCTAGTCCAAGAACCGGCTAGGAAACGTACATAGTCCAAGTGCCCGCTAGGTAACATACATAGTCCAAGTGCCCGCTAGGTAACGTAGATATTCCAAGTGCCCGCTAGGGAAAGTCATAGTCCAAGAGCCCACTAGGAAACCTAGATAGTCCAAGGGCCCGCTAGGTAACCTACATTGTTCTAGTGCCCCCTAGTTAACCTACATTCTCCAAGTGCCTGATAGGGAACCTACATACTCCAAGTGCCCGCTAGGTAACCTACATAATCCAAATGCCCGATAGTTAACTTACATAGTCCAAGTGCCCGATAGGGAACCTACATAATCCAATTGCCCGCTAGGGAACCTACATACTCCAAGTGCCCGCTAGGTAACCTACATAGTCCAAATGCCCGCTAGTTAACCTACATAGTCCAAGTGCGCGATAGGGAACCTATATAATCCAAGTGCCCGCTAGGGAACCTACATAGTCCAAGTGCCCGCTAGGTAACCTACATAGTCCAAATGCCCACTAGTTAACCTACATAGTCCAAGTGCAATATAGGGAACCTACATAATCCAAGTGCCCGCTTGGGAACCTACATAGTCCAAGTGCTCGTTAGATAACCTACATAGTCCATGGGTCCGCTGGTTAACCTACATATTCCAAGTGCCCGCTAGTTAACCCACATAATCTAAGTGCCCGTTAGCTAACCTAGATAGTCCAAGGGCCCGCTAGTTGACCTACTTAGTCCAAGTGCCCGCTAGGTAACCTAGACAGTCCAAGTGCCCGCTAGTTAACCTACATAGTCCAAGTGCCCGATAGGGAACCTAGATAGTCCAAGGGTCCTTTAGTTAACTTACATAGTCCAAGTGCCCGTTAGTTAACCTAGATAGTCAAAGTGCCTGCTAGGTAACCTAGATATCCCAAGTGCCCACTAGGTAACCTACAAAGCACAAGTTCCCGCTAGGTAACCTAAATTGTCCAAATGCCCGCTAGGGAATCTACATAGTCCAAGTGCCCGCTAGTTAACCTAGATAGTCCAAGTGCCTGCTAGTAAACCTACATATTCCATGGGCCCGCTAGTTAACCTACATAGTGCAACGGCCCGCTAGTTAACCTAGATCGCGCAAGTGTCCGCTAGTTAACCTACATAGTCCTAGTGCCCGCTAGGGATCCTTCATAATCCAAGTGCCCGCTAGGTAACCTAGATAGTCCAAGTGCCCGCAGGGATCCTTCATAATCCAAGTGCCTGCTAGGCAACCTAGATAGTCCAAGTTCCCGCTAGGTAACCTAGATAGTCCAAGTGCCCGTTAACTAACCTAGATAGTCCATGTTCCCCCTAAGCAACCTACATAGTCCAAGTGCCCGTTAGTTAACCTAGAATTCCAAGAGCCCGCTATTTAACCTAGACTGTCCAAGTGCCCGCTAGGTTACCTGCATAGTCCAAGTGCCCGTTCGTTAACATAGATAGTCCAAGTGCCCGCTAGGGAACCTATATAGTCCAAGTGCTGTCTAGGTAACCTAGAAAGTCCAAGGGCCCGCTAGTTAACCTACATAGACCAAGGGCTCGCTTGTTAACTTTGATAGTCCAAGTGCCCCTTAGTTAACCTAGACCATTCAAGTGCCCGCTAGTTAACCTAGATCGTCCAAGTACTGGCTAGTTAACCTACATAGTCAAGGGCCCACTAGTTAACCTAGATTGTCCAAGTGTCCTCTATTTAACCTACATAGTCCAAGTGCCTGCTAGGTAACCTACATAGTGTAAGTGTGTGCTAGGTAAACTACATAGTCCAAGTGCCTGCTAGGTAACCTAGACAATCCAAGGGCCTGCTAGTTAACCTACATAGTCCAAGTGCCCGCTAGGTAACCTACATAGTGCAAGTGTCCGCTAGTTAACCTACATAGTCCAAGCGCCCGCTAGTTAACCTAGATTGTCCAAGTGCACACTAGTTAACCTACATAGTCCAAGGGCCCGCTAGTTAACCTAGACAGTCCAAGTGCCCGCTAGTTAACCCACATAGTCCAAGTGCCCGCTAGGTAACCTAGACAGTTCAAGTGACCACTAGGTTACTTACATAGTCCAAGTGCCTGTTCGTTAACCTACATAGTCCAAGTGCCCGCTATTTAACCTAGATCGTCCAAGTGCACGCTAGTTAACCTAGATAGTCCACGTGCCCGCTAGTTAACCTAGATAGACCAAGTGCCCGCTAGGGAACCTACCTCGTCTAAGTGCCCGCTAGGGAACCTATATAGTCCAAGTGCTATCTAGGTAACCTAGATAGTCCAAGGGCCCGCTAGATAACCTACATCGTCCAAGGGCCCGCAAGTTAACCTAGATAGTCCAAGTGCCCGCTAGTTAACCTACATAATCCAAGTGCCCGCTAGGTAACCTAGACAGTTCAAGTGACCACTAGGTTACTTACATAGTCCAAGTGCCTGTTCGTTAACATACATAGTCCATGTGCCCGCTAGTTAACCTAGATCCTCCAAGTGCACGCTAGTTAACATACATAGTCCAAGGGCCCGCTAGTTAACCTACATAGTCCAAGGGCCCGCTAGTTAACCTACATCGTCCAAGGGTCTGCAAGTTAACCTAGATAGTCTTAGTGCCCGTTAGTTAACCTACATAGTCCAAGTGCCCGCTAGGTAACCTAGAGAGTTCAAGTGACCACTAGGTTACTTACATAGTCCAAGTGCCTGTTCGTTAACCTACATAGTCCAAGTGCCCGCTAGGTAACCTATATAGTCCAAATGCCCGCTAGGGACCCTAATAGTCCAAGTGCCCGCTAGTTATGCTAGATAGTCCAAGTGCTCGCTAGTTAACCTTGATAGTCCACGTGCCCGCTAGATAACCTAGATAGACCAAGTGCCTGCTAGGGAACCTACCTAGTCCAAGTGCCCGCTAGGGAACCTATATAGTCCAAGTGCTATCTACGTAACCTAGATAGTCCAAGGGCCCGCTAGATAACCTACATCATCCAAGGGCCTGCAAGTTAACCTAGATAGTCCAAGTGCCTGCTAGTTAACCTACATAGTCCAAGTGCCCGCTAGGTAACCTAGACAGTTCAAGTGACCACTAGGTTACTTACATAGTCCAAGTGCCTGTTCGTTAACCTACATAGTCCAAGTGCCCGCTAGTTAACCTAGATCGTCCAAGTGCACGCTAGTTAGCCTACATAGTCCAAGGGCCCGCTAGTTAACCTACATAGTTCAAGGGCCCGCTAGTTAACCTACATCGTCCAAGGGCCTGCAAGTTAACCTAGATAGTCCGAGTGCCCGCTAGGTAACCTAGACAGTTCAAGCGACCACTAGGTTACTTACATAGTCCAAGTGCCTGTTCGTTAACATACATAGTCCAAGTGCCCGCTAGGTAACCTATATAGTCTAAATGCCCGCTAGGGACCCTAATTGTCCAAGTGCCCGCTGGTTATCCTATATAATCCATGTGCTCGCTAGTTAACCTAGATACTCCAAGTGTCCGCTAGTTAACCTAGATAGACCAAGTGCCCGCTAGGGAACCTACCTAGTCCAAGTGCCCGATAGGGAACTTACATAGTCCAAGGCCTGCTAGGGAACCTACATAGTCCAAGTGCCTGTTAGTTAACCTAGATAGTACAAGTGCCCGCTAGGTAACCTAGATCGTCCAAGTGCACGCTAGTTAACCTACATAGTCCAAGGGCCCGCTAGTTAACCTACATAGTCCAAGGGCCCGCTAGTTAACCTACATCATCCAAGGGTCTGCAAGTTAACCTAGATAGTCCAAGTGCCCGTTAGTTAACCTACATAGTCCAAGTGCCCGCTAGGTAACCTAGACAGTTCAAGTGACCACTAGGTTACTTACATAGTCCAAGTGCCTGTTCGTTAACCTACATAGACCAAGTGCCCGCTAGGTAACCTATGTAGTCCAAATGCCCGCTAGGGACCCTAATAGTCCAAGTGCCCGCTAGTTATCCTAGATAGTCCAAGTGCTCGCTAGTTAACCTTGATAGTCCACGTGCCCGCTAGTTAACCTAGATAGACCAAGTGCCCGCTAGGGAACCTACCTAATCCAAGTGCCCTCTAGGGAACCTATATAGTCCAAGTGCTATCTAGGTAACCTAGATAGTCCAAGGGCCCGCTAGATAACCTACATCGTCCAAGGGCCCGCAAGTTAACCTAGATTGTCCAAGTGCCAGCTAGTTAACCTACATAGTCCAAGTGCCCGCTAGGTAACCTAGACAGTTCAAGTGACCACTAGGTTACTTACATAGTCCAAGTGCCTGTTCGTTAACCTACATAGTCCAAGTGCCCGCTAGTTAACCTAGATCGTCCAAGTGCACGCTAGTTAACCTACATAGTCCAAGGGCCCGCTAGTTAACCTACATAGTTCAAGGGCCCGCTAGTTAACGTACATCGTCCAAGGGCCTGCAAGTTAACCTAGATAGTCCGAGTGCCCGCTAGGTAACCTAGACAGTTCAAGCGACCACTAGGTTACTTACATAGTCC
This sequence comes from Tenrec ecaudatus, assembly GCF_050624435.1. Lineage (NCBI taxonomy): Eukaryota > Metazoa > Chordata > Mammalia > Afrosoricida > Tenrecidae > Tenrec > Tenrec ecaudatus. The sequence goes on along the minus strand of NW_027459314.1, from coordinate 200,465 downwards.
AAGTGCCTGTTCGTTAACCTACATAGTCCAAGTGCCCGCTAGGTAACCTATATAGTCCAAATGCCCGCTGGGGCCCTAATAGTCCAAGTGCCCGCTAGTTATCCTAGATAATCCAAGTGCTCGCTAGTTAACCTAGATAGTCCAAGTGTCCGCTAGTTAGCCTAGATAGACCAAGTGCCCGCTAGGGAACCTACCTAGTCCAAGTGCCCGATAGGGAACTTACATAGTCCAAGGCTTGCTAGGGAACCTACATAGTCCAAGTGCCTGTTAGTTAACCTAGATAGTACAAGTGCTCGCTAGGTAACCTAGATCGTCCAAGTGCACGCTAGTTAACCTACATAGTCCAAGGGCCCGCTAGTTAACCTACATAGTCCAAGGGCCCGCTAGTTAACCTACATCATCCAAGGGTCTGCAAGTTAACCTAGATAGTCCAAGTGCCCGTTAGTTAACCTACATAGTCCAAGGGCCCGCTAGGTAACCTAGACAGTTCAAGTGACCACTAGGTTACTTACATAGTCCAAGTGCCTGTTCGTTAACCTACATAGACCAAGTGCCCGCTAGGTAACCTATGTAGTCCAAATGCCCGCTAGGGACCCTAATAGTCCAAGTGCCCGCTAGTTATCCTAGATAGTCCAAGTGCTCACTAGTTAACCTTGATAGTCCACGTGCCCGCTAGTTAACCTAGATAGACCAAGTGCCCGCTAGGGAACCTACCTAATCCAAGTGCCCTCTAGGGAACCTATATAGTCCAAGTGCTATCTAGGTAACCTAGATAGTCCAAGGGCCCGCTAGATAACCTACATCGTCCAAGGGCCCGCAAGTTAACCTAGATTGTCCAAGTGCCCGCTAGTTAACCTACATAGTCCAAGTGCCCGCTAGGTAACCTAGACAGTTCAAGTGACCACTAGGTTACTTACATAGTCCAAGTGCCTGTTCGTTAACCTACATAGTCCAAGTGCCCGCTAGTTAACCTAGATCGTCCAAGTGCACGCTAGTTAACCTACATAGTCCAAGGGCCCGCTAGTTAACCTACATAGTTCAAGGGCCCGCTAGTTAACCTACATCGTCCAAGGGCCTGCAAGTTAACCTAGATAGTCCGACTGCCCGCTAGGTAACCTAGACAGTTCAAGCGACCACTAGGTTACTTACATAGTCCAAGTGCCTGTTCGTTAACCTACATAGTCCAAGTGCCCGCTAGGTAACCTATATAGTCCAAATGCCCGCTAGGGACCCTAATAGTCCAAGTGCCCGCTAGTTATCCTAGATAATCCAAGTGCTCGCTAGTTAACCTAGATAGTCCAAGTGTCCGCTAGTTAGCCTAGATAGACCAAGTGCCCGCTAGGGAACCTACCTAGTCCAAGTGCCCGATAGGGAACTTACATAGTCCAAGGCCTGCTAGGGAACCTACATAGTCCAAGTGCCTGTTAGTTAACCTAGATAGTACAAGTGCCCGCTAGTTAACCTAGATAGTCCAAGTGCCTGCTAGTATACCTACATAATCCATGGGCCCGCTAGTTAACCTACATAGTGCAAGGGCCCGCTAGTTAACCTACATCGTCTAAGGGCCCGCTAGTTAACCTAGATAGTCCAAGTGCCCGCTAGTTAACCTACATAGTCTAAGTGCCCGCTAGGTAACCTAGACAGTTCAAGTGACCAATAGGTTACCTACATAGTCCAAGTGCCCGTTCGTTAACCTACATAGTCCAAGTACCCGCTAGGTACCCAATATAGTCCAAATGCCCGCTAGGGGCCCTAATAGTCCAAATGCCCGCTAGTTAACCTAGATAGTCCAATGCTCGCCAGTTAACCTAGATAATCCAAGTGCCCGCTAGTTAACCTAGATAGATAAAGTGCCCGCTAGGGAACCTATCTAGTCCAAGAACCGGCTTGGAAACGTACATAGTCCAAGTGCCCGCTAGGTAACATACATAGTCCAAGTGCCCGCTAGGTAACGTAGATATTCCAAGTGCCCACTAGGGAAGTACATAGTACAAGTGCCCTCTAGGAAACCTAGATAGTCCAAGGGTCCGCTAGGTAACTTACATTGTTCTAGTGCCCCCTAGTTAACCTACATTCTCCAAGTGCCCGATAGGGAACCTACATAGTCCAAGTGCCCGCTAGGTAACCTACATAGTCCAAATGCCCGCTAGTTAACCTACATAGTACAAGTGCCCGATAAGGAACCTACATAATCCAATTGCCCGCTAGGGAACCTACATACTCCAAGTGCCCGCTAGGTAACCTACATAGTCCAAATGCCGGCTAGTTAACCTACATAGTCCAAGTGCCCGATCGGGAGCCTATATAATCCAAGTGCCGGCTAGGGAACCTACATAGTCCAAGTGCCCGCTAGGTAACCTACATAGTCCAAATGCCCACTAGTTAACCTACATAGTCCAAGTGCAATATAGGGAACCTACATAATCCAAGTGCCCGCTAGGGAACCTACATAGTCCAAGTGCTCGTTAGGTAACCTACATAGTCCATTGGCCCACTGGTTAACCTACATATTCCAAGTGCCCGCTAGTAAACCCACATAATCTAAGTGCCCGTTAGCTAACCTAGATAGTCCAAGGGCCCGCTAGTTGACCTACATATTCCATGTGCCCGCTAGGTAACCTAGACAGTCCAAGTGCCCGATAGGGAACCTAGATAGTCCAAGTGTCCTCTAGTTAACTTACATAGTCCAAGTGTCCGTTAGTTAACCTAGATAGTCAAAGTGCCTGCTAGGTAACCTAGATATTCCAAGTGCCCACTAGGTAACCTACATAGTACAAGTTCCCGCTAGGTAACCTAAATAGTCCAAATGCCCGCTAGGGAATCTACATAGTCCAAGTGCCCGCTAGTTAACCTAGATAGTCCAAGTGCCTGCTAGTAAACCTACATAATCCATGGGCCCGCTAGTTAACCTACATAGTGCAACGGCCCGCTACTTAACCTAGATCGCGCAAGTGTCCGCTAGTTAACCTACATAGTCTTAGTGCCCGTTAGGGATCCTTCATAATCCAAGTACCCGCTAGGTAACCTAGATAGTCCAAGTGCCCGCTAGTAAACCTAGATAGTCCTAGTGCCCGTTAGTTAACCTAGATATTCCAAGTGCCCACTAGGGGACGTACATAGTCCAAGTGCCCGCTAGGTAACCTAGATAGTCCAAGTGCCCGCAGGGATCCTTCATAATCCAAGTCCCTGCTAGGCAACCTAGATAGTCCAAGTTCCCGCTAGGTAACCTAGATAGTCCAAGTGCCCGTTAACTAACCTAGATAGTCCATGTTCCCCCTAGGCAACCTACATAGTCCAAGTGCCCGTTAGTTAACCTAGAATTCCAAGAGCCCGCTATTTAACCTAGACTGTCCTAGTGCCCGCTAGGTTACCTGCATAGTCCAAGTGCCCGTTCGTTAACATAGATAGTCCAAGTGCCCGCTAGGGAACCTATATAGTCCAAGTGCTATCTAGGTAACCTAGAAAGTCCAAGGGCCCGCTAGTTAACCTACATAGACCAAGGGCTCGCTTGTTAACTTTGATAGTCCAAGTGCCCCTTAGTTAACCTAGATCGTTCAAGTGCCCGCTAGTTAACCTAGATCGTCCAAGTACTGGCTAGTTAACCTACATAGTCAAGGGCCCACTAGTTAACCTAGATTGTCCAAGTGTCCTCTATTTAACCTACATAGTCCAAGTGCCCGCTAGGTAACCTACATAGTGTAAGTGTGTGCTAGGTAAACTACATAGTCCAAGTGCCCGCTAGTTAACATAGATAGTCCAAGTGCCCTCTAGGGAAGGTACATATTCCAAGTGCCCGCTAGGTAACCTAGAGAGTGCAAGTACCCGCTAGTTAACCAACATAGTCCAAGTGCCTGCTAGGTAACCTAGACAATCCAAGGGCCTGCTAGTTAACCTACATAGTCCAAGTGCCCGCTAGGTAACCTACATAGTGCAAGTGTCCGCTAGTTAACCTACATAGTCCAAGCGCCCGCTAGTTACCATACATAGTCCAAGTACCCGCTAGTTAACTTACATAGTTCAAGTGTCCGTAGGGAACATACATAGTCCAAGTGCCCGCTAGGGAACCTACGTAGTCCAAGTACCCGCTAGTTAACCTAGATTGTCCAAGTGCACGCTAGTTAACCTACATAGTCCAAGGGCCCGCTAGTTAACCTAGATAGTCCAAGTGCCCGCTAGTTAACCCACATAGTCCAAGTGCCCGCTAGGTAACCTAGACAGTTCAAGTGACCACTAGGTTACTTACATAGTCCAAGTGCCCGCTATTTAACCTAGATCGTCCAAGTGCCCGCTATTTAACCTAGATCGTCCAAGTGCACGCTAGTTAACCTAGATAGTCCACGTGCCCGCTAGTTAACCTAGATAGACCAAGTGCCCGCTAGGGAACCTACCTCGTCTAAGTGCCCGCTAGGGAACCTATATAGTCCAAGTGCTATCTAGGTAACCTAGATAGTCCAAGGGCCCGCTAGATAACCTACATCGTCCAAGGGCCCGCAAGTTAACCTAGATAGTCCAAGTGCCCGCTAGTTAACCTACATAATCCAAGTGCCCGCTAGGTAACCTAGACAGTTCAAGTGACCACTGGGTTACTTACATAGTCCAAGTGCCTGTTCGTTAACCTACATAGTCCAAGTGCCCGCTAGTTAACCTAGATCGTCCAAGTGCACGCTAGTTAACCTACATAATCCAAGGGCCCGCTAGTTAACCTACATAGTCCAAGGGCCCGCTAGTTAACCTACATCGTCCAAGGGTCTGCAAGTTAACCTAGATAGTCCTAGTGCCCGTTAGTTAACCTACATAGTCCAAGTGCCCGCTAGGTAACCTAGACAGTTCAAGTGACCACTAGGTTACTTACATAGTCCAAGTGCCTGTTCGTTAACCTACATAGTCCAAGTGCCCGCTAGGTAACCTATATAGTCCAAATGCCCGCTAGGGACCCTAATAGACCAAGTGCCCGCTAGTTATGCTAGATAGTCCAAGTGCTCGCTAGTTAACCTTGATAGTCCACGTGCCCGCTAGATAACCTAGATAGACCAAGTGCCCGCTAGGGAACCTACCTAGTCCAAGTGCCCGCTAGGGAACCTATATAGTCCAAGTGCTATCTAGGTAACCTAGATAGTCCAAGGGCCCGCTAGATAACCTACATCATCCAAGGGCCTGCAAGTTAACCTAGATAGTCCAAGTGCCCGCTAGTTAACCTACATAGTCCAAGTGCCCGCTAGGTAACCTAGACAGTTCAAGTGACCACTAGGTTACTTACAAAGTCCAAGTGCCTGTTCGTTAACCTACATAGTCCAAGTGCCCGCTAGTTAACCTAGATCGTCCAAGTGCACGCTAGTTAGCCTACATAGTCAAAGGGCCCTCTAGTTAACCTACATAGTTCAAGGGCCCGCTAGTTAACCTACATCGTCCAAGGGCCTGCAAGTTAACCTAGATAGTCCGAGTGCCCGCTAGGTAACCTAGACAGTTCAAGCGACCACTAGGTTACTTACATAGTTCAAGTGCCTGTTCGTTAACCTACATAGTCCAAGTGCCCGCTAGGTAACCTATATAGTCCAAATGCCCGCTAGGGACCCTAATAGTCCAAGTGCCCGCTAGTTATCCTAGATAATCCAAGTGCTCGCTAGTTAACCTAGATACTCCAAGTGTCCGCTAGTTAACGTAGATAGACCAAGTGCCCGCTAGGGAACCTACCTAGTCCAAGTGCCCGATAGGGAACTTACATAGTCCAAGGCCTGCTAGGGAACCTACATAGTCCAAGTGCCTGTTAGTTAACCTAGATAGTACAAGTGCCCGCTAGGTAACCTAGATCGTCCAAGTGCACGCTAGTTAACCTACATAGTCCAAGGGCCCGCTAGTTAACCTACATAGTCCAAGGGCCCGCTAATTAACCTACATCATCCAAGGGTCTGCAAGTTAACCTAGATAGTCCAAGTGCCCGTTAGTTAACCTACATAGTCCAAGTGCCCGCTAGGTAACCTAGACAGTTCAAGTGACCACTAGGTTACTTACATAGTCCAAGTGACTGTTCGTTAACCTACATAGTCCAAGTGCCCGCTAGGTAACCTATATAGTCCAAATGCCCGCTAGGGACCCTAGTAGTCCAAGTGCCCGCTAGTTATCCTAGATAGTCCAAGTGCTCGCTAGTTAACCTTGATAGCCCACGTGCTCGCTAGTTAACCTAGATAGACCAAGTGCCCACTAGGGAACCTACCTAGTCCAAGTGCCCCTAGGGAACCTATATAGTCCAAGTGCTATCTAGGTAACCTAGATAGTCCAAGGGCCCGCTAGATAACCTACATCGTCCAAGGGCCCGCTAGATAACCTACATCGTCCAAGGGCCCGCAAGTTAACCTAGATTGTCCAAGTGCCCGCTAGTTAACCTACATACTCCAAGTGCCCGCTAGGTAACCTAGACAGTTCAAGTGACCACTAGGTTACTTACATAGTCCAAGTGCCTGTTCGTTAACCTACATAGTCCAAGTGCCCGCTAGTTAACCTAGATCGTCCAAGTGCACTCTAGTTAACCTACATAGTCCAAGGGCCCGCTAGTTAACCTACATAGTTCAAGGGCCCGCTAGTTAACCTACATCGTCCAAGGGCCTGCAAGTTAACCTAGATAGTCCGAGTGCCCGCTAGGTAACCTAGACAGTTCAAGCGACCACTAGGTTACTTACATAGTCCAAGTGCCTGTTCGTTAACCTACATAGTCCAAGTGCCCGCTAGGTAACCTATATTGTCCAAATGCCCGCTGGGGACACTAATAGTCCAAGTGCCCGCTAGTTATCCTAGATAATCCATGTGCTCGCTAGTTAACCTAGATACTCCAAGTGTCCGCTAGTTAACCTAGATAGACCAAGTGCCCGCTAGGGAACCTACCTAGTCCAAGTGCCTTATAGGGAACTTACATAGTCCAAGGCCTGCTAGGGAACCTACATAGTCCAAGTGCCTGTTAGTTAACCTAGATAGTACAAGTGCCCGCTAGTTAACCTAGATAGTCCAAGTGCCTGCTAGTATACCTACATAATCCATGGGCCCGCTAGTTAACCTACATAGTGCAAGGGCCCGCTAGTTAACCTACATCGTCTAAGGGCCCGCTAGTTAACCTAGATAGTCCAAGTGCCCGCTAGTTAACCTACATAGTCTAAGTGCCCGCTAGGTAACCTAGACATTTCAAGTGACCAATAGGTTACCTACATAGTCCAAGTGCCCGTTCGTTAGCCTACATAGTCCAAGTACCCGCTAGGTACCCAATATAGTCCAAATGCCAGCTAGGGGCCCTAATAGTCCAAATGCCCGCTAGTTAACCTAGATAATCCAAGTGCCCGCTAGTTAACCTAGATAGATAAAGTGCCCGCAAGGGAACCTATCTAGTCCAAGAACCGGCTAGGAAACGTACATAGTCCAAGTGCCCGCTAGGTAACATACATAGTCCAAGTGCCCGCTAGGTAACGTAGATATTCCAAGTGCCTGCTAGGGAAAGTACATAGTCCAAGTGCCCGCTAGGAAACCTAGATAGTCCAAGGGCCCGCTAGGTAACCTACATTGTTCTAGTGCCCCCTAGTTAACCTACATTCTCCAAGTGCCCGATAGGGAACCTACATAGTCCAAGTGCCCGCTAGGTAACCTACATAGTCCAAATGCCCGCTAGTTAACCTACATAGTACAAGTGCCCGATAAGTCACCTACATAATCCAATTGCCCGCTAGGGAACCTACATACTCCAAGTGCCCGCTAGGTAACCTACATAGTCCAAATGCCCGCTAGATAACCTACATAGTCCAAGTGCCCGATCGGGAACCTATATAATCCAAGTGCCTGCTAGGGAACCTACATAGTCCAAGTGCCCACTAGGTAACCTACATAGTCCAAATGCCCACTAGTTAACCTACATAGTCCAAGTGCAATATAGGGAACCTACATAATCCAAGTGCCCGCTAGGGAACCTACATAGTCCAAGTGCTCGTTAGGTAACCTACATAGTCCATTGGCCCGCTGGTTAACCTACATATTCCAAGTGCCCGCTAGTAAACCCACATAATCTAAGTGCCCGTTAGCTAACCTAGATAGTCCAAGGGCCCGCTAGTTGACCTACATAGTCCAAGTGCCCGCTAGGTAACCTAGACAGTCCAAGTGCCCGCTAGTTAACCTACATAGTCCAAGTGCCCGATAGGGAACCTAGATAATCCAAGTGTCCTCTAGTTAACTTACATAGTCCAAGTGCCCGTTAGTTAACCTAGATAGTCAAAGTGCCTGCTAGGTAACCTAGATATTCCAAGTGCCCACTAGGTAACCTACATAGTACAAGTTCCCGCTAGGTAACCTAAATAGTCCAAATGCCCGCTAGGGAATCTACATAGTCCAAGTGCCCGCTAGTTAACCTAGATAGTCCAAGTGCCTGCTAGTAAACCTACATAATCCATGGGCCCGCTAGTTAACCTACATAGTGCAAGGGCCCGCTAGTTAACCTAGATCGTGCAAATGTCCGCTAGTTAACCTACATAGTCCTAGTGCCTGTTAGGGATACTTCATAATCCAAGTGCCCGCAAGGTAACCTAGATAATATAAGTGCCCGCTAGTTAACCTAGATAGTCCTAGTGCCCGTTAGTTAACCTAGATATTCCAAGTGCCCACTAGGGGACGTACATAGTCCAAGTGCCCGCTAGGTAACCTAGATAGTCCAAGTGCCCGCAGGGATCCTTCATAATCCAAGTGCCTGCTAGGCAACCTAGATAGTCCAAGTTCCCGCTAGGTAACCTAGATAGTCCAAGTGTCCGTAAACTAACCTAGATAGTCCAAGTCCCCGCTAGGCATCCTACATAGTCCAAGTGCCCGTTCGTTAACATAGATAGTCCAAGTGCCCGCTAGGGAAACTATATAGTCCAAGTGCTATCTAGGTAACCTAGATAGTCCAAGGGCCCGCTAGTTGACCTACATAGACCAAGGGCTCGCTTGTTAACTTTGATAGTCCAAGTGCCCCTTAGTTAACCTAGATCGTTCAAGTGCCCGCTAGTTAACCTAAATCGTCCAAGTACTGGCTAGTTAACCTACATAGTCAAGGGCCCACTAGTTAACCTAGATTGTCCAAGTGTCCTCTAGTTAACCTACATAGTCCAAGTGCCCGGTAGGTAACCTACATAGTGTAAGTGTTGGCTAGGTAAACTACATAGTCCAAGTGCCCGCTAGGTAACATAGATAGTCCAAGTGCCCTCTAGGGAAGGTACATATTCCAAGTGCCCGCTAGGTAACCTAGAGGGTGCAAGTGCCCGCTAGTTAACCTACATAGTCCAAGTGCCTGCTAGGTAACCTAGACAGTCCAAGGGCCTGCTAGTTAACCTACATAGTCCAAGTGCCCGCTAGGTAACCTACATAGTGCAAGTGTCCGCTAGTTAACCTACATAGTCCAAGCACCCGCTAGTTAACATACATAGTCCAAGTGCCCGCTAGGTAACCTACATAGTCCAAGTGCCCGCTAGGTAACCTAGACAGTTCAAGTGACCACTAGGTTACTTACATAGTCCAAGTGCCTGTTCATTAACCTACATAGTCCAAGTGCCCGCTAGTTAACCTACATCGTCCAAGTGCACGCTAGTTAACCTACATAGTCCAGGGCCCGCTAGTTAACCTACATAGTCCAAGGGCCCGCTAGTTAACCTACATCGTCCAAGGGTCTGCAAGTTAACATAGATAGTCCAAGTGCCGCTAGTTAACCTACATAGTCCAAGTGCCCCCTAGGTAACCTAGACAGTTCAAGTGACCACTAGGTTACTTACATAGTCCAAGTGCCTGTTCGTTAACCTACATAGTCCAAGTGCCCGCTAGTTAACCTAGATCGTCCAAGTGCACGCTAGTTAACCTACATAGTCCAAGGACCCGCTAGTTAAGCTACATAGTCCAAGGGCCCGCTAGTTAACCTACATCGTCCAAGGGCCTGCAAGTTAACCTAGATAGGCCGAGTGCCCGCTAGGTAACCTAGACAGTTCAAGCGACCACTAGGTTACTTACATAGTCCAAGTGCCTGTTCGTTAACCTACATAGTCCACGTGCCTGCTAGGTAACCTATATAGTCCAAATGCCCGCTAGGGACACTAATAGTCCAAGTGCCCGCTAGTTATCCTAGATAATCCAAGTGCTCGCTAGTTAAGCTAGATAGACCAAGTGCCCGCTAGGGAACCTAACTAGTCCAAGTGCCCGATAGGGAACTTACATAGTCTAAGGCCTGCTAGGGAACCTACATAGTCCCAGTGCCTGTTAGTTCACCTAGATAGTACAAGTGCCCGCTAGGTAACCTAGATAGTCCAACAGCCCGCTAGATAACCTACATACTCCAAGAACCCACTAGGCAACATAGATATTTCAAGTGCCAGCAAGGTAACCTAGATAGTCCAAGTGCCCGCTAGGTAACCTACAAAGTCTATGTGCCCGCTAGGTTATCTATATAGTCCAAGTGCCCGTTAGGTAACCTTGATAGTCCAATTACCCGTTAGCTAACCTAGATAGTCCAAGTGTCCGCTAGTTAACCTACATAGTCCAAGTGCCCGATAGGGAACCTAGATAATCCAAGTGCCCGCTAGTTCACCTAGATCGTCCAAGTGCCCGCTAGTTAACCTACATAGTCAATGGGCCCGCTAGTTAACCTACATAGTGCAAGAGCCCGCTAGTCAACCTAGATCGTGTAAGTGTCCACTAGCTAACCTACATAGTCCACGTGCCAGTTAGCTAGCCTAGATAGTCCAAGGGCCCGCTAGTTGACCTTCATAGTCCAAGTGCCCGCTGGGTTACCTAGATAATCCAAGTGCCCGCTAGGGAACCTTCATAGTCTAAGTGCCTGCTAGGTAACCTAGATAGTCCAAGTGCCCGTTAGTTAACCTACATAGTCCAAGTGCCCACTAGAGGACATACTTAGTCAGTGTGCCCGTTAGCTAACCTAGATAGTCCAAGTGCCCGCTAGTTAACCTAGATAGTCCAAGTGCCCTCTAGTTAACCTAGACGTCCAAGTGCCCACTAGTTAACCTACGTAGTCCAAAGGCCCGCTAGTTAACCTACAGAGTCCAAGGTCCGCTAGTTAACCTAGATAGTCCATGTGCTCGCTAGTTAACCTACATAGCACAAGGGCCCACTAGTTGACCTAGGTAGTCCTAGTGCCCGCTAGTTAACCTAGAGAGTCCAAGTGCCCTCTAGTTAACCTAGATCGTCCAAGGGCCCACTAGTTAACCTACATAGTCCAAAGGCCCGCTAGTTAACCTACAGAGTCCAAGGTCCGCTAGTTAACCTAGATAGTCCAAGTGCTCGCTAGTTAACCTACATAGTACAAGGGCCCACTAGTTGACCCAGATACTCCAAGTGCCCGCTAGTTAACCTAGATAGTCCAAGTGCCCGCTAGGTAACCTAAGTAGTCCAAATGCCCGATATGGATCCTACATAGTCCAAGTGCCCTCTAGGTAACCTACATTGTCCAAGTGCCCGTTCGTTTACCTAGATAGTCCAAGTGTCCGCTTGGTAACCTATACTGCCCAAGTGCCCGCCAGGTTACCTATATAGTCCAAGTGCCCGTTCTTAACCTAGATAGTCCAAGTGCCCGCTAGGAAACCTACATAGTCCAAGGGCCCGCTAGGTAACCTAGATAGTCCAAGTGCCCGCTAGATAACCTAGAGTCCAAGTGCTCGCTAGTTAACCTACATAGTCCAAGTGCCCGCTATGTAACCTAGATAGTAAAAATGCCCGTTAGGTAACCTAGATAGTCCAAGTGCCCGCTAGGTAACTTACATTGTCCAAGTTCCCGCTAGGTAACTTAGATAGTCCAAGAGCCCGTTCGTTAACCTAGAAGTCAAAGTGCCCGCTAGGTAACCTAGACAGTCCAAGTGCCCGCTAGGTTACCTGCATATTCCAAGTGCCCGTTCGTTAACCTAGATAGTCCAAGTGCCCACTAGGTAACCTACATAGTCCAAGTGCCCGCTAGGTAACCTATATAGTCCAAGTGCCCGCTAGGTAACCTAGATAGTCCAAGGTCCCGCTAGTTAACCTACATAGTGCAAGGGCTCACTTGTTCACTTTGATAGTCCAAGTGCCCGCTAGTTAACCTTGATAGTCCAAGTGCCCACTAGTTAACCTAGATTGTCCAAGTGCCCGCTAGTTAACCTACATAGTCCAAGGGCCCACTAGTTAACCTAGATAGTCCAAGTGTCCTCTAGTTAACCTACATAGTCTAAGTGCCTGCTAGTTAACCTATATACCAAGTGCCCGCTATGTAAGCTAGATATTCCAAGGGCACGCTAGTTAACCTATATCGTCCAAGTGCCCGCTAGGCAACCTAGATAGTCCAAGTGCCCGCTAAGGAACCTACATAGTCCAAGTGCACGGTAGTTAACCTAGATAGTCCAAGGGCCCCCTAGTTAGCCTACATAGTCCAAGTTCCCGCTAGGTAACCTAGATAGTCCAAGTGCCCGTTCGGTAACCTAGATAGTCCAAGTGCCCTTTAGGGAACCTAGATATTCCAAGGGCCCGCTAGTAAACCTACATAGTCCTTGGGCCCGCTAGTTAACCTTCATAATCTAAGTGCCCGTTAGCTAACCTAGATAGTCCAAACGCCCGCTAGTTGACCTACATAGTCCAAGTGCCAGCTAGGTAACCTAGTTAGTCCAAGTGCCTGCTTGGTAACCTACATAGTGCAAATGTCCGCTAGTTAACCTACATATTCCATGTGCCCGCTAGGTAACCTAGATACTGCAAGTGCCCGCTAGTTTACCTAGAATAGTTCAAGTACCCGCTAGGTAAGCTAGATCATCCAAGAGCCCCCTAGTTACCCTACATAGTCCAAGTGCCCGCTAGTTAACAAACATAATATAAGTGCCCGTTGGCTAACCTAGATAGTCCAAGGGCCCGCTAGTTAACCTACATAGTCCAAGGGCCCGCTAGTTAACCTACATGGTCCAAGGGCCCGCTAGTTAACCTAGATAGTCCAAGTGCCCGTTCGTTAACCTACATAGTCCAAGTGCCCGCTAGGTAACCAATATAGTCCAAATGCCCGCTAGGGGCCCTAATAGTCCAAATGCCTGCTAGTTAACCTAGATAGTCCAAGTGCTCGCTAGTTAACCTAGATAGTCCAAGTGCCCGCTAGTTAACATAGATAGATAAAGTGCCCGCTAGGGAACCTATATAGTCCAAGTATCCGCTAGGATACGTACACAGTCCAAGTGCCCGCTAGGTAACGTACATAGTCCAAGTGCCCGCTAGGTTACGTAGAGAGTCCAAGTGCCCGCTAGGGAACGTACATACTCCAAGTGCCCGCTAGGTAACCTAGATAGTCCAAGTGCCCGCTAGTTAACCTACATTGTCCAAGTGCCTGCTAGGTTACCTAGATAATCCAATGCCAACTAGTTAACCTACATAGTCCAGGTTCCAACTAGGTAACCTAGATAGTCCAAGGGCCCCCTAGTTAACCTACATTCTCAAAGTGCCTGATAGGGAACCTACATAGTCCAAGTGCCTGCTAGGTAACATACATAGTCCAAATGCCCGCTAGTTAACCTACATAGTCCAAGTGACCCATAGGGAACCTACATAATCCAAGTGCCCGCTAGGGAACCTACATAGTCCATGTGCCCGTTAGGTAACCTAGATAGTCCAAATGCCAGCTAGGGAACCCACATAGTCCAAGTGCCCGCTAGGGAACTTCCATAGTCCAAGGGCCCGCTAGGGAATCTACAAAATCCAAGTGCCCGTTAGTTAACCTAGAAAGTCCAAGTGCCCGCATGGTAACCTAGATAGTCCAACAGCCCGGTAGGTAACCTACATACTCCAAGTACCCGCTAGGTAACGTAGATAGTTCAAGTGCCAGCTAGGTAACCTAGATAGTCCAAGTGCCCGCTAGGTAACCTACAAAGTCTAAGTGTCCGCTAGGTATTCTATATAGTCCAAATGACCGCAGGGAGCCTACATTGTCCAATGCCCGCTAGGTAACCTAGATAGTCTAAGGGCCCGCTAGGTATCCTACATAGTCCTAGTGCCCCCTAGTTAACCTACATTTTCCAAGTGCCCGAATTGGAAACTACATAGTCCACGTGCCCGCTAGGTAACCTACATAGTCCAAGTGCCCGCTAGGTAACCTACATTGTCCAAATGCCCTCTAGTTATTCTACATAGTCCAAGTGCCCGATAGGGAACCTACATAATCCAAATGCCCGCTAGAAAACATACATAGTCCAAGTGCCCGTTAGGTAACCTAGAAAGTCCAAATGCCCGCCAGGAAACCCACATAGTCCAAGTGCCCGCTAGGGAACTTACATAGTCCAAGGGCCCGCTAGGGAACCTACACAGTCCAAGTGCCCGTTAGTTAACCTAGATAGTCCAAGTGCCCGCTTGGTAACCTAGATAGTCCAACAGCCCGCTAGGTAACCTACATACTCCAAGAACGCACTAGGTAACGTGGATAGTTCAAGTGCGAGCTAGGTAACCTAGATAGTCCAATTGCCCGCTAGGTAACCTACAAAATCTAAGGGCCCGCTAGGTTATCTATGTAGTCCAAATGCCCGCTAGGGAATCTACATAGTCCAAGGGCCCGCTAGTTAACGTAGATAGTCCAAGTGCCGCTAGTTATTCTACATAGTTCAAGGGCCCACTAGTTAACCTACACAGTCCAAGTACCCGCTAAGAAACCTAGATAGTCCAAGTGCACGCTAGTTAACCTAGATAGTCCAAGTGCCCTCTAGTTAACCTAGATCGTCCAAGTGCCCGCTAAGAAACCTAGATAGTCCAAGTGCCCGTTACCTAACCTAGATAGTCCAATTGCCCGCTATGCAACATACATAGTCCAAGTGCCCGTTCGTTAACCTAGAAGTCCAAGTGCCCGCTAGGTAACCTAGACTCTCCAAGTGCCCGCTAGGTTGCCTACATAGTCCAAATGCCCGTTCGGTAACCTAGATAGTGCAAGTGCCCGGTAGTTAACCTACATAGTCCAAGTGCACGCTAGGTAACCTAGATAGTCCAAGGGCCCGCTAGTTAACCTACATAGTCCAAGTGCCCGGTAGTTAACTTACATAGTTCAAGTGTCCGTAGGGAACATACATAGTCCAAGTGCCCGCTAGGGAACCTACATAGTCCAAGTGCCCGCTAGTTAATCTACATAGTTCAACGCCCGCTAGTTAACCTACATAATCCAAGTACCCGCTAGTTAACCTAGATCGTCCAAGTGTCCGCTAATTAACCTACATAGTACAAGTGCCCGCTAGGGAAACTAGATAGTCTAAGTGCCCGCTCTGGAACCTACATAGTCCAAGTGACTGCTAGGGAACCTACATAGTCCATGTGCCCGTTCTGGAACATACATAGTCCAAGTGCCCGCTAGGGAATCTACATAGTCCAAGGGCCCGCTAGTTAACGTAGATAGTCCAAGTGCCGCTAATTAATCTACATAGTCCAAGGGCCCGCTAGTTAACCTACATAGTCCAAGTACCCGCTAGCTAACCTAGATCGTCCAAGTGCCCACTAGGTAACCTGCATAGTCCAAGGGCCCGCTAGTTAACCTACATAGTTCAAGGGCCCGCTAGTTAACCTACATAGTCCAAGGGCCCGCTAGTTAACCTAGATAGACCAAGTGCCCGCTAGTTAACCTACATAGTCCAAGTGCCCACTAGGTAACCAATATAGTCCAAATGCCCGCTAGGGGCCCTAATAGTCCATATGCCCGCTAGTTAACCTAGATAGTCCAAGTGTTCGCTAGTTAACCTAGATAGACCAAGTGCCCGCTAGGGAACCTATCTAGTCCAAATACCCGCTAGGAAACGTACATAGTCCAAGTGCCCGCTAGGTAACGTACATAGTCCAAGTGCCCGCTAGGTAACGTAGATAGTCCAAGTGCCCGTTTGGGATCGTACATAATCCAAGTGCCTGCTAGGTAACCGAGATAGTCCAAGTGCCCACTAGTTAACCTACATAGTCCAGGTTCCCCCTAGGTAACCTAGATAGTCCAAGGCCCGCTAGGTAACCTACATAGTCCTAGTGCCCCCTAGTTAACCTACATTCTCCAAGTGCCCGATAGGGAACCTACATAGTCCACGTGCTCGCTAGGTAATGTACATATTCCAAATGCCCTCTAGTTAATCTACATAGTCCAAGTGCCCGATAGGGAACCTACATAATCCAAGTGCTCGCTAGGGAACCTACATAGTCCAAGTGCCCGTTAGGTAACCTAGATAGTCCAAATGCCCGCCAGGAAACCCACATAGTCCAAGTGCCCGCTAGGGAACTTACATAGTCCAAGGGCCCGCTAGGGAATCTACACAGTCCAAGTGCCTGTTATTTAACCTAGATAGTCCAAGTGCCCGCTTGGTAAACTAGATAGTCCAACAGCCCGCTAGGTAACCTACATACTCTAAGAACCAGCTATAAGGTAGATAGTTCAAGTGCCAGCTAGGTAACCTAGATAGTCTAAGGGCCCGCTAGGTAACCTACATAGTCCTAGTGCCCCCTAGTTAACCTACATTCTCCAAGTGCCTGATAGGGAACCTACATAGAACAAATGCCCGCTAGGTAACCTACATAGTCCAAATGCCCGCAAGTTAATCTACATAGTCCAAGTGCCCGCTAGGGTCCTTACATAGTCCAAGGGCCCGCTAGGGAACCTACATAGTCCAAGTGCCCGTTAGTTAACCTAGATAGTCCCAGTGCCCGCTAGGTAACCTAGATAGTCCAACAGCCCGGTAGGTAACCTACATACTCCAAGTACCCGCTAGGTAACGTAGATAGCTCAAGTGCCAGCTAGGTAACCTAGATTGTCCAAGTGCCCGCTAGGTAACCTACAATGTCTAAGTGCCCGCTAGGTAATCTATATAGTCCAAATGTCCGCTAGGGAGCCTACATAGTCCAAATGCCCGCTAGGTAACCTAGATAGTCTAAGGGCCCGCTAGGTAACCTACATAGTCCTAGTGCCCCATAGTTAACCTACATTCTCCAAGTGCCCGATAGGGAACCTACATAGAACAAATGCCCGCTAGGTAACCTACATAGTCCAAATGCCCGCTAGTTAATCTACATAGTCCAAGTGCCCGATAGGGAACCTACATAATCCAAGTGCCTGCTAGGGAACCTACATAGTCCAAGTGCCCGTTAGGTAACCTAGATAGTACAAGCCCGCTAGGGAACCCACATAGTCCAAGTGCCCGATAGGGAACCTACATAATCCAAGTGCCCGCTAGGGAACCTACATAGTCCAAGTGCCCGTTAGGTAAGCTAGATAGTCCAAATGCCCGCTAGGGAACCCACATAGTCCAAGTGCCCGCCAGGGAACTTACATAGTCCATGGGCCCGCTAGGGAACCTACATAGTCCAAGTGCCCTTTAGTTAACCTAGATAGTCCCAGTGACCACTAGGTAACCTAGATAGTCCAACAGCCCGGTAGGTAACCTACATACTCCAAGTACTCGCTAGGTAACGTAGATAGTTCAAGTGCCAGCTAGGTAACCTAGATAGTCCAAGTGCCCGCTAGGTAACCTACAAAGTCTATGTTCCCGCTAGGTAAATTATATAGTCCAAATCACCGCTAGGGAGCCTACATAGTCCAAATGCTCGCTAGGTAACCTAGATAGTCTAAGGGCCCGCTTGGTAACCTACATAGTCCTAGTGCCCCCTGGTTAACCTACATTTTCCAAGTGCCCGATAGGGAACCTACATAGTCCAAGTGCCTGCTAGGTAACCTACATAGTCCAAGTGCCCTCTAGTTAACCTACATAGTCCAAGTGCCCGACAGGGAACCTACATAATCCAAGTGCCCGCTAGGGAACCTACATAGTCCAACTGCCCGTTAGGTAACCTAGATAGTCCAAATGCCCGCCAGGAAACCCACATAGTACAAGTGCCCGCTAGGGAACTTACATAGTCCAAGGGCCCGCTAGGGAACCTACACAGTCCAAGTGTCCGTTAGTTAACCTAGATAGTCCAAGTGCCCGCTTGGTAACCTAGATAGTCCAACAGCCCTCTAGGTAACCTACATACTCCAAGAGCCCGCTATAACGTAGATAGTTCAGGTGCCAGCTAGGTAACCTAGATAGTCCATGTGCCGCTAGGTAACCTACAAAGTCTAAGTGCCCGCTAGGTTATCTATATAGTCCAAATGCCCGCTAGGGAATCTACATAGTGCAAGGGCCCGCTAGTTAACGTAGATCGTCCAAGTGTCGCTAGTTAATCTACATAGTCCAAGGGCCCGATAGTTAACCTACATACTCCAAGTACCCGCTAAGAAACCTTCATAGTCCAAGTGCCCGCTAGTTAACCTAGATAGTCCAAGTGCCCTCTAGTTAACCTAGATCGTCCAAGTGCCCGCTAAGAAACCTAGATATTCCAAGTGCCCGTTACCTAACCTAGATAGTCCAATTGCCCGCTAGGTTACCTACATAGTCCAAATGCCCATTCGGTAACCTAGATAGTGCAAGTGCCCGGTTGTTAACCTACATAGTCCAAGTGCCCGGTAGTTAACTTACGTAGTTCAAGTGTCCGTAGGGAACATACAGAGTCCAAGTGCACACTAGGGAACCTACATAGTCCAAGAGCCCGCTAGTTAATCTACATAGTGCAAGGGCCCGCTAGTTAACCTACATAATCCAAGTACCCGCTAGTTAACCTAGATCGTCCAAGTGTCCGCTAATTAACCTACATAGTACAAGTGCCCGCTAGGGAACCTAGATAGTCTAAGTGCCCGCTCTGGAACCTACATAGTCCAAGTGACTGCTAGGGAACCTACATAGTCCAAGTGCCCGCTCTGGAACATACATAGTCCAAGTGCCCGCTAGGGAATCTACATACTCCAAGGCCCGCTAGTTAACGTAGATAATCCAAGTGCCGCTAGTTAATCTACATAGTCCAAGGGCCTGCTAGTTAACCTACATAGTCCAAGTACCCGCTAGTTAACCTAAATCGTCCAAGGGCCCGCTAGTTAACCTACATAGTCCAAGTGCCCGCTAGGTAACCTAGATAGTCCAATTGCCCGTTAGCTAACCTAGATAGTCGAAGTGTACGCTAGTTAACCTACATAGTCCAAGTGCCTGTTGGTTAACGTAGATAGTCCAAGTGCCCGCTAGGTAACATAGACAGTCCAAGTGCCCGCTAGGTTACCTACATAGTCCAAGTGCCCGTTCGTTAACCTACATATCCAAGTTCCCGCTAGGTAACCAATATAGTAAAAATGCCCGCTAGGGGCCCTAATAGTCCATATGCCCGCTAGTTAACCTAGATAGTCCAAGTGCTCGCGAGTTAACATAGATAGACCAAGTGCCCGCTAGGGAACCTACCTAGTCCAAGTACCCACTAGGAAACGTACATAGTCCAAGTGCCCGCTAGGTAACTTAGATAGTCCAAGTGCCCGCTAGGGAACGTACATAGTCCAAGTGCCTGCTAGGTAACCTAGATAGTTCAAGTGCCCACTAGTTAACCTACATAGTCCAGGTTCCCCCTAGGTAACCTAGATAGTCCAAGGGCCCGCTCGGTAACCTACATTGTCCTGATGCCCGCTAGTTAACCTGCAAAGTCTAAGTGCCCGCTAGGTAATCTATATATTCCAAATGACCGCTAGGGAGCCTACATAGTCCAAGTGCCCGCTAGGTAACCTACATAGTCCAAATGCCCTCTAGTTAACCTACATAGTCCACGTGCCCGATAGGGAACTAACATAATCCAAGTGCCCGCTAGGGAACCTACATAGTCCAAGTGCCCGTTAAGTAACCTAGATAGTACAAATGCCCGTCAGGAAACCCACATAGTCCAAATGCTCCCTATGGAACTTACATAGGCCAAGGGCCCGCTAGGGAACCTACATAGTCCAAGTGCTTGTTAGTTAACCTAGATAGTCCAAGTGCCCTCTTGGTAACCTAGATAGTCCAACAGCCCGCTAGGTGACCTACATACTCCAAGAACCCGCTAGGTAACGTAGATAGTTCAAGTGCCAGCTAGGTAACCTACAGAGTCTAAGTGCCCACTAGGTAACCTAGATAATCCAAGTGCCCGCTACTTAACAACCTAGATACTCCAAGTACCCGCTAGTTAACCTAGATCGGCCAATTGTCAGCTAGTTAACCTACATAGTCCAAGTGCCCGCTAGGTAACCTAGATAGTCCAAGTGCCCTTTAGGGAACCTACATAGTCCAAGAGCCCGCTAGCGAACCTACATAGTCCAATTGCCCGCTCTGGAACATACATAGTCCAAGTCCCCATTAGTTAACATAGATAATCCAAGTGCCTGCTAGTTAACCTAGATAGTCCAAGTGCCCGCTAGGTAACCTAGATAGTCCAAGTGCCCGCTAGTTAACCTAGATAGTCCAAGTGCCCGCTAGTTAACCAGGATCGTCAAAGTGCCCTCTAGTTAACTTACATAGTCCAAAGGACTGCTAGTTAACCTACATAGACCAAGGGCCCGCTAGTTAACCTACATAGTCCAAGTCCCTGCTAGGTAACCTAGACAGTCCAAGTGACCATTAGGTTACCTACATAGTCCAAGTGCCCGTTTGTTAACCTACATAATCCAAGTGCCGCTCGGTAACGTAGATAGCCCAAGAGCCCGCTAGAGAACGTATATAGTCCAAGTGCCCGCTAAGTAACCTAGATAGTCCAAGTGCCCGCTAGTTAACCTACATAGTCCAAGTGCCTGCTAGGTAAACTACATAGTCCAAGTGCCCACTAGGTAACCTAGACAGTCCAATTGCCCGCTAGTTAACCTAGACAATCCAAGTTCCCGATAGGGAACCTACATAGTCCAAGTGCTCGCTAGGGAACCTACATAGTCCAAGTGCTCGCTAGGCATCCTACATAGTCCAAATGCCCGTTAGTTAACCTAGATAGTCAAAGTGCCTGCTAGGTAACCTAAACAGTCCAAGTGCCCACTAGGGAACCTACATAGTCCAAGTGCCCGCTAGGCATCCTACATAGTCCAAATGCCCGTTAGTTAACCTAGATAGTCGAAGTGTACGCTAGTTAACCTACATAGTCCAAGTGCCTGTTGGTTAACGTAGATAGTCCAAGTGCCCGCTAGGTAACCAATATAGTAAAAATGCCCGCTAGGGGCCCTAATAGTCCATATGCCCGCTAGTTAACCTAGATAGTCCAAGTGCTCGCGAGTTAACATAGATAGACCAAGTGCCCGCTAGGGAACCTATCTAGTCCAAGTACCCACTAGGAAATGTACATAGTCCAAGTGCCCGCTAGGTAACTTAGATAGTCCAAGTGCCCGCTAGGGAACGTACATAGTCCAAGTGCCTGCTAGGTAACCTAGATAGTTCAAGTGCCCACTAGTTAACCTACATAGTCCAGGTTCCCCCTAGGTAACCTAGATAGTCCAAGGGCCCGCTCGGTAACCTACATTGTCCTGATGCCCGCTAGTTAACCTGCAAAGTCTAAGTGCCCGCTAGGTAATCTATATATTCCAAATGACCGCTAGGGAGCCTACATAGTCCAAGTGCCCGCTAGGTAACCTACATAGTCCAAATGCCCTCTAGTTAACCTACATAGTCCACGTGCCCGATAGGGAACTTACATAATCCAAGTGCCCGCTAGGGAACCTACATAGTCCAAGTGCCCGTTAAGTAACCTAGATAGTACAAATGCCCGCCAGGAAACCCACATAGTCCAAGTGCTCGCTATGGAACTTACATAGGCCAAGGGCCCGCTAGGGAACCTACATAGTCCAAGTGCCCGTTAGTTAACCTAGATAGTCCAAGTGCCCTCTTGGTAACCTAGATAGTCCAACAGCCCGCTAGGTGACCTACATACTCCAAGAACCCGCTAGGTAACGTAGATAGTTCAAGTGCCAGCTAGGTAACCTACAGAGTCTAAGTGCCCACTAGGTAACCTAGATAATCCAAGTGCCCGCTACTTAACAACCTAGATATTCCAAGTACCCGCTAGTTAACCTAGATCGGCCAATTGTCAGCTAGGTAACCTACATAGTCCAAGTGCCCGCTAGGTAACCTAGATAGTCCAAGTGCCCTTTAGGGAACCTACATAGTCCAAGAGCCCGCTAGCGAACCTACATAGTCCAATTGCCCGCTCTGGAACATACATAGTCCAAGTCCCCATTAGTTAACATAGATAATCCAAGTGCCTGCTAGTTAACCTAGATAGTCCAAGTGCCCGCTAGGTAACCTAGATAGTCCAAGTGCCCGCTAGTTAACCTAGATAGTCCAAGTGCCCGCTAGTTAACCAGGATCGTCAAAGTGCCCTCTAGTTAACTTACATAGTCCAAAGGACTGCTAGTTAACCTACATAGACCAAGGGCCCGCTAGTTAACCTACATAGTCCAAGTCCCTGCTAGGTAACCTAGACAGTCCAAGTGACCATTAGGTTACCTACATAGTCCAAGTGCCCGTTTGTTAACCTACATAATCCAAGTGCCGCTCGGTAACGTAGATAGCCCAAGAGCCCGCTAGAGAACGTATATAGTCCAAGTGCCCGCTAAGTAACCTAGATAGTCCAAGTGCCCGCTAGTTAACCTACATAGTCCAAGTGCCTGCTAGGTAAACTACATAGTCCAAGTGCCCACTAGGTAACCTAGACAGTCCAATTGCCCGCTAGTTAACCTAGACAATCCAAGTTCCCGATAGGGAACCTACATAGTCCAAGTGCTCGCTAGGGAACCTACATAGTCCAAGTGCTCGCTAGGCATCCTACATAGTCCAAATGCCCGTTAGTTAACCTAGATAGTCAAAGTGCCTGCTGGGTAACCTAAACAGTCCAAGTGCCCGCTAGGGAACCTACATAGTCCAAGTGCCCGCTAGGTAACCTTGATAGTCCAATTGCCCGTTAGCTAACCTAGATAGTCGAAGTGTCCGCTAGTTAACCTACATAGTCCAAGTGCCCGTTGGTTAACCTAGATAGGCCAAGTGCCCGCTAGGTAACCTAGACAGTCCAAAAGCCCGCTAGGTTACCTACATAGTCCAAGTGCACGTTCGTTAACCTAGATAGTCCAAGTGCCCGCTGGTAACCTACATAGTCCTAGTGCCCCCTAGTTAACCTACATTCTTCAAGTGCCCGATAGGGAAGCTACATAGTCCACGTGCCCGCTAGGTAACCTACATATTCCAAATGCCCTCTAGTTAATCTACATAGTCCAAGTGCCCGATAGGGAACCTACATAATCCAAGTGCCCGCTAGGGAACCTACATAGTCCAAGTGCCCGTTAGGTAACCTAGATAGTCCAAATGCCCGCCAGGAAACCCACATAGTCCAAGTTCCCGCTAGGGAACTTACATAGTCCAAGGGCCCGCTAGGGAATCTACACAGTCCAAGTGCCCGTTATTTAACCTAGATAGTCCAAGTGCCTGCTTGGTAACCTCGATAGTCCAACAGCCCGCTAGGTAACCGACATACCCTAAAAACCCGCTATAACGTAGATAGTTCAAGTGCCAGCTAGGTAACCTAGATAGTCTAAGGGCCCGCTAGGAAACCTACATAGTCCTAGTGCCCCCTAGTTAACCTACATTCTCCAAGTGTCCGATAGGGAACCTACATAGAACAAGTGCCCGCTAGGTAACCTACATAATCCACATGCCCGCTAGTTAATCTACATAGTCCAAGTGCCCGATAGGGAACCTACATAATCCAAGTGCCCACTAGGGAACCTACATAGTCCATGTGCCCGCTAGGTAACCTAGATAGTCCAAATGCCCGCTAGGGAACCCACATAGTCCAAGTGCCCGATAGGGAACCTACATAATCCAAGTGCCCGCTAGGGAACCTACATAGTCCAAGTGCCCGTTAGGTAACCTAGATAGTCCAAATGCCCGCTAGAGAACCCACATAGTCCAAGTGCCCACTAGGGAACTTACATAGTCCAAGGGCCTGCTAGGGAACCTACATAGTCCAAGTGCCCGTTAGTTAACCTAGATAGTCCCAATGCACGCTAGGTAACCTAGATAGTCCAACATCCCGGTAGGTAACCTACATACTCCAAGTACCCGCTAGGTAATGTAGATAGTTCAAGTGCCAGCTAGGTAACCTAGATAATCCAAGTGCCCGCTAGGTAACCTACAAAGTCTAAGTTCCCGCTAAGTAATCTATATAGTCCAAATGACCGCTAGGGAGTCTACATAATCCAAATGCTCGCTAGGTAACCTAGATAGTCTAAGGGCCCGCTTGGTAACCTACATAGTCCTAGTGCCCCCTAGTTAACCTACATTTTCCAAGTGCCCGATAGGGAACCTACATAGTCCAAGTGCCTGCTAGGTAACCTACATAGTCCAAATGCCCTCGAGTTAACCTACATAGTCCAAGTGCCCGACAGGGAACCTACATAATCCAAGTGCCCGCTAGGGAACCTACATAGTCCAAGTGCCCGTTAGGTAACCTAGATAGTCCAAATGCCCGCCAGGAAACCCACATAGTCCAAGTGCCCGCTAGGGAACTTACATAGTCCAAGGGCCCGCTAGGGAACCTACACAGTCCAAGTGTCCGTTAGTTAACCTAGATAGTCCAAGTGCCCGCTTGGTAACCTAGATAGTCCAACAGCCCTCTAGGTAACCTACATACTCCAAGAACCCGCTATAACGTAGATAGTTCAAGTGCCAGCTAGGTAACCTAGATAGTCCACGTGCCGCTAGGTAACCTACAAAGTCTAAGTGCCCGCTAGGTTATCTATATAGTCCAAAGCCCGCTAGGGATCTACATAGTCCAAGGGCACACTAGTTAACGTAGATCGTCCAAGTGCCGCTAGTTAATCTACATAGTCCAAGGGCCCGCTAGTTAACCCACATACTCCAAGTACCCGCTAAGAAACCTTCATAATCCAAGTGCCCGCTAGTTAACCTAGATAGTCCAAGTGCCCTCTAGTTAACCTAGATCCTCCAAGTGCCCGCTAAGAAACCTAGATATTCCAAGTGCCCGTTACCTAACCTAGATAGTCCAATTGCCCACTAGGTTACCTACATAGTCCAAATGCCCGTTCGGTAACCTAGATAGTGCAAGTGCCCGGTAGGTAACCTAGATAGTCCAAGGGACCGCTAGTTAACCTACATAGTCCAAGTGCCCGGTAGTTAACTTACGTAGTTCAAGTGTCCGTAGGGAACATACAGTGTCCAAGTGCCCATTAGGGAACCTACATAGTCCTAGTGCCCGCTAGTTAATTTACATAGTTCAAGGACCCCTAGTTAACCTACATAATCCAAGTACCCGCTAGTTAACCTAGATCGTCCAAGGGTCCGCTAATTAACCTACATATTACAAGTGCCCACTAGGGAACCTACATAGTCCAAGTGCCCGCTCTGGATCATCCATAGTCCAAGTGCCGCTAGTTAACCTACATAGTCCAAGTACCCGCTAGTTAACCTAGATCGTCCAAGGGCCCGCTAGTTAACCTACATAGTCCAAGTGCCCGCTAGGTAACCTAGATAGTCCAATTGCCCGTTAGCTATCCTAGATTGTCGAAATGTCCGCTAGTTAACCTACATAGTCCAAGTGCCCGTTGGTTAACCTAGATAGGCCAAGTGCCCGCTAGGTAACCTAGACAGTCCAAGTGCCCGCTAGGTTACGTACAATATCCAAGTGCCCGTTCGTTAACCTACATATCCAAGTACCCGCTAGGTAACCAATATAGTAAAAATGCCCGCCGGGGCCCTAATAGTCTATATGCCCGCTAGTTAACCTAGATAGTCCAAGTGCTCGCGAGTTAACATAGATAGACCAAGTGCCAGCTAGGGAACCTATCTAGTCCAAGTACCCACTAGGAAACGTACATAGTCCAAGTGCCCGCTAGGTATAACGTACATAGTCCAAGTGCCCGCTAGGTAACTTAGATAGTCCAAGTGCACGCTAGGGAACGTACATAGTCCAAGTGCCCGCAAGGTAACCTAGACAGTTCAAGTGCCCACTAGTTAACCTACATAGTCCAGGTTCCCCCTAGGTAACCTAGATAGTCCAAGGGCCCGCTGGGTAACCTACATTGTCCTGGTTCCCCCTAGTTAACCTACATTCTCCAAGTGCCCGATAGGGAACCTACATAGTCCAAGTGCCCGCTAGGTAACCTAGATAGTCCAAATGCCCGCTAGGGAACCCACATAGTCCAAGTGCCCGCTAGGGAACTTATATAGTCCAAGGGCCCGCTACGGATCCTACATAGTCCAAGTGCCCGTTAGTTAACCTAGATAGTCCAAGTGCCCCCTAGGTAACCTAGATACTGCAACAGCCCGGTAGGTAACCTACATACTCCAAGTACCCGCTAGGTAACATAGATAGTTCAAGTGCCTGCTAGGTAACCTAGATAGTCCTAGTGCCTGCGAGGTAACCTACAAAGTCTAAGTGCCCGCTAGGTAATCTATATAGTCCAAATGACCGCTAGGGAGCCTACATAGTCCAAATGCCCGCTAGGTAACCTAGATAGTCTAAGGGCCCTCTAGGTAACCTACATAGTCCTAGTGTCCCTTAGTTAACCTACATTTTCCAAGTGCCCGATAGGGAACCTACATAGTCCAAGTGCCAGCTAGGTAACCTACATAGTCCAAATGCCCTCTAGTTAACCTACATAGTCCACGTGCCCGATAGGGAACTTACATAATCCAAGTGCCCGCTAGGGAACCTACTTAGCCCAAGTGCCCGTTAAGTAACCTAGGTAGTCCAAATGCCCGCCAGGAAACCCACATAGTCCAAGTGCCCGCTAGGGAACTTACATAGGCCAAGGGCCCGCTAGGGAACCTACATAGTCCAAGTGCCCGTTAGTTAACCTAGATAGTCCAAGTGCCCTCTTGGTAACCTAGATAGTCCAACAGCCCGCTAGGTAACCTACATACTCCAAGAACCCGCTAGGTAACGTAGATAGTTCAAGTGCCAGCTAGGTAACCTACAGAGTCTAAGTGTCCGCTAGGTTATCTATATGGTCCAAATGCCCGCCAGGGAACCTACATAGTCCACGTGCCCGCTAGGTAACCTAGATAATCCAAGTGCCCGCTAGTTAACCTAGATAGTCCAAGTACCCGCTAGTTAACCTAGATTGGCCAATTGTCCGCTAGTTAACCTACATAGTCCAAGTGCCCGCTAGGTAACCTGGATAGTCCAAGTGCCCTTTAGGGAACCTACATAGTCCAAGTGCCCGCTAGGGAACCTACATAGTCCAATTGCCCGCTCTGGAACATACATAGTCCAAGTCCCCATTAGTTAACATAGATAATCCAAGTGCCCGCTAGGTAACCTATATAGTCCAAATGCCCGCTAGGGAACCTACATAGTCCAAGTGCCCGCTAGTTAACCTAGATAGTCCAAGTGCCCGCTAGTTAACCTAGATAGTCCAAGTGCCCGCTAGTTAACCAGGATCATCAAAGTGCCCTCAAGTTAACTTACATAGTCCAAAGGCCTGCTAGTTAACCTACATAGACCCAGGGCCCGCTAGTTAACCTACATAGTCCAAGTCCCCGCTAGGTAACCTAGACAGTCCAAGTGACCATTAGGTTACCTACATAGTCCAAGTGCCCGTTCGTTAACCTACATAATCCAAGTGCCCGGTAGGTAACGTCGATAGCCCAAGTGCCTGCTAGGGAACGTACATATTCCAAGTGCCAGCTAAGTAACCTAGATAGTCCAAGAGCCCACTAGTTAACCTACATAGTCCAAGTGCCTGCTAGGTAAACTACATAGTCCAAGTTCCCACTAGGTAACCTAGACAGTCCAATTGCCCGCTAGTTAACCTAGACAGTCCAAGTTCCCGATAGGGAACCTACATAGTCCCAGTGCTCGCTAGGGAACCTACATAGTCCAAGTGCTCGCTAGGCATCCTACATAGTCCAAATGCCCGTTAGTTAACCTAGATAGTCAAAGTGCCTGGTAGGTAACGTAAATAGTCCAAGTGCCCGCTAGGGAACTTACATAGTCCAAGTGCCCGCTAGGTAACCTAGATTGTGCAATTGCCCGTTAGCTAACCTAGATAGTCGAAGTGTCCGCTAGTTAACCTACATAGTCCAAGTGCCCGTTGGTTAACCTAGATAGGCCAAGTGCCCGCTAGGTAACCTAGACAGTCCAAGTGCCCGCTAGATACCTACATAGTCCAAGTGCCAGTTAGGTAACCTAGATAGTCCAAGTGCCCACTAGGTAACCTAAATAATCCAAATGCCCACTAGGGAAACTACATAGTCCATGTGCCCGCTAGTTAACCTAGATAGTCCTAGTGCCCGCTAGTAAACCTAGATAAAATAAGGGCCCGTTAGTTAATCTAGATAATCCAAGTGCCAGCTAGTTAACCTACATAGTCCATGGGCCCTCTAGTTAACCTAGATAGTCCAAGTGCCCGCTAGGGGACGTACATAGTCCAAGTGCCCGCTAGGTTACCTAGATAGTCCAAGTGCCCGCCAAGGTATGTACATAGTTCAAGTGCCCGCTAGGGAACCTAGATTGTCCAAGTGTCCGCTAGTTAACCTACATAGTCCAAGTGCCCGCTAAGTAACCTAGATAGTCCAAGGTCCTGCTAGTTAACCTACATTGTCCAATGTCCGAAAGGGAACCTACATAGTCCAAGTGCCCGCTGAGGAACCTACATAGTCCAAGTGCCCGATAGGGAACCTACATATTCCAAGTGCCCGTTAGGGAACCTAGATAGTCCAAGTGCCCGTAGGGAACCTATATAGTCCAAGTGCCCGCTAGGGAACCTACATACTCAAAATGCCCGCTAGGGAACCTGCATTATACAAGTGCCCGCTAATTAACCTAGATAGTCCACGTGCCCGCTAGTTAACCTAGATAGTCCAAGTGCCTGATAGTTAACCTACATAGTCCAGTGCCTGATAGGGAACCTACATAGTCCAAGTGCCCGCAGAGGAACCTACATAGTCCAAGTGCCCGTTAGGGAACCTAGATAGTCCAAGCCCGTAGGGAACCTAGATAGTCCAAGTGCCCGCTAGGGAACCTACATAGTAAAAGTGCCCGCTAGGGAAAATGCTTTGTGCAAGTGCCCGCTAGTTAACCTAGATAGTCCAAGTGCCCGCTAGTTAACCTAGATAGTCGAAGTGCCCGATAGTTAACCTACATAATCCAAGGTCAGCTAGTTAACCTAGATAGTCCAAGTGCCCGCTAGTTAACCTACATAGTCCAAGTGCCTGCTAGTTAACCTACATAGTCCAAGGCCCCGCTAGTTAACCTAGATATTCCAAGTGCCCGCTAGTTAACCTAGATCGTCCAAGTGTATGCTAGTTAACCTACACAGTCCAAGTTCCCGTTAGGTAACCTAGATAGTACAAGTGCCCGCAAGGTAACCTCCATAGTCCAAGTGCCCGCTAGGTAACCTAGATATTCCAAGTTCCTGTTAGCTAACCTAGATAATCCAAGTGCCCGCTAGGTAACCTACATAGTCCAAGTGCCATTTCATTAACCTAGATAGTCCACGTGCCTGCTAGGTAACCTACATAGTCCAAGGGCCCGCTAGGTAACCTATATAGTCCAAGTGCCCGCTAAGAAGCCAAGATAGTCCAAGTGCCCGTTAGGTAACCTAGATAGTCCAAGTGCCCGCTAGGTAACCTACATAGTACAAGTTCCCGCTAGGTAACCTAGATAGTCCAAATGCCCGTTACCTAACCTAGATAATCCAATTGCCCGCTATGCAACATACATAGTCCAAGTGCCCATTCGTTAACCTAGAAATCCAAGTGCCTGCTAGGTAACCGGGACTGTCCAAGTGCCCGCTAGGTTACCTACATAGTCCAAATGCCCGATAATTAACCTACATAGTCCAAGTGCCCGCTAGGTAACCTAGATAGTGCAAGTGCCCGCTAGGTAACCTACATAGTCCAAGTGCCCGCTACTTAACCTAGGTAGTCCAAGTGCCCGTTCGTTAACCTAGATAGTCCAAGTGCCCGCTAGGTAACCTAGACAGTTCAAGTGCCTGCTAGGTAACCTAAATAGTCCAAATGCCCATTCGTTAACCTACATAGTCCAAGGGCCCACTATTTAACCTAGATCGTCCAAGTGTCTTTGGTTAACCTACATAGTCCAAGTGCCCGTAAGGTAACCTATATAGTCCAAGTTCAAGCTATGTAACCTAGATAGTCCAAGGGCCCGCTAGTTAACCTACATAGTCCAAGTGCCCGCTAGGTAAACTAGATATCCAAATTCCCGCTAAGGAACCTACATAGTCCAAGTGCGCGCTAGTTAACCTGGATAGTCCAAGTGCCGCTAGGTAACCTATATAGTGCAAGTGTCCAGAGTTAACCTACATAGTCCAAGTGCCCGCTAGTTAACATAGATAGTCCAAGTGCCCGCTAGGGAACGTACATAGTCCAAGTGCCCGTTAGGTAACCTAGATAGTGCAAGTGCCCGGTAGTTAACCTACATAGCCCAAGTGCCCGCTAGGTTACATAAATAGTCCAAGGGCGCGCTAGTTAACCTACATAGTCCAAGTGCCCGTTAGTTAACTTACATAGTTCAAGTGCCCGCTAGGTAACCTAGATAGTGCAAGTGCCCGCTAGGTAACCTACATAGTCCAAGTTCCCGCTAGGTAACCTAGATAGTCCAAATGCCCGTTACCTAACCTAGATAATCCATTTGCCCGCTATGCAACATACATAGTCCAAGTGCCCATTCGTTAACCTAGAAATGCAAGTGCCCGCTAGCTAACCGGGACTGTCCAAGTGCCCGCTAGGTTACCTACATAGTCCAAATGCCCGCTAATTAACCTACATAGTCCAAGTGCCCGCTAGGTAACCTAGATAGTGCAAGTGCCCGCTAGGTAACCTACATAGTCCAAGTGCCCGCTAGTTAACCTAGATAGTCCAAGTGCCCGTTCGTTAACCTAGATAGTCCAAGTGCCCGCTAGGTAACCTAGACAGTCCAAGTGCCTGCTAGGTAACCTACATAGTCCAAATGCCCGTTCGTTAACCTACATAGTCCAAGGGCCCACTATTTAACTTAGATCGTCCAAGTGCCTCGGTTAACCTACATAGTCCAAGTGCCCGCAAGGTAACCTATAAAATCCAAGTTCCATCTATGTAACCTAGATAGTTCAAGGGCCCGCTAGTTAACCTATATAGTCCAAGTGCCCGCTAGGTAAACTAGATATCCAAATTCCCGCTAAGGAACCTACATAGTCCAAGTGCACGCTAGGTAAACCAGATAGTCCAAGTGCCCGCTAGTTAACCTAGATAGTCCAAGTGCCGCTAGGTAATCTATATAGTGCAAGTGTCCCCTAGTTAACCTACATAGTACAAGTGCCCGCTAGTTTACCTAGATAGTCCAAGGGCGCGCTAGTTAACCTACATAGTCCAAGTGCCCGTTAGTTAACTTACATAGTTCAAGTGTCCGTAAGGAACATATATAGTCCAAGTGCCCGCTAGGGAACATACAGAGTCTAAGTGCCCGCTAGGGAACCTACGTAGTCCAAGTGCCCGCTAGGGAATCTACATAGTCCAAGGGCCCGCTAGTTAACGTAGATAGTCCAAGTGCCGCTCGTTAATCTACATAGTTCAAGGGACCGCTAGTTAACCTACATAGTCCAAGTACCGGCTAGTTAACCTAGATCGTCCAAGTGTCCGCTAGTTAACCTACATAGTACAAGTGCCCGCTAGGGAACCTACATAGTCCAAGTGCCTGCTAGGGAACCTACATAGTCCAAGTGCCCGCTCTGGAACATACATAGTCCAAGTGCCCGCCAGGGAATCTACATAGTCCAAGGGCCCGCTAGTTAACGAAGATAATCCAAGTGCCTCTAGTTAATCTACATAGTTTAAGGGCCCGCAAGTTAACCTACATAGTCCAAGTATCCGCTAGTCAACCTAGATCGTCCAAGTGACCGCTAGTTAACTTACATAGTCCACGGGCCCGCTAGTTAACCTACATAGTCCAAGGGCCCGCTAGTTAACCTACATCGTCCAAGGGCCCGCTAGTTAACCTACGTAGTCCAAGTGCCCCCTAGTTAACCTACATACTCCAAGTGCCCGCTAGGTAACCTAGACAGTTCAAGTGAGCACTAGGTTACCTACATAGTCCAAGTGCCCGTTCTTTTACCTACATAATCCAAGTGCCCGCTAGGTAACCAATATAGTCCAAATGCCCGCTAGGGACCCTAATAGTCCAAATGTCTGCTAGTTAACCTAGATAGTCCAAGTGCTCGCTACTTAACATAGATAGTCCAAGTGCCCACTAGTTAACCTAGATAGACCAAGTGCCCGCTAGGGAACCTATCTAGTCCAAGTGCCCGATAGGGAACCTACATAGTCCAAGTGCCCGCTAGATAACATAGATAGTCCAAGTACCCGCAAGGAAACGTACATAGTCCAAGTGCCCGCTAGGGAACGTACATAGTCCAAGTGCCCGCTAGGTAACCTAGATAGTCCAAGTGCCGCTAGTAAACCTAGATAGTATAAGGGCCCGCTAGTTAACCTAGATAGTCCAAGTGCCCGCTAGTTAACCTAGATCGTCTAAGTGCCCGTTAGTTAACCTTGATAATCCAAGTGCCCGCTAGTTAACCTACATAGTACAAGGGCCTTCTAGTTAACCTAAATAGTCCAAGTGCCCTCTAGGGGACATACATAGTCCCAGTGCCCGCTAGGTAAACTAGATATCCAAATTCTCGCTAAGGAACCTACATAGTCCAAGTGCACGCTTGTTAACCCAGATATTCCAAGTGCCCGCTAGTTAACCTAGATAGTCCAAGTGCCGCTAGGTAACCTATATAGAGCAAGTGTCCCCTAGTTAACCTACATAGTACAAGTTCCCGCTAGGGAACCTACATAGTCCAAGTGCCTGCTAGGGAACCTACATAGTCCAAGTGCCCGCTCTGGAACATACATAGTCCAAGTGCCCGCTAGGGAATCTACATAGTCCAAGGGCCCGGTAGTTAACGTAGATACTCCAAGTGCCTCTAGTTAATCTACATAGTCTAAGGGCCCGCAAGTTAACCTACATAGTCCAAGTATCCGCTAGTTAACCTAGATCGTCCAAGTGCCCGCTAGTTAACTTACATAGTCCAGGGGCCCGCTAGTTAACCTACATAGTCCAAGGGCCCGCTAGTTAACCTACATCGTCCAAGGGCCCACCAGTTAACCTACGTAGTCCAAGTGCCCCCTAGTTAACCTACATACTCCAAGTGCCCGCTAGGTAACCTAGACAGTTCAAGTGAGCACTAGGTTACCTACATAGTCCAAGTGCCCGTTCGTTTACCTACATAATCCAAGTGCCCGCTAGGTAACCAATATAGTCCAAATGCCCGCTAGGGACCCTAATAGTCCAAATGCCCGCTAGTTAACCTAGATAGTCCAAGTGCTCGCTACTTAACATAGATAGTCCAAGTGCCCACTAGTTAGCCTAGATAGACCAAGTGCCCGCTAGGGAACCTATCTAGTCCAAGTGCCCGATAGGGAACCTACATAGTCCAAGTGCCCCCTAGATAACATAGATAGTCCAAGTACCCGCTAGGAAACGTACATAGTCCAAGTGCCCGCTAGGGAACGTACATAGTCCAAGTGCCCGCTAGGTAACCTGGATAGTCCAAATGCCCGCTAGGGAACCCACATAGTCCAAGTGCCCGTTACGTAACCTAGATAGTCCAAATGCCCGCTAGGGAACCCACATAGTCCAAGTGCCCGCTAGGGAACTTACATAGTCCAAGGGCCCGCTAGGGAACCTACAAAGTCCAAGTGCCCGTTAGTTAACCTAGATAGTCCAAGTTCCCGCTAGGTAACCTAAATATTCCAAGTGCCCGTTACCTAACCTAGATAATCCAATTGCCCGCTATGCAACATACATAGTCCAAGTGCCCATTCGTTAACCTAGAAATCCAAGTGCCCGCTAGGTAACCGGGACTGTCCAAGTGCCCGCTAGGTTACCTACATAGTCCAAATGCCCGCTAATTAACCTACATAGTCCAAGTGCCCGCTAAGTAACCTAGATAGTGCAAGTGCCCGCAAGGTAACCTACATAGTCCAAGTGCCCGCTAGTTAACCTAGATAGTCCAAGTGCCCATTCGTTAACCTAGATAGTCCAAGTGCCCGCTAGGTAACCTAGACAGTCCAAGTGCCTGCTAGGTAACCTACATAGTCCAAATGCCCGTTCGTTAACCTACATAGTCCAAGGGCCCACTATTTAACTTAGATCGTCCAAGTGCCTCGGTTAACCTACATAGTCCAAGTGCCCGCAAGGTGACCTATAAAATCCAAGTTCCATCTATGTAACCTAGATAGTCCAAGGGCCCGCTAGTTAACCTACATAGTCCAAGTGCCCGCTAGGTAAACTAGATATCCAAATTCCCGCTAAGGAACCTACATAGTCCAAGTGCACAGTAGTTAACCCAGATAGTCCAAGTGCCCGCTAGTTAACCTAGATAGTCCAAGTGCCGCTAGGTAACCTATATAGAGCAAGTGTCCCCTAGTTAACCTACATAGTCCAAGTGCCCGCTAGTTAACATAGATAGTCCAAGTGCCCGCTAGGGAACGTACATAGTCCAAGTGCCCGTTAGGTAACCTAGATAGTGCAAGTGCCCCGTAGTTAACCTACATAGCCCAAGTGCCCGCTAGGTTACCTAGATAGTCCAAGGGCGCGCTAGTTAACCAACATAGTCCAAGTGCCCGTTAATTAACTTACATAGTTCAAGTGTCCATAAGGAACATATATAGTCCAAGTGCCCGCTAGGGAACATATAGAGTCTAAGTGCCCGCTAGGGAACCTACGTAGTCCAAGTGCCCGCTAGGGAATCTACATAGTCCAAGGGCTCGCTAGTTAACGTAGATAGTACAAGTGCCGCTAGTTAATC
The DNA here is from genome assembly GCF_050624435.1 of Tenrec ecaudatus. Taxonomy (NCBI): domain Eukaryota; kingdom Metazoa; phylum Chordata; class Mammalia; order Afrosoricida; family Tenrecidae; genus Tenrec; species Tenrec ecaudatus. Next base: position 165,778 of record NW_027459314.1, on the reverse strand, counting down.
TACATAGTTCAAGGGACCGCTAGTTAACCTACATAGTCCAAGTACCGGCTAGTTAACCTAGATCGTCCAAGTGTCCGCTAGTTAACCTACATAGTACAAGTGCCCGCTAGGGAACCTACATAGTCCAAGTGCCTGCTAGGGAACCTACATAGTCCAAGTGCCTGCTCTGGAACATACATAGTCCAAGTGCCCGCCAGGGAATCTACATAGTCCAAGGGTCCGCTAGTTAACGTAGATACTCCAACTGCCTCTAGTTAATCTACATAGTTTAAGGGCCCGCAAGTTAACCTACATCGTCCAAGGGACCGCTAGTTAACCTACGTAGTCCAAGTGCCCCCTAGTTAACCTACATACTCCAAGTGCCCGCTAGGTAACCTAGACAGTTCAAGTGAGCACTAGGTTACCTACATAGTCCAAGTGCCCGTTCGTTTACCTACATAATCCAAGTGCCCGCTAGGTAACCAATATAGTCTAAATGCCCGCTAAGGACCCTAATAGTCCAAATGTCCGCTAGTTAACCTAGATAGTCCAAGTGCTCGCTACATAACATAGATAGTCCAAGAGCCCACTAGTTAACCTAGATAGACCAAGTGCCCGCTAGGGAACCTATCTAGTCCAAGTGCCCGATAGGGAACCTACATAGTCCAAGTGCCCGCTAGATAACATAGATAGTCCAAGTACCCGCTAGGAAACGTACATAGTCCAAGTGCCCGCTAGGGAACGTACATAGTCCAAGTGCCCGCTAGGCAACCTAGATAGTCCAAGAGACCGCTAGTAAACCTAGATAGTATAAGGGCCCGTTAGTTAATCTAGATAGTCCAATTGCCCGCTAGTTAACCTAGATAGTCCAAGTGCCCGCTAGTTAACCTAGATCGTCTAAGTGCCCGCTAGTTAACATAGATAATCCAAGTGCCCGCTAGTTAACCTACATAGTACAAGGGCCTTCTAGTTAACCTAAATAGTCCAAGTGCCCGCTAGGGGACGTACATAGTCCAAGTCCCCGCTAGGTAACCTAGATAGTCCAAGTGCCCGCCAAGGTATGTACATAGTTCAAGTGCCCGCTAGGTAACCTAGATTGTCCAAGTGTCCGCTAGTTAACCTACATAGTCCAAGTGCCCGCTAGGTAACCTAGATAGTCCAAGGTCCTGCTAGTTAACCTACATAGTCCATGCCCGATAGGGAACCTACATAGTCCAAGTGCCCCCCGAGGAACCTACATAGTCCAAGTGCCCGATAGGGAACCTACATATTCCAAGTGCCCGTTACGGAACCTAGATAGTCCAAGTGTCCGCTAGGGAACCTACATACTCAAAATGCCGGCTAGGGAACCTGCATTGTACAAGTGCCCGCTAATTTACCTAGATATTCCACGTGCCCGCTAGTTAACCTAGATAGTCCAAGTGCCCGATAGTTAACCTACATAGTCCAAGTGCCTGATAGGGAACGTACATAGTCCAAGTGCCCGCAGAGAAACCTACATAGTCCAAGTGCCCATTAGGGAACCTAGATAGTCCAAGTGCCCGTAGGGAAACTATATAGTCCAAGTGCCCGCTAGGGAGCCTACATAGTAAAAGTGCCCGCTAGGGAACCTGCTTTGTGGAAGTGCCCGCTAGTTAACCTAGATAGTCCAAGTGCCCGCTAGTTAACCTAGATAGTCGAAGTGCCCAATAGTTAACCTATTAGTCCAAGGTCAGCTAGTTAACCTAGATAGTCCAAGTGCCTGCTACTTAACCTACATAGTCCAAGGGCCCGCTAGTTAACCTAGATATTCCAAGTGCCCGCTAGTTAACCTAGATCGTCCAAGTGTATGCTAGTTAACCTACATAGTCCAAGTTCCCGTTAGGTAACCTAGATAGTACAAGTGCCCGCAAGGTAACCTTCATAGTCCAAGTGCCCGCTAGGTAACCTAGATATTCCAAGTTCCTCTTAGCTAACCTAGATAATCCAAGTGCCCGCTAGGTAACCTACATAGTCCAAGTGCCATTTCGTTAACCTAGATAGTCCAAGTGCCTGCTAGGTAACCTACATAGTCCAAGTGCCCACTAGGTAACCTAAATAATCCAAATGCCCACTAGGGAAACTACATAGTCCAAGTGCCCGCTAGTTAACCTAGATAGTCCAAGTGCCCGCTAGTAAACCTAGATAGTATAAGGGCCCGTTAGTTAATCTAGATAGTCCAAGTGCCCGCTAGTTAACCTAGATAGTCCAAGTGCCCGCTAGTTAACCTACATAGTCCAAGGGCCCTCTAGTTAACCTAGATAGTCCAAGTGCCTGCTAGGGGACGTACATAGTCCAAGTGCCCGCTAGGTAACCTAGATAGTCCAAGTGCCCGCTAGTTAACCTACATTGTCCAAGTGCCTGCTAGTTAACCTACATAGTCCAAGGCCCCGCTAGTTAACCTAGATATTCCAAGTGCCCGCTAGTTAACCTAGATCGTCCAAGTGTATGCTAGTTAACCTACATAGTCCAAGTTCCCGTTAGGTAACCTAGATAGTACATGTCCCCGCAAGGTAACCTCCATAGTCCAAGTGCCCGCTAGGTTACCTAGATATTCCAAGTTCCTGTTAGCTAACCTAGATAATCCAAGTGCCCGCTAGGTAACCTACATAGTCCAAGTGCCATTTCGTTAACCTAGATAGTCCAAGTGCCTGCTAGGCAACCTACATAGTCCAAGTGCCCACTAGGTAACCTAAATAATCCAAATGCCCACTAGGGAAACTACATAGTCCAAGTGCCTGCTAGTTAACCTAGATAGTCCAAGTGCCCGCTAGTAAACCTAGATAGTATAAGGGCCCGTTAGTTAATCTAGATAGTCCAAGTGCCCGCTAGTTAACCTACATAGTCCAAGGGCCCTCTAGTTAACCTAGATAGTCCAAGTGCCTGCTAGGGGACGTACATAGTCCAAGTGCCCGCTAGGTAACCTAGATAGTCCAAGTGCCCGCTAGTGAACCTACATTGTCCAAGTGCCTGCTAGTTAACCTACATAGTCCAAGGCCCCGCTAGTTAACCTAGATATTCCAAGTGCCCGCTAGTTAACCTAGATCGTCCAAGTGTATGCTAGTTAACCTACATAGTCCAAGTTCCCGTTAGGTAACCTAGATAGTACAAGTCCCCGCAAGGTAACCTCCATAGTCCAAGTGCCCGCTAGGTTACCTAGATATTCCAAATTCCTGTTAGCTAACCTAGATAATCCAAGTGCCCGCTAGGTAACCTACATAGTCCAAGTGCCATTTCGTTAACCTAGATAGTCCAAGTGCCTGCTAGGCAACCTACATAGTCCAAGTGCCCACTAGGTAACCTAAATAATCCAAATGCCCACTAGGGAAACTACATAGTCCAAGTGCCCGCTAGTTAACCTAGATAGTCCAAGTGCCCGCTAGTAAACCTAGATAGTATAAGGGCCCGTTAGTTAATCTAGATAGTCCAAGTGCCCGCTAGTTAACCTACATAGTCCAAGGGCCCTCTAGTTAACCTAGATAGTCCAAGTGCCTGCTAGGGGACGTACATAGTCCAAGTGCCCGCTAGGTAACCTAGATAGTCCAAGTGCCCGCAAAGGTATGTACATAGTTCAAGTGCCCTCTAGGTAACCTAGATTGTCCAAGTGTCCGCTAGTTAAACTACATAGTCCAAGTGCCCGCTTGGTAACCTAGATAGTCCAAGGTCCTGCTAGTTAACCTACATAGTCCAAGTGCCCGATAGGGAACCTACATAGTCCAAGTGCCCGCTGAGGAACCTACATAGTCCAAGTGCCCGATAGGGAACCTACATATTCCAAGTGCCCGTTAGGGAACCTATATAGTCCAAGTGCCCACTAGGGAGCCTACATAGTAAAAGTGCCCGCTAGGTAACCTGCTTTGTGCAAGTGCCCGCTAGGTAACCTAGATAGTCCAAGTGCCCGCTAGTTAACCTAGATAGTCGAAGTGCCCAATAGTTAACCTACATAGTCCAAGGTCAGCTAGTTAACCTAGATAGTTCAAGTTCCCGCTAGTTAACCTACATAGTCCAAGGCCCCGCTAGTTAACCTACATATTCCATGTGCCCGCTAGTTAACCTAGATCGTCCAAGTGTATGCTAGGTAACCTACATAGTCCAAGTGCCCGTTAGGGAACCTAGATAGTCCAAGTGCCCGTAGGGAAACTATATAGTCCAAGTGCCCGCTAGGGAGCCTACATAGTAAAAGTGCCCGCTAGGGAACCTGCTTTGTGCAAGTGCCCGCTAGTTAACCTAGATAGTCCAAGTGCCCGCTAGTTAACCTAGATAGTCGAAGTGCCCAATAGTTAACCTATTAGTCCAAGGTCAGCTAGTTAACCTAGATAGTCCAAGTGCCTGCTAGTTAACCTACATAGTCCAAGGGCCCGCTAGTTAACCTAGATATTCCAAGTGCCCGCTAGTTAACCTAGATCGTCCAAGTGTATGCTAGTTAACCTACATAGTCCAAGTTCCCGTTAGGTAACCTAGATAGTACAAGTGCCCGCAAGGTAACCTTCATAGTCCAAGTGCCCGCTAGGTAACCTAGATATTCCAAGTTCCTCTTAGCTAACCTAGATAATCCAAGTGCCCGCTAGGTAACCTACATAGTCCAAGTGCCATTTCGTTAACCTAGATAGTCCAAGTGCCTGCTAGGTAACCTACATAGTCCAAGTGCCCACTAGGTAACCTAAATAATCCAAATGCCCACTAGGGAAACTACATAGTCCAAGTGCCCGCTAGTTAACCTAGATAGTCCAAGTGCCCGCTAGTAAACCTAGATAGTATAAGGGCCCGTTAGTTAATCTTGATAGTCCAAGTGCCCGCTAGTTAACCTAGATAGTCCAAGTGCCCGCTAGTTAACCTACATAGTCCAAGGGCCCTCTAGTTAACCTAGATAGTCCAAGTGCCTGCTAGGGGACGTACATAGTCCAAGTGCCCGCTAGGTAACCTAGATAGTCCAAGTGCCCGCTAGTTAACCTACATTGTCCAAGTGCCTGCTAGTTAACCTACATAGTCCAAGGCCCCGCTAGTTAACCTAGATATTCCAAGTGCCCGCTAGTTAACCTAGATCGTCCAAGTGTATGCTAGTTAACCTACATAGTCCAAGTTCCCGTTAGGTAACCTAGATAGTACAAGTCCCCGCAAGGTAACCTCCATAGTCCAAGTGCCCGCTAGGTTACCTAGATATTTCAAGTTCCTGTTAGCTAACCTAGATAATCCAAGTGCCCGCTAGGTAACCTACATAGTCCAAGTGCCATTTCGTTAACCTAGATAGTCCAAGTGCCTGCTAGGCAACCTACATAGTCCAAGTGCCCACTAGGTAACCTAAATAATCCAAATGCCCACTAGGGAAACTACATAGTCCAAGTGCCTGCTAGTTAACCTAGATAATCCAAGTGCCCGCTAGTAAACCTAGATAGTATAAGGGCCCGTTAGTTAATCTAGATAGTCCAAGTGCCCGCTAGTTAACCTACATAGTCCAAGGGCCCTCTAGTTAACCTAGATAGTCCAAGTGCCTGCTAGGGGACGTACATAGTCCAAGTGCCCGCTAGGTAACCTAGATAGTCCAAGTGCCCGCTAGTGAACCTACATTGTCCAAGTGCCTGCTAGTTAACCTACATAGTCCAAGGCCCCGCTAGTTAACCTAGATATTCCAAGTGCCCGCTAGTTAACCTAGATCGTCCAAGTGTATGCTAGTTAACCTACATAGTCCAAGTTCCCGTTAGGTAACCTAGATAGTACAAGTCCCCGCAAGGTAACCTCCATAGTCCAAGTGCCCGCTAGGTTACCTAGATATTCCAAGTTCCTGTTAGCTAACCTAGATATTCCAAGTGCCCGCTAGGTAACCTACATAGTCCAAGTGCCATTTCGTTAACCTAGATAGTCCAAGTGCCTGCTAGGCAACCTACATAGTCCAAGTGCCCACTAGGTAACCTAAATAATCCAAATGCCCACTAGGGAAACTACATAGTCCAAGTGCCCGCTAGTTAACCTAGATAGTCCAAGTGCCCGCTAGTAAACCTAGATAGTATAAGGGCCCGTTAGTTAATCTAGATAGTCCAAGTGCCCACTAGTTAACCTAGATAGTCCAAGTGCCCGCTAGTTAAACTAGATCGTCTAAGTGCCCGCTAGTTAACCTAGATAATCCAAGTGCCCGCTAGTTAACCTACATAGTCCAAGTGCCCGCTAGGTAACCTAGATAGTCCAAGGTCCTGCTAGTTAACCTACATAGTCCAATGCCCGATAGGGAACCTACATAGTCCAAGTGCCCCCCGAGGAACCTACATTGTCCAAGTGCCCGATAGGGAACCTACATATTCCAAGTGCCCGTTACGGAACCTAGATAGTCCAAGTGCCCGCTAGGGAACCTACATACTCAAAATGCCCGCTAGGGAACCTGCATTGTACAAGTGCCCGCTAATTTACCTAGATATTCCACGTGCCCGCTAGTTAACCTAGATAGTCCAAGTGCCCGATAGTTAACCTACATAGTCCAAGTGCCTGATAGGGAACGTACATAGTCCAAGTGCCCGCAGAGGAACCTACATAGTCCAAGTGCCCGTTAGGGAACCTGGATAGTCCAAGTGCCCGTAGGGAAACTATATAGTCCAAGTGCCCGCTAGGGAGCCTACATAGTAAAAGTGCCCGCTAGGGAACCTGCTTTGTGCAAGTGCCCGCTAGTTAACCTAGATAGTCCAAGTGCCCGCTAGTTAACCTAGATAGTCGAAGTGCCCAATAGTTAACCTATTAGTCCAAGGTCAGCTAGTTAACCTAGATAGTCCAAGTGCCTGCTAGTTAACCTACATAGTCCAAGGGCCCGCTAGTTAACCTAGATATTCCAAGTGCCCGCTAGTTAACCTAGATCGTCCAAGTGTATGCTAGTTAACCTACATAGTCCAAGTTCCCGTTAGGTAACCTACATAGTACAAGTGCCCGCAAGGTAACATTCATAGTCCAAGTGCCCGCTAGGTAACCTAGATATTCCAAGTTCCTCTTAGCTAACCTAGATAATCCAAGTGCCCGCTAGGTAACCTACATAGTCCAAGTGCCATTTCGTTAACCTAGATAGTCCAAGTGCCTGCTAGGTAACCTACATAGTCCAAGTGCCCACTAGGTAACCTAAATAATCCAAATGCCCACTAGGGAAACTACATAGTCCAAGTGCCCGCTAGTTAACCTAGATAGTCCAAGTGCCCGCTAGTAAACCTAGATAGTATTAGGGCCCGTTAGTTAATCTAGATAGTCCAAGTGCCCGCTAGTTAACCTAGATAGTCCAAGTGCCCGCTAGTTAACCTACATAGTCCAAGGGCCCTCTAGTTAACCTAGATAGTCCAAGTGCCTGCTAGGGGACGTACATAGTCCAAGTGCCCGCTAGGTAACCTAGATAGTCCAAGTGCCCGCTAGTTAACCTACATTGTCCAAGTGCCTGCTAGTTAACCTACATAGTCCAAGGCCCCGCTAGTTAACCTAGATATTCCAAGTGCCCGCTAGTTAACCTAGATCGTCCAAGTGTATGCTAGTTAACCTACATAGTCCAAGTTCCCGTTAGGTAACCTAGATAGTACAAGTCCCCGCAAGGTAACCTCCATAGTCCAAGTGCCCGCTAGGTTACCTAGATATTCCAAGTTCCTGTTAGCTAACCTAGATAATCCAAGTGCCCGCTAGGTAACCTACATAGTCCAAGTGCCATTTCGTTAACCTAGATAGTCCAAGTGCCTGCTAGGCAACCTACATAGTCCAAGTGCCCACTAGGTAACCTAAATAATCCAAATGCCCACTAGGGAAACTACATAGTCCAAGTGCCTGCTAGTTAACCTAGATAGTCCAAGTGCCCGCTAGTAAACCTAGATAGTATAAGGGCCCGTTAGTTAATCTAGATAGTCCAAGTGCCCGCTAGTTAACCTACATAGTCCAAGGGCCCTCTAGTTAACCTAGATAGTCCAAGTGCCTGCTAGGGGACGTACATAGTCCAAGTGCCCGCTAGGTAACATAGATAGTCCAAGTGCCCGCTAGTGAACCTACATTGTCCAAGTGCCTGCTAGTTAACCTACATAGTCCAAGGCCCCGCTAGTTAACCTAGATATTCCAAGTGCCCGCTAGTTAACCTAGATCGTCCAAGTGTATGCTAGTTAACCTACATAGTCCAAGTTCCCGTTAGGTAACCTAGATAGTACAAGTCTCCGCAAGGTAACCTCCATAGTCCAAGTGCCCGCTAGGTTACCTAGATATTCCAAGTTCCTGTTAGCTAACCTAGATAATCCAAGTGCCCGCTAGGTAACCTACATAGTCCAAGTGCCATTTCGTTAACCTAGATAGTCCAAGTGCCTGCTAGGCAACCTACATAGTCCAAGTGCCCACTAGGTAACCTAAATAATCCAAATGCCCACTAGGGAAACTACATAGTCCAAGTGCCCGCTAGTTAACCTAGATAGTCCAAGTGCCCGCTAGTAAACCTAGATAGTATAAGGGCCCGTTAGTTAATCTAGATAGTCCAAGTGCCCGCTTGTTAACCTACATAGTCCAAGGGCCCTCTAATTAACCTAGATAGTCCAAGTGCCTGCTAGGGATGTACATAGTCCAAGTGCCCGCTAGGTAACCTAGATAGTCCAAGTGCCCGCCAAGGTATGTACATAGTTCAAGTGCCCTCTAGGTAACCTAGATTGTCCAAGTGTCCGCTAGTTAAACTACATAGTCCAAGTGCCCGCTTGGTAACCTAGATAGTCCAAGGTCCTGCTAGTTAACCTACATAGTCCAATGCCCGATAGGGAACCTACATAGTCCAAGTGCCCGCTGAGGAACCTACATAGTCTAAGTGCCCGATAGGGAACCTACATATTCCAAGTGCCCGTTAGGGAACCTATATAGTCCAAGTGCCCACTAGGGAGCCTACATAGTAAAAGTGCCCGCTAGGTAACCTGCTTTGTGCAAGTGCCCGCTAGTTAACCTAGATAGTCCAAGTGCCCGCTAGTTAACCTAGATAGTCGAAGTGCCCAATAGTTAACCTACATAGTCCAAGGTCAGCTAGTTAACCTAGATAGTTCAAGTTCCCGCTAGTTAACCTACATAGTCCAAGGCCCCGCTAGTTAACCTAGATATTCCATGTGCCCGCTAGTTAACCTAGATCGTCCAAGTGTATGCTAGGTAACCTACATAGTCCAAGTGCCCGTTAGGGAACCTAGATAGTCCAAGTGCCCGTAGGGAAACTATATAGTCCAAGTGCCCGCTAGGGAGCCTACATAGTAAAAGTGCCCGCTAGGGAACCTGCTTTGTGCAAGTGCCCGCTAGTTAACCTAGATAGTCCAAGTGCCCGCTAGTTAACCTAGATAGTCGAAGTGCCCAATAGTTAACCTATTAGTCCAAGGTCAGCTAGTTAACCTAGATAGTCCAAGTGCCTGCTAGTTAACCTACATAGTCCAAGGGCCCGCTAGTTAACCTAGATATTCCAAGTGCCCGCTAGTTAACCTAGATCGCCCAAGTGTATGCTAGTTAACCTACATAGTCCAAGTTCCCGTTAGGTAACCTAGATAGTACAAGTGCCCGCAAGGTAACCTTCATAGTCCAAGTGCCCGCTAGGTAACCTAGATATTCCAAGTTCCTCTTAGCTAACCTAGATAATCCAAGTGCCCGCTAGGTAACCTACATAGTCCAAGTGCCATTTCGTTAACCTAGATAGTCCAAGTGCCTGCTAGGTAACCTACATAGTCCAAGTGCCCACTAGGTAACCTAAATAATCCAAATGCCCACTAGGGAAACTACATAGTCCAAGTGCCCGCTAGTTAACCTAGATAGTCCAAGTGCCCGCTAGTAAACCTAGATAGTATAAGGGCCCGTTAGTTAATCTAGATAGTCCAAGTGCCCGCTAGTTAACCTAGATAGTCCAAGTGCCCGCTAGTTAACCTACATAGTCCAAGGGCCCTCTAGTTAACCTAGATAGTCCAAGTGCCTACTAGGGGACGTACATAGTCCAAGTGCCCGCTAGGTAACCTAGATAGTCCAAGTGCCCGCTAGTTAACCTACATTGTCCAAGTGCCTGCTAGTTAACCTACATAGTCCAAGGCCCCGCTAGTTAACCTAGATATTCCAAGTGCCCGCTAGTTAACCTAGATCGTCCAAGTGTATGCTAGTTAACCTACATAGTCCAAGTTCCCGTTAGGTAACCTAGATAGTACAAGTCCCCGCAAGGTAACCTCCATAGTCCAAGTGCCCGCTAGGTTACCTAGATATTTCAAGTTCCTGTTAGCTAACCTAGATAATCCAAGTGCCCGCTAGGTAACCTACATAGTCCAAGTGCCATTTCGTTAACCTAGATAGTCCAAGTGCCTGCTAGGCAACCTACATAGTCCAAGTGCCCACTAGGTAACCTAAATAATCCAAATGCCCACTAGGGAAACTACATAGTCCAAGTGCCTGCTAGTTAACCTAGATAGTCCAAGTGCCCGCTAGTAAACCTAGATAGTATAAGGGCCCGTTAGTTAATCTAGATAGTCCAAGTGCCCGCTAGTTAACCTACATAGTCCAAGGGCCCTCTAGTTAACCTAGATAGTCCAAGTGCCTGCTAGGGGACGTACATAGTCCAAGTGCCCGCTAGGTAACCTAGATAGTCCAAGTGCCCGCTAGTGAACCTACATTGTCCAAGTGCCTGCTAGTTAACCTACATAGTCCAAGGCCCCGCTAGTTAACCTAGATATTCCAAGTGCCCGCTAGTTAACCTAGATCGTCCAAGTGTATGCTAGTTAACCTACATAGTCCAAGTTCCCGTTAGGTAACCTAGATAGTACAAGTCCCCGCAAGGTAACCTCCATAGTCCAAGTGCCCGCTAGGTTACCTAGATATTTCAAGTTCCTGTTAGCTAACCTAGATAATCCAAGTGCCCGCTAGGTAACCTACATAGTCCAAGTGCCATTTCGTTAACCTAGATAGTCCAAGTGCCTGCTAGGCAACCTACATAGTCCAAGTGCCCACTAGGTAACCTAAATAATCCAAATGCCCACTAGGGAAACTACATAGTCCAAGTGCCTGCTAGTTAACCTAGATAGTCCAAGTGCCCGCTAGTAAACCTAGATAGTATAAGGGCCCGTTAGTTAATCTAGATAGTCCAAGTGCCCGCTAGTTAACCTACATAGTCCAAGGGCCCTCTAGTTAACCTAGATAGTCCAAGTGCCTGCTAGGGGACGTACATAGTCCAAGTGCCCGCTAGGTAACCTAGATAGTCCAAGTGCCCGCTAGTGAACCTACATTGTCCAAGTGCCTGCTAGTTAACCTACATAGTCCAAGGCCCCGCTAGTTAACCTAGATATTCCAAGTGCCCGCTAGTTAACCTAGATCGTCCAAGTGTATGCTAGTTAACCTACATAGTCCAAGTTCCCGTTAGGTAACCTAGATAGTACAAGTCCCCGCAAGGTAACCTCCATAGTCCAAGTGCCCGCTAGGTTACCTAGATATTCCAAGTTCCTGTTAGCTAACCTAGATAATCCAAGTGCCCGCTAGGTAACCTACATAGTCCAAGTGCCATTTCGTTAACCTAGATAGTCCAAGTGCCTGCTAGGCAACCTACATAGTCCAAGTGCCCACTAGGTAACCTAAATAATCCAAATGCCCACTAGGGAAACTACATAGTCCAAGTGCCCGCTAGTTAACCTAGATAGTCCAAGTGCCCGCTAGTAAACCTAGATAGTATAAGGGCCCGTTAGTTAATCTAGATAGTCCAAGTGCCCACTAGTTAACCTAGATAGTCCAAGTGCCCGCTAGTTAACCTAGATCGTCTAAGTGCCCGCTAGTTAACCTAGATAATCCAAGTGCCCGCTAGTTAACCTACATAGTCCAAGTGCCCGCTAGGTAACCTAGATAGTCCAAGGTCCTGCTAGTTAACCTACATAGTCCAATGCCCGATAGGGAACCTACATAGTCCAAGTGCCCCCCGAGGAACCTACATTGTCCAAGTGCCCGATAGGGAACCTACATATTCCAAGTGCCCGTTACGGAACCTAGATAGTCCAAGTGCCCGCTAGGGAGCCTACATACTCAAAATGCCCGCTAGGGAACCTGCATTGTACAAGTGCCCGCTAATTTACCTAGATGTTCCACGTGCCCGCTAGTTAACCTAGATAGTCCAAGTGCCCGATAGTTAACCTACATAGTCCAAGTGCCTGATAGGGAACGTACATAGTCCAAGTGCCCGCAGAGGAACCTACATAGTCCAAGTGCCCGTTAGGGAACCTAGATAGTCCAAGTGCCCGTAGGGAAACTATATAGTCCAAGTGCCCGCTAGGGAGCCTACATAGTAAAAGTGCCCGCTAGGGAACCTGCTTTGTGCAAGTGCCCGCTAGTTAACCTAGATAGTCCAAGTGCCCGCTAGTTAACCTAGATAGTCGAAGTGCCCAATAGTTAACCTATTAGTCCAAGGTCAGCTAGTTAACCTAGATAGTCCAAGTGCCTGCTAGTTAACCTACATAGTCCAAGGGCCCGCTAGTTAACCTAGATATTCCAAGTGCCCGCTAGTTAACCTAGATCGTCCAAGTGTATGCTAGTTAACCTACATAGTCCAAGTTCCCGTTAGGTAACCTACATAGTACAAGTGCCCGCAAGGTAACATTCATAGTCCAAGTGCCCGCTAGGTAACCTAGATATTCCAAGTTCCTCTTAGCTAACCTAGATAATCCAAGTGCCCGCTAGGTAACCTACATAGTCCAAGTGCCATTTCGTTAACCTAGATAGTCCAAGTGCCTGCTAGGTAACCTACATAGTCCAAGTGCCCACTAGGTAACCTAAATAATCCAAATGCCCACTAGGGAAACTACATAGTCCAAGTGCCCGCTAGTTAACCTAGATAGTCCAAGTGCCCGCTAGTAAACCTAGATAGTATTAGGGCCCGTTAGTTAATCTAGATAGTCCAAGTGCCCGCTAGTTAACCTAGATAGTCCAAGTGCCCGCTAGTTAACCTACATAGTCCAAGGGCCCTCTAGTTAACCTAGATAGTCCAAGTGCCTGCTAGGGGACGTACATAGTCCAAGTGCCCGCTAGGTAACCTAGATAGTCCAAGTGCCCGCTAGTTAACCTACATTGTCCAAGTGCCTGCTAGTTAACCTACATAGTCCAAGGCCCCGCTAGTTAACCTAGATATTCCAAGTGCCCGCTAGTTAACCTAGATCGTCCAAGTGTATGCTAGTTAACCTACATAGTCCAAGTTCCCGTTAGGTAACCTAGATAGTACAAGTCCCCGCAAGGTAACCTCCATAGTCCAAGTGCCCGCTAGGTTACCTAGATATTCCAAGTTCCTGTTAGCTAACCTAGATAATCCAAGTGCCCGCTAGGTAACCTACATAGTCCAAGTGCCATTTCGTTAACCTAGATAGTCCAAGTGCCTGCTAGGCAACCTACATAGTCCAAGTGCCCACTAGGTAACCTAAATAATCCAAATGCCCACTAGGGAAACTACATAGTCCAAGTGCCTGCTAGTTAACCTAGATAGTCCAAGTGCCCGCTAGTAAACCTAGATAGTATAAGGGCCCGTTAGTTAATCTAGATAGTCCAAGTGCCCGCTAGTTAACCTACATAGTCCAAGGGCCCTCTAGTTAACCTAGATAGTCCAAGTGCCTGCTAGGGGACGTACATAGTCCAAGTGCCCGCTAGGTAACCTAGATAGTCCAAGTGCCCGCTAGTGAACCTACATTGTCCAAGTGCCTGCTAGTTAACCTACATAGTCCAAGGCCCCGCTAGTTAACCTAGATATTCCAAGTGCCCGCTAGTTAACCTAGATCGTCCAAGTGTATGCTAGTTAACCTACATAGTCCAAGTTCCCGTTAGGTAACCTAGATAGTACAAGTCTCCGCAAGGTAACCTCCATAGTCCAAGTGCCCGCTAGGTTACCTAGATATTCCAAGTTCCTGTTAGCTAACCTAGATAATCCAAGTGCCCGCTAGGTAACCTACATAGTCCAAGTGCCATTTCGTTAACCTAGATAGTCCAAGTGCCTGCTAGGCAACCTACATAGTCCAAGTGCCCACTAGGTAACCTAAATAATCCAAATGCCCACTAGGGAAACTACATAGTCCAAGTGCCCGCTAGTTAACCTAGATAGTCCAAGTGCCCGCTAGTAAACCTAGATAGTATAAGGGCCCGTTAGTTAATCTAGATAGTCCAAGTGCCCGCTTGTTAACCTACATAGTCCAAGGGCCCTCTAGTTAACCTAGATAGTCCAAGTGCCTGCTAGGGATGTACATAGTCCAAGTGCCCGCTAGGTAACCTAGATAGTCCAAGTGCCCGCCAAGGTATGTACATAGTTCAAGTGCCCTCTAGGTAACCTAGATTGTCCAAGTGTCCGCTAGTTAAACTACATAGTCCAAGTGCCCGCTTGGTAACCTAGATAGTCCAAGGTCCTGCTAGTTAACCTACATAGTCCAATGCCCGATAGGGAACCTACATAGTCCAAGTGCCCGCTGAGGAACCTACATAGTCTAAGTGCCCGATAGGGAACCTACATATTCCAAGTGCCCGTTAGGGAACCTATATAGTCCAAGTGCCCACTAGGGAGCCTACATAGTAAAAGTGCCCGCTAGGTAACCTGCTTTGTGCAAGTGCCCGCTAGTTAACCTAGATAGTCCAAGTGCCCGCTAGTTAACCTAGATAGTCGTAGTGCCCAATAGTTAACCTACATAGTCCAAGGTCAGCTAGTTAACCTAGATAGTTCAAGTTCCCGCTAGTTAACCTACATAGTCCAAGGCCCCGCTAGTTAACCTAGATATTCCATGTGCCCGCTAGTTAACCTAGATCGTCCAAGTGTATGCTAGGTAACCTACATAGTCCAAGTGCCCGTTAGGGAACCTAGATAGTCCAAGTGCCCGTAGGGAAACTTTATAGTCCAAGTGCCCGCTAGGGAGCCTACATAGTAAAAGTGCCCGCTAGGGAACCTGCTTTGTGCAAGTGCCCGCTAGTTAACCTAGATAGTCCAAGTGCCCGCTAATTAACCTAGATAGTCGAAGTGCCCAATAGTTAACCCATTAGTCCAAGGTCAGCTAGTTAACCTAGATAGTCCAAGTGCCTGCTAGTTAACCTACATAGTCCAAGGGCCCGCTAGTTAACCTAGATATTCCAAGTGCCCGCTAGTTAACCTAGATCGTCCAAGTGTATGCTAGTTAACCTACATAGTCCAAGTTCCCGTTAGGTAACCTAGATAGTACAAGTGCCCGCAAGGTAACCTTCATAGTCCAAGTGCCCGCTAGGTAACCTAGATATTCCAAGTTCCTCTTAGCTAACCTAGATAATCCAAGTGCCCGCTAGGTAACCTACATAGTCCAAGTGCCATTTCGTTAACCTAGATAGTCCAAGTGCCTGCTAGGTAACCTACATAGTCCAAGTGCCCACTAGGTAACCTAAATAATCCAAATGCCCACTAGGGAAACTACATAGTCCAAGTGCCCGCTAGTTAACCTAGATAGTCCAAGTGCCCGCTAGTAAACCTAGATAGTATAAGGGCCCGTTAGTTAATCTAGATAGTCCAAGTGCCCGCTAGTTAACCTAGATAGTCCAAGTGCCCGCTAGTTAACCTACATAGTCCAAGGGCCCTCTAGTTAACCTAGATAGTCCAAGTGCCTGCTAGGGGACGTACATAGTCCAAGTGCCCGCTAGGTAACCTAGATAGTCCAAGTGCCCGCTAGTTAACCTACATTGTCCAAGTGCCTGCTAGTTAACCTACATAGTCCAAGGCCCCGCTAGTTAACCTAGATATTCCAAGTGCCCGCTAGTTAACCTAGATCGTCCAAGTGTATGCTAGTTAACCTACATAGTCCAAGTTCCCGTTAGGTAACCTAGATAGTACAAGTCCCCGCAAGGTAACCTCCATAGTCCAAGTGCCCGCTAGGTTACCTAGATATTCCAAGTTCCTGTTAGCTAACCTAGATAATCCAAGTGCCCGCTAGGTAACCTACATAGTCCAAGTGCCATTTCGTTAACCTAGATAGTCCAAGTGCCTGCAAGGCAACCTACATAGTCCAAGTGCCCACTAGGTAACCTAAATAATCCAAATGCCCACTAGGGAAACTACATAGTCCAAGTGCCTGCTAGTTAACCTAGATAGTCCAAGTGCCCGCTAGTAAACCTAGATAGTATAAGGGCCCGTTAGTTAATCTAGATAGTCCAAGTGCCCGCTAGTTAACCTACATAGTCCAAGGGCCCTCTAGTTAACCTAGATAGTCCAAGTGCCTGCTAGGGGACATACATAGTCCAAGTGCCCGCTAGGTAACCTAGATAGTCCAAGTGCCCGCTAGTGAACCTACATTGTCCAAGTGCCTGCTAGTTAACCTACATAGTCCAAGGCCCCGCTAGTTAACCTAGATATACCAAGTGCCCGCTAGTTAACCTAGATCGTCCAAGTGTATGCTAGTTAACCTACATAGTCCAAGTTCCCGTTAGGTAACTTAGATAGTACAAGTCCCCGCAAGGTAACCTCCATAGTCCAAGTGCCCGCTAGGTTACCTAGATATTCCAAGTTCCTGTTAGCTAACCTAGATAATCCAAGTGCCCGCTAGGTAACCTACATAGTCCAAGTGCCATTTCGTTAACCTAGATAGTCCAAGTGCCTGCTAGGCAACCTACATAGTCCAAGTGCCCACTAGGTAACCTAAATAATCCAAATGCCCACTAGGGAAACTACATAGTCCAAGTGCCCGCTAGTTAACCTAGATAGTCCAAGTGCCCGCTAGTAAACCTAGATAGTATAAGGGCCCGTTAGTTAATCTAGATAGTCCAAGTGCCCGCTTGTTAACCTACATAGTCCAAGGGCCCTCTAGTTAACCTAGATAGTCCAAGTGCCTGCTAGGGGACGTACATAGTCCAAGTGCCCGCTAGGTAACCTAGATAGTCCAAGTGCCCGCCAAGGTATGTACATAGTTCAAGTGCCCTCTAGGTAACCTAGATTGTCCAAGTGTCCGCTAGTTAAACTACATAGTCCAAGTGCCCGCTTGGTAACCTAGATAGTCCAAGGTCCTGCTAGTTAACCTACATAGTCCAATGCCTGATAGGGAACCTACATTGTCCAAGTGCCCGCTGAGGAACCTACATAGTCCAAGTGCCCGATAGGGAACCTACATATTCCAAGTGCCCGTTAGAGAACCTATATAGTCCAAGTGCCCACTAGGGAGCCTACATAGTAAAAGTGCCCGCTAGGTAACCTGCTTTGTGCAAGTGCCCGCTAGTTAACCTAGATAGTCCAAGTGCCCGCTAGTTAACCTAGATAGTCGAAGTGCCCAATAGTTAACCTACATAGTCCAAGGTCAGCTAGTTAACCTAGATAGTTCAAGTTCCCGCTAGTTAACCTACATAGTCCAAGGCCCCGCTAGTTAACCTAGATATTCCATGTGCCCGCAAGTTAACCTAGATCGTCCAAGTGTATGCTAGGTAACCTACATAGTCCAAGTCCCGTTAGGTAACCTAGATAGTACAAGTCACCGCAATGTAACCTCCATAGTCCAAGTGCCCGCTAGGTTACCTAGATATTACAAGTTCCTGTTAGCTAACCTAGATAATTCAAGTGCCCGCTAGGTAACCTACATAGTCCAAGTGCCATTTCGTTAACCTAGATTGTCCAAGTGCCTGCTAGGTAACCTACATAGTCCAAGGTCCCGCTAGGTAACCTATATAGTCCAAGTCCCCGCTAAGAAATCAAGATAGTCCAAGTGCCCGTTAGGTAACCTAGATAGTCCAAGTGCCCGCTAGGTAAACTAAATAGTCCAAGTTCCTGCTAGGTAACCTAGATAGTCCAAGTGCCCGTTACCTAACCTACATAATCCAATTGCCCGCTATGCAACATACATAGTCCAAGTGCCCATTGGTTAACCTAGAAGTCCAAGTGCAAGCTAGGTAACCGGAACTGTCCAAGTGCCCGCTAGTTTACCTACATAGCCCAAGGTCCTGCTAGTTAACCTACATAGTCCAATGCCCGATAGGGAACCTACATAGTCCAAGTGCCCGCTGAGGAACTTACATATTCCAAGTGCCCGTTAGGGAACCTAGATAATCCAAGTGCCTGCTAGGGAACTTACATACTCAAAATGCCCGCTAGGGAACCTGCATTGTACAAGTGCCCGCTAATTAACCTAGATGTTCCAAGTGCCCGCTAGTTAACCTAGAAAGTCCAAGTGCCCGATAGTTAACCTACATAGTCCAAGGTCAGCTAGTTAACCTAGATAGTCCAAGTTCCCGCTAGTTAACCTACATAGTCCAAGTGCCTGCTAGTTAACCTACATAGTCCAAGGGCCCTCTAGTTAACCTAGATATTCCAAGTGCCCGCTAGTTAACCTAGATCCTCCAAGTGTATGCTAGTTAACCTACATAGTCCAAGTTCCCGTTAGGTAACCTAGATAGTACAAGTGCCCGCAAGGTAACCTCCATAGTCCAAGTGCCTGCTAGGTAACCTAGATATTCCAAGTTCCTGTTAGCTAACCTAGATAATACAAGTGCCCGCTAGGTAACCTACATAGTCCAAGTGCCCGTAGGGAACCTAGATAGTCCAAGTGCCCGCTAGGGAACCTACATAGTAAAAGTGCCCGCTAGGGAACCTGCTTTGTGCAAGTGCCCGCTAGTTAACCTAGATAGTCCAAGTGCCCAATAGTTAACCTACATAGTCCAAGGTCAGCTAGTTAACCTAGATAATCCAAGTTCCCGCTAGTTAACCTACATAGTCCAAGTGCCTGCTAGTTAACCTACATAGTCCAAGGGCCCGCTAGTTAACCTAGATATTCCAAGTGCCCGCTAGTTAACCTAGATCGTCCAAGTTTATGCTAGTTAACCTACATAGTCCAAGTTCCCGTTAGGTAACCTAGATAGTACAAGTGCCCGCAAGGTAACCTCCATAGTCCAAGTGCCTGCTAGGTAACCTAGATATTCCAAGTTCCTGTTAGCTAACCAAGATAATACAAGTGCCCGCTAGGTAACCTACATAGTCCAAGTGCCATTTCGTTAACCTAGATAGTCCAAGTGCCTGCTAGGTAACCTACATAGTCCAAGTGCCCACTAGGTAACCTAAATAATCCAAAGCCCACTAGGGAAACTACATAGCCCAAGTGCCCGCTAGTTAACCTAGATAGTCCAAGTGCCCGCTAGTAAACCTAGATAGTATAAGGGCCCGTTAGTTAACCTAGATAGTCCAAGTGCCCGCTAGTTAACCTAGATCGTCTAAGTGCCCGCCAGTTATCCTAGATAATCCAATTGCCCGCTAGTTAACCTACATAGTCCAAGGGCCCTCTAGTTAACCTAGATAGTCCAAGTGCCCGCTAGGGCACGTACATAGTCCAAGTGCCCGCTAGGTAACCTAGATAGTCCAAGTGCCCGCCAAGGTATGTACATAGTTCAAGTGCCCGCTTGGTAACCTAGATTGTCCAAGTGTCCGCTAGTTAAACTACATAGTCCAAGTGCCCGCTAGGTATCTTAGATAGTCCAAGGTCCTGCTAGTTAACCTACATAGTCCAATGCCCAATAGGGAACCTACATAGTCCAAGTGCCCGCTGAGGAACCTACATAGTCCAAGTGCCCGATAGCGAACCTATATATTCCAAGTGCCCATTAGGGAACTTATATAGTCCAAGTGCCCGCCAGGGAACCTACATACTCAAAATGCCCGCTAGGGAACCTGCATTGTACAAGTGCACGCTAATTAACTTAGATAGTCCACGTGCCCTCTAGTTAACCTAGATAGTCCAAGTGCCCGATATTTAACCTACATAGTCCAAGAGCCTGATAGGGAACCTACATAGTCCAAGTGCCCGCAGAGGAACCTACATAGTCCAAGTGCCCGTTAGGGAACCTAGATAGTCCAAGTGCCCGTAGGGAACCTAGATAGTCCAAGTGCCCGCTAGGGAACCTACATAGTAAAAGTGCCCGCTAGGGAACCTGCTTTGTGCAAGTGCCCGCTAGTTAACATAGATAGTCCAAGTGCCCGCTAGTTAACCTAGATAGTCCAAGTGCCCGATAGTTAACCTACATAGACCAAGGTCAGCTAGTTAACCTAGATAGTCCAAGTTCCCGCTAGTTAACCTACATAGTCCAAGTGCCTGCTAGTTAACCTACATAGTCCAAGGGCCCGCTAGTTAACCTAGATATTCCAAGTGCCCGCTAGTTAACCTAGATCGTCCAAGTGTATGCTAGTTAACCTACATAGTCCAAGTTCCCGTTAGGTAACCTAGATAGTACAATTGCCCGCAAGGTAACCTCCATAGTCCAAGTGCCTGCTAGGTAACCTAGATATTCCAAGTTCCTGTTAGCTAACCTAGATAATACAAGTGCCCGCTAGGTAACCTACATAGTCCTAGTGCCATTTCGTTAACCTAGATAGTCCAAGTGCCCGTTCGCTAACCTAGATAGTCCAAGTGCCCGCTAGGTAACCTAGACAGTCCAAGTGCCTGCTAGTTAACCTACATAGTCCAATGCCCAATAGGGAACCTACATAGTCCAAGTGCCCGCTGAGGAACCTACATAATCCAAGTGCCCGTTAGCGAAACTATATATTCCAAGTGCCCGTTAGGGAACTTATATAGTCCAAGTGCCCGCTAGGGAACCTACATACTCAAAATGCCCGCTAGGGAACCTGCATTGTACAAGTGCCCGCTAATTAACTTAGATAGTCCACGTGCCCTCTAGTTAACCTAGATAGTCCAAGTGCCCGATATTTAACCTACATAGTCCAAGAGCCTGATAGGGAACCTACATAGTCCAAGTGCCCGCAGAGGAACCTACATAGTCCAAGTGCCCGTTAGGGATCCTAGATAGTCCAAGTGCCCGTAGGGAACCTAGATAGTCCAAGTGCCCGCTAGGGAACCTACATAGTAAAAGTTCCCGCTAGGGAACCTGCTTTGTGCAAGTGCCCGCTAGTTAACATAGATAGTCCAAGTGCCCGCTAGTTAACCTAGATAGTCCAAGTGCCCGATAGTTAACCTACATAGTCCAAGGTCAGCTAGTTAACCTAGATAGTCCAAGTTCCCGCTAGTTAACCTACATAGTCCAAGTGCCTGCTAGTTAACCTACATAGTCCAAGGGCCCGCTAGTTAACCTAGATATTCCAAGTGCCCACTAGTTAACCTAGATCGTCCAAGTGTATGCTAGTTAACCTACATAGTCCAAGTTCCCGTTAGGTAACCTAGATAGTACAATTGCCCGCAAGGTAACCTCCATAGTCCAAGTGCCTGCTAGGTAACCTAGATATTCCAAGTTCCTGTTAGCTAACCTAGATAATACAAGTGCCCGCTAGGTAACCTACATAGTCCTAGTGCCATTTCGTTAACCTAGATAGTCCAAGTGCCCGTTCGCTAACCTAGATAGTCCAAGTGCCCGCTAGGTAACCTAGACAGTCCAAGTGCCTGCTAGGTAACCTACATAGTCCAAATGCCCGTTCGTTAACCTACATAGTCCAAGGGCCCACTATTTAACTTAGATCGTCCAAGTGCCTCGGTTAACCTACATAGTCCAAGTGCCCGCAAGGTGACCTATAAAATCCAAGTTCCATCTATGTAACCTAGATAGTCCAAGGGCCCGCTAGTTAACCTACATAGTCCAAGTGCCCGCTAGGTAAACTAGATATCCAAATTCCCGCTAAGGAACCTACATAGTCCAAGTGCCCGCTAGTTAACCTAGATAGTCCAAGTGCCGCTAGGTAACCTATATAGTGCAAATGTCCCCTAGTTAACCTACATAGTCCAAGTGCCCGCTAGTTAACATAGATAGTCCAAGTGCCCGCTAGGGAACGTACATAGTCCAAGTGCCCGTTAGGTAACCTAGATAGTGCAAGTGCCCGGTAGTTAACCTACATAGCCCAAGTGCCCGCTAGGTTACCTAGATAGTCCAAGGGCGCGCTAGTTAACCTACATAGTCCAAGTGCCCGTTAGTTAACTTACATAGTTCAAGTGTCCGTAAGGAACATATATAGTCCAAGTGCCCGCTAGGGAACATACAGAGTCTAAGTGCCCGCTAGGGGACCTACGTAGTCCAAGTGCCCGCTAGGGAATCTACATAGTCCAAGGGCCCGCAAGTTAACGTAGATAGTCCAAGTGCCGCTAGTTAATCTACATAGTTCAAGGGACCGCTAGTTAACCTACATAGTCCAAGTACCGGCTAGTTAACCTAGATCGTCCAAGTGTCCGCTAGTTAACCTACATAGTACAAGTGCCCGCTAGGGAACCTACATAGTCCAAGTGCCTGCTAGGGAACCTACATAGTCCAAGTGCCCACTCTGGAACATACATAGTCCAAGTGCCCGCCAGGGAATCTACATAGTCCAAGGGCCCGCTAGTTAACGAAGATACTCCAAGTGCCTCTAGTTAATCTACATAGTTTAAGGGCCCGCAAGTTAACCTACATAGTCCAAGTATCCGCTAGTCAACCTAGATCGTCCAAGTGACCGCTAGTTAACTTACATAGTCCAAGGGCCCGCTAGTTAACCTACATAGTCCAAGGGCCCGCTAGTTAACCTACATCGTCCAAGGGCCCGCTAGTTAACCTACGTAGTCCAAGTGCCCCCTAGTTAACCTACATACTCCAAGTGCCCGCTAGGTAACCTAGACAGTTCAAGTGAGCACTAGGTTACCTACATAGTCCAAGTGCCCGTTCGTTTACCTACATAATCCAAGTGCCCGCTAGGTAACCAATATAGTCCAAATGCCCGCTAGGGACCCTAATAGTCCAAATGTCCGCTAGTTAACCTAGATAGTCCAAGTGCTCGCTATTTAACATAGATAGTCCAAGTGCCCACTAGTTAACCTAGATAGACCAAGTGCCCGCTAGGGAAATTATCTAGTCCAAGTACCCGATAGGGAACCTACATAGTCCAAGTGCCCGCTAGATAACATAGATAGTCCAAGTACCCGCTAGGAAACGTACATAGTCCAAGTGCCCGCTAGGGAACGTACATAGTCCAAGTGCCCGCTAGGTAACCTAGATAGTCCAAGTGCCCGCTAGTAAACCTAGATAGTATAAGGGCCCGCTATTTAACCTAGATAGTCCAAGTGCCCGCTAGTTAACCTAGATCGTCTAAGTGCCCGCTAGTTAACCTTGATAATCCAAGTGCCCGCTAGTTAACCTACATAGTACAAGGGCCTTCTAGTTAACCTAAATAGTCCAAGTGCCCTCTAGGGGACGTACATAGTCCCAGTGCCCGCTAGGTAAACTAGATATCCAAATTCTCGCTAAGGAACCTACATAGTCCAAGTGCACGCTAGTTAACCCAGATATTCCAAGTGCCCGCTAGTTAACCTAGATAGTCCAAGTGCCGCTAGGTAACCTATATAGAGCAAGTGTCCCCTAGTTAACCTACATAGTACAAGTGCCCGCTAGGGAACCTACATAGTCCAAGTGCCTGCTAGGGAACCTACATAGTCCAAGTGCCCGCTCTGGAACATACATAGTCCAAGTGCCCGCTAGGGAATCTACATAGTCCAAGGGCCCGCTAGTTAACGTAGATACTCCAAGTGCCTCTAGTTAATCTACATAGTCTAAGGGCCCGCAAGTTAACCTACATAGTCCAAGTATCCGCTAGTTAACCTAGATCGTCCAAGTGCCCGCTAGTTAACTTACATAGTCCAAGGGCCCGCTAGTTAACCTACATAGTCCAAGGGCCCGCTAGTTAACCTACATCGTACAAGGGGCCACCAGTCAACCTACGTAGTCCAAGTGCCCCCTAGTTAACCTACATACTCCAAGTGCCCGCTAGGTAACCTAGACAGTTCAAGTGAGCACTAGGTTACCTACATAGTCCAAGTGCCCGTTCGTTTACCTACATAATCCAAGTGCCCGCTAGGTAACCAATATAGTCCAAATGCCCGCTAGGGACCCTAATAGTCCAAATGCCCGCTAGTTAACCTAGATAGTCCAAGTGCTCGCTACTTAACATAGATAGTCCAAGTGCCCACTAGTTAACCTAGATAGACCAAGTGCCCGCTAGGGAACTTATCTAGTCCAAGTGCCCGATAGGGAACCTACATAGTCCAAGTGCCCGCTAGATAACATAGATAGTCCAAGTACCCGCTAGGAAACGTACATAGGCCAAGTGCCCGCTAGGGAACGTACATAGTCCAAGTGCCCGCTAGGTAACCTGGATAGTCCAAATGCCCGCTAGGGAACCCACATAGTCCAAGTGCCCGTTACGCAACCTAGATAGTCCAAATGCCCGCTAGGGAACCCACATAGTCCAAGTGCCCGCTAGGGAACTTACATAGTCCAAGGGCCCGCTAGGGAACCTACATAGTCCAAGTGCCCGTTAGTTAACCTAGATAGTCCAAGTTCCCGCTAGGTAACCTAAATATTCCAAGTGCCCGTTACCTAACCTAGATAATCCAATTGCCCGCTATGCAACATACATAGTCCAAGTGCCCATTCGTTAACCTAGAAATCCAAGTGCCCGCTAGGTAACCGGGACTGTCCAAGTGCCCGCTAGGTTACCTACATAGTCCAAATGCCCGCTAATTAACCTACATAGTACAAGTGCCCGCTAGGTAACCTAGATAGTGCAAGTGCCCGCTAGGTAACCTACATATTCCAAGTGCCCGCTAGTTAACCTAGATAGTCCAAGTGCCCGTTCGTTAACCTAGATAGTCCAAGTGCCCGCTAGGTAACCTAGACAGTCCAAGTGCCTGCTAGGTAACCTACATAGTCCAAATGCCCGTTCGTTAACCTACATAGTCCAAGAGCCCACTATTTAACTTAGATCGTCCAAGTGCCTCGGTTAACCTACATAGTCCAAGTGCCCGCAAGGTGACCTATAAAATCCAAGTTCCATCTATGTAACCTAGATAGTCCAAGGGCCCGCTAGTTAACCTACATAGTCCAAGTGCCCGCTAGGTAAACTAGATATCCAAATTCCCGCTAAGGAACCTACATAGTCCAAGTGCACGCTAGTTAACCCAGATAGTCCAAGTGCCCGCTAGTTAACCTAGATAGTCCAAGTGCCGCTAGGTAACCTATATAGTGCAAGTGTCCCCTAGTTAACCTACATAGTCCAAGTGCCCGCTAGTTAACATAGATAGTCCAAGTGCCCGCTAGGGTACGTACATAGTCCAAGTGCCCGTTAGGTAACCTAGATAGTGCAAGTGCCCGGTAGTTAACCTACATAGCCCAAGTGCCCGCTAGGTTACCTAGATAGTCCAAGGGCGCGCTAGTTAAACAACATAGTCCAAGTGCCCGTTAGTTAACTTACATAGTTCAAGTGTCCATAAGGAACATATATAGTCCAAGTGCCCGCTAGGGAACATACAGAGTCTAAGTGCCCGCTAGGGAACCTACGTAGTCCAAGTGCCCGTTAGGGAATCTACATAGTCCAAGGGCCCGCTAGTTAACGTAGATAGTCCAAGTGCCGCTAGTTAATCTACATAGTTCAAGGGACCGCTAGTTAACCTACATAGTCCAAGTGCCTGCTAGTTAACCTAGATAGTCCAAGTGCCCGCTAGTAAACCTAGATAGTATAAGGGCCCGTTAGTTAATCTAGATAGTCCAAGTGCCCGCTAGTTAACCTACATAGTCCAAGGGCCCTCTAGTTAACCTAGATAGTCCAAGTGCCTGCTAGGGGACATACATAGTCCAAGTGCCCGCTAGGTAACCTAGATAGTCCAAGTGCCCGCTAGTGAACCTACATTGTCCAAGTGCCTGCTAGTTAACCTACATAGTCCAAGGCCCCGCTAGTTAACCTAGATATACCAAGTGCCCGCTAGTTAACCTAGATCGTCCAAGTGTATGCTAGTTAACCTACATAGTCCAAGTTCCCGTTAGGTAACTTAGATAGTACAAGTCCCCGCAAGGTAACCTCCATAGTCCAAGTGCCCGCTAGGTTACCTAGATATTCCAAGTTCCTGTTAGCTAACCTAGATAATCCAAGTGCCCGCTAGGTAACCTACATAGTCCAAGTGCCATTTTGTTAACCTAGATAGTCCAAGTGCCTGCTAGGCAACCTACATAGTCCAAGTGCCCACTAGGTAACCTAAATAATCCAAATGCCCACTAGGGAAACTACATAGTCCAAGTGCCCGCTAGTTAACCTAGATAGTCCAAGTGCCCGCTAGTAAACCTAGATAGTATAAGGGCCCGTTAGTTAATCTAGATAGTCCAAGTGCCCGCTTGTTAACCTACATAGTCCAAGGGCCCTCTAGTTAACCTAGATAGTCCAAGTGCATGCTAGGGGACGTACATAGTCCAAGTGCCCGCTAGGTAACCTAGATAGTCCAAGTGCCCGCCAAGGTATGTACATAGTTCAAGTGCCCTCTAGGTAACCTAGATTGTCCAAGTGTCCGCTAGTTAAACTACATAGTCCAAGTGCCCGCTTGGTAACCTAGATAGTCCAAGGTCCTGCTAGTTAACCTACATAGTCCAATGCCCGATAGGGAACCTACATAGTCCAAGTGCCCGCTGAGGAACCTACATAGTCCAAGTGCCCGATAGGGAACCTACATATTCCAAGTGCCCGTTAGGGAACCTATATAGTCCAAGTGCCCACTAGGGAGCCTACATAGTAAAAGTGCCCGCTAGGTAACCTGCTTTGTGCAAGTGCCCGCTAGTTAACCTAGATAGTCCAAGTGCCCGCTAGTTAACCTAGATAGTCGAAGTGCCCAATAGTTAACCTACATAGTCCAAGGTCAGCTAGTTAACCTAGATAGTTCAAGTTCCCGCTAGTTAACCTACATAGTCCAAGGCCCCGCTAGTTAACCTAGATATTCCATGTGCCCGCTAGTTAACCTAGATCGTCCAAGTGTATGCTAGGTAACCTACATAGTCCAAGTCCCGTTAGGTAACCTAGATAGTACAAGTCACCGCAATGTAACCTCCATAGTCCAAGTGCCCGCTAGGTTACCTAGATATTACAAGTTCCTGTTAGCTAACCTAGATAATTCAAGTGCCCGCTAGGTAACCTACATAGTCCAAGTGCCATTTCGTTAACCTAGATTGTCCAAGTGCCTGCTAGGTAACCTACATAGTCCAAGGTCCCGCTAGGTAACCTATATAGTCCAAGTCCCCGCTAAGAAATCAAGATAGTCCAAGTGCCCGTTAGGTAACCTAGATAGTCCAAGTGCCCGCTAGGTAAACTAAATAGTCCAAGTTCCTGCTAGGTAACCTAGATAGTCCAAGTGCCCGTTACCTAACCTACATAATCCAATTGCCCGCTATGCAACATACATAGTCCAAGTGCCCATTGGTTAACCTAGAAGTCCAAGTGCAAGCTAGGTAACCGGAACTGTCCAAGTGCCCGCTAGTTTACCTACATAGCCCAAGGTCCTGCTAGTTAACCTACATAGTCCAATGCCCGATAGGGAACCTACATAGTCCAAGTGCCCGCTGAGGAACCTACATATTCCAAGTGCCCGTTAGGGAACCTAGATAATCCAAGTGCCTGCTAGGGAACTTACATACTCAAAATGCCCGCTAGGGAACCTGCATTGTACAAGTGCCCGCTAATTAACCTAGATGTTCCAAGTGCCCGCTAGTTAACCTAGATAGTCCAAGTGCCCGATAGTTAACCTACATAGTCCAAGGTCAGCTAGTTAACCTAGATAGTCCAAGTTCCCGCTAGTTAACCTACATAGTCCAAGTGCCTGCTAGTTAACCTACATAGTCCAAGGGCCCGCTAGTTAACCTAGATATTCCAAGTGCCCGCTAGTTAACCTAGATCCTCCAAGTGTATGCTAGTTAACCTACATAGTCCAAGTTCCCGTTAGGTAACCTAGATAGTACAAGTGCCCGCAAGGTAACCTCCATAGTCCAAGTGCCTGCTAGGTAACCTAGATATTCCAAGTTCCTGTTAGCTAACCTAGATAATACAAGTGCCCGCTAGGTAACCTACATAGTCCAAGTGCCCGTAGGGAACCTAGATAGTCCAAGTGCCCGCTAGGGAACCTACATAGTAAAAGTGCCCGCTAGGGAACCTGCTTTGTGCAAGTGCCCGCTAGTTAACCTAGATAGTCCAAGTGCCCAATAGTTAACCTACATAGTCCAAGGTCAGCTAGTTAACCTAGATAGTCCAAGTTCCCGCTAGTTAACCTACATAGTCCAAGTGCCTGCTAGTTAACCTACATAGTCCAAGGGCCCGCTAGTTAACCTAGATATTCCAAGTGCCCGCTAGTTAACCTAGATCGTCCAAGTGTATGCTAGTTAACCTACATAGTCCAAGTTCCCGTTAGGTAACCTAGATAGTACAAGTGCCCGCAAGGTAACCTCCATAGTCCAAGTGCCTGCTAGGTAACCTAGATATTCCAAGTTCCTGTTAGCTAACCAAGATAATACAAGTGCCCGCTAGGTAACCTACATAGTCCAAGTGCCATTTCGTTAACCTAGATAGTCCAAGTGCCTGCTAGGTAACATACATAGTCCAAGTGCCCACTAGGTAACCTAAATAATCCAAAGCCCACTAGGGAAACTACATAGCCCAAGTTCCCGCTAGTTAACCTAGATAGTCCAAGTGCCCGCTAGTAAACCTAGATAGTATAAGGGCCCGTTAGTTAACCTAGATAGTCCAAGTGCCCGCTAGTTAACCTAGATCGTCTAAGTGCCCGCCAGTTATCCTAGATAATCCAATTGCCCGCTAGTTAACCTACATAGTCCAAGGGCCCTCTAGTTAACCTAGATAGTCCAAGTGCCCGCTAGGGCACGTACATAGTCCAAGTGCCCGCTAGGTAACCTAGATAGTCCAAGTGCCCGCCAAGGTATGTACATAGTTCAAGTGCCCGCTTGGTAACCTAGATTGTCCAAGTGTCCGCTAGTTAAACTACATAGTCCAAGTGCCCGCTAGGTATCTTAGATAGTCCAAGGTCCTGCTAGTTAACCTACATAGTCCAATGCCCAATAGGGAACCTACATAGTCCAAGTGCCCGCTGAGGAACCTACATAGTCCAAGTGCCCGATAGCGAACCTATATATTCCAAGTGCCCGTTAGGGAACTTATATAGTCCAAGTGCCCGCCAGGGAACCTACATACTCAAAATGCCCGCTAGGGAACCTGCATTGTACAAGTGCACGCTAATTAACTTAGATAGTCCACGTGCCCTCTAGTTAACCTAGATAGTCCAAGTGCCCGATATTTAACCTACATAGTCCAAGAGCCTGATAGGGAACCTACATAGTCCAAGTGCCCGCAGAGGAACCTACATAGTCCAAGTGCCCGTTAGGGAACCTAGATAGTCCAAGTGCCCGTAGGGAACCTAGATAGTCCAAGTGCCCGCTAGGGAACCTACATAGTAAAAGTGCCCGCTAGGGAACCTGCTTTGTGCAAGTGCCCGCTAGTTAACATAGATAGTCCAAGTGCCCGCTAGTTAACCTAGATAGTCCAAGTGCCCGATAGTTAACCTACATAGACCAAGGTCAGCTAGTTAACCTAGATAGTCCAAGTTCCCGCTAGTTAACCTACATAGTCCAAGTGCCTGCTAGTTAACCTACATAGTCCATGGGCCCGCTAGTTAACCTAGATATTCCAAGTGCCCGCTAGTTAACCTAGATCGTCCAAGTGTATGCTAGTTAACCTACATAGTCCAAGTTCCCGTTAGGTAACCTAGATAGTACAATTGCCCGCAAGGTAACCTCCATAGTCCAAGTGCCTGCTAGGTAACCTAGATATTCCAAGTTCCTGTTAGCTAACCTAGATAATACAAGTGCCCGCTAGGTAACCTACATAGTCCTAGTGCCATTTCGTTAACCTAGATAGTCCAAGTGCCCGTTCGCTAACCTAGATAGTCCAAGTGCCCGCTAGGTAACCTAGACAGTCCAAGTGCCTGCTAGTTAACCTACATAGTCCAATGCCCAATAGGGAACCTACATAGTCCAAGTGCCCGCTGAGGAACCTACATAATCCAAGTGCCCGTTAGCGAAACTATATATTCCAAGTGCCCGTTAGGGAACTTATATAGTCCAAGTGCCCGCTAGGGAACCTACATACTCAAAATGCCCGCTAGGGAACCTGCATTGTACAAGTGCCCGCTAATTAACTTAGATAGTCCACGTGCCCTCTAGTTAACCTAGATAGTCCAAGTGCCCGATATTTAACCTACATAGTCCAAGAGCCTGATAGGGAACCTACATAGTCCAAGTGCCCGCAGAGGAACCTACATAGTCCAAGTGCCCGTTAGGGATCCTAGATAGTCCAAGTGCCCGTAGGGAACCTAGATAGTCCAAGTGCCCGCTAGGGAACCTACATAGTAAAAGTTCCCGCTAGGGAACCTGCTTTGTGCAAGTGCCCGCTAGTTAACATAGATAGTCCAAGTGCCCGCTAGTTAACCTAGATAGTCCAAGTGCCCGATAGTTAACCTACATAGTCCAAGGTCAGCTAGTTAACCTAGATAGTCCAAGTTCCCGCTAGTTAACCTACATAGTCCAAGTGCCTGCTAGTTAACCTACATAGTCCAAGGGCCCGCTAGTTAACCTAGATATTCCAAGTGCCCACTAGTTAACCTAGATCGTCCAAGTGTATGCTAGTTAACCTACATAGTCCAAGTTCCCGTTAGGTAACCTAGATAGTACAATTGCCCGCAAGGTAACCTCCATAGTTCAAGTGCCAGCTAGGTAACCTAGATATTCCAAGTTCCTGTTAGCTAACCTAGATAATACAAGTGCCTACTAGGTAACCTACATAGTCCTAGTGCCATTTCGTTAACCTAGATAGTCCAAGTGCCCGTTCGCTAACCTAGATAGTCCAAGTGCCCGCTAGGTAACCTAGACAGTCCAAGTGCCTGCTAGGTAACCTACATAGTCCAAATGCCCGTTCGTTAACCTACATAGTCCAAGGGCCCACTATTTAACTTAGATCGTCCAAGTGCCTCGGTTAACCTACATAGTCCAAGTGCCCGCAAGGTGACCTATAAAATCCAAGTTCCATCTATGTAACCTAGATAGTCCAAGGGCCCGCTAGTTAACCTACATAGTCCAAGTGCCCGCTAGGTAAACTAGATATCCAAATTCCCGCTAAGGAACCTACATAGTCCAAGTGCCCGCTAGTTAACCTAGATAGTCCAAGTGCCGCTAGGTTACCTAGATAGTCCAAGGGCGCGCTAGTTAACCTACATAGTCCAAGTGCCCGTTAGTTAACTTACATAGTTCAAGTGTCCGTAAGGAACATATATAGTCCAAGTGCCCGCTAGGGAACATACAGAGTCTAAGTGCCCGCTAGGGAACCTACGTAGTCCAAGTGCCCGCTAGGGAATCTACATAGTCCAAGGGCCCGCTAGTTAACGTAGATAGTCCAAGTGCCGCTAGTTAACCTACGTAGTCCAAGTGCCCCCTAGTTAACCTACATACTCCAAGTGCCCGCTAGGTAACCTAGACAGTTCAAGTGAGCACTAGGTTACCTACATAGTCCAAGTGCCCGTTCGTTTACCTACATAATCCAAGTGCCCGCTAGGTAACCAATATAGTCCAAATGCCCGCTAGGGACCCTAATAGTCCAAATGTCCGCTAGTTAACCTAGATAGTCCAAGTGCTCGCTAGTTAACCTAGATAGACCAAGTGCCCGCTAGGGAAATTATCTAGTCCAAGTACCCGATATGGAACCTACATAGTCCAAGTGCCCGCTAGATAACATAGATAGTCCAAGTACCCGCTAGGAAACGTACATAGTCCAAGTGCCCGCTAGGGAACGTACATAGTCCAAGTGCCCGCTAGGTAACCTAGATAGTCCAAGTGCCCGCTAGTAAACCTAGATAGTATAAGGGCCCGCTATTTAACCTAGATAGTCCAAGTGCCCGCTAGTTAACCTAGATCGTCTAAGTGCCCGCTAGTTAACCTTGATAATCCAAGTGCCCGCTAGTTAACCTACATAGTACAAGGGCCTTCTAGTTAACCTAAATAGTCCAAGTGCCCTCTAGGGGACGTACATAGTCCCAGTGCCCGCTAGGTAAACTAGATATCCAAATTCTCGCTAAGGAACCTACATAGTCCAAGTGCACGCTAGTTAACCCAGATATTCCAAGTGCCCGCTAGTTAACCTAGATAGTCCAAGTGCCGCTAGGTAACCTATATAGAGCAAGTGTCCCCTAGTTAACCTACATAGTACAAGTGCCCGCTAGGGAACCTACATAGTCCAAGTGCCTGCTAGGGAACCTACATAGTCCAAGTGCCCGCTCTGGAACATACATAGTCCAAGTGCCCGCTGGGAATCTACATAGTCCAAGGGCCCGCTAGTTAACATAGATACTCCAAGTGCCTCTAGTTAATCTACATAGTCTAAGGGCCCGCAAGTTAACCTACATAGTCCAAGTATCCGCTAGTTAACCTAGATCGTCCAAGTGCCCGCTAGTTAACTTACATAGTCCAAGGGCCCGCTAGTTAACCTACATAGTCCAAGGGCCCGCTAGTTAACCTACATCGTACAAGGGGCCACCAGTCAACCTACGTAGTCCAAGTGCCCCCTAGTTAACCTACATACTCCAAGTGCCCGCTAGGTAACCTAGACAGTTCAAGTGAGCACTAGGTTACCTACATAGTCCAAGTGCCCGTTCGTTTACCTACATAATCCAAGTGCCCGCTAGGTAACCAATATAGTCCAAATGCCCGCTAGGGACCCTAATAGTCCAAATGCCCGCTAGTTAACCTAGATAGTCCAAGTGCTCGCTACTTAACATAGATAGTCCAAGTGCCCACTAGTTAACCTAGATAGACCAAGTGCCCGCTAGGGAACTTATCTAGTCCAAGTGCCCGATAGGGAACCTACATAGTCCAAGTGCCCGCTAGATAACATAGATAGTCCAAGTACCCGCTAGGAAACGTACATAGGCCAAGTGCCCGCTAGGGAACGTACATAGTCCAAGTGCCCGCTAGGTAACCTGGATAGTCCAAATGCCCGCTAGGGAACCCACATAGTCCAAGTGCCCGTTACGTAACCTAGATAGTCCAAATGCCCGCTAGGGAACCCACATAGTCCAAGTGCCCGCTAGGGAACTTACATAGTCCAAGGGCCCGCTAGGGAACCTACATAGTCCAAGTGCCCGTTAGTTAACCTAGATAGTCCAAGTTCCCGCTAGGTAACCTAAATATTCCAAGTGCCCGTTACCTAACCTAGATAATCCAATTGCCCGCTCTGCAACATACATAGTCCAAGTGCCCATTCGTTAACCTAGAAATCCAAGTGCCCGCTAGGTAACCGGGACTGTCCAAGTGCCCGCTAGGTTACCTACATAGTCCAAATGCCCGCTAATTAACCTACATAGTCCAAGTGCCCGCTAGGTAACCTAGATAGTGCAAGTGCCCTCTAGGTAACCTACATATTCCAAGTGCCCGCTAGTTAACCTAGATAGTCCAAGTGCCCGTTCGTTAACCTAGATAGTCCAAGTGCCCGCTAGGTAACCTAGACAGTCCAAGTGCCTGCTAGGTAACCTACATAGTCCAAATGCCCGTTCGTTAACCTACATAGTCCAAGAGCCCACTATTTAACTTAGATCGTCCAAGTGCCTCGGTTAACCTACATAGTCCAAGTGCCCGCAAGGTGACCTATAAAATCCAAGTTCCATCTATGTAACCTAGATAGTCCAAGGGCCCGCTAGTTAACCTACATAGTCCAAGTGCCCGCTAGGTAAACTAGATATCCAAATTCCCGCTAAGGAACCTACATAGTCCAAGTGCACGCTAGTTAACCCAGATAGTCCAAGTGCCCGCTAGTTAACCTAGATAGTCCAAGTGCCGCTAGGTAACCTATATAGTGCAAGTGTCCCCTAGTTAACCTACATAGTCCAAGTGCCCGCTAGTTAACATAGATAGTCCAAGTGCCCGCTAGGGAACGTACATAGTCCAAGTGCCCGTTAGGTAACCTAGATAGTGCAAGTGCCCGGTAGTTAACCTACATAGCCCAAGTGCCCGCTAGGTTACCTAGATAGTCCAAGGGCGCGCTAGTTAACCAACATAGTCCAAGTGCCCGTTAGTTAACTTACATAGTTCAAGTGTCCATAAGGAACATATATAGTCCAAGTGCCCGCTAGGGAACATACAGAGTCTAAGTGCCCGCTAGGGAACCTACGTAGTCCAAGTGCCCGCTAGGGAATCTACATAGTCCAAGGGCCCGCTAGTTAACGTAGATAGTCCAAGTGCCGCTAGTTAATCTACATAGTTCAAGGGACCGCTAGTTAACCTACATAGTCCAAGTACCGGCTAGTTAACCTAGATCGTCCAAGTGTCCGCTAGTTAACCTACATAGTACAAGTGCCCGCTAGGGAACCTACATAGTCCAAGTGCCCGCTCTGGAACATACATAGTCCAAGTGCCCGCCAGGGAATCTACATAGTCCAAGGGCCCGCTAGTTAACGTAGATACTCCAACTGCCTCTAGTTAATCTACATAGTTTAAGGGCCCGCAAGTTAACCTACATAGTCTAAGTATCCGCTAGTTAACCTAGATCGTCCAAGTGCGCGCTAGTTAACTTACATAGTCCAAGGGCCCGCTAGTTAACCTACATAGTCCAAGGGCCCGCTAGTTAACCTACATCGTCCAAGGGCCCGCTAGTTAACCTACATAGTCCAAGTGCCCCGTAGTTAACCTACATACTCCAAGTGCCCGCTAGGTAACCTAGACAGTTCAAGTGAGCACTAGGTTACCTACATAGTCCAAGTGCCCGTTCGTTTACCTACATAATCCAAGTGCCCGCTAGGTAACCAATATAGTCCAAATGCCCGCTAGGGACCCTAATAGTCCAAATGCCCACTAGTTAACCTAGATAGTCCAAGTGCTCGCTACTTAACATAGATAGTCCAAGTGCCCACTAGTTAACCTAGATAGACCAAGTGCCCGCTAGGGAACCTATCTAGTCCAAGTGCCCAATAGGGAACCTACATAGTCCAGGTGCCCGCTAGATAACATAGATAGTCCAAGTACCCGCTAGGAAACGTACATAGTCCAAGTGCCCGCTAGGGAACGTACATAGTCCAAGTGCCCGCTAGGTAACCTAGATAGTCCAAGTGACCGCTAGTAAACCTAGATAGTATAAGGGCCCGTTAGTTAATCTAGATAGTCCAAGTGCCCACTAGTTAACCTAGATAGTCCAAGTGCCCGCTAGTTAACCTAGATCGTCTAAGTGCCCGCTAGTTAACCTAGATAATCCAAGTGCCCGCTAGTTAACCTACATAGTACAAGGGCCTTCTAGTTAACCTAAATAGTCCAAGTGCCCGCTAGGGGACGTACATAGTCCAAGTGCCCGCTAGGTAACCTAGATAGTCCAAGTGCCCGCCAAGGTATGTACATAGTTCAAGTGCCCGCTTGGTAACCTAGATTGTCCAAGTGTCCGCTAGTTAACCTACATAGTCCAAGTGCCCGCTAGGTAAACTAGATAGTCCAAGGTCCTGCTAGTTAACCTACATAGTCCAATGCCCGATAGGGAACCTACATAGTCCAAGTGCCCCCCCGAGGAACCTACATAGTCCAAGTGCCCGATAGGGAACCTACATATTCCAAGTGCCCGTTACGGAACCTAGATAGTCCAAGTGCCCGCTAGGGAACCTACATACTCAAAATGCCCGCTAGGGAACCTGCATTGTACAAGTGCCCGCTAATTTACCTAGATATTCCACGTGTCAGCTAGTTAACCTAGATAGTCCAAGTGCCCGATAGTTAACCTACATAGTCCAAGTGCCTGATAGGGAACGTACATAGTCCAAGTGCCCGCAGAGGAACCTACATAGTCCAAGTGCCCGTTACGGAACCTAGATAGTCCAAGTGCCCGTAAGGAAACTATATAGTCCAAGTGCCCGCTAGGGAGCCTACATAGTAAAAGTGCCCGCTAGGGAACCTGCTTTGTGCAAGTGCCCACTAGTTAACCTAGATAGTCCAAGTGCCCGCTAGTTAACCTAGATAGCCGAAGGGCCCAATAGTTAACCTATTAGTCCAAGGTCAGCTAGTTAACCTAGATAGTCCACGTGCCTGCTAGTTAACCTACATAGTCCAAGGGCCCGCTAGTTAACCTAGATATTCCAAGTGCCCGCTAGTTAACCTAGATCGTCCAAGTGTATGCTAGTTAACCTACATAGTCCAAGTTCCCGTTAGGTAACCTACATAGTACAAGTGCCCGCAAGGTAACCTCCATAGTCCAAGTGCCCGCTAGGTAACCTAGATATTCCAAGTTCCTCTTAGCTAACCTAGATAATCCACATGGCCGCTAGGTAACCTACATAGTCCAAGTGCCATTTCGTTAACCTAGATAGTCCAAGTGCCTGCTAGGTAACCTACATAGACCAAGTGCCCACTAGGTAACCTAAATAATCCAAATGCCCACTAGGGAAACTACATAGTCCAAGTGCCCGCTAGTTAACCTAGATAGTCCAAGTGCCCGCTAGTAAACCTAGATAGTATAAGGGCCCGTTAGTTAATCTAGATAGTCCAAGTGCCCGCTAGTTAACCTAGATAGTCCAAGTGCCCGCTAGTTAACCTACATAGTCCAAGGGCCCTCTAGTTAACCTAGATAGTCCAAGTGCCTGCTAGGGGACGTACATAGTCCAAGTGCCCGCTAGGTAACCTAGATAGTCCAAGTGCCCGCTAGTTAACCTACATTGTCCAAGTGCCTGCTAGTTAACCTACATAGTCCAAGGCCCCGCTAGTTAACCTAGATATTCCAAGTGCCCGCTAGTTAACCTAGATCGTCCAAGTGTATGCTAGTTAACCTACATAGTCCAAGTTCCCGTTAGGTAACCTAGATAGTACAAGTCCCCGCAAGGTAACCTCCATAGTCCAAGTGCCCGCTAGGTTACCTAGATATTCCAAGTTCCTGTTAGCTAACCTTGATAATCCAAGTGCCCGCTAGGTAACCTACATAGTCCAAGTGCCATTTCGTTAACCTAGATAGTCCAAGTGCCTGCTAGGCAACCTACATAGTCCAAGTGCCCACTAGGTAACCTAAATAATCCAAATGCCCACTAGGGAAACTACATAGTCCAAGTGCCCACTAGTTAACCTAGATAGTCCAAGTGCCCGCTAGTAAACCTAGATAGTATAAGGGCCCGTTAGTTAATCTAGATAGTCCAAGTGCCCGCTAGTTAACCTACATAGTCCAAGGGCCCTCTAGTTAACCTAGATAGTCCAAGTGCCTGCTAGGGGACGTACATAGTCCAAGTGCCCGCTAGGTAACCTAGATAGTCCAAGTGCCCGCTAGTTAACCTACATTGTCCAAGTGCCTGCTAGTTAACCTACATAGTCCAAGGCCCCGCTAGTTAACCTAGATATTCCAAGTGCCCGCTAGTTAACCTAGATCGTCCAAGTGTATGCTAGTTAACCTACATAGTCCAAGTTCCCGTTAGGTAACATAGATAGTACAAGTCCCCGCAAGGTAACCTCCATAGTCCAAGTGCCCGCTAGGTTACCTAGATATTCCAAGTTCCTGTTAGCTAACCTAGATAATCCAAGTGCCCGCTAGGTAACCTACATAGTCCAAGTGCCATTTCGTTAACCTAGATAGTCCACGTGCCTGCTAGGCAACCTACATAGTCCAAGTGCCCACTAGGTAACCTAAATAATCCAAATGCCCACTAGGGAAACTACATAGTCCAAGTGCCCGCTAGTTAACCTAGATAGTCCAAGTGCCCGCTAGTAAACCTAGATAGTATAAGGGCCCGTTAGTTAATCTAGATAGTCCAAGTGCCCGCTTGTTAACCTACATAGTCCAAGGGCCCTCTAGTTAACCTAGATAGTCCAAGTGCCTGCTAGGGGACGTACATAGTCCAAGTGCCCGCTAGGTAACCTAAATAGTCCAAGTGCGCGCCAAGGTATGTACATAGTTCAAGTGCCCTCTAGGTAACCTAGATTGTCCAAGTGTCCGCTAGTTAAACTACATAGTCCAAGTGCCCGCTAGGTAACCTAGATAGTCCAAGGTCCTGCTAGTTAACCTACATAGTCCAATGCCCGATAGGGAACCTACATAGTCCAAGTGCCCGCTGAGGAACCTACATAGTCCAAGTGCCCGATAGGGAACCTACATATTCCAAGTGCCCGTTAGGGAACCTATATAGTCCAAGTGCCCACTAGGGAGCCTACATAGTAAAAGTGCCCGCTAGGTAACCTGCTTTGTGCAAGTGCACGCTAGTTATCCTAGATAGTCCAAGTGCCCGCTAGTTAACCTAGATAGTCGAAGTGCCCAATAGTTAACTTATAGTCCAAGGTCAGCTAGTTAACTTAGATAGTTCAATTTCCCGCTAGTTAACCTACATAGTCCAAGGCCCCGCTAGTTAACCTAGATATTCCAAGTGCCCGCTAGTTAACCTAGATCGTCCAAGTGTATGCTAGGTAACCTACATTGTCCAAGTCCCGTTAGGTAACCTAGATAGTACAAGTCACCGCAATGTAACCTCCATAGTCCAAGTGCCCGCTAGGTTACCTAGATATTACAAGTTCCTGTTAGCTAACCTAGATAATTCAAGTGCCCGCTAGGTAACCTACATAGTCCAAGTGCCATTTCGTTAACCTAGATTGTCCAAGTGCCTGCTAGGTAACCTACATAGTCCAAGGTCCCGCTAGGTAACCTATATAGTCCAAGTCCCCGCTAAGAAATCAAGATAGTCCAAGTGCCCGTTAGGTAACCTAGATAGTCCAAGTGCCCGCTAGGTAACCTAAATAGTCCAAGTTCCTGCTAGGTAACCTAGATAGTCCAAGTGCCCGTTACCTAACCTACATAATCCAATTGCCCGCTATGCAACTTACATAGTCCAAGTGCCCATTGGTTAACCTAGAAGTCCAAGTGCAAGCTAGGTAACCGGAACTGTCCAAGTGCCCGCTAGTTTACCTACATAGTCCAAGGTCCTGCTAGTTAACCTACATAGTCCAATGCCCGATAGGGAACCTACATAGTCCAAGTGCCCGCTGAGGAACCTACATATTCCAAGTGCCCGTTAGGGAACCTAGATAGTCCAAGTGCCCGCTAGGGAACCTACATACTCAAAATGCCCGCTAGGGAACCTGCATTGTACAAGTGCCCGCTAATTAACCTAGATGTTCCACGTGCCCGCTAGTTAACCTAGATAGTCCAAGTGCCCGATAGTTAACCTACATAGTCCAAGGTCAGCTAGTTAACCTAGATAGTCCAAGTTCCCGCTAGTTAACCTACATAGTCCAAGTGCCTGCTAGTTAACCTACATAGTCCAAGGGCCCGCTAGTTAAACTAGATATTCCAAGTGCCCGCTAGTTAACCTAGATCGTCCAAGTGTATGCTAGTTAACCTACATAGTCCAAGTTCCCGTTAGGTAACCTAGATAGTACAAGTGCCCGCAAGGTAACCTCCATAGTCCAAGTGCCTGCTAGGTAACCTAGATATTCCAAGTTCCTGTTAGCTAACCTAGATAATACAAGTGCCCGCTAGGTAACCTACATAGTCCAAGTGCCATTTCGTTAACCTAGATAGTCCAAGTGCCTGCTAGGTAACCTACATAGTCCAAGTGCCCACTAGGTAACCTAAATAATCCAAAGCCCACTAGGGAAACTACATAGTCCAAGTGCCCGCTAGTTAACCTAGATAGTCCAAGTGCCCGCTAGTAAACCTAGATAGTATAAGGGCCCGTTAGTTAACCTAGATAGTCCAAGTGCCCGCTAGTTAACCTAGATCGTCTAAGTGCCCGCTAGTTAACCTACATAATCCAAGTGCCCGCTAGTTAACCTACATAGTCCAAGGGCCCTCTAGTTAACCTAGATAGTCCAAGTGCCCGCTAGGGGACGTACATAGTCCAAGTGCCCGCTAGGTAACCTAGATAGTCCAAGTGCCCGCCAAGGTATGTACATAGTTCAAGTGCCCGCTTGGTAACCTAGATTGTCCAAGTGTCCGCTAGTTAAACTACATAGTCCAAGTGCCCGCTAGGTATCTTAGATAGTCCAAGGTCCTGCTAGTTAACCTACATAGTCCAATGCCCAATAGGGAACCTACATAGTCCAAGTGCCCTCTGAGGAACCTACATAGTCCAAGTGCCCGATAGGGAACCTATATATTCCAAGTGCCCGTTAGGGAACTTATATAGTCCAAGTGCCCGCTAGGGAACCTACATACTCAAAATGCCCGCTAGGGAACCTCCATTGTACAAGTACCCGCTAATTAACTTAGATAGTCCACGTGCCCTCTAGTTAACCTAGATAGTCCAAGTGCCCGATATTTAACCTACATAGTCCAAGAGCCTGATAGGGAACCTACATAGTCCAAGTGCCCGCAGAGGAACCTACATAGTCCAAGTGCCCGTTAGGGAACCTAGATAGTCCAAGTGCCCGTAGGGAACCTAGATAGTCCAAGTGCCCGCTAGGGAACCTACATAGTCCAAGTGCCCACTAGGTAACCTAAATAATCCAAATGCCCACTAGGGAAACTACATAGTCCAAGTGCCCGCTAGTTAACCTAGATAGTCCAAGTGCCCGCTAGTAAACCTAGATAGTATAAGGGCCCGTTAGTTAATCTAGATAGTCCAAGTGCCCGCTTGTTAACCTACATAGTCCAAGGGCCCTCTAGTTAACCTAGATAGTCCAAGTGCCTGCTAGGGGACGTACATAGTCCAAGTGCCCGCTAGGTAACCTAGATAGTCCAAGTGCCCGCCAAGGTATGTACATAGTTCAAGTGCCCTCTAGGTAACCTAGATTGTCCAAGTGTCCGCTAGTTAAACTACATAGTCCAAGTGCCCGCTAGGTAACCTAGATAGTCCAAGGTCCTGCTAGTTAACCTACATAGTCCAATGCCCGATAGGGAACCTACATAGTCCAAGTGCCCGCTGAGGAACCTACATAGTCCAAGTGCCCGATAGGGAACCTACATATTCCAAGTGCCCGTTAGGGAACCTATATAGTCCAAGTGCCCACTAGGGAGCCTACATAGTAAAAGTGCCCGCTAGGTAACCTGCTTTGTGCAAGTGCCCGCTAGTTATCCTAGATAGTCCAAGTGCCCGCTAGTTAACCTAGATAGTCGAAGTGCCCAATAGTTAACTTATAGTCCAAGGTCAGCTAGTTAACTTAGATAGTTCAATTTCCCGCTAGTTAACCTACATAGTCCAAGGCCCCGCTAGTTAACCTAGATATTCCAAGTGCCCGCTAGTTAACCTAGATCGTCCAAGTGTATGCTAGGTAACCTACATTGTCCAAGTCCCGTTAGGTAACCTAGATAGTACAAGTCACCGCAATGTAACCTCCATAGTCCAAGTGCCCGCTAGGTTACCTAGATATTACAAGTTCCTGTTAGCTAACCTAGATAATTCAAGTGCCCGCTAGGTAACCTACATAGTCCAAGTGCCATTTCGTTAACCTAGATTGTCCAAGTGCCTGCTAGGTAACCTACATAGTCCAAGGTCCCGCTAGGTAACCTATATAGTCCAAGTCCCCGCTAAGAAATCAAGATAGTCCAAGTGCCCGTTAGGTAACCTAGATAGTCCAAGTGCCCGCTAGGTAACCTAAATAGTCCAAGTTCCTGCTAGGTAACCTAGATAGTCCAAGTGCCCGTTACCTAACCTACATAATCCAATTGCCCGCTATGCAACTTACATAGTCCAAGTGCCCATTGGTTAACCTAGAAGTCCAAGTGCAAGCTAGGTAACCGGAACTGTCCAAGTGCCCGCTAGTTTACCTACATAGTCCAAGGTCCTGCTAGTTAACCTACATAGTCCAATGCCCGATAGGGAACCTACATAGTCCAAGTGCCCGCTGAGGAACCTACATATTCCAAGTGCCCGTTAGGGAACCTAGATAGTCCAAGTGCCCGCTAGGGAACCTACATACTCAAAATGCCCGCTAGGGAACCTGCATTGTACAAGTGCCCGCTAATTAACCTAGATGTTCCACGTGCCCGCTAGTTAACCTAGATAGTCCAAGTGCCCGATAGTTAACCTACATAGTCCAAGGTCAGCTAGTTAACCTAGATAGTCCAAGTTCCCGCTAGTTAACCTACATAGTCCAAGTGCCTGCTAGTTAACCTACATAGTCCAAGGGCCCGCTAGTTAACCTAGATATTCCAAGTGCCCGCTAGTTAACCTAGATCGTCCAAGTGTATGCTAGTTAACCTACATAGTCCAAGTTCCCGTTAGGTAACCTAGATAGTACAATTGCCCGCAAGGTAACCTCCATAGTCCAAGTGCCTGCTAGGTAACCTAGATATTCCAAGTTCCTGTTAGCTAACCTAGATAATACAAGTGCCCGCTAGGTAACCTACATAGTCCTAGTGCCATTTCGTTAACCTAGATAGTCCAAGTGCCCGTTCGTTAACCTAGATAGTCCAAGTGCCCGCTAGGTAACCTAGACAGTCCAAGTGCCTGCTAGGTAACCTACATAGTCCAAATGCCCGTTCGTTAACCTACATAGTCCAAGGGCCCACTATTTAACTTAGATCGTCCAAGTGCCTCGGTTAACCTACATAGTCCAAGTGCCCGCAAGGTGACCTATAAAATCCAAGTTCCATCTATGTAACCTAGATAGTCCAAGGGCCCGCTAGT
The DNA here is from genome assembly GCF_050624435.1 of Tenrec ecaudatus. Taxonomy (NCBI): domain Eukaryota; kingdom Metazoa; phylum Chordata; class Mammalia; order Afrosoricida; family Tenrecidae; genus Tenrec; species Tenrec ecaudatus. Next base: position 123,452 of record NW_027459314.1, on the reverse strand, counting down.
TAACCTACATAGTCCAAGTGCCCGCTAGGTAAACTAGATATCCAAATTCCCGCTAAGGAACCTACATAGTCCAAGTGCACGCTAGTTAACCCAGATAGTCCAAGTGCCCGCTAGTTAACCTAGATAGTCCAAGTGCCGCTAGGTAACCTATATAGTGCAAGTGTCCCCTAGTTAACCTACATAGTCCAAGTGCCCGCTAGTTAACATAGATAGTCCAAGTGCCCGCTAGGGAACGTACATAGTCCAAGTGCCCGTTAGGTAACCTAGATAGTGCAAGTGCCCGGTAGTTAACCTACATAGCCCAAGTGCCCGCTAGGTTACCTAGATAGTCCAAGGGCGCGCTAGTTAACCTACATAGTCCAAGTGCCCGTTAGTTAACTTACATAGTTCAAGTGTCCGTAAGGAACATATATAGTCCAAGTGCCCGCTAGGGAACATACAGCGTCTAAGTGCCCGCTAGGGAACCTACGTAGTCCAAGTGCCCGCTAGGGAATCTACATAGTCCAAGGGCCCGCTAGTTAACGTAGATAGTCCAAGTGCCGCTAGTTAATCTACATAGTTCAAGGGACCGCTAGTTAACCTACATAGTCCAAGTACCGGCTAGTTAACCTAGATCGTCCAAGTGTCCGCTAGTTAACCTACATAGTACAAGTGCCCGCTAGGGAACCTACATAGTCCAAGTGCCTGCTAGGGAACCTACATAGTCCAAGTGCCCGCTCTGGAACATACATAGTCCAAGTGCCCGCCAGGGAATCTACATAGTCCAAGGGCCCGCTAGTTAACGAAGATACTCCAAGTGCCTCTAGTTAATCTACATAGTTTAAGGGCCCGCAAGTTAACCTACATAGTCCAAGTATCCGCTAGTCAACCTAGATCGTCCAAGTGACCGCTAGTTAACTTACATAGTCCAAGGGCCCGCTAGTTAACCTACATAGTCCAAGGGCCCGCTAGTTAACCTACATCGTCCAAGGGCCCGCTAGTTAACCTACGTAGTCCAAGTGGCCCCTAGTTAACCTACATAATCCAAGTGCCCGCTAGGTAACCTAGACAGTTCAAGTGAGCACTAGGTTATCTACATAGTCCAAGTGCCCGTTCGTTTACCTACATAATCCAAGTGCCCTCTAGGTAACCAATATAGTCCAAATGCCCGCTAGGGACCCTAATAGTCCAAATGTCCGCTAGTTAACCTAGATAGTCCAAGTGCTCACTACTTAACATAGATAGTCCAAGTGCCCACTAGTTAACCTAGAAAGACCAAGTGCCCGCTAGGGAACCTATCTAGTCCAAGGGCCCGATAGGGAACCTACATAGTCCAAGTGCCCGCTAGATAACATAGATAGTCCAAGTACCCGCTAGGAAACGTACATAGTCCAAGTCCCCGCTAGGGAACGTACATAGTCCAAGTGCCCGCTAGGTAACCTAGATAGTCCAAGTGCCCGCTAGTAAACCTAGATAGTATAAGGGCCCGCTAGTTAACCTAGATAGTCCAAGTGCCCGCTAGTTAACCTAGATCGTCTAAGTGCCCGCTAGTTAACCTTGATAATCCAAGTGCCCGCTAGTTAACCTACATAGTACAAGGGCCTTCTAGTTAACCTAGATAGTCCAAGTGCCCGCTAGGGGACGTACATAGTCCAAGTGCCCGCTAGGTAACCTAGATAGTCCAAGTGCCCGCCAAGGTATGTACATAGTTCAAGTGCCCGCTTGGTAACCTAGATTGTCCAAGTGTCCGCTAGTTAAACTACATAGTCCAAGTGCCCGCTAGGTATCTTAGATAGTGCAAGGTCCTGCTAGTTAACCTACATAGTCCAATGCCCAATAGGGAACCTACATAGTCCAAGTGCCCGCTGAGGAACCTACATAGTCCAAGTGCCCGATAGGGAACCTATATATTCCAAGTGCCCGTTAGGGAACTTATATAGTCCAAGTGCCCGCTAGGGAACCTACATACTCAAAATGCCCGCTAGGGAACCTGCATTGTACAAGTGCCCGCTAATTAACTTAGATAGTCCACGTGCCCTCTAGTTAACCTAGATAGTCCAAGTGCCCGATATTTAACCTACATAGTCCAAGAGCCTGATAGGGAACCTACATAGTCCAAGTGCCCGCAGAGGAACCTACATAGTCCAAGTGCCCGTTAGGGAATCTACATAGTCCAAGGGCCCGCTAGTTAACGTAGATAGTCCAAGTGCCGCTAGTTAATCTACATAGTTCAAGGGACCGCTAGTTAACCTACATAGTCCATGTACCGGCTAGTTAACCTAGATCGTCCAAGTGTCCGCTAGTTAACCTACATAGTACAAGTGCCCGCTAGGGAACCTACATAGTCCAAGTGCCTGCTAGGGAACCTACATAGTCCAAGTGCCCGCTCTGGAACATACATAGTCCAAGTGCCCGCCAGGGAATCTACATAGTCCAAGGGCCCGCTAGTTAACGAAGATACTCCAAGTGCCTCTAGTTAATCTACATAGTTTAAGGGCCCGCAAGTTAACCTACATAGTCCAAGTATCCGCTAGTCAACCTAGATCGTCCAAGTGACCGCTAGTTAACTTACATAGTCCAAGGGCCCGCTAGTTAACCTACATAGTCCAAGGGCCCGCTAGTTAACCTACATCGTCCAAGGGCCCGCTAGTTAACCTACGTAGTCCAAGTGCCCCCTAGTTAACCTACATACTCCAAGTGCCCGCTAGGTAACCGAGACAGTTCAAGTGAGCACTAGGTTACCTACATAGTCCAAGTGCCCGTTCGTTTACCTACATAATCCAAGTGCCCGCTACGTAACCAATATAGTCCAAATGCCCGCTAGGGACCCTAATAGTCCAAATGTCCGCTAGTTAACCTAGATAGTCCAAGTGCTCACTACTTAACATAGATAGTCCAAGTGCCCACTAGTTAACCTATCTAGTCCAAGTGCCCGATAGGGAACCTACATAGTCCAAGTGCCCGCTAGATAACATAGATAGTCCAAGTACCCGCTAGGAAACGTACATAGTCCAAGTGCCCGCTAGGGAACGTACATAGTCCAAGTGCCCGCTAGGTAACCTAGATAGTCCAAGTGCCCGCTAGTAAACCTAGATAGTATAAGGGCCCGCTAGTTAACCTAGATAGTCCAAGTGCCCGCTAGTTAACCTAGATCGTCTAAGTGCCCGCTAGTTAACCTTGATAATCCAAGTGCCCGCTAGTTAACCTTGATAATCCAAGTGCCCGCTAGTTAACCTACATAGTACAAGGGCCTTCTAGTTAACCTAGATAGTCCAAGTGCCCGCTAGGGGACGTACATAGTCCAAGTGCCCGCTAGGTAACCTAGATAGTCCAAGTGCCCGCCAAGGTATGTACATAGTTCAAGTGCCCGCTTGGTAACCTAGATTGTCCAAGTGTCCGCTAGTTAAACTACATAGTACAAGTGCCCGCTAGGTATCTTAGATAGTCCAAGGTCCTGCTAGTTAACCTACATAGTCCAATGCCCAATAGGGAACCTACATAGTCCAAGTGCCCGCTGAGGAACCTACATAGTCCAAGTGCCCGATAGGGAACCTATATATTCCAAGTGCCCGTTAGGGAACTTATATAGTCCAAGTGCCCGCTAGGGAACCTACATACTCAAAATGCCCGCTAGGGAACCTGCATTGTACAAGTACCCGCTAATTAACTTAGATAGTCCACGTGCCCTCTAGTTAACCTAGATAGTCCAAGTGCCCGATATTTAACCTACATAGTCCAAGAGCCTGATAGGGAACCTAAATAGTCCAAGTGCCCGATAGGGAACCTACATAGTCCAAGTGCCCGCAGAGGAACCTACATAGTCCAAGTGCCCGTTAGGGAACCTAGATAGTCCAAGTGCCCGTAGGGAACCTAGATAGTCCAAGTGCCCGCTAGGGAACCTACATAGTAAAAGTGCCCGCTAGGGAACCTGCTTTGTGCAAGTGCCCGCTAGTTAACATAGATAGTCCAAGTGCCCGCTAGTTAACCTAGATAGTCCAAGTGCCCGATAGTTAACCTACATAGTCCAAGGTCAGCTAGTTAACCTAGATAGTCCAAGTTCCCGCTAGTTAACCTAGATAGTATAAGGGCCCGCTAGTTAACCTAGATAGTCCAAGTGCCCGCTAGTTAACCTAGATCGTCTAAGTGCCCGCTAGTTAACCTTGATAATCCAAGTGCCCGCTAGTTAACCTTGATAATCCAAGTGCCCGCTAGTTAACCTACATAGTACAAGGGCCTTCTAGTTAACCTAGATAGTCCAAGTGCCCGCTAGGGGACGTACATAGTCCAAGTGCCCGCTAGGTAACCTAGATAGTCCAAGTGCCCGCCAAGGTATGTACATAGTTCAAGTGCCCGCTTGGTAACCTAGATTGTCCAAGTGTCCGCTAGTTAAACTACATAGTACAAGTGCCCGCTAGGTATCTTAGATAGTCCAAGGTCCTGCTAGTTAACCTACATAGTCCAATGCCCAATAGGGAACCTACATAGTCCAAGTGCCCGCTGAGGAACCTACATAGTCCAAGTGCCCGATAGGGAACCTATATATTCCAAGTGCCCGTTAGGGAACTTATATAGTCCAAGTGCCCGCTAGGGAACCTACATACTCAAAATGCCCGCTAGGGAACCTGCATTGTACAAGTACCCGCTAATTAACTTAGATAGTCCACGTGCCCTCTAGTTAACCTAGATAGTCCAAGTGCCCGATATTTAACCTACATAGTCCAAGAGCCTGATAGGGAACCTAAATAGTCCAAGTGCCCGATAGGGAACCTACATAGTCCAAGTGCCCGCAGAGGAACCTACATAGTCCAAGTGCCCGTTAGGGAACCTAGATAGTCCAAGTGCCCGTAGGGAACCTAGATAGTCCAAGTGCCCGCTAGGGAACCTACATAGTAAAAGTGCCCGCTAGGGAACCTGCTTTGTGCAAGTGCCCGCTAGTTAACATAGATAGTCCAAGTGCCCGCTAGTTAACCTAGATAGTCCAAGTGCCCGATAGTTAACCTACATAGTCCAAGGTCAGCTAGTTAACCTAGATAGTCCAAGTTCCCGCTAGTTAACCTAGATAGTATAAGGGCCCGCTAGTTAACCTAGATAGTCCAAGTGCCCGCTAGTTAACCTAGATCGTCTAAGTGCCCGCTAGTTAACCTTGATAATCCAAGTGCCCGCTAGTTAACCTACATAGTACAAGGGCTTCTAGTTAACCTAAATAGTCCAAGTGCCCTCTAGGGGACGTACATAGTCCCAGTGCCCGCTAGGTAAACTAGATATCCAAATTCTCGCTAAGGAACCTACATAGTCCAAGTGCAAGCTAGTTAACCCAGATATTCCAAGTGCCAGCTAGTTAACCTAGATAGTCCAAGTGCCGCTAGGTAACCTATATAGAGCAAGTGTCCCCTAGTTAACCTACATAGTACAAGTGCCCGCTAGGGAACCTACATAGTCCAAGTGCCTGCTAGGGAACCTACATAGTCCAAGTGCCCGCTCTGGAACATACATAGTCCAAGTGCCCGCTAGGGAATCTACATAGTCCAAGGGCCCGGAAGTTAACGTAGATACTCCAAGTGCCTCTAGTTAATCTACATAGTCTAAGGGCCCGCAAGTTAACCTACATAGTCCAAGTATCCGCTAGTTAACCTAGATCGTCCAAGTGCCCGCTAGTTAACTTACATAGTCCAAGGGCCCGCTAGTTAACCTACATAGTCCAAGGGCCCGCTAGTTAACCTACATCGTCCAAGGGCCCACCAGTTAACCTACGTAGTCCAAGTGCCCCCTAGTTAACCTACATACTCCAAATGCCCGCTAGGTAACCTAGACAGTTCAAGTGAGCACTAGGTTACCTACATAGTCCAAGTGCCCGTTCGTTTACCTACATAATCCAAGTGCCCGCTAGGTAACCAATATAGTCCAAATGCCCGCTAGGGACCCTAATAGTCCAAATGCCCACTAGTTAACCTAGATAGTCCAAGTGCTCGCTACTTAACATAGATAGTCCAAGTGCCCACTAGTTAACCTAGATAGACCAAGTGCCCGCTAGGGAACCTATCTAGTCCAAGTGCCCGATAGGGAACCTACATAGTCCAAGTGCCCGCTAGATAACATAGATAGTCCAAGTACCCGCTAGGAAACGTAAATAGGCCAAGTGCCCGCTAGGGAATGTACATAGTCCAAGTGCCCGCTGGGTAACCTGGATAGTCCAAATGCCCGCTAGGGAACCCACATAGTCCAAGTGCCCGTTACGTAACCTAGATAGTCCAAATGCCCGCTAGGGAACCCACATAGTCCAAGTGCCCGCTAGGGAACTTACATAGTCCAAGGGCCCGCTAGGGAACCTACATAGTTCAAGTGCCCGTTAGTTAACCTAGATAGTCCAAGTTCCCGCTAGGTAACCTAAATATTCCAAGTGCCCGTTACCTAACCTAGATAATCCAATTGCCCGCTATGCAACATACATAGTCCAAGTGCCCATTCGTTAACCTAGAAATCCAAGTGCCCGCTAGGTAACCGGGACTGTCCAAGTGTCCGCTAGGTTACCTACATAGTCCAAATGCCCGCTAATTAACCTACATAGTCCAAGTGCCCGCTAGGTAACCTAGATAGTGCAAGTGCCCGCTAGGTAACCTACATAGTCCAAGTGCCATTTCGTTAACCTAGATAGTCCAAGTGCCCGTTCGTTAACCTAGATAGTCCAAGTGCCCGCTAGGTAACCTAGACAGTCCAAGTGCCTGCTAGGTAACCTACATAGTCCAAATGCCCGTTCGTTAACCTACATAGTCCAAGGGCCCACTATTTAACTTAGATCGTCCAAGTGCCTCGGTTAACCTACATAGTCCAAGTGCCCGCAAGGTGACCTATAAAATCCAAGTTCCATCTATGTAACCTAGATAGTCCAAGGGCCCGCTAGTTAACCTACATAGTCCAAGTGCCCGCTAGGTAAACTAGATATCCAAATTCCCGCTAAGGAACCTACATAGTCCAAGGGCACGCTAGTTAACCCAGATAGTCCAAGTGCCCGCTAGTTAACCTAGATAGTCCAAGTGCCGCTAGGTAACCTATATAGTGCAAGTGTCCCCTAGTTAACCTACATAGTCCAAGTGCCCGCTAGTTAACATAGATAGTCCAAGTGCCCGCTAGGGAACGTACATAGTCCAAGTGCCCGTTAGGTAACCTACATAGTCCAAGTGCCCGGTAGTTAACCTACATAGTCCAAGTGTCCGCTAGTTACCTAGATAGTCCAAGGGCGCGCTAGTTAACGTACATAGTCCAAGTGCCCGTTAGTTAACTTACATAGTTAAAGTGTCCGTAAGGAACATATATAGTCCAAGTGCCTGCTAGGGAACATACAGAGTCTAAGTGCCCGCTAGGGAACCTACGTAGTCCAAGTGCCCGCTAGGGAATCTACATAGTCCAAGGGCCCGCTAGTTAACGTAGATAGTCCAAGTGCCGCTAGTTAATCTACATAGTTCAAGGGACCGCTTGTTAACCTACATAGTCCAAGTGCCGGCTAGTTAACCTAGATCATCCAAGTGTCCGCTAGTTAACCTACACAGTACAAGTGCCCGCTAGGGAACCTACATAGTCCAAGTGCCTGCTAGGGAACCTACATAGTCCAAGTGCCCGCTCTGGAACATACATTGTCCAAGTGCCAGCTAAGTAACCTAGATAGTCCAAGTGCCCGCTGGTTAACCTACATAGTCCAAGTGCCTCTAGTTAATCTACATAGTCTAAGGGCCCGCAAGTTAACCTACATAGTCCAAGTATCCGCTAGTTAACCTAGATCGTCCAAGTGCCCGCTAGTTAACCTACATAGTCCAAGGGCCCGCCAGTTAACCTACATAGTCCAAGGGCCCGCTAGTTAACCTACATCGTCCAAGGGCCCACTAGTTAACCTACGTAGTCCAAGTGCCCCCTAGTTAACCTACATACTCTAAGTGCCCGCTAGGTAACCTAGACAGTTCAAGTGACCACTAGGTTACCTACATAGTCCAAGTGCCTGTTCGTTTACCTACATAGTCCAAGTGCCCGCTAGGTAATCAATATAGTCCAAATGCCCGCTAGGGACCCTAATAGTCCAAATGCCCGCTAGTTTACCTAGATAGTCCAAGTGCTCGCTACTTAACATAGATAGTCCAAGTGCCCGCTATTTAACCTAGATAGTCCAAGTGCCCGCTAGTTAACCTACATAGTCCAAATGCAGGCTAGGGAACTTACATAGTCAAAGTGCCCGCTAGGGAACCTGCATTGTGCAAGTGAACGCTAGTTAACCTAGATAGTCCAAGTGCCCGCTAGTTAACCAAGATACTCGAAGTGCCCGATAGTTAACCTACATAGTCCAAGGTCAGCTAGTTAACCTAGATAGTCCAAGTGCCCGCTAGTTAACCTACATAGTCCAAGTGCCCGTTCGTTAACCTAGATAGTCCAAGTGCCCGCTAGGTAACCTACAAAGTCTAAGTGCCCGCTAGGTTATCTATATAGTCCAAATGCCCGCTAGGGAACGTACATAGTCCAAGTGCCCGCTAGGTAACCTAGATAATCCAAGTGCCCGCTAGTTAATCTATATCGTCCAAGTGCCCGCTAGTTAACCTAGATCGTCCAAGTGACCACTAGTTAACCTACATAGTCAATGGGCCCGCTAGTTAACCTACATAGTGCAAGTGTCCGCTAGTTAACCTATTGTCCAAGGGACCGCTAGTTAACCTAGATAGTCCAAGTACCCGCTAGTTAACTTAGATTGTCCAATTGTCCGCTAGTTAACCTACATAGTCCAAGTCCCCGCTAGGTAACCTAGATAGTCCAAGTGCCCTTTAGGGAACTAGATAGTCCAAGTGCCCGCACTGGAACATACATAGCCCAAGTCCCCATTAGTTAACCTAGATAATCCAAGTGCCTGCTAGTTAACCTAGATAGTCCAAGTGCCCGCTACATAACCTACATATTCCAAGTGCCCGCTGAGGAACCTACATAGTCCAAGTGCCCGATAGGGAACCTACATATTCCAAGTGCCCGTTAGGGAACATAGATAGTCCAATTGCCCGTAGGGAACCTATATAGTCCAAGTGCCCGCTAGAGAACCTAGATTGTCCAAGTGTCCGCTAGTTAACCTACATAGTCCAAGAGGCTGATAGGGAACCTACATAGTCCAAGTGCCCGCGGAGTAACCTACATAGTCCAAGTCCCCGCTAGTTAACATAGATAGTCCAAGTGCCCGCTAGTTAACCTAGATCGTCTAAGTGCCCACTAGTTAACATAGATAATCCAATTGCCCGCTAGTAAACATAGATAGTGCAAAGGCCCGCTAGTTAATCTAGATTATCCAAGTGCCCGCTAGTTAACCTAGATAGTCCAAGTGCCCGCTAGTTACCCTGGATCGTCTAAGTGCCCTCTAGTTAACCTAGATAGTCCAAGTTCCCGCTAGGGGACGTACATAGTCCAAGTGCCCGCTAGGTAACCTAGATAGTCCAAGTGCCCGCTAGGGAATGTACATAGTTCAAGTTCCCCCCAGGTAACCTAGATTGTCCAAGTGTCCGCTAGTTAACCTACATAGTCCAATGCCCGATAGGGAACCTACATAGTCCAAGTGCCCGTTAGGGAACCTACATAGTCCAAGTGTCCGCTGAGGAACCTACATAGTCCAAGTGCCCGATAGGGAACCTACATATTCCAAGTGCCAGTTAGGGAACCTAGATAGTCCAAGTGCCCATAGGGAACCTATATAGTCCAAGTGCCCGCTAGGGAACCTACATAGTCAAAGTGCCCGCTAGGGAACCTGCATTGTACAAGTGCCCGCTAATTAACCTAGATAGTCCAAGTGCCCGCTAGTTAACCTAGATAGTCCAAATGCCCGTAGGGAATTTACATAGTCACAGTGCCCGCTAGGGAACCTGCGTTGTGCAAGTGAACCCTAGTTAACCTAGATAGTCCAAGAGCCCGCTAGTTAACCTAGATAGTCGAAGTGCCCGATAGTTAACCTACATAGTCCAAGGTCAGCTAGTTAACCTAGATAGTCCAAGTGCCCGCTAGTTAACCTACATAGTCCAAGTGCCCGTTCGTTAACCTACATAGTCCAAGTGCCCGTTCGTTAACTTAGATAGTCCAAGTGCCCGCTAGGTAACCTACAGAGTCTAAGTGCCCGCTAGTTTATCTATATAGTCCAAATGCCCGCTAGGGAACGTACATAGTCCAAGTGCCCGCTAGGTAACCTAGATAATCCAAGTGCCCGCTAGTTAACCTATATCGTCCAAGTGCCCGCTAGTTAACCTAGATAGTCCAAGTGCCCACTAGTTAACCTACATTGTCAATGGCCTCACTAGTTAACCTACATAGTGCAAGTGTCCGCTAGTTAACCTATTGTCCAAGGGACCGCTAGTTAACCTAGATAGTCCAAGTAGCCGCTAGTTAACCTAGATCGTCCAATTGTCCGCTAGTTAACCTACATATTCCAAGTGCCCGCTAGGTAACGTAGATAGTCCAAGTGCCCTTTAGGGAACCTAGATAGTCCAAGTGCCCACACTGGAACATACATAGTCCAAGTCCCCATTAGTTAACCTAGATAATCCAAGTGCCTGCTAGTTAACCTAGATAGACGAAGTGCCCGCTAGGTAACCTACATAGTCCAAGTGCCCGCTGACGAACCTACATAGTCCAAGTGCCCGATAGGGAACCTACATATTCCAAGTGCCCGTTAGGGAACCTAGATAGTCCAAGTGCCCGCTGAGGAACCTACATAGTCCAAGTGCCCGATAGGGAACCTACATATTCCAAGTGCCCGTTAGGGAACCTAGATTGTACAAGTGCCCGTAGGGAACCTATATAGTCCAAGTGCCCGCTAGAGAACCTAGATTGTCCAAGTGTCCGCTAGTTAACCTACATAGTCCAAGTGCCCGATAGGGAACCTAGATGTTCCAAGTGCCCGTTAGGGAACCTAAATAGTCCAAGTGCCCGCTGAGGAACCTACATAGTCCAAGTGCCCGATAGGGAACCTACATATTCCAAGTGACCGTTAGGGAACCTAGATAGTCCAAGTGCCCATAGGGAACCTATATAGTCCAAGTGCCCGCTAGGGAACCTACATAGTCAAAGTGCCCGCTAGGGAACCTGCATTGTACAAGTGCCCGCTAATTAACCTAGATAGTCAAAGTGGCCGCTATTTAACCTACATAGTCCAAGTGCCCGCTAGTTAACCTACATAGTCCAAATGCCCGCTAGGGAACTTACATAGTCAAATTGCCCGCTAGGGAACCTGCATTGTGCAAGTGAACGCTAGTTAACCTAGATAGTCCAAGTGCCCGCTAGTTAACCTAGATAGTCGAAGTGCCCGATAGTTAACCTACATAGTCCAAGGTCAGCTAGTTAACCTAGATAGTCCAAGTGCCCGCTAATTAACCTACATAGTCCAAGTGCCCGTTCGTTAACCTAGATAGTCCAAGTGCCCGCTAGGTAACCTACAAAGTCTAAGTGCCCGCTAGGTTATCTATATAGTCCAAATGCCCGCTAGGGAACGTACATAGTCCAAGTGCCCGCTAGGCAACCTAGATAATCCAAGTGCCCGCTAGTTAATCTATATCGTCCAAGTGCCCGCTAGTTAACCTAGATCGTCCAAGTGCCCACTAGTTAACCTACATAGTCAATGGGCCCCCTAGTTAACCTACATAGTGCAAGTGTCGCTAGTTAACCTATTGTCCAAGGGACCGCTAGTTAACCTAGATAGTCCAAGTACCCGCTAGTTAACCTAGATCGTCCAATTGTCCGCTAGTTAACCTACAAAGTCCAAGTCCCCGCTAGGTAACCTAGATAGTCCAAGTGCCCTTTAGGGAACCTAGATAGTCCAAGTGCCCGCACTGGAACATACATAGTCCAAATCCCCATTAGTTAACTTCGATAATACAAGTGCCTGCTAGTTAACCTAGATAGTCCAAGTCCCCGCTAGGTAACCTACATAGTCTAAGTGCGCGCTGAGGAACCTACATAGTCCAAGTGCCCGATAGGGAACCTACATATTCCAAGTGCCCGTTAGGGAACATAGATAGTCCAAAAGCCCATAGGGAACCTATATAGTCCAAGTGCCCGCTAGGGAACCTACATAGTCAAGTGCCCGCTAGGGAACCTGCATTGTATAAGTGCCCGCTAATTAACCTAGATAGTCCAAGTGCCCGCTAGTTAACCTTGATAGTCCAAGTGCCCGCTATTTAACCTAGATAGTCCAAGTGCCCGCTAGTTAACCTTGATCATCCAAGTGCCCGCTAGTTAACCTACATAGTCCAAGAGGCTGATAGGGAACCTACATAGTCCTAGTGCCCGCGGAGGAACCTACATAGTCCAAGTGCCCGCTAGTTAACATAGATAGTCCAAGTGCCCGCTAGTTAACCTAGATTGTCTAAGTGCCCGCTAGTTAACCTAGATAATCCAATTGCCCGCTAGTAAACCTAGATAGTCCAAGGGCCCGCTAGTTAATCTAGATTATCCAAGTTCCCGCTAGTTAACCTAGATAGTCCAAGTGCCCGCTAGTTAACCTAGATCGTCTAAGTGCCCTCTAGTTAACCTAGATAGTCCAAGTTCCCGCTAGGGGACATACATAGTCCAAGTGCCCGCTAGGTATCCAAGATAGTCCAAGTGCCCGCTAGGGTATGTACATAGTTCAAGTGCCCGCTAGGTAACCTAGATAGTCCAAGTGTCCGCTAGTTAACCTACATAATCCAATGCCCGATAGGGAACCTACATAGTCCAAGTGCCCGCTGAGGAACCTACATAGTCCAAGTGCCCGATAGGGAACCTACAAATTCCAAGTGCCCGTTAGGGAACATACATAGTCCAAGTGCCCGCTGAGGAACCTACATAGTCCAAGTGCCCGATAGGGAACCTACATATTCCAAGTGCCAGTTAGGGAACCTAGATAGTCCAAGTGCCCATAGGGAACCTATATAGTCCAAGTGCCCGCTAGGGAACCTACATAGTCAAAGTGCCCGCTAGGGAACCTGCATTTTACAAGTGCCCGCTAATTAACCTAGATAGTCCAAGTGCCCGCTAGTTAACCTAGATAGTCCAAATGCCCGTAGGGAACTTACATAGTCACAGTGCCCGCTAGGGAACCGGCATTGTGCAAGTGAACGCTAGTTAACCTAGATAGTCCAAGTGCCCGCTAGTTAACCTAGATAGTCGAAGTGCCCGATAGTTAACCTACGTAGTCCAAGGTCAGCTAGTTAACCTAGATAGTCCAAGTGCCCGCTAGTTAACCTACATAGTCCAAGTGCCCGTTCGTTAACCTAGATAGTCCAAGTGCCCGCTAGGTAACCTACAGAGTCTAAGTGCCCGCTAGGTTATCTATATAGTTCAAATGCCCGCTAGGGAACGTACATAGTCCAAGTGCCCGCTAGGTAACCTAGATAATCCAAGTGCCTGCTAGTTAACCTATATCGTCCACTTGCCCGCTAGTTAACCTAGATAGTCCAAGTACCCGCTAGTTAACCTAGATCGTCCAATTGTCCGCTAGTTAACCTACATAGTCCAAGTCCCCGCTAGGTAAAGTAGATAGTCCAAGTGCCCTTTAGGGAACCTAGATAGTCCAAGTGCCCGCACTGGAACATACATAGTCCAAGTCCCCATTAGTTAACCTAGATAATCCAAGTGCCTGCTAGTTAACCTAGATAGACGAAGTGCCCGCTAGGTAACCTACATAGTCCAAGTGCCCGCTGACGAACCTACATAGTCCAAGTGCCCGATAGGGAACCTACATATTCCAAGTGCCCGTTAGGGAACCTAGATAGTCCAAGTGCCCACTGAGGAACCTACATAGTCCAAGTGCCCGATAGGGAACCTACATATTCCAAGTGCCCGTTAGGGAACCTAGATAGTCCAAGTGCCCGTAGGGAACCTATATAGTCCAAGTGCCCGCTAGAGAACCTAGATTGTCCAAGTGTCCGCTAGTTAACCTACATAGTCCAAGTGCCCGATAGGGAACCTAGATGTTCCAAGTGCCCGTTAGGGAACCTACATAGTCCAAGTGCCCGCTGAGGAACTTACATAGTCCAAGTGCCCGATAGGGAACCTACATATTCCAAGTGACCGTTAGGGAACCTAGATAGTCCAAGTGCCCATAGGGAACCTATATAGTCCAAGTGCCCGCTAGGGAACCTACATAGTCAAAGTGCCCGCTAGGGAACCTGCATTGTACAAGTGCCCGCTAATTAACCTAGATAGTCAAAGTGGCCGCTATTTAACCTACATAGTCCAAGTGCCCGCTAGTTAACCTACATAGTCCAAATGCCCGCTAGGGAGCTTACATAGTCAAATTGCCCGCTAGGGAACCTGCATTGTGCAAGTGAACGCTAGTTAACCTAGATAGTCCAAGTGCCCGCTAGTTAACCTAGATAGTCGAAGTGCCCGATAGTTAACCTACATAGTCCAAGGTCAGCTAGTTAACCTAGATAGTCCAAGTGCCCGCTAATTAACCTACATAGTCCAAGTGCCCGTTCGTTAACCTAGATAGTCCAAGTGCCCGCTAGGTAACCTACAAAGTCTAAGTGCCCGCTAGGTTATCTATATAGTCCAAATGCCCGCTAGGGAACGTACATAGTCCAAGTGCCCGCTAGGGAACCTAGATAATCCAAGTGCCCGCTAGTTAATCTATATCGTCCAAGTGCCCGCTAGTTAACCTAGATCGTCCAAGTGCCCACTAGTTAACCTACATAGTCAATGGGCCCCCTAGTTAACCTACATAGTGCAAGTGTCCGCTAGTTAACCTATTGTCCAAGGGACCGCTAGTTAACCTAGATAGTCCAAGTACCCGCTAGTTAACCTAGATCGTCCAATTGTCCGCTAGTTAACCTACATAGTCCAAGTCCCCGCTAGGTAACCTAGATAGTCCAAGTGCCCTTTAGGGAACCTAGATAGTCCAAGTGCCCGCACTGGAACATACATAGTCCAAATCCCCATTAGTTAACTTCGATAATACAAGTGCCTGCTAGTTAACCTAGATAGTCCAAGTCCCCGCTAGGTAACCTAGATAGTCCAAGTGCCCGCTAGTTAACCTTGATAGTCCAAGTGCCCGCTAGTTAACCTAGATAGTCCAAGTGCCCGCTAGTTAACCTTGATCATCCAAGTGCCCGCTAGTTAACCTACATAGTCCAAGAGGCTGATAGGGAACCTACATAGTCCTAGTGCCCGCGGAGGAACCTACATAGTCCAAGTGCCCGCTAGTTAACATAGATAGTCCAAGTGCCCGCTAGTTAACCTAGATTGTCTAAGTGCCCGCTAGTTAACCTAGATAATCCAATTGCCCGCTAGTAAACCTAGATAGTCCAAGGGCCCGCTAGTTAATCTAGATTATCCAAGTTCCCGCTAGTTAACCTAGATAGTCCAAGTGCCCGCTAGTTAACCTAGATCGTCTAAGTGCCCTCTAGTTAACCTAGATAGTCCAAGTTCCCGCTAGGGGACGTACATAGTCCAAGTGCCCGCTAGGTATCCAAGATAGTCCAAGTGCCCGCTAGGGTATGTACATAGTTCAAGTGCCCGCTAGGTAACCTAGATTGTCCAAGTGTCCGCTAGTTAACCTACATAATCCAATGCCCAATAGGGAACCTACATAGTCCAAGTGCCCGCTGAGGAACCTACATAGTCCAAGTGCCCGATAGGGAACCTACAAATTCCAAGTGCCCGTTAGGGAACATACATAGTCCAAGTGCCCGCTGAGGAACCTACATAGTCCAAGTGCCCGATAGGGAACCTACATATTCCAAGTGCCAGTTAGGGAACCTAGATAGTCCAAGTGCCCATAGGGAACCTATATAGTCCAAGTGCCCGCTAGGGAACCTACATAGTCAAAGTGCCCGCTAGGGAACCTGCATTTTACAAGTGCCCGCTAATTAACCTAGATAGTCCAAGTGCCCGCTAGTTAACCTAGATAGTCCAAATGCCCGTAGGGAACTTACATAGTCACAGTGCCCGCTAGGGAACCGGCATTGTGCAAGTGAACGCTAGTTAACCTAGATAGTCCAAGTGCCCGCTAGTTAACCTAGATAGTCGAAGTGCCCGATAGTTAACCTACGTAGTCCAAGGTCAGCTAGTTAACCTAGATAGTCCAAGTGCCCGCTAGTTAACCTACATAGTCCAAGTGCCCGTTCGTTAACCTAGATAGTCCAAGTGCCCGCTAGGTAACCTACAGAGTCTAAGTGCCCGCTAGGTTATCTATATAGTCCAAATGCCCGCTAGGGAACGTACATAGTCCAAGTGCCCGCTAGGTAACCTAGATAATCCAAGTGCCTGCTAGTTAACCTATATCGTCCACTTGCCCGCTAGTTAACCTAGATAGTCCAAGTACCCGCTAGTTAACCTAGATCGTCCAATTGTCCGCTAGTTAACCTACATAGTCCAAGTCCCCGCTAGGTAACCTAGATAGTCCAAGTGCCCTTTAGGGAACCTAGATAGTCCAAGTGCCCGCACTGGAACATACATAGTCCAAATCCCCATTAGTTAACTTCGATAATACAAGTGCCTGCTAGTTAACCTAGATAGTCCAAGTCCCCGCTAGGTAACCTACATAGTCTAAGTGCGCGCTGAGGAACCTACATAGTCCAAGTGCCCGATAGGGAACCTACATATTCCAAGTGCCCGTTAGGGAACATAGATAGTCCAAGTGCCCATAGGGTACCTATATAGTCCAAGTGCCCGCTAGGGAACCTACATAGTCAAATTGCCCGCTAGGGAACCTGCATTGTATAAGTGCCCGCTAATTAACCTAGATAGTCCAAGTGCCCGCTAGTTAACCTAGATAGTCCAAGTGCCCGCTAGTTAACCTTGATCATCCAAGTGTCCGCTAGTTAACCTACATAGTCCAAGAGGCTGATAGGGAACCTACATAGTCCTAGTGCCCGCGGAGGAACCTACATAGTCCAAGTGCCCGCTAGTTAACATAGATAGTCCAAGTGCCCGCTAGTTAACCTAGATTGTCTAAGTGCCCGCTAGTTAACCTAGATAATCCAATTGCCCGCTAGTAAACCTAGATAGTCCAAGGGCCCGCTAGTTAATCTAGATTATCCAAGTTCCCGCTAGTTAACCTAGATAGTCCAAGTGCCCGCTAGGGGACGTACATAGTCCAAGTGCCCGCTAGGTATCCAAGATAGTCCAAGTGCCCGCTAGGGTATGTACATAGTTCAAGTGCCCGCTAGGTAACCTAGATTGTCCAAGTGTCCGCTAGTTAACCTACATAGTCCAATGCCCGATAGGGAACCTACATAGTCCAAGTGCCCGCTGAGGAACCTACATTGTCCAAGTGCCCGATAGGGAACCTACAAATTCCAAGTGCCCGTTAGGGAACATACATAGTCCAAGTGCCCGCTGAGGAACCTACATAGTCCAAGTGCCCGACAGGGAACCTACATATTCCAAGTGCCAGTTAGGGAACCTAGATAGTCCAAGTGCCCATAGGGAACCTATATAGTCCAAGTGCCCGCTAGGGAACCTACATAGTCAAAGTGCCCGCTAGGGAACCTGCATTTTACAAGTGCCCGCTAATTAACCTAGATAGTCCAAGTGCCCGCTAGTTAACCTAGATAGTCCAAATGCCCGTAGGGAACTTACATAGTCACAGTGCCCGCTAGGGAACCGGCATTGTGCAAGTGAACGCTAGTTAACCTAGATAGTCCAAGTGCCTGCTAGTTAACCTAGATAGTCGAAGTGCCCGATAGTTAACCTACGTAGTCCAAGGTCAGCTAGTTAACCTAGATAGTCCAAGTGCCCGCTAGTTAACCTACATAGTCCAAGTGCCCGTTCGTTAACCTAGATAGTCCAAGTGCCCGCTAGGTAACCTACAGAGTCTAAGTGCCCGCTAGGTTATCTATATAGTCCAAATGCCCGCTAGGGAACGTACATAGTCCAAGTGCCCGCTAGGTAACCTAGATAATCCAAGTGCCTGCTAGTTAACCTATATCGTCCACTTGCCCGCTAGTTAACCTAGATAGTCCAAGTGCCCACTAGTTAACCTACATAGTCAATGGCCCCACTAGTTAACCTACATAGTGCAAGTGTCCGCTAGTTAACCTATTGTCCAAGGGACCGCTAGTTAACCTAGATAGTCCAAGTACCCGCAAGTTAACCTAGATCGTCCAATTGTCCGCTAGTTAATCTACATAGTCCAAGTCCCCGCTAGGTAACCTAGATAGTCCAAGTGCCCTTTAGGGAACCTAGATAGTCCAAGTGCCCGCACTGGAACATACATAGTCCAAGTCCCCATTAGTTAACCTAGATAATCCAAGTGCCTGCTAATTAACCTAGATAATCCAAGTGCCCGCTAGGTAACCTACATAGTCCAAGTGCCTGCTGACGAACCTACATAGTCAAAGTGCCCGATATGGAACCTACATATTCCAAGTGCCCGTTAGGGAACCTACATAGTCCAAGTGCCCGCTGAGGAACTTACATAGTCCAAGTGCCCGATAGGGAACCTACATATTCCAAGTGCCCGTTAGGGAACCTAGATTGTCCAAGTGCCCGTAGGGAACCTATATAGTCCAAGTGCCCGCTAGGGAACCTACATAGTCCAAGTGCCCGCTAGGGAACCTGCATTGTATAAGTGCCCGCTAATTAACTTAGATAGTCCAAGTGCCCGCTAGTTAACCTAGATAGTCCATGTGCCCCCTAGTTAACCTTGATCATCCAAGTACCCGCTAGTTAACCTACATAGTCCAAGTGCCTGATAGGGAACCTACATAGTCCAAGTGCCCGCTGAGGAACCTACATAGTCCAAGTGCCCGTTAGGGAACTTATACAGTCCAAGTGCCCGCTAGGGAACCTACATAGTCAAAGTGCCCGCTAGGGAACCTGCATTGTGCAAGTGCCCGCTAGTTAAGCTAGATAGTCGAAGTGCCGCTAGGTAACCTACATAGTGCAAGTGTCCCCTAGTTAACCTACATAGTCCAAGTGCCCGCTAGTTAACATAGATAGTCCAAGTGCCCGCTAGGGAACGTACATAGTCCAAGTGCCCGCTAGGTAAACTAGGTGGTACAAGTGCCCGGTAGTTAACCTACATAGTCCAAGTGCCTGCTAGGTAACCTAGATAGTCCAAGGGCCCGCAAGTTAACCTACATTGTCCAAGTGCCTGCTAGGTAAACTACATAGTCCCTGTGCCCGCTAGTTAACCTAGACAGTCCAAGTACCCGATAGGGAACCTACATAGTCCAAGTGCTCGCTAGGGAACCTACATAGTCCAAGTGCTCGCTAGGCAACCTACATAGTCCAAATGCCCGTTACTTAACCTAGATAGTCAAAGTGCCTGCTAGGTAACCTAAATAGTCCAAGTGCCCGCTAGGGAACCTACATATTCCAAGTGCCCGCTAGGTAACCTAGATAGTCCAATTGCCCGTTAGCTAACCTAGATAGTCGGAGTGTCCGCTAGTTAACCTACATAGTCCAAGTGCCCGTTCGTTAACCTAGACAGTCCAAGTGCCCGCTAGGTAACCTAGATAATCCAAGTGCCCGCTAGTTAACCTATATCGTCCAAGTACCCGCTAGTTTACCTAGATCGTCCAAGTGCCCACTAGTTAATCTACATAGTCAATGGGCCCGCTAGTTAACCTACATAGTGCAAGTGTCCGCTAGTTAACCTATTGTCCAAGGGACCGCTAATTAACCTAGATAGTCCAAGTACCCGCTAGTTAACCTAGATCGTCCAATTGTCCGCTAGTTAACCTACATAGTCCAAGTGCCCGCTAGGTAACCTAGATAGTCCAAGTGCCCTTTAGGGAACCTAGATAGTCCAAGTGCCCGCACTGGAACATACATAGTCCAAGTCCCCATTAGTTAACCTAGATAATCCAAGTGCCTGCTAGTTAACCTAGATAGTCCAAGTGCCCTCTAGGTAACCTACATAGTCCAAGTGCCCGCTGACGTACCTACATAGTCAAAGTGCCCGATAGGGATACTACATATTCCAATTGCCCATTAGGGAACCTACATAGTCCAAGTGCCCGCTGAGGAACCTACATAGTCCACGTGCCCGATAGGGAAACTACATATTCCAAGTGCCCGCTAGGGAACCTACATAGTCAAAGTGCCCGCTAGGGAACCTGCATTGTATAAGTGCCCGCTAATTAACCTAGATAGTCCAAGTGCCCGCTAGGTAACCTAGATAGTCCAAGGGCCCGCATGTTAACCTACATTGTCCAAGTGCCTGCTAGGTAAACTATATAGTCCCTGTGCCCACTTGGTAACCTAGACAGTCCAATTGCCCGCTAGTTAACCTAGACAGTCCAAGTACCCGATAGGGAACCTACATAGTCCAAGTGCTCGCTAGGGAACCGACATAGTCCAAGTGCTCGCTAGGCAACCTACATAGTCCAAATGCCCGTTAGTTAACCTAGATAGTCAAAGTGCCTGCTAGGTAACCTAAATAGTCCAAGTGCCCGCTAGGGAACCTACATATTCCAAGTGCCCGCTAGGTAACCTAGATAGTCCAATTGCCCGTTAGCTAACCTAGATAGTCGGAGTGTCCGCTAGTTAACCTACATAGTCCAAGTGACCGTTCGTTAACCTAGACAGTCCAAGTGCCCGCTAGGTAACCTAGATAATCCAAGTGCCCGCTAGTTAACCTATATCGTCCAAGTGCTCGCTAGTTAACCTAGATCGTCCAAGTGCCCACTAGTTAATCTACATAGTCAATGGGCCCGATAGTTAACCTACATAGTGCAAGTGTCCGCTAGTTAACCTATTTTCCCAGGGACCGCTAATTAACCTAGATAGTCCAAGTACCCGCTAGTTAACCTAGATCGTCCAAGTGCCCGCTAGTTAACCTAGATAGTCCAAGTGCCCACTAGGTAACCTACATAGTCCAAGTGCCCGCTGACGAACCTACATAGTCAAAGTGCCCGATAGGGAAACTACATATTCCAAGTGCCCATTAGGGAACCTACATAGGCCAAGTGCCCGCTGAGGAACCTACATAGTCCAAGTGCCCGATAGGGAAACTACATATTCCAAGTGCCCGTTAGGGAACCTAGATAGTCCAAGTGCCCGTAGGGAACCTATATAGTCCAAGTGCCCGCTAGGGAACCTACATTGTCAAAGTGCCCGCTAGGGAACCTGCATTGTTTAAGTGCCCGCTAATTAACCTAGATAGTCCAAGTGCCCGCTAGTTAACCTAGATAGTCCAAGTGCCCGCTAGTTAACCTTGATCATCCAAGTGCCCGCTAGTTAACCTACATAGTCCAAGTGCCTGATAGGGAACCTACATAGTCCAAGTGCCCGCGGAGGAACCTCATAGTCCAAGTGCCCGTTAGGGAACCTATACAGTCCAAGTGCCCGCTAGGGAACCTACATAATCAAAGTACCCGCTGAGAAACCTACATAGTCCAAGTGCTCGGTAGGGAACCTACATATTCCAAGTGCCCGTTAGGGAACCTAGATAGTCCAAGTGCCCGTAGGGAACCTATATAGTCCAAGTGCCCGCTAGGGAACCTACATAGTCAAAGTGCCCGCTAGGGAACCTGCATTGTTCAAGTGCCCGCTAGTTAAGCTAGATAGTCGAAGTGCCGCTAGGTAACCTACATAGTGCAAGTGTCCCCTATTTAACCTACATAGTCCAAGTGCCCGCTAGTTAACATAGATAGTCCAAGTGCCCGTTAGGGAACGTACATAGTCCAAGTGCCCGTTAGGTAACCTAGATGGTGCAAGTGCCCGGTAGTTAACCTACATTGTCCAAGTGCCCGCTAGGTAACCTAGATAGTCCAAGGGCCCGCTAGTTAACCTACATATTCCAAGTGCCCGGTAGTTAACTTACATAGTTCAAGTGTCCCTAAGGAACATACATAGTTCAATTGTCCGCTAGGGAACATACAGAGTCTAAGTGCCCCCTAGGGAACCTAGGTAGTCCAAATGCCTGCTAGGGAATCTACATAGTCCAAGGGCCCGCTGTAACCTACATAGTTCAAGTGCCCGATAGGGAACCTACATATTCCAAGTGCCCGTTAGGGAACCTAGATAGTCCAAGTGCCTGTAGGGAACCTATATAGTCCAAGTGCCCGCTAGGGAACCTACATAGTCAAAGTGCCCGCTAGGGAACCTGCATTGTATAAGTGCCCGCTAATTAACCTAGATAGTCCAAGTGCCCGCTAGTTAACCTAGATAGTCCAAGTGCCCACTAGTTAACCTTGATCATCTAAGTGCCCGGTAGTCAACCTACATAGTCCAAGTGCCTGATAGGGAACTTACATAGTCCAAGTGCCCGTTAGGGAACCTATGCAGTCCAAATGCCTGCTAGGGAACCTACATAGTCAAGTGCCCGCTAGGGAACCTGCATTGTGCAAGTGCCCGCTAGTTAAGCTAGATAGTTGAAGTGCCGCTAGGTAACCTACATAGTGCAAGTGTCCCCTAGTTAACCAACATAGTCCAAGTGCCCGCTAGTTAACATAGATAGTCCAAGGGCCCGCTAGGGAACGTACATAGTCCAAGTGCCCGCTAGGTAAACTAGATGGTGCAAGTGCCCGGTAGTTAACCTACATAGTCCAAGTGCCTGCTAGGTAACCTAGATAGTACAAGGGCCCGCTAGTTAACCTACATTGTCCAAGTGCCTGCTAGGTAAACTACATAGTCCCTGTGCCCACTTGGTAACCTAGACAGTCCAATTGCCCGCTAGTTATCCTAGACAGTCCAAGTACCCGATAGGGAACCGACATAGTCCAAGTGCTCGCTAGGCAACCTACATTGTCCAAATGCCCGTTACTTAACCTAGATAGTCAAAGTGCCTGCTAGGTAACCTAAATAGTCCAAGTGCCCGCTAGGGAACCTACATATTCCAAGTGCCCGCTAGGTAACCTAGATAGTCCAATTGCCCGTTAGCTAACCTAGATAGTCGGAGTGTCCGCTAGTTAACCTACATAGTCCAAGTGCCCGTTCGTTAACCTAGACAGTCCAAGTGCCCGCTAGGTAACCTAGATAATCCAAGTGCCCGCTAGTTAACCTATATCGTCCAAGTACCCGCTAGTTAACCTCTATCGTCCAAGTGCCCACTAGTTGACCTACATAGTCAATGGGCCCACTAGTTAACCTACATAGTGCAAGTGTCCGCTAGCTAACCTATTGTCCAAGGGACCGCTAGTTAACCTAGATAGTCCAAGTACCCGCTTGTTAACCTAGATCGTCCAACTGTCCGCTAGTTAACCTACATAGTCCAAGTGCCCGCTAGGTAACCTAGATAGTCCAAGTGCCCGCACTGGAACATACGTAGTCCAAGTCCCCATTAGTTAACCTAGATAATCCAAGTGCCTGCTAGTTAACCAAGATAGTCCAAGTGCCCGCTCGGTAACCTACATAGTCCAAGTGCCCGCTGACGAACCTACATAGTCAAAGTGCGTGATAGGGAACCTACATATTCCAAGTGCCCGTTAGGGAACCTACATAGTCCAAGTGCCCGCTGAGGAACCTACATAGTCCAAGTGCCCGATAGGGAAACTACATATTCCAAGTGCCCGTTAGGGAACCTAGATAGTCCAAGTGCCCGTTAGGGAACCTACATAGTCCAAGTGCCCGCTAGGTAACCTAGATAGTCCAAGGGCCCGCTAGTTAACCTACATAGTCCAAGTGCCCGGTAGTTAACTTACATAGTTCAAGTGTCCGTAAGGAACATACATAGTTCAATTGCCTGCTAGGGAAGATTCAGAGTCTAAGTGCCCCCTAGGAAACCTAGGTAGTCCAAATGCCCGCTAGGGAATCTACATAGTACAAGGACCCGCTGAGGAACCTACATAGTCCAAGTGCCCGATAGGGAACCTACATATTCCAAGTGCCCGTTAGGGAACCTAGATAGTCCAAGTGCCCATAGGGAACCTATATAGTCCAAGTGCCCGCTAGGGAACCTACATAGTCAAAGTGCCCGCTAGGGAACCTGCATTGTATAAGTGCCCCCTAATTAAACTAGATAGTCCAAGTGCCCGCTAGTTAACCTAGATAGTCCAAGTGCCCGCTAGTTAACCTAGATCATCCAAGTGCCCGCTAGTTAACCTACATAGTCCAAGTGCCTGATAGGGAACCTACAGAGTCCAAGTACCCGCGGAGGAACCTACATAGTCCAAGTGCCCATTAGGGAACCTATACAGTCCAAGTGCCCGCTAGGGAACCTACATAGTCAAAGTTCCCGCTAGGGAACCTGCATTGTGCAAGTGCCCGCTAGTTAAGCTAGATAGTCGAAGTGCCGCTAGGTAACCTAAATAGTGCAAGTGTCCCCTAGTTAGCCTACATAGTCCAAGTGCCCGCTAGTTAACATAGATAGTCCAAGTGCCCGCTAGGGAACGTACATAGTCCAAGTGCCCGCTAGGTAACCTAGATGGTGCAAGTGCCCGGTAGTTAACCTACATAGTCCAAGTGCCCGCTAGGTAACCTAGATAGTCCAAGGGCCCGCTAGTTAACCTACATAGTCCAAGTGCCTGCTAGGTAAACTACATAGTCCCTGTGCCCACTTGGTAACCTAGACAGTCCAATTGCCTGCTAGTTAACCTAGGCAGTCCAAGTACCCGATAGGGTACCTACATAGTCCAAGTGCTCGCTAGGGAACCTACATAGTCCAAGTGCTCGCTAGGCAACCTACATAGTCCAAATGCCCGTTAGTTAACCTAGATAATCAAAGTGCCTGCTAGGTAACCTAAATAGTCCAAGTGCCCGCTAGGGAACCTACATATTCCAAGTGCCCACTAGGTAACCTAGATAGTCCAATTGCCCGTTAGCTAACCTAGATAGTCGGAGTGTCCGCTAGTTAACCTAAATAGTCCAAGTGCCCGTTCGTTAACCTAGACAGTCCAAGTGCCCGCTAGGTTACCTACATAGTACAAGTGCACGTTCGTTAACCTAGATAGTCCAAGTGCCCGCTGGTAACCTACATAGTCCAAGTGCCCACTAAGTAACCTAAATAATCCAAATGCCCGCTAGGGAAACTACATAGTCCAATTGCCTGCTACTTAACCTAGATAGTGCAAGTGCCCGCTAGTAAACCTAGATAGTCCAAGGGCCCGCTAGTTAATCTTGATAGTCCAAGTGCCCGCTAGTTAACCTAGATAGTCCAAGTGCCCGCTAGTTAACCTAGATCGTCGAAGTGCCCGATAGTTAACCTACATAGTCCAAGGTCAGCTAGTTAACCTAGATAGTCCAAGTGCCCGCTAGTTAACTTACATAGTCCAAGGTCAGCTAGTTAACCTAGATAGTCCAAGTGCCTGCTAGTTAACCTACATAATCCAAGGTCAGCTAGTTAACCAAGATAGTCCAAGTGCCCGCTAGTTAACCTACATAGTCCAAGAACCCGCTAGTTAACCTAGATAGTCGACGTGCCCGCTAGTTAACCTAGATCATCTAAGTGCCCTCTAGTTAACCTAGATAGTCCAAGTTACCACTAGGGGATGTACATAGTCCGAGTGCCCGCTAGGTAACCTAGATAGTCCAAGTGCCCGCTAGGGTATGTACATAGTTCAAGTGCCCGCTAGGTAACCTAGATTGTCAAAGTGTCCGCTAGTTAACCTACATAGTCCAATGCCCGATAGGGAACCTACATAGTCCAAGTGCCCGCTGAGGAACCTACATAGTCCAAGTGCCCGATAGGGAACCTACATATTCCAAGTGCCCATTAGGGAACCTACATAGTCCAAGTGCCCGCTGAGAAACCTACATAGTCCAAGTGCCCGATAGGGAACCTACATATTCCAAGTGCCAGTTAGGGAACCTAGATAGTCCAAGTGCCCATAGGGAACCTATATAGTCCAAGTGCCCGCTAGGGAACCTACATAGTCAAAGTGCCCGCTAGGGAACCTACATTGTACAAGTGCCCGCTAATTAACCTAGATAGTCCAAGTGCCCGCTATTAACCTAGATAGTTCAAGTGCCTGCTAGTTAACCTACATTGTCCAAATGTCCGTAGGGAACTTACATAGTCACAGTGCCCGCTAGGGAACCTGCATTGTGCAAGTGAACGCTAGTTAACCTAGATAGTCCAAGTGCCCGCTAGTTAACCTAGATAGTCGAAGTGCCCGATAGTTAACCTACATAGTCCAAGGTCAGCTAGTTAACCTAGATAGTCCAAGTGCCCGCTAGTTAACCTATATAGTCCAAGTGCCCGTTCGTTAACCTAGATAGTCCAAGTGCCCGCTAGGTAACCTAGATCGTCCAATTGTCCGCTAGTTAACCTACATAGTCCAAGTGCCCGCTAGGTAACCTAGATAGTCCAAGTGCCCGTTAGGGAACCTACATAGTCCAAGTGCCCGCTGAGGAACCTACATAGTCCAAGTGCCCGATAGAGAACCTACATATTCCAAGTGCCCGTTAGGGAACCTAGATAGACCAAGTGCCCGTAGGGAACCTATATAGTCCAAGTGCCCGCTAGAGAACCTACATAGTCAAAGTGCCCGCCAGGGAACCTGCATTGTATATGCCCGCTAATTAACCTAGATAGTCCAAGTGCCCGCTAGTTATCCTAGATAGTCCAAGTGCCCCCTAATTAACCTTGATCATCCAAGTGCCCGCTAGTTAACCTACATAGTCCAAGTGCCTGATAGGGAACCTACATAGTCCAAGTGCCCGCTAGGGAACCTACATAGTCAAAGTGCCCGCTAGGGATCCTGCATTGTGCAAGTGCCCGCTAGTTAAGCTAGATAGTCGAACTGCCGCTAGGTAACCTAAATAGTGCAAGTGTCCCCTAGTTAACCTACATAGTCCAAGTGCCCGCTAGTTAACATTGATAGTCCAAGTGCCCGCTAGGGAACGTACATAGTCCAAGTGCCCGCTAGGTAACCTAGATGGTGCAAGTGCCCGGTAGTTAACCTACATAATCCAAGTGCCCGCTAGGTAACCTAGATAGTCCAAGTTCCCGGTAGTTAACTTACATAGTTCAAGTGTCCGTAAGGAACATACATAGTTCAAGTGTCCGCTAGGGAACATACAGAGTCTAAGTGCCCCCTAGGGAACCTAGGTGGTCCAAGTGCCCGCTAGGGAATCTACATAGTCCAAGGGCCCGCTAGTTAATGTAGATAGTCCAAGTGCCGCTAGTTAATCTACATAGTTCAAGGGCCCGCTAGTTAACCTACATAGTCCAAGTACCCGCTAGTTAACCTAGATCGTCCAAGCGTCCCTAGTTAACCTACATAGTACAATTGCCCGCTAGGGAACCTACGTAGTCCAAGTGCCTGCTAGGGAACCTACATAGTCCAGGTGACCGCTCTGGAACATGCATAGTAGAAGTGCCCGCTAGGGAATCTACATAGTCCAAGGGCCCGCTAGTTAATGTAGATAGTCCAAGTGCCGCTAGTTAATCTACATAGTTCAAGGGCCCGCTAGTTAAGCTACTTAGTCCAAGTACCCGCTAGTTAACCTAGATCGTCCAAGTGCCCGCTAGTTAACCTACATAGTACAAGTGCCCGCTAGGGAACCTACGTAGTCCAAGTGCCTGCTAGGGAACCTACATAGTCCAAGTGACCGCTCTGGTACATGCATAGTAGAAGTGCCCGCTAAGGAATCTACATAGTCCAAGGGCCCGCTAGTTAACGTAGATAGTCCAAGTGCCGCTAGTTAATCTACATAGTCCAAGGGCCCGCTAGTTAACCTACATAGTCCAAGTACCCGCTAGTTAACCTAGATCGTCCAAGTGCCCGCTAGTTAACCTACATAGTCCAAGGGCCCGCTAGTTAACATAGATAGTCCAAGTGCCCGCTAGGGAACGTACATAGTCCAAGTGCCGGCTAGGTAACCTTGATGGTGCAAGTGCCCGGTTGTTAACCTACATAGTCCAAGTGCCCGCTAGGTAACCTAGATAGTCCAAGGGCCCGCTAGTTAACCTACATAGTCCAAGTGCCCGGTAGTTAACTTACATAGTTCAAGTGTCCGTAAGGAACATACATAGTTCAAGTGCCCGCTAGGAAACATACAGAGTCTAAGTGCCCCCTAGGGAACCTAGGTAGTCCAAGTGCCCGGTAGGGAATCTACATAGTCCAAGGGCCCGCTAGTTAATGTAGATAGTCCAAGTGCCGCTAGTTAATCTACATAGTTCAAGGACCCGCTAGTTAACCTACATAGTCCAAGTACCCGCTAGTTAACCTAGATCGTCCAAGTGTCCGCTAGTTAACCTACATAGTACAAGTGCCCGCTAGGGAACCTACGTAGTCCAAGTGCCTGCTAGGGAACCTACATAGTCCAAGTGACCGCTCTGGAACATGCATAGTAGAAGTGCCCGCTAGGGAATCTACATAGTCCAAGGGCCCGCTAGTTAATGTAGATAGTCCAAGTGCCGCTAGTTAATCTACATAGTTCAAGGGCCCGCTAGTTGACCTACATAGTCCAAGTACCTGCTAGTTAACCTAGATCGTCCAAGTGCCCGCTAGTTAACCTACATAGTCCAAAGGCCCGCTAGTTAACCTACATAGTCCAAGGGCCCGATAGGGAACCTACATATTCCAAGTGCCCGTTAGGGAACCTAGATAGTCCAAGTGCCCATAGGGAACCTATATAGTCCAAGTGCCCGCTAGGGAACCTGCATTGTGCAAGTGAACGCTAGTTAACCTAGATAGTCCAAGTGCCCGCTAGTTAACCTAGATCGTCGATGTGCCCGATAGTTAACCTACATAGTCCAAGGTCAGCTAGTTAACCTAGATAGTCCAAGTGCCCGCTAGTTAACCTACATAGTCCAAGTGCCCATTCGTTAACCTAGTTAGTCCAAGTGCCCGTTAGGTATCCAAGATAGTCCAAGTGCCCGCTAGGTAACTTACATAGTCCAAGTGCCTGATAGGGAACCTACATAGTCCAAGTGCCCACAAAGGAACCTACATAGACCAAATGCCCGATAGGGAACCTACATATTCCAAGTGCCCGTAGGGAACCTATATAGTCCAAGTGCCCGCTAGGGAACTTACATAGTCCAAGTGCCCGCTAGGGAGCCTGCATTGTGCAAGTGCCCGCTAGTTAACCTAGATAGTCCAAGTGCCCGCTAGTTAACTTACATAGTCCAAGGTCAGCTAGTTAACCTAGATAGTCCAAGTGCCTGCTAGTTAACCTACATAATCCAAGGTCAGCTAGTTAACCAAGATAGTCCAAGTGCCCGCTAGTTAACCTACATAGTCCAAGAACCCGCTAGTTAAACTAGATAGTCCAAGTGCCCGCTAGGTAACCTAGATATTCCAAGTTCCTGTTAGCTAACCTAGATAATCCAAATACCCGCTAGGTAACCTACATAGTCCAAGTGCCCTTTCGTTAACCTAGATAGTCCAAGTGCCCGCTAGGTAACCTACATAGTCAAAGGGTCCGCTAGGTAATCTATATAGTTCAAGTGCCCGTTCCCTAACCTAGATAGTCCAACTGCCCGCTGTGCAACATACATAGTCCAATTGCACGCTAGTTAACCTACATAGTCCAAGTGCCCTCTAGGTAACCTAGATAGTCCAAGTGCCCGCTAGGTAACTTACATAGTCCAATTGCCCGCTAGGCAAACTAGATAGTCCAAGTGCCCGTTCGTTAACCTAGATAGCCAAGTGCCCTCTAGGTAACCTAGACAGTCCAAGTCTCTGCTAGGTAACCTACATAGTCCAAATGCCCGTTTGTTAACCTACATAGTCCAAGGGCCCACTAGTTAACCTAGATCGTCCAAGTGTCCTCTAGTTAACCTACATAGTCCAAGTGCACGCTAGTTAACCTACATAGTCCAAGTGCCGCTAGGTAATCTATAGTGCAAGTGTCCCCTAGTTAACCTACATAGTCCAAGTGCCCCGTAGTTAACATAGATAGTCCAAGTGCCCACTGGTTAGCATAGATTGTCCAAGTGCCCGCTAGGGAACGTACATAGTCCAAGTGCCCGCTAGGTAACCTAGATAGTGCATGTGCCCGGTAGTTAACCTACATACTCCAAGTACCCGCTAGGTAACCTAGATAGTCCAAGGGCCCGCTAGTTAACCTACATAATCCAAGTGCCAGGTAGTTAACCTACATAGTCCAAGTGCCTGCTAGGGAACCTACATAGTTCAAGTGTCCGTAGGGAACATACAGAGTCCAAGTGCCCGCTAGGGAATCTACATAGTCCAAGGGCCCGCTAGTTAACATAGACAGTCCAAGTGCTGCTAGATAATCTACATAGTCCAAGGGCCCGCTCGTTAATCTACATAGTCCAAGTACCCGCTAGTTAACCTAGATTGTCCAAGTGCACGCTAGGGAACCTACATATCAAAGTGCCCACTAGGGAACCTACATTGTCCAAGTGCCCGCTAGTTAACCTAGATAGTCCAAGTGCCCGCTAGGGAACCTACATAGTCAAAGTGCCCACTAGGGAACCTACATAGTCCAAGTGCCCACTACTTAACCTAGATAGTCCAAGTGCCCGCTAGTTAAACAGGATCATCAAAGTGCCCTCTACTTAAGTTACATAGTCCAAAGGCTTGCTAGTTAACCTACATAGAGCAAGGGCCCGCTAGTTAACCTTGATAGTCCAAGTGCCCGCTAGTTAACCTACATAGTCCAAGTTCCAGCTAGGTAACCTAGACAGTCCAATTGCCCCCTAGTTAACCTAGACAGTCCAAGTACCTGACAGGGAACCTACATAGTCCAAGTGCTCGCTAGGGAACCTACATAGTCCAAGTGCTCACTAGGCAACCTACATAGTCCAAGTGCCCGTTAGTTATCCTAGATAGTCAAAGTGCCTGCTAGGTAACCTAAATAGTCCAAGTGCCCGCAAGGGAACCTACATAGTCCAAGTGCCCGCAAGGGAACCTACATAGTCCAAGTGCCCGCTAGGTAACCTAGATAGTCCAATTGCCCATTAGCTAACCTAGATAGTCGAAGTGTCCCCTAGTTAACCTACATAGTCCAAGTGCCCGTTCGTTAACGTAGATAGGCCAAGTGCCCGCTAGGTAACCTAGACAGTCCATGTGCCCGCTAGGTTACCTACATAGTCCAAGTGCACGTTCGTTAACCTAGATAGTCCAAGTGCCCGCTGGTAACCTACATAGTCCAATGGCCCGCTAGGTAACCTTGATAGTCCAAGTGCCTTCTAGTTAACCTACATAGTCCAAGTGCCCGCTAGGTAACCTACATAATCCAAGTGCACAATAGGTAACCTAAATAATCCAAATGCCCGCTAGGGAAATGACATAGTCCAAGTGCCCGCTGGTTAACCTAGATTGTCCAAGTGCCCGCTAGTAAACCTAGATAGTCCAAGGGCCCGCTAGTTAATCTAGATAGTCCAAGTGCCCGCTAGTTAACCTAGATAGTCCAAGGGCCCGCTAGTTAACCTACATAGTCCAAGTGTCCGATAGGGAACCTACATAATCCATGTGCCCGCTAGGGACCCTACATAGTCCAAGTGCCCGCTAGGGAACTTGCATAGTCCAAGGGCCCGCTAGGGAATCTACATAGTCCAAGTGCCCGTTAGTTAACCTAGATAGTCCAACAGCCCGCTAGGTTACCTACATACTCCAAGAACCCGCTAGGTAACGTAGATAGTTCAAGTGCCAGCTAGGTAAAATAAATAGTCCAAGTGCCCGCTAGGTATCCTACAAAATCTAAGTGCCCGCTAGGTTTTCTATGTAGTCCAAATGCCCGCTAGGGAATCTACATAGTCCAAGGGCCCGCTAGTTAACGTAGATAGTCCAAGTGCCGCTAGTTAATCTACATAGTCCAAGGGCCCGCTAGTTAACCTACATAGTCCAAGTACTCGCTAGTTAACCTAGATCGTCCAAGTGCCCGCTAGGTAACCTACATAGCCCAAGGGCCCGCTAGTTAACCTACATAGTCCAAGGGCCCGCTAGCTAACCTACAAAGTCTAAGTGCCCGCTAGGTTATCTATATAGTCCAAATGCCCGCTAGGGAACCTACATAGTCCAAGTGCCCGCTAGTTAACCTAGATCGTCCAAGTGCCCACTAGTTAACCTACATAGTGCAAGAGCCCGCTAGTTAAGCTAGATCGGGCAAGTGTCTGCTAGTTAACCTACATAGTCCAAGTGCCAGTTAGCTAACCTAGATTGTCCAAGGGCTCCTAGTTGACCTACATAGTCCAAGTGCCCGCTATTTAACCTAGATAGTCCTAGTGCCCGTTAGTTAACCTAGGGTGTCCAAGTACCCACTAGGGGACGTACTTAGTCCAAGTGCCCGTTAGCTAACCTAGATAGTCCAAGTGCCCGCTATTTAACATTGATCATCCAAGTGCCCGCTAGTTAACCTAGATAGTCCAAGTGCACGCTAGTTAACCTAGATAGTCCAAGTGCACGCTAGTTAACCTAGATAGTCCAAGTACCCTCGAGTTAACCTATATCGTCCAAGGGCCCGCTAGTTAACGTACGTAGACAAAGGTCCGCTAGTTAACCTAGATACTCCAAGTGCTCGCTAGTTAACCTACATAGTCCAAGTGCCCGCTAGTTAACCTAGATAGTCCAAGTGCCCGTTCGTTAACCTAGATAGTCCAAGTGCCAGCTAGGTAACCTAGACTGTCCAAGTGCCCGCTAGGTTAGCTACATATTCCAAGTTCCCATTCGTTAACCTAGATAGTCCAAGTGCCCGCTGGTAACCTACATAGTCCAATGGCCCGCTAGGTAACCTTGATAGTCCAAGTGCCTTCTAGTTAACCTACATAGTCCAAGTGCCCGCTAGGTAACCTACATAATCCAAGTGCACAATAGGTAACCTAAATAATCCAAATGCCCGCTAGGGAAACTACATAGTCCAAGTGCCCGCTAGTTAACCTAGATAGTCCAAGTGCCCGCTAGTAAACCTAGATAGTCAAAGGGCCCGCTAGTTAATCTAGATAGTCCAAGTGCCCGCTAGTTAACCTAGATAGTCCAAGGGCCCGCTAGTTAACCTACATAGTCCAAGTGCCCGATAGGGAACCTACATAATCCAAGTGCCCGCTAGGGAACCTACATAGTCCAAGTGCCCGCTAGGGAACTTACATAGTCCAAGGGCCCGCTAAGGAAACTACATAGTCCAAGTGCCCGCTAGGGAACTTACATAGTCCAAGGGCCCGCTAGGGAACCTACATAGTCCAAGTGCCCGTTAGTTAACCTAGATAGTCCAAGTGCCCGCTTGGTAACCTAGATAGTGCAACAGCCCGCTAGGTAACCTACATACTCCAAGAACCCGCTGGGTAACGTAGATAGTTCAAGTGCCAGCTAGGTAACCTAGATAGTCCAAGTGCGCGCTAGGTAACCTAAAAAATCTAAGTGCCCGCTAGGTTATCTATGCAGTCCAAATGCCCGCTAGGGAATCTACATAGTCCAAGGGCCCGCTAGTTAACGTAGATAGTCCAAGTGCCGCTAGTTAATCTACATAGTCCAAGTACCCGCTAGTTAACCTAGATCGTCCAAGTGCCCGCTAGGTAACCTACATAGCCCAAGGGCCCGCTAGCTAACCTACAAAATCTAAGTGCCCGCTAGGTTATCTATATAGTCCAAATGCCTGCTAGGGAACCTACATACTCCAAGTGCCCGCTAGTTAACCTACATCGTCCAAGTGCCCGCTAGTTAACCAACATAGTCAATGGGCCCACTAGTTAACCTACATAGTGCAAGAGCCCGCTAGTTAACCTGGATCGTGCAAGTGTCTGCTAGTTAGCCTACACAGTCCAAGTGCCAGTTAGCTAACCTAGATAGTCCAAGGGCCCGCTAGTTGACCTACATAGTCCAAGTGCCCGCTATTTAACCTAGATAGTCCTAGTGCCCGTTAGTTAACCTAGGGTGTCCAAGTGCCCACTAGGGGACGTACTTAGTCCAAGTGCCCGTTAGCTAACCTAGATAGTCCAAGTGCCCGCTAGTTAACATTGATCATCCAAGTGCCCGCTATTTAACCTAGATAGTCCAAGTGCCCTCTAGTTAACCTATATCGTCCAAGTGCCCGCTAGTTAACCTACATAGTCCAAGGTCCGCTAGTTAACCTAGATAGTCCAAGTGCCCGCTAGTTAACCTACACAGTCCAAGGTCCGCTAGTTAACCTAGATAGTCCAAGTGCCCGCTAGTTAACCTACACAGTGCAAGGGCCCGCTAGTTGACCTAGATAGTCCAAGTTCACGCTAGTTAACCTAGATAGTCAAAGTGCCCGCTAGTTAACCTAAGTAGTACAAATGTCTGATAGGGATCTTACATAGTCCAAGTGACCGCTAGTTAACCTACATAGTCCAAGTCCCCGCTAGGTAACCTAGACAGTCCAAGTGACCATTATGTTACCTACATAGTCCAAGTGCCCGTTCGTTAACCTACATAGTCCAATTGCCCGCTAGGTAACGTAGATAGCCCAAGTGCCCGCTAGGGAACGTACATAGTCCAAGTGCCCTCTAGGTAACCTAGATAGTCCAAGTGCCCGCTAGTTAACCCATATAGTCCAAGTGCGTGCTAGGTAAATTACATAGTCCAAGTGCCCACTAGGAAACCCACAGTCCAATTGCCCGCTAGTTAACCTAGACAGTCCAAGTACCCGATAGGAGACCTACATAGTCCAAGTGCCCGCTAGGAACCTACATAGTCCATGTGCTCGCTAGGCAACCCACATAGTCCAAGTGCCCGTTAGTTAACCTAGATAGTCAAAGTGCCTGCTAGGTAATCTAAATAGTCCAAGTGCCCGCTAGCTAACCTAGATAGTCCAATTGCCCGTTGGCTAACCTAGATAGTCGAAGTGTCCGCTAGTTAAGCAACATAGTCCAAGTGTCCATTCGTTAACCAGATAGGCCAAGTGCCCGCTAGGTAACCAAGATAGTCCAAGTGCCCTCTAGGGTATGTACAAAGTTCAAGTGCCCGCTAGGTAACCTAGATTGTCCAAGTGTCCGCTAGTTAACCTACATAGTACAAGTGCCCGCTAGGTAACGTAGATAATCCAAGGGCCTGCTAGTTAACCTACATAGTCCAAGTGCCCGCTGAGGAACCTACATAGTCCAAGTTCCCGATAGGGAACCTGTATATTCCAAGTGCCCGTTAGGGAACCTAGATAGTCCAAAGGCCCATAGGGAACCTATACAATCCAAGTGCCCGCTAGGGAACATACATAGTCAAAGTGCTCGCTAGGGAACCTACATTGTGCAAGTGCCCGCTAGGCAACCTAGATAGTCCAAGTGCCCGCTAGTTAACCTACATAGTCCAAGGTCAGCTAGTTAACCTAGATAGTCCATGTGACCGCTTGTTAACCTACATAGTCCAAGGTCAGCTAGTTAACCTAGATAGTCCAAGTGCCCGCTAGTTAACCTACATAGTCCAAGAACCCGCTAGTTAACCTAGATATTCCAAGTGCCCGCTAGTTAACCTAGATCGTCCAAGTGTCCGCTAGTTAACCTACATAGTCCAAGTTCCCGCTAGGTAACCTACACAGTCCAATTGCCCCCTAGTTAACCTAGACAGACCAAGTACCTGATAGGGAACCTATATAGTCCAAGTGCTCGCTAGGGAACCTACATAATCCAAGTGCTCACTAGGCAACCTACATTGTCCAAGTGCCCGTTAGTTAACCTAGATAGTCAAAGTGCCTGCTAGGTAACCTAAATAGTCCAAGTACCCGCAGGGGAACCTACATAGTCCAAGTGCCCGCTAGGTAACCTAGATAGTCCAATTGCCCATTAGCTAACCTAGATAGTCGAAGTGTCCCCTAGTTAACCTACATAGTCCAAGTGCCCGTTCGTTAACGTAGATAGGCCAAGTGCCCGCTAGGTAACCTAGACAGTCCATGTGCCCGCTAGGTTACCTACATAGCCCAAGTGCACGTTCGTTAACCTAGATAGTCCAAGTGCCCGCTGGTAACCTACATAGTCCAATGGCCCGCTAGGTAACCTTGATAGTCCAAGTGCCTTCTAGTTAACCTACATAGTCCAAGTGCTCGCTAGGTAACCTACATAATCCAAGTGCACAATAGGTAACCTAAATAATCCAAATGCCCGCTAGAGAAACTATATAGTCCAAGTGCCCGCTAGTTAACCTAGATAATCCAAGTGCCCGCTAGTAAACCTAGATAGTCCAAGGGCCCGCTAGTTAATCTAGATAGTCCAAGTGCCCGCTAGTTAACCTAGATAGTCCAAGGGCCCGCTAGTTAACCTACATAGTCCAAGTGCCCGATAGGGAACCTACATAATCCAAGTGCCCGCTAGGGAACCTACATAGTCCAAGTCCCCGCTGGGGAACTTACATAGTCCAAGGGCCCGCTAGGGAAACTACATAGTCCAAGTGCCCGCTAGGGAACTTACATAGTCCAAGGGCCCGCTAGGGAACCTACATAGTCCAAGTGCCCGTTAGTTAACCTAGATAGTCAAAGTGCCCGCTTGGTAACCTAGATAGTCCAACAGCCCGCTAGGTAACCTACATACTCCAAGAACCCGCTAGGTAACGTTGATAGTTCAAGTGCCAGCTAGGTAACCTAGATAGTCCAAGTGCCCGCTAGGTAACCTACCAAATCTAATTGCCCGCTAGGTTATCTATGTAGTCCAAATGCCCGCTAGGGAATCTACATAGTCCAAGGGCCCGCTAGTTAACGTAGATAGTCCAAGTGCCGCTAGTTAATCTACATAGTCCAAGGGCCCGCTAGTTAACCTACATAGTCCAAGTACCCGCTAGTTAACCTAGATCGTCCAAGTGCCCGCTTGGTAACCTAGATAGTGCAACAGCCCGCTAGGTAACCTACTTACTCCAAGAACCCGCTGGGTAACGTAGATAGTTCAAGTGCCTGCTAGGTAACCTAGATAGTCCAAGTGCGCGCTAGGTAACCTAAAAAATCTAAGTGCCCGCTAGGTTATCTATGTAGTCCAAATGCCCGCTAGGGAATCTACATAGTCCAAGGGCCCGCTAGTTAACGTAGATAGTCCAAGTGCCGCTAGTTAATCTACATAGTCCAAGTACCCGCTAGTTAACCTAGATCGTCCAAGTGCCCGCTAGGTAACCTACATAGCCCAAGGGCCCGCTAGCTAACCTACAAAATCTAAGTGCCCGTTAGGTTATCTATATAGTCCAAATGCCTGCTAGGGAACCTACATACTCCAAGTGCCCGCTAGTTAACCTACATCGTCCAAGTGCCCGCTAGTTAACCAACATAGTTAATGGGCCCACTAGTTAACCTACATAGTGCAAGAGCCCGCTAGTTAACCTGGATCGTGCAAGTGTCTGCTAGTTAGCCTACACAGTCCAAGTGCCAGTTAGCTAACCTAGATAGTCCAAGGACCCGCTAGTTGACCTACATAGTCCAAGTGCCCGCTATTTAACCTAGATAGTCCTAGTGCCCGTTAGTTAACCTAGGGTGTCCAAGTGCCCACTAGGGGACGTACTTAGTCCAAGTGCCCGTTAGCTAACCTAGATAGTCCAAGTGCCCGCTAGTTAACATTGATCATCCAAGTGCCCGCTAGTTAACCTAGATAGTCCAAGTGCCCTGTAGTTAACCTATATCGTCCAAGTGCCCGCTAGTTAACCTACATAGTCCAAGGTCCGCTAGTTAACCTAGATAGTCCAAGTGCCCGCTAGTTAACCTACATAGTGCAAGGGCCCGCTAGTTGACCTAGATAGTCCAAGTTCACGCTAGTTAACCTAGATAGTCAAAGTGCCCGCTAGTTAACCTAAGTAGTACAAATGTCTGATAGGGATCTTACATAGTCCAAGTGACCGCTAGTTAACCTACATAGTCCAAGTCCCCGCTAGGTAACCTAGACAGTCCAAGTGACCATTATGTTACCTACATAGTCCAAGTGCCCGTTCTTTAACCTACATAGTCCAATTGCCCGCTAGGTAACGTAGATAGCCCAAGTGCCCGCTAGGGAACGTACATAGTCCAAGTGCCCTCTAGGTAACCTAGATAGTCCAAGTGCCCGCAAGTTAACCCATATAGTCCAAGTGCGTGCTAGGTAAACTACATAGTCCAAGTGCCCACTAGGAAACCCACAGTCCAATTGCCCGCTAGTTAACCTAGACAGTCCAAGTACCCGATAGGGGACCTACATAGTCCAAGTGCCCGCTGGGAACCTACATAGTCCATGTGCTCGCTAGGCAACCCACATAGTCCAAGTGCCCGTTAGTTAACCTAGATAGTCAAAGTGCCTGCAAGGTAACCTAAATAGTCCAAGTGCACGCTAGGTAACCTAGATAGTCCAATTGCCCGTTGGCTAACCTAGATAGTCGAAGTGTCCGCTAGTTAAGCAACATAGTCCAAGTGTCCGTTCGTTAACCAGATAGGCCAAGTGCCCGCTAGGTAACCAAGATAGTCCAAGTGCCCTCTAGGGTATGTACATAGTTCAAGTGCCCGCTAGGTAACCTAGATTGTCCAAGTGTCCGCTAGTTAACCTACATAGTACAAGGGCCCGCTAGGTAACCTAGATAGTCCAAGGGCCTGCTAGTTAACCTACATAGTCCAATGCCCGATAGGGAACCTACATAGTCCAAGTGCCCGCTGAGGAACCTACATAGTCCAAGTTCCCGATAGGGAACCTGTATATTCCAAGTGCCCGTTAGGGAACCTAGATAGTCCAAAGGCCCATAGGGAACCTATACAATCCACGTGCCCGCTAGGGAACCTACATAGTCAAAGTGCTCGCTAGGGAACCTACATTGTGCAAGTGCCCGCTAGGCAACCTAGATAGTCCAAGTGCCCGCTAGTTATCCTACAAAGTCCAAGGTCAGCTAGTTAACCTAGATAGTCCATGTGACCCCTTGTTAACCTACATAGTCCAAGGTCAGCTAGTTAACCTAGATAGTCCAAGTGACCGCTTGTTAACCTACATAGTCCAAGATCAGCTAGTTAACCTAGATAGTCCAAGTGCCCGCTAGTTAACCTACATAGTCCAAGAACCCGCTAGTTAACCTAGATATTCCAAGTGCCCGCTAGTTAACCTAGATCGTCCAAGTGTCCGCTAGTTAACCTACATAGTCCAAGTTCCCGCTAGGTAACCTACACAGTCCAATTGCCCCCTAGTTAACCTAGACAGACCAAGTACCTGATAGGGAACCTACATAGTCCAAGTGCTCGCTATGGAACCTACATAATCCAAGTGCTCACTAGGCAACCTACATAGTCCAAGTGCCCGTTAGTTAACCTAGATAGTCAAAGTGCCTGCTAGGTAACCTAAATAGTCCAAGTGCCCGCAAGGGAACCTACATAGTCCAAGTGCCCGCTAGGTAACCTAGATAGTCCAATTGCCCATTAGCTAACCTAGATAGTCGAAGTGTCCCCTAGTTAACCTACATAGTCCAAGTGCCCGTTCGTTAACGTAGATAGGCCAAGTGCCCGCTAGGTAACCTAGACAGTCCATGTGCCCGCTAGGTTACCTACATAGTCCAAGTGCACGTTCGTTAACCTAGATAGTCCAAGTGCCCGCTGGTAACCTACATAGTCCAATGGCCCGCTAGGTAACCTTGATAGTCCAAGTGCCTTCTAGTTAACCTACATAGTCCAAGTGCTCGCTAGGTAACCTACATAATCCAAGTGCACAATAGGTAACCTAAATAATCCAAATGCCCGCTAGAGAAACTATATAGTCCAAGTGCCCGCTAGTTAACCTAGATAGTCCAAGTGCCCGCTAGTAAACCTAGATAGTCCAAGGGCCCGCTAGTTAATCTAGATAGTCCAAGTGCCCGCTAGTTAACCTAGATAGTCCAAGGGCCCGCTAGTTAACCTACATAGTCCAAGTGCCCGATAGGGAATCTACATAATCCAAGTGCCCGCTAGGGAACCTACATAGTCCAAGTGCCCGCTAGGGAACTTACATAGTCCAAGGGCCCGCTAGGGAAACTACATAGTCCAAGTGCCCGCTAGGGAACTTACATAGTCCAAGGGCCCGCTAGGGAACCTACATAGTCCAAGTGCCCGTTAGTTAACCTAGATAGTCAAAGTGCCCGCTTGGTAACCTAGATAGTCCAACAGCCCGCTAGGTAACCTACATACTCCAAGAACCCGCTAGGTAACGTTGATAGTTCAAGTGCCAGCTAGGTAACCTAGATAGTCCAAGTGCCCCCTAGGTAACCTACATAGCCCAAGGGCCCGCTAGTTAACCTACATAGTCCAAGGGCCCGCAAGCTAACCTACAAAGTCTAAGTGCCCGCTAGGTTATCTATATAGTCCAAATGCCCGCTAGGGAACCTACATAGTCCAAGTGCCCGCTAGTTAACCTACATCGTCCAAGTGCCCGCTAGTTAACCAACATAGTCAATAGGCCCACTAGTTAACCTACATAGTGCAAGAGCCCGCTAGTTAACCTAGATCGAGCAAGTGTCTGCTAATTAACCTACATAGTCCAAGTGCCAGTTAGCTAACCTAGATAGTCCAAGGGCCCACTAGTTGACCTACATAGTCCAAGTGCCAGCTAGTTAACCTAGATAGTCCAAGTGCCCGCTAGTTAACCTACATAGTACAAGGGCCCGCAGTTGACCTAGATAGTCCAAGTTCCCGCTAGTTAACCTAGATAGTCAAAGTGCCCGCTAGTTAACCTAAGTAGTACAAATGTCCGATAGGGATCCTACATAGTCCAAGTGACCGCTAGTTAACCTACATAGTCCAAGTCCCCGCTAGGTAACCTAGACAGTCCAAGTGACCATTATGTTACCTACATAGTCCAAGTGCCCGTTCGTTAACGTACATAGTCCAATTGGCCGCTAGGTAACGTAGATAGCCAAAGTGTCCACTAGGGAACGTACATAGTCCAAGTGCCCTCTAGGTAACCTAGATAGTCCATGTGCCCGCTAGTTAACCTATATAGTCCAAGTGCGTGCTAGGTAAACTACATAGTCCAAGTGCCCACTAGGAAACCCA
Source organism: Tenrec ecaudatus (assembly GCF_050624435.1). Classification (NCBI taxonomy): domain Eukaryota; kingdom Metazoa; phylum Chordata; class Mammalia; order Afrosoricida; family Tenrecidae; genus Tenrec; species Tenrec ecaudatus. The sequence goes on along the minus strand of NW_027459314.1, from coordinate 82,796 downwards.
GACAGTCCAATTGCCCGCTAGTTAACCTAGACAGTCCAAGTACCCGATAGGGAATCTACATAGTCCAAGTGCCCGCTGGGAACCTCCATAGTCCAAGTGCCCGTTAGTTAACCTAGATAGTCAAAGTGCCTGCTAGGTAACCTAAATAGTCCAAGTGCCCGCTAGGTAACCTAGATAGTCCAATTGCCCGTTGGCTAACCTAGATAGTCGAATTGTCCGCTAGTTAACCTACATAGTCCAAGTGTCCGTTCGTTAACCTAGATAGGCCAAGTGCCCGCTAGGTAACCAAGATAGTCCAAGTGCCCGCTAGGGTATGTACATAGTTCAAGTGCCCGCTAGGTAACCTAGATAGTCCAAGGGCCTGCTAGTTAACCTACATAGTCCAATGCCCAATAGGGAACCTACATAGTCCAAGTGCCCGCTGAGGAACCTACATAGTCCAAGTTCCCTATAGGGAACCTGTATATTCCAAGTGCCCGTTAGGGAACCTGTATATTCCAAGTGCCCATAGGGAACCTATATAGTCCAAGTGCCCGCTAGGGAACCTACATAGTCAAAGTGCTCGCTAGGGAACCTACATTGTGCAAGTGCCCGCTAGTTAACCTAGATAGTCCCAGTGCCCGCTAGTTAACCTACATAGTCCAAGGTCAGCTAGTTAACCTAGATAGTCCAAGTGACCGCTTGTTACCCTACATAGTCCAAGGTCAGCTAGTTAACATAGATAGTCCAAGTGCCCGCTAGTTAACCTACATAGTCCTAGAACCTGCTAGTTAACCTAGATAGTTCAAGTTCCCGCTAGTTAACCTACATAGTCCAAGGGGCCGCTAGTTAACCTTGATATTCCAAGTGCCCGCTAGTTAACCTAAATCGTCCAAGTGTCCGCTAGTTAACCTACATAGTCCAAGTTCCCGCTAGGTAACCTACACAATCCAATTGCCCCCTAGTTAACCTAGACAGTCCAAGTACCTGATAGGGAACCTACATAGTCCAAGTGCTCGCTAGGGAACCTACATAGTCCAAGTGTTCACTAGGCAACCTACATAGTCCAAGTGCCCGTTAGTTAACCTAGATAGTCAAAGTGCCTGCTAGGTAACCTAAATAATCCAAGTGCCCGCAAGGGAACCTACATAGTCCAAGTGCCCGTTAGTTAACCTAGATACTCCAAGGGCGCGCTAGTTAACCTACATAGTCCAAGTGCCCGATAGGGAACCTACATAATCCAAGTGCCCGCTAGGGAACCTACATAGTCCAAGTTCCCGCTAGGGAACTTACATAGTCCAAGGTCCCGCTAGGGAAACTACATAGTCCAAGTGCCCGCTAGGGAACTTACATAGTCCAAGGGCCCGTTAGTGAACCTACATAGTCCAAGGGCCCGTTAGTTAACCTAGATAGTCCAAGTGCCCGCATGGTAACCTAGATAGTCCAACAGCCCGCTAGGTAACCTATATACTTCAAGAACCCGCTAGGTAACGTAGATAGTTCAAGTGCCAGCTAGGTAACCTAGATAGTCCAAGTGCCCGCTAGGTAACCTACAAAATCTAAGTGCCCGCTAGGTTATCTATGTAGTCCAAATGCCCGCTAGGGAATCTACATAGTCCAAGGGCCCGCTAGTTAACGTAGATAGTCCAAGTGCCGCTAGCTAATCTACATAGTTCAAGGGCCCGCTAGTTAACCTACATAGTCCAAGTACCCGCTAGTTAACCTAGATCGTCCAAGTGCCCGCTAGGTAACCTACATAGCCCAAGGGCCCTGTAGTTAACCTACATAGTCCAAGGGCCGTCTAGCTAACCTACAAATTCTAAGTGCCCGCTGGGTTATCTATATAGTCCAAATGCCCGCTAGGGAACCTACATAGTCCAAGTGCCCGCTAGTTAACCTAGATCGTCCAAGTGCCCGCTAGTTAACAAATATAGTCAATGGGCCCACTAGTTAACCTACATAGTGCAAGAGCCCGCTAGTTAACCTAGATCGTGCAAGTGTCTGCTAGTTAACCTACATAGTCCAAGCGCAGGTTAGCTAACCTAGATAGTCCAAGGGCCTGCTAGTTGACCTACATAGTCCAAGTGCCCGCTAGTTAACCTAGATAGTCCTAGTGCCCGTTAGTTAACCTAGGGTGTCCAAGTGCCCACTAGGGGACTTACTTAGTCCAAGTGACCGTTAGCTAACCTAGATAGTCCAAGTGCCCGCTAGTTAAAATTGATCATCCAAGTGCCCGCTAGTTAACCTAGATAATCCAAGTGCACGCTAGTTAACCTAGATATTCCAAGTGCCCTCTAGTTAACCTATATCGTCCAAGTGCCCGCTAGTTAACCTACATAGTCCAAGGGCCCGCTAGTTAACGTACGTAGACCAAGGTCCGCTAGTTAACCTAGATACTCCAAGTGCTCGCTAGTTAACTTACATAGTATAAGGGCCCGCTAGTTGACCTAGATAGTCCAAGTGCCCGCTAGTTAACCTAGATAGTCCAAGTTCCCGTTCGTTATCCTAGATAGTCCAAGTGGCAGCTAGGTAACCTAGACTGTCCAAGTGCCCTCTAGGTTACCTACATATTCCAAGTGCCCGTTCGTTAACCTAGATAGTCAAAGTGCCCGCTAGGAAACCTACATAGTCCAAGGGCCCGCTATGTAACCTAGATAGTCCAAGTGCCCGCTAGGTAACCTAGAGTCCAAGTGCTCGCTAGTTAACCTACATAGTCCAAGTGCCCGCTAGGTAACCTAGATAGTCCAAGTGCCAGCTAGGTAACTTATATTGTCCAAGTTCCCGCTAGGTAACCTAGATATTCAAAGTGCCCGTTACCTAACCTAGATTGTCCAAGTGCCCGCTAAGCATCCTACATAGTCCAAGTGCCCGTTCGTTAACCTAGAAATCCAAGTGCCCGCTAGGTAACCTAGATTGTCCAAGTGTCCGCTAGTTAACCTACATAGTACAAGTGCCCGCTAGGTAACCTAGATAGTCCAAGGGCCTGCTAGTTAACCTACATAGTCCAATGCCCGATAGGGAACCTACATAGTCCAAGTGCCCGCTGAGGAACCTACGTAGTCCAAGTTCCCGATAGGGAACCTGTATATTCCAAGTGCCCGTTAGGGAACCTGTATATTCCAAGTGCCCGTTAGGGAACCTAGATAGTCCAAGTGCCCGCTAGGGAACGTACATAGTCAAAGTGCTCACTAGGGAACCTGCATTGTGCAAGTGCCCGCTAGTTAACCTAGATATTCCAAGTGCCCGCTAGTTAACCTACATAGTCCAAGGTCAGCTAGTTAACCTAGATAGTCCAAGTGCCCGCTAGTTAACCTAGATATTCCAAGTGCCCGCTAGTTAACATAGATCGTCCAAGTGTCCGCTAGTTAACCTACATAGTCCAAGTTCCCGCTAGGTAACCTACACATTCCAATTGCCCCCTAGTTAACCTAGACAGTCCAAGTACCTGATAGGGAACCTACATAGTCCAAGTGCTCGCTAGGGAACCTACATAGTCCAAGTGCTCACTAGGCAACCTACATAGTCCAAGTGCCCGTTAGTTAACCTAGATAGTCAAAGTGCCTGCTAGGTAAGCCATATAATCCAAGTGCCCACAAGGGAACCTACATAGTCCAAGTGCCCGCTAGGTAACCTAGATAGTCCAATTGCCCATTAGCTAACCTAGATAGTCGAAGTGTCCCCTAGTTAACCTACATAGTCCAAGTGCCGGTTCGTTAACGTAGATAGGCCAAGTGCCCGCTAGGTAACCTAGACAGTCCAAGTGCCCGCTAGGTTACCTACATAGTCCAAGTGCACGTTCGTTAACCTAGATAGTCCAAGTTCCCTCTGGTAACCTACATAGTCCAATGGCCCGCTAGGTTACCTTGATAGTCCAAGTGCCTTCTAGTTAACCTACATAGTCCAAGTGCCCGCTAGGTAACCTACATAATCCAATTGCACAATAGGTAACCTAAATAATCCAAATGCCCGCTAGGGAAACTACATAATCCAAGTGCCCGCTACTTAACTTAGATAGTTCAAGTGCCCGCTAGTAAACCTAGATAGTCCAAGGGCCTGCTAGTTAATCTAGATAGTCCAAGTGCCCGCTAGTTAACCTAGATAGTCCAAGGGCCCGCTAGTTAACCTACATAGTCCAAGTGCCCGAAAGCGAACCTCCATAATCCAAGTGCCCGCTAGAGAACCTACATAGTCCAAGTGCCCGCTAGGGAACTTACATAGTCCAAGGGCCCGCTAGGGAAACTACATAGTCCAAGTGCCCGCTAGGGAACTTACATAGTCCAAGGGCCCGCTAGGGAACCTACATAGTCCAAGTGCCCGTTAGTTAACCTAGATAGTCAAAGTGCCCGCTTGGTAACCTAGATAGTCCAACAGCCCGCTAGGTAACCTACATACTCCAAGAACCCGCTAGGTAACGTAGATAGTTCAAGTGCCAGCTAGGTAACCTAGATAGTCCAAGTGCCCGCTAGGTAACCTACAAAATCTAAGTGCCCGCTAGGTTATCTATGTAGTCCAAATGCCCGCTAGGGAATCTACATAGTCCAAGGGCCCGCTAGTTAACGTAGATAGTCCAAGTGCCGCTAGCTAATCTACATAGTTCAAGGGCCCGCTAGTTAACCTACATAGTCCAAGTACCCGCTAGTTAACCTAGATCGTCCAAGTGCCCGCTAGGTAACCTACATAGCCCAAGGGCCCTGTAGTTAACCTACATAGTCCAAGGGCCGTCTAGCTAACCTACAAATTCTAAGTGCCCGCTGGGTTATCTATATAGTCCAAATGCCCGCTAGGGAACCTACATAGTCCAAGTGCCCGCTAGTTAACCTAGATCGTCCAAGTGCCCGCTAGTTAACAAATATAGTCAATGGGCCCACTAGTTAACCTACATAGTGCAAGAGCCCGCTAGTTAACCTAGATCGTGCAAGTGTCTGCTAGTTAACCTACATAGTCCAAGCGCAGGTTAGCTAACCTAGATAGTCCAAGGGCCTGCTAGTTGACCTACATAGTCCAAGTGCCCGCTAGTTAACCTAGATAGTCCTAGTGCCCGTTAGTTAACCTAGGGTGTCCAAGTGCCCACTAGGGGACTTACTTAGTCCAAGTGACCGTTAGCTAACCTAGATAGTCCAAGTGCCCGCTAGTTAAAATTGATCATCCAAGTGCCCGCTAGTTAACCTAGATAATCCAAGTGCACGCTAGTTAACCTAGATATTCCAAGTGCCCTCTAGTTAACCTATATCGTCCAAGTGCCCGCTAGTTAACCTACATAGTCCAAGGGCCCGCTAGTTAACGTACGTAGACCAAGGTCCGCTAGTTAACCTAGATACTCCAAGTGCTCGCTAGTTAACTTACATAGTATAAGGGCCCGCTAGTTGACCTAGATAGTCCAAGTGCCCGCTAGTTAACCTAGATAGTCCAAGTTCCCGTTCGTTATCCTAGATAGTCCAAGTGGCAGCTAGGTAACCTAGACTGTCCAAGTGCCCTCTAGGTTACCTACATATTCCAAGTGCCCGTTCGTTAACCTAGATAGTCAAAGTGCCCGCTAGGAAACCTACATAGTCCAAGGGCCCGCTATGTAACCTAGATAGTCCAAGTGCCCGCTAGGTAACCTAGAGTCCAAGTGCTCGCTAGTTAACCTACATAGTCCAAGTGCCCGCTAGGTAACCTAGATAGTCCAAGTGCCAGCTAGGTAACTTATATTGTCCAAGTTCCCGCTAGGTAACCTAGATATTCAAAGTGCCCGTTACCTAACCTAGATTGTCCAAGTGCCCGCTAAGCATCCTACATAGTCCAAGTGCCCGTTCGTTAACCTAGAAATCCAAGTGCCCGCTAGGTAACCTAGATTGTCCAAGTGTCCGCTAGTTAACCTACATAGTACAAGTGCCCGCTAGGTAACCTAGATAGTCCAAGGGCCTGCTAGTTAACCTACATAGTCCAATGCCCGATAGGGAACCTACATAGTCCAAGTGCCCGCTGAGGAACCTACGTAGTCCAAGTTCCCGATAGGGAACCTGTATATTCCAAGTGCCCGTTAGGGAACCTGTATATTCCAAGTGCCCGTTAGGGAACCTAGATAGTCCAAGTGCCCGCTAGGGAACGTACATAGTCAAAGTGCTCGCTAGGGAACCTGCATTGTGCAAGTGCCCGCTAGTTAACCTAGATATTCCAAGTGCCCGCTAGTTAACCTACATAGTCCAAGGTCAGCTAGTTAACCTAGATAGTCCAAGTGCCCGCTAGTTAACCTAGATATTCCAAGTGCCCGCTAGTTAACATAGATCGTCCAAGTGTCCGCTAGTTAACCTACATAGTCCAAGTTCCCGCTAGGTAACCTACACATTCCAATTGCCCCCTAGTTAACCTAGACAGTCCAAGTACCTGATAGGGAACCTACATAGTCCAAGTGCTCGCTAGGGAACCTACATAGTCCAAGTGCTCACTAGGCAACCTACATAGTCCAAGTGCCCGTTAGTTAACCTAGATAGTCAAAGTGCCTGCTAGGTAAGCCATATAATCCAAGTGCCCACAAGGGAACCTACATAGTCCAAGTGCCCGCTAGGTAACCTAGATAGTCCAATTGCCCATTAGCTAACCTAGATAGTCGAAGTGTCCCCTAGTTAACCTACATAGTCCAAGTGCCGGTTCGTTAACGTAGATAGGCCAAGTGCCCGCTAGGTAACCTAGACAGTCCAAGTGCCCGCTAGGTTACCTACATAGTCCAAGTGCACGTTCGTTAACCTAGATAGTCCAAGTTCCCGCTGGTAACCTACATAGTCCAATGGCCCGCTAGGTTACCTTGATAGTCCAAGTGCCTTCTAGTTAACCTACATAGTCCAAGTGCCCGCTAGGTAACCTACATAATCCAATTGCACAATAGGTAACCTAAATAATCCAAATGCCCGCTAGGGAAACTACATAATCCAAGTGCCCGCTACTTAACTTAGATAGTTCAAGTGCCCGCTAGTAAACCTAGATAGTCCAAGGGCCTGCTAGTTAATCTAGATAGTCCAAGTGCCCGCTAGTTAACCTAGATAGTCCAAGGGCCCGCTAGTTAACCTACATAGTCCAAGTGCCCGAAAGCGAACCTCCATAATCCAAGTGCCCGCTAGAGAACCTACATAGTCCAAGTGCCCGCTAGGGAACTTACATAGTCCAAGGGCCCGCTAGGGAAACTACATAGTCCAAGTGCCCGCTAGGGAACTTACATAGTCCAAGTGCCCGCTAGGGAACCTACATAGTCCAAGTGCCCGTTAGTTAACCTAGATAGTCCAAGTGCCCGCTTGGTAACCTAGATAGTCCAACAGCCCGCTAGGTAACCTACATACTCCAAGAACCCGCTAGGTAACGTAGATAGTTCAAGTGCCAGCTAGGTAACCTAGATAGTCCAAGTGCCCGCTAGGTTATCTATGTATTCCAAATGCCCGCTAGGGAATCTACATAGTCCAAGGGCCCGCTAGTTAACGTAGATAGTCCAAGTGCCGCTAGTTAATCTACATAGTCCAAGGGCCCGCTAGTTAACCTACATAGTCCAAGTACCCGCTAGTTAACCTAGATCGTCCAAGTGCCCGCTAGATAACCTACATAGCCCAAGGGCCCGCTAGTTAACCTACATAGTCCAAGGGCCCGCTAGCTAACCTAGATAGTCCAAGTGCCCGCTAGTTAACATTGATCATCCAAGTGCCCGCTAGTTAACCTACATAGTCCAAGTGCACGCTAGTTAACCTAGATAGTCCAAGGGCCCTCTAGTTAACCTATATCGTGCAAGTGCCCGCTAGTTAACCTACATAGTCCAAGAGCCCGCTAGTTAACGTACGTAGACCAAGGTCCGCTAGTTAATCTAGATACTCCAAATGCTCGCTAGTTAACCTACATAGTACAACGGCCCGCTAGTTGACCTATATAGTCCAAGTGCCCGCTAGTTAACCTAGATAGTCCAAGTGCCCGTTCGTTAACCTAGATAGTCCAAGTGCCAGCTAGGTAACCTAGACTGTCCAAGTGCCCGCTAGGTTACCTACATATTCCAAGTGCCCGTTCGTTAACCTAGATAGTCAAAGTGCCCGCTAGGAAACCTACATAGTCCAAGGGCCCGCTAGGTAACCTAGATAGTCCAAGTGCCCGCTAGGTAACCTAGAGTCCAAGTGCTCGCTAGTTAGCCTACATACTCCAAGTGCCCGCTATGTAACCTAGACAGTCCAAGTGCCCGCTAGGTTACCTGCATATTCCAAGTTCCCCTTTCGTTAACTTAGATAGTCCAAGTGCCCGCTAGGTAACCTAGATAGTCCAAGGGCCCGCTAGTTAACCTACGTAGTCCAAGCGCTCACTTGTTAACTTTGATAGTCCAAGTGCCCGCTAGTTAACCTAGATCGTCCAAGTGCCCGCTAGTTAACTTAGATTGTCCACGTGCCCGCTAGGGATCCTTCATAATCCAAGTGCCTGCTAGGCAACCTAGGTAGTCCAGTGCCCGCTAGTTAACCTAGATAGTCCTAGTGCCCGTTAGTTAACCTAGATAGTCCAAATGCCCACTAGGGGACGTACATAGTCCAAGTGCCCGCTAGTTAACCTACATAGTCCAAGGTCCGCTAGTTAACCTAGATAGTCCATGTGCCCGCTAATTAACCTACATAGTACAAGGGCCCGCTAGTTGACCTAGATAGTCCAAGTGCCCGCTAGTTAACCTAGATAGTCAAAGTGCCCGCTAGTTAACTTAAGTAGTACAAATGTCCGATAGGGATCCTACATAGGCCAAGTGACCGCTAGTTAACCTACATAGTCCAAGTCCCCGCTAGGTAACCTAGACAGTCCAAGTGACCATTATGTTACCTACATAGTCCATGTGCCCATTCGTTAACCTACATAGTCCAATTGCCCGCTAGGTAACGTAGATAGCCCAAGTGCCCTCTAGGGAACGTACATAGTCCAAGTGCCCTCTAGGTAACCTAGATAGTCCAAGTGCCCGCTAGTTAACCTACATAGTCCAAGTGCGTGCTAGGTAAACTACATAGTCCAAGTGCCCACTAGGTAACCCAGACAGTCCAATTGCCCGCTAGTTAACCTAGACAGTCCAAGTACCCGATAGGGAACCTACATAGTCCAAGTGCCCGCTGGGAACCTACAAAGTCCAAGTGCTCGCTAGGCAACCTACATAGTCCAAGTGCCCGTTAGTTAACCTAGATAGTCAAAGTGCCTGCTAGGTAACCTAAATAGTCCAAGTGCCCGCTAGGTAACCTAGATAGTCCAATTGCCCGTTGGCTAACCTAGATAGTCGAAGTGTCCGCTAGTTAACCTACATAGTCCAAGTGTCCGTTCGTTAACCTAGATAGGCCAAGTGCCCGCTAGGTAACCAAGATACTCCAAGTGCCCCCTAGGGTATGTACATAGTTCAAGTGCCAGCTAGGTAACCTAGATTGTCCAAGGGCCTGCTAGTTAACCTACATAGTCCAATGCCCTATAGGGAACCTACATAGTCCAAGTGCCCGCTGAGGAACCTACATAGTCCAAGTTCCCGATAGGGAACCTGTATATTCCAAGTGCCCGTTAGGGAACCTGTATATTCCAAGTGCCCGTTAGGGAACCTAGATAGTCCAAGTGCCCGCTAGGGAACCTACATAGTCAAAGTGCTCGCTAGGGAACCTGCATTGTGCAAGTGCCCGCTAGTTAACATAGATAGTCCAAGTTCCCGCTAGTTAACGTACATAGTCCAAGGTCAGCTAGTTAACCTAGATAGTCCAAGTGCCCGCTAGTTAACCTACATAGTCCAAGAACCCGCTAGATAACCTAGATAGTCCAAGTGCCCGCTAGTTAACCTACATAGTCCAAGGGCCCGCTAGTTAACCTAGATATTCCAAGTGCCCGCTAGTTAACCTTGATCGTCCAAGTGTCCGCTAGTTAACAAACATAGTCCAAGTTCCCGCTAGGTAACCTACACAGTCCAATTGCCCCCTAGTTAACCTAGACAGTCCAAGTACCTGATAGGGAACCTACATAGTCCAAGTGCTCGCTAGCAAACCTACAAAGCCTAAGTTCCCGCTAGGTTATCTATATAGTCCAAATGCCCGATGGGAACCTACATAGTCCAAGTGCCCGCTAGTTAACCTACATCGTCCAAGTGCCCGCTAGTTAACCAACATAGTCAATGGGCCCACTAGATAACCTACATAGTGCAAGAGCCCGCTAGTTAACCTAGATCGTGCAAGTGTCTGCTAGTTAACCTACATAGTCCAAGTGCCAGTTAGCTAACCTAGATAGTCCAAGGGCCCGCTAGTTGACCTAGATAGTCCAAGTGCCCGCTAGTTAACCTAGATAGTCCTAGTGCCCGTTAGTTAACCTAGGGTGTCCAAGTGCCCACTAGGAGACGTACGTAGTCCAAGTGCCCGTTAGTTAACCTAGATAGTCCAAGTGCCCGCTAGTTAACATTGATCATCCAAGTGCCCGCTAGTTAACCTAGATAGTCCAAGTGCACGCTAGTTAACCTAGATAGTCCAAGTGCCCTCTAGTTAACCTATATCGTCCAAGTGCCCGCTAGTTAACCTACATAGTCCAAGGGCCCGCTAGTTAACGTACGTAGACCAAGGTCCGCTAGTTAATCTAGATACTCCAAGTGCTCGCTAGTTAACCTACATAGTACAACGGCCCGCTAGTTGACCTAGATAGTCCAAGTGCCCGCTAGTTAACCTAGATAGTCCAAGTGCCCGTTCATTAACCTAGATAGTCCAAGTGCCAGCTAGGTAACCTAGACTGTCCAAGTGTCCGCTACGTTACCTACATATTCCAAGTGCCCGTTCGTTAACCTAGATAGTCAAAGTGCCCGCTAGGAAACCTACATAGTCCAAGGGCCCGCTAGGTAACCTAGATAGTCCAAGTGCCCGCTAGGTAACCTAGAGTCCAAGTGCTCGCTAGTTAGCCTACATACTCCAAGTGCCCGCTCTGTAACCTAGACAGTCCAAGTGCCCGCTAGGTTACCTGCATATTCCAAGTTCCCCTTTCGTTAACTTAGATAGTCCAAGTGCCCGCTAGGCAACCTAGATAGTCCAAGGGCCCGCTAGTTAACCTACATAGTCCAAGCGCTCACTTGTTAACTTTGATAGTCCAAGTGCCCGCTAGTTAACCTAGATCGTCCAAGTGCCCGCTAGTTAACTTAGATTGTCCATGTGCCCGCTAGGGATCCTTCATAATCCAAGTGCCTGCTAGTAACCTAGGTAGTCCATTGCCCATTAGTTAACCTAGATAGTCCTAGTGCCCGTTAGTTAACCTAGATAGTCCAAATGCCCACTAGGGGACGTACATAGTCCAAGTGCCCGCTAGTTAACCTACATAGTCCAAGGTCCGCTAGTTAACCTAGATAGTCCATGTGCCCGCTAATTAACCTACATAGTACAAGGGCCCGCTAGTTGACCTAGATAGTCCAAGTGCCCGCTAGTTAACCTAGATAGTCAAAGGGCCCGCTAGTTAACCTAAGTAGTACAAATGTCTGATAGGGATCCTACATAGGCCAAGTGACCGCTAGTTAACCTACATAGTCCAAGTCCCCGCTAGGTAACCTAGACAGTCCAAGTGACCATTATGTTACCTACATAGTCCATGTGCCCATTCGTTAACCTACATAGTCAAATTGCCCGCTAAGTAACGTAGATAGCCCAAGTGCCCTCTAGGGAACGTACATAGTCCAAGTGCCCTCTAGGTAACCTAGATAGTCCAAGTGCCCGCTAGTTAACCTATATAGTCCAAGTGCGTGCTAGGTAAACTACATAGTCCAAGTGCCCACTAGGTAACCCAGACAGTCCAATTGCCCGCTAGTTAACCTAGACAGTCCAAGTACCCGATAGGGAACCTACATAGTCCAAGTGCCCGCTGGGAACCTACATAGTCCAAGTGCTCGCTAGGCAACCTACATAGTCCAAGTGTCCGTTAGTTAACCTAGATAGTCAAAGCGCCTGCTAGGTAACCTAAATAGTCCAAGTGCCCGCTAGGTAACCTAGATAGTCCAATTGCCCGTTGGCTAACCTAGATAGTCGAAGTGTCCGCTAGTTAACCTACATAGTCCAAGTGTCCGTTCGTTAACCTAGATAGGCCAAGTGCCCGCTAGGTAACCAAGATAGTCCAAGTGCCCCCTAGGGTATGTACATAGTTCAAGTGCCAGCTAGGTAACCTAGATTGTCCAAGTGTCCGCTAGTTAACCTACATAGTACAAGTGCCCGCTAGGTAACCTAGATAGTCCAAGGGCCTGCTAGTTAACCTACATAGTCCAATGCCCTATAGGGAACCTACATAGTCCAAGTGCCCGCTGAGGAACCTACATAGTCCAAGTTCCCGATAGGGAACCTGTATATTCCAAGTGCCCGTTAGGGAACCTGTATATTCCAAGTGCCCGTTAGGGAACCTAGATAGTCCAAGTGCCCGCTAGGGAACCTACATAGTCAAAGTGCTCGCTAGGGAACCTGCATTGTGCAAGTGCCCGCTAGTTAACCTAGATAGTCCAAGTGCCCGCTAGTTAACCTACATAGTCCAAGGTCAGCTAGTTAACCTAGATAGTCCAAGTGCCCGCTAGTTAACCTACATAGTCCAAGAACCCGCTAGTTAACCTAGATAGTCCAAGTGCCCGCTAGTTAACCTACATAGTCCAAGGGCCCGCTAGTTAACCTAGATATTCCGAGTGCCCGCTAGTTAACCTAGATCGTCCAAGTGTCCGCTAGTTAACCTATATAGTCCAAGTTCCCGCTAGGTAACCTACACATTCCAATTGCCCTCTAGTTAACCTAAACAGTCCAAGTACCTGATAGGGAACCTACATAGTCCAAGTGCTCGCTAGGGAACCTACATAGTCCAAGTGCTCACTAGGCAACCTACATAGTCCAAGTGCCCGTTAGTTAACCTAGATAGTCAATGTGCCTGCTAAGTAACCTAAATAATCCAAGTGCCCGCAAGGGAACCTACATAGTCCAAGTGCCCGCTAGGTAACCTAGATAGTCCAATTGCCCATTAGCTAACCTAGATAGTCGAAGTGTCCCCTAGTTAACCTACATAGTCCAAGTGCCCATTCGTTAACGTAGATAGGCCAAGTGCCCGCTAGGTAACCTAGACAGTCCAAGTGCCCGCTAGGTTACCTACATAGTCCAAGTGCACGTTCGTTAACCTAGATAGTCCAAGTGCCCGCTGGTAACCTACATAGTCCAATGGCCCGCTAGGTAACCTGGATAGTCCAAGTACCTTCTAGTTAACCTACATAGTCCAAGTGCCCGCTAGGTAACCTACATAATCCAATTGCACAATAGGTAACCTAAATAATCCAAATGCCCGCTAGGGAAACTACATAATCCAAGTGCCCGCTAGTTAACTTAGATAGTCCAAGTGCCCGCTAGTAAACCTAGATAGTCCAAGGGCCTGCTAGTTAATCTAGATAGTCCAAGTGCCCGCTAGTTAACCTAGATAGTCCAAGGGCCCGCTAGTTAACCTACATAGTCCAAGTGCCCGATAGGGAACCTACATAATCCAAGTGCCCTCTTCAGAACCTACATAGTCCAAGTGCCCGCTAGGGAACTTACATAGTCCAAGGGCCCGCTAGGGAAACTACATAGTCCAAGTGCCCGCTAGGGAACTTACATAGTCCAAGGGCCCGCTAGGGAACCTACATAGTCCAAGTGCCCGTTAGTTAACCTAGATAGTCCAAGTGCCCGCTTGGTAACATAGATAGTCCAACAGCCCGCTAGGTAACCTACATACTCCAAGAACCCGCTAGGTAACGTAGATAGTTCAAGTGCCAGCTAAGTAACCTAGATAGTCCAAGTGCCCGCTAGGTTATCTATGTAGTCCAAATGCCCGCCAGGGAATCTACATAGTCCAAGGGCCCGCTAGTTAACGTAGATAGTCCAAGTGCCGCTAGTTAATCTACATAGTCCAAGCGCTCACTTGTTAACTTTGATAGTCCAAGTGCCCGCTAGTTAACCTAGATCGTCCAAGTGCCCGCTAGTTAACTTAGATTGTCCATGTGCCCGTTAGGGATCCTTCATAATCCAAGTGCCTGCTAGGTAACCTAGGTAGTCCAGTGCCCGCTAGTTAACCTAGATAGTCCTAGTGCCCGTTAGTTAACCTAGATAGTCCAAATGCCCACTAGGGGACGTACATAGTCCAAGTGCCCGCTAGTTAACCTACATAGTCCAAGGTCCGCTAGTTAACCTAGATAGTCCATGTGCCCGCTAATTAACCTACATAGTACAAGGGCCCGCTAGTTGACCTAGATAGTCCAAGTTCACGCTAGTTAACCTAGATAGTCAAAGTGCCCGCTAGTTAACCTAAGTAGTACAAATGTCCCATAGGGATCCTACATAGGCCAAGTGACCGCTATAACCTACATAGTCCAAGTCCCCGCTAGGTAACCTAGACAGTCCAAGTGACCATTATGGTACCTACATAGTCCATGTGCCCATTCGTTAACCTACATAGTCCAATTGCCCGCTAGGTAACGTAGATAGCCCAAGTGCCCTCTAGGGAACGTACATAGTCCAAGTGCTCTCTAGGTAACCTAGATAGTCCAAGTGCCCGCTAGTTAACCTACATAGTCCAAGTGCGTGCTAGGTAAACTACATAGTCCAAGTACCCACTAGGTAACCCAGACAGTCCAATTGCCCGCTAGTTAACCCAGATAGTCCAAGTACCCGATAGGGAACCTACATAGTCCAAGTGCCCGCTGGGAACCTACATAGTCCAAGTGCTCGCTAGGCAACCTACATAGTCCAAGTGCCCGTTAGTTAACCTAGATAGTCAAAGCGCCTGCTAGGTAACCTAAATAGTCTAAGTGCCCGCTAGGTAACCTAGATAGTCCAATTGCCCGTTGGCTAACCTAGATAGTCGAAGTGTCCGCTAGTTAACCTACATAGTCCAAGTGTCCGTTCGTTAACCTAGATAGGCCAAGTGCCCGCTAGGTAACCAAGATAGTCCAAGTGCCCCCTAGGGTATGTACATAGTTCAAGTGCCAGCTAGGTAACCTAGATTGTCCAAGTGTCCGCTAGTTAACCTACATAGTACAAGTGCCCGCTAGGTAACCTAGATAGTCCAAGGGCCTGCTAGTTAACCTACATAGTCCAATGCCCTATAGGGAACCTACATACTCCAAGTGCCCGCTGAGGAACCTACATAGTCCAAGTTCCCGATAGGGAACCTGTATATTCCAAGTGCCCGTTAGGGAACCTGTATATTCCAAGTGCCCATTAGGGAACCTAGATAGTCCAAGTGCCCGCTAGGGAACCTACATAGTCAAAGTGCTCGCTAGGGAACCTGCATTGTGCAAGTGCCCGCTAGTTAACCTAGATAGTCCAAGTGCCCGCTAGTTAACCTACATAGTCCAAGGTCAGCTAGTTAACCTAGATAGTCCAAGTGCCCGCTAGTTAACCTACATAGTCCAAGGGCCCGCTAGTTAACCTAGATATTCCAAGTGCCCGCTAGTTAACCTAGATCGTCCAAGTGTCCGCTAGTTAACCTACATAGTCCAAGTTCCCGCTAGGTAACCTACACATTCCAATTGCCCCCTAGTTAACCTAGACAGTCCAAGTACCTGATAGGGAACCTACATAGTCCAAGTGCTCGCTAGGGAACCTGCATAGTCCAAGTGCTCACTAGGCAACCTACATAGTCCAAGTGCCCGTTAGTTAACCTAGACATTCAATGTGCCTGCTAAGTAACCTAAATAATCCAAGTGCCCGCAAGGGAACCTACATAGTCCAAGTGCCCGCTAGGTAACCTAGATAGTCCAATTGCCCATTAGCTAACCTAGATAGTCGAAGTGTCCCCGAGTTAACCTACATAGTCCTAGTGCCCGTTCGTTAACGTAGATAGGCCAAGTGCCCGCTAGGTAACCTAGACAGTCCAAGTGCCCGCTAGGTTACCTACATAGTCCAAGTGCACGTTCGTTAACCTAGATAGTCCAAGTTCCCGCTGGTAACCTACATAGTCCAATGGCCCGCTAGGTAACCTGGATAGTCCAAGTGCCTTCTAGTTAACCTACATAGTCCAAGTGCCCGCTAGGTAACCTATATAATCCAATTGCACAATAGGTAACCTAAATAATCCAAATGCCCGCTAGGGAAACTACATAATCCAAGTGCCCGCTAGTTAATCTAGATAGTCCAAGTGCCAGCTAGTTAACCTAGATAGTCCAAGGGCCCGCTAGTTAACCTACATAGTCCAAGTGCCCAATAGGGAACCTACATAATCCAAGTGCCCGCTAGAGAACCTACATAGTCCAAGTGCCCGCTAGGGAACTTACATAGTCCAAGGGCCCGCTAGGGAAACTACGTAGTCCAAGTGCCCGCTAGGGAACTTACATAGTCCAAGGGCCCGCTAGGGAACCTACATAGTCCAAGTGCCCGTTAGTTAACCTAGATAGTCCAAGTGACCGCTTGGTAACCTAGATAGTCCAACAGTCCGCTAGGTAACCTACATACTGCAAGAACCCGCTAGGTAACGTTGATAGTTCAAGTGCCAGCTAGGTAACCTAGATAGTCCAAGTGCCCGCTATGTTATCTATGTAGTCCAAATGCCCGCTAGGGAATCTACATAGTCCAAGGGCCCGCTAGTTAACGTAGATAGTCCAAGTGCTGCTAGTTGATCTACATAGTCCAAGGGCCCGCTAGTTAACCTACATAGTCCAAGTACCCGCTAGTTAACCTAGATCGTCCAAGTGCCCACTAGGTAACCTACATAGCCCAAGGGCCCGCTAGTTAACCTACATAGTCCAAGGGCCCGCTAGCTAACCTACAAAGTCTAAGTGCCCGCTAGGTTATCTATATAGTCCAAATGCCCGCTAGTTAACCTAGATCGTCCAAGTGCCCGCTAGTTAATCAACATAGTCAATGGGCCCACTAGATAACCTACAAAGTGCAAGAGCCCGCTAGTTAACCTAGATCGTGCAAGTGTCTGCTAGTTAACCTACATAGTCCAAGTGCCAGTTAGCTAACCTAGATAGTCCAAGGGCCCGCTAGTTGACCTAGATAGTCCAAGTGCCCGCTAGTTAACCTAGATAGTCCTAGTGCCCGTTAGTTAACCTAGGGTGTCCAAGTGCCCACTAGGGGACGTACTTAGTGCAAGTGCCCGTTAGCTAACCTAGATAGTCCAAGTGCCCGCTAGTTAACATTGATCATCCAAGTGCCCGCTAGTTAACCTAGATAGTCCAAGTGCACGCTAGTTAACCTAGATAGTCCAAGTGCCCTCTAGTTAACCTATATCGTCCAAGTGCCCGCTAGTTAACCTACATAGTCCAAGGGCCCGCTAGTTAACGTACGTAGACCAAGGTCCGCTAGTTCATCTAGATACTCCATGTGCTCGCTAGTTAACCTACATAGTACAAGGGCCCGCTTGTTGACCTATATAGTCCAAGTGCCCGCTAGTTAACCTAGATAGTCCAAGTGCCCATTCGTTAACCTAGATAGTCCAAGTGCCAGCTAGGTAACCTAGACTGTCCAAGTGCCCGCTAGGTTACCTACATATTCCAAGTGCCCGTTCGTTAACCTAGATAGTCAAAGTGGCCGCTAGGAAACCTACATAGTCCAAGGGCCCGCTAGGTAACCTAGATACTCCAAGTGCCCGCTAATTAACCTAGAGTCCAAGTGCTCGCTAGTTAGCCTACATACTCCAAGTGCCCGCTATGTAACCTAGACAGTCCAAGTGCCCGCTAGGTTACCTGCATATTCCAAGTTCCCCTTTCGTTCACTTAGATAGTCCAAGTGCCCGCTAGGTAACCTAGATAGTCCAAGGGCCCGCTAGTTAACCTACATAGTCCAAGCGCTCACTTGTTAACTTTGATAGTCCAAGTGCCCGCTAGTTAACCTAGATCGTCCAAGTGCCCGCTAGTTAACTTAGATTGTCCACGTGCCCGCTAGGGATCCTTCATAATCCAAGTGCCTGCTAGGTAACCTAGGTAGTCCAGTGCCCGCTAGTTAACCTAGATAGTCCTAGTGCCCGTTAGTTAACCTAGATAGACCAAATGCCCACTAGGGGACGTACATAGTCCAAGTGCCCGCTAGTTAACCTACATAGTCCAAGGTCCGCTAGTTAACCTAGATAGTCCATGTGCCCGCTAATTAACCTACATAGTACAAGGGCCCGCTGGTTGACCTAGATTGTCCAAGTGCCCGCTAGTTAACCTAAGTAGTACAAATGTCCGATAGGGATCCTACATATGCCAAGTGACCGCTAGTTAACCTACATAGTCCAAGTCCCCGCTAGGTAACCTAGACAGTCCAAGTGACCATTATGTTACCTACATAGTCCAAGTGCCCGTTCGTTAACCTACATAGTCCAATTGCCCGCTAGGTAACGTAGATAGCCCAAGTGCCCGCTAGGGAACGTACATAGTCCAAGTGCCCTCTAGGTAACCTAGATAGTCCAAGTGCCCGCTAGGGTATGTACATAGTTCAAGTGCCAGCTAGGTAACCTAGATTGTCCAAGTGTCAGCTAGTTAACCTACATACTACAAGTGCCCGCTAGGTAACTTAAATAGTCCAAGGGCCTGCTAGTTAACCTACATAGTCCAATGCCCGATAGGGAACCTACATAGTCCAAGTGCCCCCTGAGGAACCTACATAGTCCATGTTCCCGATAGGGAATCTTTATATTCCAAGTGCCCGTTAGGGAACCTAGATAGTCCACGTGCCCATAGGGAACCTATAGTGTCCAAGTGCCCGCTAGGGAACCTACATAGTCAAAGTGCTCGCTAGGGAACCTGCATTGTGCAAGTGCCCGCTAGTTAACCTAGATAGTCCAAGTGCCCGCTAGTTAACCTACATAGTCCAAGGTCAGCTAGTTAACCTAGATAGTCCAAGTGACCGCTTGTTAACCTACATAGTCCAAGGTCAGATAGTTAACCTAGATAGTCCAAGTGCCCGCTAGTTAACCTACATAGTCCAAGTTCCCGCTACGTAACCTACACAGTCCAATTGCCCCCTAGTTAACCTAGACAGTCCAAGTACCTGATAGGGAACCTACATAGTCCAAGTGCTCGCTAGGGAACCTACATAATCCAAGTGCTCACTAGGCAACCTACATAGTCCAAGTGCCTGTTAGTTAACCTAGATAGTCAAAGTGCCTGCTAGGTAACCTAAATAGTCCAAGTGCCCGCAAGGGAACCTACATAGTCCAAGTGCCCGCTAGGTAACCTAGATAGTCCAATTTCCCATTGGCTAACCTAGATAGTCGAAGTGTCCCCTAGTTAACCTACATAGTCCAAGTGCCCGTTCGTTAACGTAGATAGGCCAAGTGCCCGCTAGGTAAACTAGACAGTCCAAGTGCCTGCTAGGTTACCTACATAGTCCAAGTGCACGTTCGTTAACCTAGATAGTCCAAGTGCCCGCTGGTAACCTACATAGTCCAATGGCCCGCTAAGTAACTTTGATAGTCCAAGTGCCTTCTAGTTAACCTACATAGTCCAAGTGCCGGCTAGGTAACCTACATAATCCAAGTGCACAATAGGTAACCTAAATAATCCAAATGCCCGCTAGGGAAACTACATAGACCAAGTGCCCGCTAGTTAACCTAGATAGTCCAAGTGCCCGCTAGTAAACCTAGATAGTCCAAGGCCCGCTAGTTAATCTAGATAGTCCAAGGGCCCGCTAGTTAACCTACATAGTCCAAGTGCCCGATAGGGAACCTACATAATCCAAGTGCCCGCTAGGGAACCTACATAGACCAAGTGCCCGCTAGTTAACCTAGATAGTCCAAGTGCCCGCTAGTAAACCTAGATAGTCCAAGGCCCGCTAGTTAATCTAGATAGTCCAAGGGCCCGCTAGTTAACCTACATAATCCAAGTGCCCGATAGGGAAC
Organism: Tenrec ecaudatus; assembly: GCF_050624435.1. Lineage (NCBI taxonomy): Eukaryota > Metazoa > Chordata > Mammalia > Afrosoricida > Tenrecidae > Tenrec > Tenrec ecaudatus. The sequence continues at coordinate 63,023 of NW_027459314.1, read as the reverse complement.
CTACATAATCCAAGTGCCCGCTAGGGAACCTACATAGTCCAAGTGCTCCCTAGGGAACTTACATAGTCCAAGGGCCCGCTAGGGAAACCACATAGTCCAAATGCCCGCTAGGGAATTTACATAGTCCAAGGGCCCGCTAGGGAACCTACATAGTCCAAGTGCCCGTTAGTTAACGTAGATAGTCCAACAGCCCGCTAGGTAACCTACATACTCCAAGAACCCGCTAGGTAACGTAGATAGTTCAAGTGCCAGCTAGGTAACCTAGATAGTCCAAGTGCCCACTAGGTAACCTACAAAATCTAAGTGCCCGCTAGGTTATCTATGTAGTCCAAATGCCCGCTAGGGAATCTACATAGTCCAAGGGCCCGCTAGTCAACGTAGATAATCCAAGTTCCGCTAGTTAATCTACATAGTCCAAGGGCCCGCTAGTTAACTTACATAGTCCAAGTACCCGCTAGTTAACCTAGATCGTCCAAGTGCCCACTAGGTAACCTACATAGCCCAAGGGCCCGCTAGTTAACCTACATAGTCCAAGGGCCCGCTAGCTAACCTACAAAGTCTAAGTGCCCGCTAGGTTATCTATATAGTCCAAATGCCCGCTAGGGAACCTACATAGTCCAAGTGCCCTCTAGTTAACCTAGATCGTCCAAGTGCCCGCTAGTTAACCTAGATCGTCCAAGTGCCCGCTAGTTAACCAACATAGTCAATGGGCCCACTAGTTAACCTACATAGTGCAAGAGCCCGCTAGTTAACCTAAATCGTGCAAGTGTCTGCTAGTTAACCTACATAGTCCAAGTGCCAGTTAGCTAACCTAGATTGTCCAAGGGCCCGCTAGTTGACCTACATAGTCCAAGTGCCCGCTAGTTAACCTAGATAGTCCTAGTGCCCGTTAGTTAACCTAGGATGTCCAAGTGCCCACTAGGGGACGTACTTAGTCCAAGTGCCCGTTAGCTAACCTAGATAGTCCAAATGCCCGCTAGTTAACATTGATCATCCAAGTGCCCGCTAGTTAACCTAGATAGTCCAAGTGCCCTGTAGTTAACCTATATCGTCCAAGTGCCCGCTAGTTAACCTACATAGTCCAAGGGCCCGCTAGTTAACGTACGTAGACCAAGGTCCGCTAGTTAACCTAGATACTCTAAGTGCCCGCTAGTTAACCTACATAGTACAAGGGCCCGCTAGTTGACCTAGATAGTCCAAGTGCCCGCTAGTTAACCTAGATAGTCCAAGTGCCGTTCGTTAACCTAGATAGTCCAAGTGCCAGTTAGGTAATCTAGACTGTCCAAGTGCCCGCTAGGTAACCTACATATTCCAAGTGTCCGTTCGATAACCTAGATAGTCAAAGTGCCCGCTAGGAAACCTACATAGTCCAAGGGCCCGCTAGGTAACCTAGATAGTCCAAGTGCCCGCTAGGTAACTTATATTGTCCAAGTTCCCGCTAGGTAACCTAGATACTCAAAGTGCCCATTACCTAACCTAGATTGTCCAAGTGCCCGCTAAGCATCCTACATAGTCCAAGTGCCCGTTCGTTAACCTAGAAGTCCAAGTGCCCGCTAGGTAACCTAGGTAGTCCAAGTGCCCGCTAGGTAACCTAGATAGTCCAAGGGCCCGCTAGTTAACCTACATAGTCCAAGGGCTCACTTGTTAACTTTGATAGTCCAAGTGCCCGCTAGTTAACCTAGATAGTCCAAGTGCACGCTAGTTAACCTAGATAGTCCAAGTGCCCTCTAGTTAACCTATATCGTCCAAGTGCCCGCTAGTTAACCTACATAGTCCAAGGGCCCGCTAGTTAACGTACGTAGACCAAGGTCCGCTAGTTAATCTAGATACTCCAAGTGCTCGCTAGTTAACCTACATAGTACAAGGGCCCGCTAGTTGACCTATATAGTCCAAGTGCCCGCTAGTTAACCTAGATAGTCCAAGTGCCCGTTCGTTAACCTAGATAGTCCTAGTGTCAGCTAGGTAACCTAGACTGTCCAAGTGCCCGCTAGGTTACCTACATATTCCAAGTGCCCGTTCGTTAACCTAGATAGTCAAAGTGCCCGCTAGGAAACCTACATAGTCCAAGTGCCCGCTAGGTAACCTAGAGTCCAAGTGCTCGCTAGTTAACCTACATAGTCCAAGTGCCCGCTATGTAACCTAGATAGTCCAAGTGCCCGCTAGGTAACTTATATTGTCCAAGTTCCCGCTAGGTAACCTAGATACTCAAAGTTCCCGTTACCTAACCTAGATTGTCCAAGTGCCCTCTAAGCATCCTACAATGTCCAAGTGCCCGTTTGTTAACCTAGAAGTCCAAGTGCCCGCTAGGTAACCTAGACAGTCCAAGTGCCCGCTAGGTTACCTGCATATTCCAAGTGCCCGTTCATTAACTTAGATAGTCCAAGTGCCGGTAGGTAACCCAGATAGTCCAAGGGCCCGCTACTTAACCTACATAGTCCAAGGGCTCACTTGTTAACTTTGATAGTACAAGTGCCCGCTAGTTAACCTAGATAGTCCAAGTGCCCGCTAGTTAACTTAGATTGTCCAAGTGCCCGCTTGGGATCCTTCATAATCCAAGAGCCTTCTAGGTAACCTAGGTAGTCCAGTGCCCGCTAGTTAACCTAGATAGTCCTAGTGCCCGTTAGTTAACCTAGATAGTCCAAGTGCCCACTAGGGGACGTACATTGTCCAAGTGCCCGCTAGTTAACCTACATAGTACAAGGTCCGCTAGTTAACCTAGATAGTCCAAGTGCCCGCTAGTTAACCTACATCGTACAAGGGCCCGCTAGTTGACCTAGATAGTCCAAGTTCCCGCTAGTTAACCAAGATAGTCAAAGTGCCCGCTAGTTAACCTAAGTAGTACAAATGTCCGATAGGGATCTTACATAGTCCAAGTGACCGCTAGTTAACCTACATAGTCCAAGTCCCCGCTAGGTAACCTAGACAGTCCAAGTGACCATTATGTTACCTACATAGTCCAAGTGCCCGTTCGTTAACCTACATTGTCCAATTGCCCGCTAGGTAACGTAGATAGCCCAAGTTCCCGCTAGGGAACGTACATAGTCCAAGTGCCCTCTAGGTAACCTAGATGGTCCAAATGCCCGCTAGTTAACCTACATAGTCCAAGTGCGTGCTAGGTAAACTACATAGTCCAAGTGCCCACTAGGTAACCCAGACAGTCCAATTGCCCGCTAGTTAACCTAGACAGTCCAAGTACCCGATAGGGAACCTACATAGACCAAGTACCCGCTGGGAACCTACATAGTCCAAGTGCTCGCTAGGCAACCTACATAGTCCAAGTGCCCGTTAGTTAACCTAGATAGTCAAAGTGCCTGCTAGGTAACCTAAATAGTCCAAGTGCCCGCTAGGTATCCTAGATAGTCCAATTGCCCGTTGGCTAACCTAGATAGTCGAAGTGTCCGCTAGTTAACCTACATAGCCCAAGTGTCCTTTCGTTAACCTAGATAGGCCAAGTGCCCGCTAGGTAACCAAGATAGTCCAAGTGCCCGCTAGGGTATGTACATAGTTCAAGTGCCCGCTAGGTAACCTAGATTGTCCAAGTGTCCGCTAGTTAACCTACATAGTACAAGTGCCCGCTAGGTAACCTAGATAGTCCAAGGGCCTGCTAGTTAACCTACATAGTCCACTGCCCGATAGGGAACCTACATAGTCCAGGTGCCCGCTGAGGAACCTACATAGTCCAAATTCCCGATAGGGAACCTGTATATTCCATGTGCCCGTTAGGGAACCTAGATAGTCCAAGTGCCCATAGGGAACCTATATAGTCCAAGTGCCCGCTAGGGAACCTACATAGTCAAAGTGCTCGCTAGGGAACCTGCATTGTGCAAGTGCCCGCTTTTTAACCTAGATAGTCCAAGTCCCCGCTAGTTAACCTACATAGTCCAAGGTCAGCTAGTTAACCTAGATAGTCCAAGTGACCGCTTGTTAACCTACATAGTCCAAGGTCAGCTAGTTAACCTAGATAGTCCAAGTGCCCGCTAGTTAACCTACATAGTCCACGAACCCGCTAGTTAACCTAGATAGTCCAAGTTCCCGCTAGTTAACCTACATAGTCCAAGGGCCCGCTAGTTAACCTAGATATTCCAAGTGCCCGCTAGTTAACCTAGATCGTCCAAGTGTCCGCTAGTTAACCTACATAGTCCAAGTTCCCGCTAGGTAACCTACACAGTCCAATTGCCCCCTAGTTAACCTAGACAGTCCAAGTACCTGATAGGGAACCTACATAGTCCAAGTGCTCGCTAGGGAACCTACATAGTCCAAGTGCTCACTAGGCAACCTACATAGTGCAAGGGCCCGCTAGTTGACCTAGATAGTCCAAGTGCCCGCTAGTTAACCTAGATAGTCAAAGGGCCCGCTAGTTAACCTAAGTAGTACAAATGTCTGATAGGGATCCTACATAGGCCAAGTGACCGCTAGTTAACCTACATAGTCCAAGTCCCCGCTAGGTAACCTAGACAGTCCAAGTGACCATTATGTTACCTACATAGTCCATGTGCCCATTCGTTAACCTACATAGTCCAATTGCCCGCTAGGTAACGTAGATAGCCCAAGTGCCCTATAGGGAACGTACATAGTCCAAGTGCCCTCTAGGTAACCTAGATAGTCCAAGTGCCCGCTAGTTAACCTATATAGTCCAAGTGCGTGCTAGGTAAACTACATAGTCCAAGTGCCCACTAGGTAACCCAGACAGTCCAATTGCCCGCTAGTTAACCTCGACAGTCCAAGTACCCGATAAGGAACCTACATAGTCCAAGTGCCCGCTGGGAACCTACAAAGTCCAAGTGCTCGCTAGGCAACCTACATAGTCCAAGTGCCCGTTAGTTAACCTAGATAGTCAAAGTGCCTGCTAGGTAACCTAAATAGTCCAAGTGCCCGCTAGGTAACCTAGATAGTCCAATTGCCCGTTGGCTAACCTAGATAGTCGAAGTGTCCGCTAGTTAACCTACATAGTCCAAGTGTCCGTTCGTTAACCTAGATAGGCCAAGTGCCCGCTAGGTAACCAAGATACTCCAAGTGCCCCCTAGGGTATGTACATAGTTCAAGTGCCAGCTAGGTAACCTAGATTGTCCAAGGGCCTGCTAGTTAACCTACATAGTCCAATGCCCTATAGGGAACCTACATAGTCCAAGTGCCCGCTGAGGAACCTACATAGTCCAAGTTCCCGATAGGGAACCTGTATATTCCAAGTGCCCGTTAGGGAACCTGTATATTCCAAGTGCCCGTTAGGGAACCTAGATAGTCCAAGTGCCCGCTAGGGAACCTACATAGTCAAAGTGCTCGCTAGGGAACCTGCATTGTGCAAGTGCCCGCTAGTTAACATAGATAGTCCAAGTTCCCGCTAGTTAACGTACATAGTCCAAGGTCAGCTAGTTAACCTAGATAGTCCAAGTGCCCGCTAGTTAACCTACATAGTCCAAGAACCCGCTAGTTAACCTAGATAGTCCAAGTGCCCGCTAGTTAACCTACATAGTCCAAGGGCCCGCTAGTTAACCTAGATATTCCAAGTGCCCGCTAGTTAACCTTGATCGTCCAAGTGTCCGCTAGTTAACAAACATAGTCCAAGTTCCCGCTAGGTAACCTACACAGTCCAATTGCCCCCTAGTTAACCTAGACAGTCCAAGTACCTGATAGGGAACCTACATAGTCCAAGTGCTCGCTAGCAAACCTACAAAGCCTAAGTTCCCGCTAGGTTATCTATATAGTCCAAATGCCCGATGGGAACCTACATAGTCCAAGTGCCCGCTAGTTAACCTACATCGTCCAAGTGCCCGCTAGTTAACCAACATAGTCAATGGGCCCACTAGATAACCTACATAGTGCAAGAGCCCGCTAGTTAACCTAGATCGTGCAAGTGTCTGCTAGTTAACCTACATAGTCCAAGTGCCAGTTAGCTAACCTAGATAGTCCAAGGGCCCGCTAGTTGACCTAGATAGTCCAAGTGCCCGCTAGTTAACCTAGATAGTCCTAGTGCCCGTTAGTTAACCTAGGGTGTCCAAGTGCCCACTAGGGGACGTACGTAGTCCAAGTGCCCGTTAGTTAACCTAGATAGTCCAAGTGCCCGCTAGTTAACATTGATCATCCAAGTGCCCGCTAGTTAACCTAGATAGTCCAAGTGCACGCTAGTTAACCTAGATAGTCCAAGTGCCCTCTAGTTAACCTATATCGTCCAAGTGCCCGCTAGTTAACCTACATAGTCCAAGGGCCCGCTAGTTAACGTACGTAGACCAAGGTCCGCTAGTTAATCTAGATACTCCAAGTGCTCGCTAGTTAACCTACGTAGTACAACGGCCCGCTAGTTGACCTAGATAGTCCAAGTGCCCGCTAGTTAACCTAGATAGTCCAAGTGCCCGTTCGTTAACCTAGATAGTCCAAGTGCCAGCTAGGTAACCTAGACTGTCCAAGTGCCCGCTACGTTACCTACATATTCCAAGTGCCCGTTCGTTAACCTAGATAGTCAAAGTGCCCGCTAGGAAACCTACATAGTCCAAGGGCCCGCTAGGTAACCTAGATAGTCCAAGTGCCCGCTAGGTAACCTAGAGTCCAAGTGCTCGCTAGTTAGCCTACATACTCCAAGTGCCCGCTCTGTAACCTAGACAGTCCAAGTGCCCGCTAGGTTACCTGCATATGCCAAGTTCCCCTTTCGTTAACTTAGATAGTCCAAGTGCCCGCTAGGCAACCTAGATAGTCCAAGGGCCCGCTAGTTAACCTACATAGTCCAAGCGCTCACTTGTTAACTTTGATAGTCCAAGTGCCCGCTAGTTAACCTAGATCGTCCAAGTGCCCGCTAGTTAACTTAGATTGTCCATGTGCCCGCTAGGGATCCTTCATAATCCAAGTGCCTGCTAGTAACCTAGGTAGTCCATTGCCCGTTAGTTAACCTAGATAGTCCTAGTGCCCGTTAGTTAACCTAGATAGTCCAAATGTCCACTAGGGGACGTACATAGTCCAAGTGCCCGCTAGTTAACCTACATAGTCCAAGGTCCGCTAGTTAACCTAGATAGTCCATGTGCCCGCTAATTAACCTACATAGTACAAGGGCCCGCTAGTTGACCTAGATAGTCCAAGTGCCCGCTAGTTAACCTAGATAGTCAAAGGGCCCGCTAGTTAACCTAAGTAGTACAAATGTCTGATAGGGATCCTACATAGGCCAAGTGACCGCTAGTTAACCTACATAGTCCAAGTCCCCGCTAGGTAACCTAGACAGTCCAAGTGACCATTATGTTACCTACATAGTCCATGTGCCCATTCGTTAACCTACATAGTCAAATTGCCCGCTAAGTAACGTAGATAGCCCAAGTGCCCTCTAGGGAACGTACATAGTCCAAGTGCCCTCTAGGTAACCTAGATAGTCCAAGTGCCCGCTAGTTAACCTATATAGTCCAAGTGCGTGCTAGGTAAACTACATAGTCCAAGTGCCCACTAGGTAACCCAGACAGTCCAATTGCCCGCTAGTTAACCTAGACAGTCCAAGTACCCGATAGGGAACCTACATAGTCCAAGTGCCCGCTGGGAACCTACATAGTCCAAGTGCTCGCTAGGCAACCTACATAGTCCAAGTGTCCGTTAGTTAACCTAGATAGTCAAAGCGCCTGCTAGGTAACCTAAATAGTCCAAGTGCCCGCTAGGTAACCTAGATAGTCCAATTGCCCGTTGGCTAACCTAGATAGTCGAAGTGTCCGCTAGTTAACCTACATAGTCCAAGTGTCCGTTCGTTAACCTAGATAGGCCAAGTGCCCGCTAGGTAACCAAGATAGTCCAAGTGCCCCCTAGGGTATGTACATAGTTCAAGTGCCAGCTAGGTAACCTAGATTGTCCAAGTGTCCGCTAGTTAACCTACATAGTACAAGTGCCCGCTAGGTAACCTAGATAGTCCAAGGGCCTGCTAGTTAACCTACATAGTCCAATGCCCTATAGGGAACCTACATAGTCCAAGTGCCCGCTGAGGAACCTACATAGTCCAAGTTCCCGATAGGGAACCTGTATATTCCAAGTGCCCGTTAGGGAACCTGTATATTCCAAGTGCCCGTTAGGGAACCTAGATAGTCCATGTGCCCGCTAGGGAACCTACATAGTCAAAGTGCTCGCTAGGGAACCTGCATTGTGCAAGTGCCCGCTAGTTAACCTAGATAGTCCAAGTGCCCGCTAGTTAACCTACATAGTCCAAGGTCAGCTAGTTAACCTAGATAGTCCAAGTGCCCGCTAGTTAACCTACATAGTCCAAGAACCCGCTAGTTAACCTAGATAGTCCAAGTGCCCGCTAGTTAACCTACATAGTCCAAGGGCCCGCTAGTTAACCTAGATATTCCGAGTGCCCGCTAGTTAACCTAGATCGTCCAAGTGTCCGCTAGTTAACCTATATAGTCCAAGTTCCCGCTAGGTAACCTACACATTCCAATTGCCCTCTAGTTAACCTAAACAGTCCAAGTACCTGATAGGGAACCTACATAGTCCAAGTGCTCGCTAGGGAACCTACATAGTCCAAGTGCTCACTAGGCAACCTACATAGTCCAAGTGCCCGTTAGTTAACCTAGATAGTCAATGTGCCTGCTAAGTAACCTAAATAATCCAAGTGCCCGCAAGGGAACCTACATAGTCCAAGTGCCCGCTAGGTAACCTAGATAGTCCAATTGCCCATTAGCTAACCTAGATAGTCGAAGTGTCCCCTAGTTAACCTACATAGTCCAAGTGCCCATTCGTTAACGTAGATAGGCCAAGTGCCCGCTAGGTAACCTAGACAGTCCAAGTGCCCGCTAGGTTACCTACATAGTCCAAGTGCACGTTCGTTAACCTAGATAGTCCAAGTGCCCGCTGGTAACCTACATAGTCCAATGGCCCGCTAGGTAACCTGGATAGTCCAAGTGCCTTCTAGTTAACCTACATAGTCCAAGTGCCCGCTAGGTAACCTACATAATCCAATTGCACAATAGGTAACCTAAATAATCCAAATGCCCGCTAGGGAAACTACATAATCCAAGTGCCCGCTAGTTAACTTAGATAGTCCAAATGCCCGCTAGTAAACCTAGATAGTCCAAGGGCCTGCTAGTTAATCTAGATAGTCCAAGTGCCCGCTAGTTAACCTAGATAGTCCAAGGGCCCGCTAGTTAACCTACATAGTCCAAGTGCCCGATAGGGAACCTACATAATCCAAGTGCCCGCTTCAGAACCTACATAGTCCAAGTGCCCGCTAGGGAACTTACATAGTCCAAGGGCCCGCTAGGGAAACTACATAGTCCAAGTGCCCGCTAGGGAACTTACATAGTCCAAGGGCCCGCTAGGGAACCTACATAGTCCAAGTGCCCGTTAGTTAACCTAGATAGTCCAAGTGCCCGCTTGGTAACATAGGTAGTCCAACAGCCCGCTAGGTAACCTACATACTCCAAGGACCCGCTAGGTAAAGTAGATAGTTCAAGTGCCAGCTAAGTAACCTAGATAGTCCAAGTGCCCGCTAGGTTATCTATGTAGTCCAAATGCCCGCCAGGGAATCTACATAGTCCAAGGGCCCGCTAGTTAACGTAGATAGTCCAAGTGCCGCTAGTTAATCTACATAGTCCAAGCGCTCACTTGTTAACTTTGATAGTCCAAGTGCCCGCTAGTTAACCTAGATCGTCCAAGTGCCCACTAGTTAACTTAGATTGTCCATGTGCCCGCTAGGGATCCTTCATAATCCAAGTGCCTGCTAGGTAACCTAGGTAGTCCAGTGCCCGCTAGTTAACCTAGATAGTCCTAGTGCCCGTTAGTTAACCTAGATAGTCCAAATGCCCACTAGGGGACGTACATAGTCCAAGTGCCCGCTAGTTAACCTACATAGTCCAAGGTCCGCTAGTTAACCTAGATAGTCCATGTGCCCGCTAATTAACCTACATAGTACAAGGGCCCGCTAGTTGACCTAGATAGTCCAAGTTCACGCTAGTTAACCTAGATAGTCAAAGTGCCCGCTAGTTAACCTAAGTAGTACAAATGTCCCATAGGGATCCTACATAGGCCAAGTGACCGCTATAACCTACATAGTCCAAGTCCCCGCTAGGTAACCTAGACAGTCCAAGTGACCATTATGGTACCTACATAGTCCATGTGCCCATTCGTTAACCTACATAGTCCAATTGCCCGCTAGGTAACGTAGATAGCCCAAGTGCCCTCTAGGGAACGTACATAGTCCAAGTGCTCTCTAGGTAACCTAGATAGTCCAAGTGCCCGCTAGTTAACCTACATAGTCCAAGTGCGTGCTAGGTAAACTACATAGTCCAAGTACCCACTAGGTAACCCAGACAGTCCAATTGCCCGCTAGTTAACCCAGATAGTCCAAGTACCCGATAGGGAACCTACATAGTCCAAGTGCCCGCTGGGAACCTACATAGTCCAAGTGCTCGCTAGGCAACCTACATAGTCCAAGTGCCCGTTAGTTAACCTAGATAGTCAAAGCGCCTGCTAGGTAACCTAAATAGTCCAAGTGCCCGCTAGGTAACCTAGATAGTCCAATTGCCCGTTGGCTAACCTAGATAGTCGAAGTGTCCGCTAGTTAACCTACATAGTCCAAGTGTCCGTTCGTTAACCTAGATAGGCCAAGTGCCCGCTAGGTAACCAAGATAGTCCAAGTGCCCCCTAGGGTATGTACATAGTTCAAGTGCCAGCTAGGTAACCTAGATTGTCCAAGTGTCCGCTAGTTAACCTACATAGTACAAGTGCCCGCTAGGTAACCTTGATAGTCCAAGGGCCTGCTAGTTAACCTACATAGTCCAATGCCCTATAGGGAACCTACATAGTCCAAGTGCCCGCTGAGGAACCTACATAGTCCAAGTTCCCGATAGGGAACCTGTATATTCCAAGTGCCCGTTAGGGAACCTGTATATTCCAAGTGCCCATTAGGGAACCTAGATAGTCCAAGTGCTCGCTAGGGAACCTGCATTGTGCAAGTGCCCGCTAGTTAACCTAGATAGTCCAAGTGCCCGCTAGTTAACCTACATAGTCCAAGGTCAGCTAGTTAACCTAGATATTCCAAGTGCCCGCTAGTTAACCTAGATCGTCCAAGTGTCCGCTAGTTAACCTACATAGTCCAAGTTCCCGCTAGGTAACCTACACATTCCAATTGCCCCCTAGTTAACCTAGACAGTCCAAGTACCTGATAGGGAACCTACATAGTCCAAGTGCTCGCTAGGGAACCTGCATAGTCCAAGTGCTCACTAGGCAACCTACATAGTCCAAGTGCCCGTTAGTTAACCTAGACATTCAATGTGCCTGCTAAGTAACCTAAATAATCCAAGTGCCCGCAAGGGAACCTACATAGTCCAAGTGCCCGCTAGGTAACCTAGAAAGTCCAATTGCCCATTAGCTAACCTAGATAGTCGAAGTGTCCCCGAGTTAACCTACATAGTCCTAGTGCCCGTTCGTTAACGTAGATAGGCCAAGTGCCCGCTAGGTAACCTAGACAGTCCAAGTGCCCGCTAGGTTACCTACATAGTCCAAGTGCACGTTCGTTAACCTAGATAGTCCAAGTTCCCGCTGGTAACCTACATAGTCCTATGGCCCGCTAGGTAACCTGGATAGTCCAAGTGCCTTCTAGTTAACCTACATAGTCCAAGTGCCCGCTAGGTAACCTATATAATCCAATTGCACAATAGGTAACCTAAATAATCCAAATGCCCGCTAGGGAAACTACATAATCCAAGTGCCCGCTAGTTAATCTAGATAGTCCAAGTGCCAGCTAGTTAACCTAGATAGTCCAAGGGCCCGCTAGTTAACCTACATAGTCCAAGTGCCCAATAGGGAACCTACATAATCCAAGTGCCCGCTAGAGAACCTACATAGTCCAAGTGCCCGCTAGGGAAACTACGTAGTCCAAGTGCCCGCTAGGGAACTTACATAGTCCAAGGGCCCGCTAGGGAACCTACATAATCCAAGTGCCCGCTAGGTAACCTAGATAGTCCAAGTGCCCGCTAGGTAACCTAGAGTCCAAGTGCTCGCTAGTTAGCCTACATACTCCAAGTGCCCGCTCTGTAACCTAGACAGTCCAAGTGCCCGCTAGGTTACCTGCATATGCCAAGTTCCCCTTTCGTTAACTTAGATAGTCCAAGTGCCCGCTAGGCAACCTAGATAGTCCAAGGGCCCGCTAGTTAACCTACATAGTCCAAGCGCTCACTTGTTAACTTTGATAGTCCAAGTGCCCGCTAGTTAACCTAGATCGTCCAAGTGCCCGCTAGTTAACTTAGATTGTCCATGTGCCCGCTAGGGATCCTTCATAATCCAAGTGCCTGCTAGTAACCTAGGTAGTCCATTGCCCGTTAGTTAACCTAGATAGTCCTAGTGCCCGTTAGTTAACCTAGATAGTCCAAATGCCCACTAGGGGACGTACATAGTCCAAGTGCCCGCTAGTTAACCTACATAGTCCAAGGTCCGCTAGTTAACCTAGATAGTCCATGTGCCCGCTAATTAACATACATAGTACAAGGGCCCGCTAGTTGACCTAGATAGTCCAAGTGCCCGCTAGTTAACCTAGATAGTCAAAGGGCCCGCTAGTTAACCTAAGTAGTACAAATGTCTGATAGGGATCCTACATAGGCCAAGTGACCGCTAGTTAACCTACATAGTCCAAGTCCCCGCTAGGTAACCTAGACAGTCCAAGTGACCATTATGTTACCTACATAGTCCATGTGCCCATTCGTTAACCTACATAGTCAAATTGCCCGCTAAGTAACGTAGATAGCCCAAGTGCCCTCTAGGGAACGTACATAGTCCAAGTGCCCTCTAGGTAACCTAGATAGTCCAAGTGCCCGCTAGTTAACCTATATAGTCCAAGTGCGTGCTAGGTAAACTACATAGTCCAAGTGCCCACTAGGTAACCCAGACAGTCCAATTGCCCGCTAGTTAACCTAGACAGTCCAAGTACCCGATAGGGAACCTACATAGTCCAAGTGCCCGCTGGGAACCTACATAGTCCAAGTGCTCGCTAGGCAACCTACATAGTCCAAGTGTCCGTTAGTTAACCTAGATAGTCAAAGCGCCTGCTAGGTAACCTAAATAGTCCAAGTGCCCGCTAGGTAACCTAGATAGTCCAATTGCCCGTTGGCTAACCTAGATAGTCGAAGTGTCCGCTAGTTAACCTACATAGTCCAAGTGTCCGTTCGTTAACCTAGATAGGCCAAGTGCCCGCTAGGTAACCAAGATAGTCCAAGTGCCCCCTAGGGTATGTACATAGTTCAAGTGCCAGCTAGGTAACCTAGATTGTCCAAGTGTCCGCTAGTTAACCTACATAGTACAAGTGCCCGCTAGGTAACCTAGATAGTCCAAGGGCCTGCTAGTTAACCTACATAGTCCAATGCCCTATAGGGAACCTACATAGTCCAAGTGCCCGCTGAGGAACCTACATAGTCCAAGTTCCCGATAGGGAACCTGTATATTCCAAGTGCCCGTTAGGGAACCTGTATATTCCAAGTGCCCGTTAGGGAACCTAGATAGTCCAAGTGCCCGCTAGGGAACCTACATAGTCAAAGTGCTCGCTAGGGAACCTGCATTGTGCAAGTGCCCGCTAGTTAACCTAGATAGTCCAAGTGCCCGCTAGTTAACCTACATAGTCCAAGGTCAGCTAGTTAACCTAGATAGTCCAAGTGCCCGCTAGTTAACCTACATAGTCCAAGAACCCGCTAGTTAACCTAGATAGTCCAAGTGCCCGCTAGTTAACCTACATAGTCCAAGGGCCCGCTAGTTAACCTAGATATTCCGAGTGCCCGCTTGTTAACCTAGATCGTCCAAGTGTCCGCTAGTTAACCTATATAGTCCAAGTTCCCGCTAGGTAACCTACACATTCCAATTGCCCTCTAGTTAACCTAAACAGTCCAAGTACCTGATAGGGAACCTACATAGTCCAAGTGCTCGCTAGGGAACCTACATAGTCCAAGTGCTCACTAGGCAACCTACATAGTCCAAGTGCCCGTTAGTTAACCTAGATAGTCAATGTGCCTGCTAAGTAACCTAAATAATCCAAGTGCCCGCAAGGGAACCTACATAGTCCAAGTGCCCGCTAGGTAACCTAGATAGTCCAATTGCCCATTAGCTAACCTAGATAGTCGAAGTGTCCCCTAGTTAACCTACATAGTCCAAGTGCCCATTCGTTAACGTAGATAGGCCAAGTGCCCGCTAGGTAACCTAGACAGTCCAAGTGCCCGCTAGGTTACCTACATAGTCCAAGTGCACGTTCGTTAACCTAGATAGTCCAAGTGCCCGCTGGTAACCTACATAGTCCAATGGCCCGCTAGGTAACCTGGATAGTCCAAGTGCCTTCTAGTTAACCTACATAGTCCAAGTGCCCGCTAGGTAACCTACATAATCCAATTGCACAATAGGTAACCTAAATAATCCAAATGCCCGCTAGGGAAACTACATAATCCAAGTGCCCGCTAGTTAACTTAGATAGTCCAAGGGCCTGCTAGTTAATCTAGATAGTCCAAGTGCCCGCTAGTTAACCTAGATAGTCCAAGGGCCCGCTAGTTAACCTACATAGTCCAAGTGCCCGATAGGGAACCTACATAATCCAAGTGCCCGCTTCAGAACCTACATAGTCCAAGTGCCCGCTAGGGAACTTACATAGTCCAAGGGCCCGCTAGGGAAACTACATAGTCCAAGTGCCCGCTAGGGAACTTACATAGTCCAAGGGCCCGCTAGGGAACCTACATAGTCCAAGTGCCCGTTAGTTAACCTAGATAGTCCAAGTGCCCGCTTGGTAACATAGATAGTCCAACAGCCCGCTAGGTAACCTACATACTCCAAGGACCCGCTAGGTAACGTAGATAGTTCAAGTGCCAGCTAAGTAACCTAGATAGTCCAAGTGCCCGCTAGGTTATCTATGTAGTCCAAATGCCCGCCAGGGAATCTACATAGTCCAAGGGCCCGCTAGTTAACGTAGATAGTCCAAGTGCCGCTAGTTAATCTACATAGTCCAAGCGCTCACTTGTTAACTTTGATAGTCCAAGTGCCCGCTAGTTAACCTAGATCGTCCAAGTGCCCACTAGTTAACTTAGATTGTCCATGTGCCCGCTAGGGATCCTTCATAATCCAAGTGCCTGCTAGGTAACCTAGGTAGTCCAGTGCCCGCTAGTTAACCTAGATAGTCCTAGTGCCCGTTAGTTAACCTAGATAGTCCAAATGCCCACTAGGGGACGTACATAGTCCAAGTGCCCGCTAGTTAACCTACATAGTCCAAGGTCCGCTAGTTAACCTAGATAGTCCATGTGCCCGCTAATTAACCTACATAGTACAAGGGCCCGCTAGTTGACCTAGATAGTCCAAGTTCACGCTAGTTAACCTAGATAGTCAAAGTGCCCGCTAGTTAACCTAAGTAGTACAAATGTCCCATAGGGATCCTACATAGACTAAGTGACCGCTATAACCTACATAGTCCAAGTCCCCGCTAGGTAACCTAGACAGTCCAAGTGACCATTATGGTACCTACATAGTCCATGTGCCCATTCGTTAACCTACATAGTCCAATTGCCCGCTAGGTAACGTAGATAGCCCAAGTGCCCTCTAGGGAACGTACATAGTCCAAGTGCTCTCTAGGTAACCTAGATAGTCCAAGTGCCCGCTAGTTAACCTACATAGTCCAAGTGCGTGCTAGGTAAACTACATAGTCCAAGTACCCACTAGGTAACCCAGACAGTCCAATTGCCCGCTAGTTAACCCAGATAGTCCAAGTACCCGATAGGGAACCTACATAGTCCAAGTGCCCGCTGGGAACCTACATAGTCCAAGTGCTCGCTAGGCAACCTACATAGTCCAAGTGCCCGTTAGTTAACCTAGATAGTCAAAGCGCCTGCTAGGTAACCTAAATAGTCCAAGTGCCCGCTAGGTAACCTAGATAGTCCAATTGCCCGTTGGCTAACCTAGATAGTCGAAGTGTCCGCTAGTTAACCTACATAGTCCAAGTGTCCGTTCGTTAACCTAGATAGGCCAAGTGCCCGCTAGGTAACCAAGATAGTCCAAGTGCCCCCTAGGGTATGTACATAGTTCAAGTGCCAGCTAGGTAACCTAGATTGTCCAAGTGTCCGCTAGTTAACCTACATAGTACAAGTGCCCGCTAGGTAACCTAGATAGTCCAAGGGCCTGCTAGTTAACCTACATAGTCCAATGCCCTATAGGGAACCTACATACTCCAAGTGCCCGCTGAGGAACCTACATAGTCCAAGTTCCCGATAGGGAAACTACGTAGTCCAAGTGCCCGCTAGGGAACTTACATAGTCCAAGGGCCCGCTAGGGAACCTACATAATCCAAGTGCCCGTTAGTTAACCTAGATAGTCCAAGTGACCGCTTGGTAACCTAGATAGTCCAACAGTCCGCTAGGTAACCTACATACTCCAAGAACCCGCTAGGTAACGTTGATAGTTCAAGTGCCAGCTAGGTAACCTAGATAGTCCAAGTGCCCGCTATGTTATCTATGTAGTCCAAATGCCCGCTAGGGAATCTACATAGTCCAAGGGCCCGCTAGTTAACGTAGATAGTCCAAGTGCTGCTAGTTGATCTACATAGTCCAAGGGCCCGCTAGTTAACCTACATAGTCCAAGTACCCGCTAGTTAACCTAGATCGTCCAAGTGCCCACTAGGTAACCTACATAGCCCAAGGGCCCGCTAGTTAACCTACATAGTCCAAGGGCCCGCTAGCTAACCTACAAAGTCTAAGTGCCCGCTAGGTTATCTATATAGTCCAAATGCCCGCTAGTTAACCTAGATCGTCCAAGTGCCCGCTAGTTAATCAACATAGTCAATGGGCCCACTAGATAACCTACAAAGTGCAAGAGCCCGCTAGTTAACCTAGATCGTGCAAGTGTCTGCTAGTTAACCTACATAGTCCAAGTGCCAGTTAGCTAACCTAGATAGTCCAAGGGCCCGCTAGTTGACCTAGATAGTCCAAGTGCCCGCTAGTTAACCTAGATAGTCCTAGTGCCCGTTAGTTAACCTAGGGTGTCCAAGTGCCCACTAGGGGACGTACTTAGTGCAAGTGCCCGTTAGCTAACCTAGATAGTCCAAGTGCCCGCTAGTTAACATTGATCATCCAAGTGCCCGCTAGTTAACCTAGATAGTCCAAGTTCACGCTAGTTAACCTAGATAGTCCAAGTGCCCTCTAGTTAACCTATATCGTCCAAGTGCCCGCTAGTTAACCTACATAGTCCAAGGGCCCGCTAGTTAACGTACGTAGACCAAGGTCCGCTAGTTCATCTAGATACTCCATGTGCTCGCTAGTTAACCTACATAGTACAAGGGCCCGCTTGTTGACCTATATAGTCCAAGTGCCCGCTAGTTAACCTAGATAGTCCAAGTGCCCATTCGTTAACCTAGATAGTCCAAGTGCCAGCTAGGTAACCTAGACTGTCCAAGTGCCCGCTAGGTTACCTACATATTCCAAGTGCCCGTTCGTTAACCTAGATAGTCAAAGTGGCCGCTAGGAAACCTACATAGTCCAAGGGCCCGCTAGGTAACCTAGATACTCCAAGTGCCCGCTAATTAACCTAGAGTCCAAGTGCTCGCTAGTTAGCCTACATACTCCAAGTGCCCGCTATGTAACCTAGACAGTCCAAGTGCCCGCTAGGTTACCTGCATATTCCAAGTTCCCCTTTCGTTAACTTAGATAGTCCAAGTGCCCGCTAGGTAACCTAGATAGTCCAAGGGCCCGCTAGTTAACCTACATAGTCCAAGCGCTCACTTGTTAACTTTGATAGTCCAAGTGCCCGCTAGTTAACCTAGATCGTCCAAGTGCCCGCTAGTTAACTTAGATTGTCCACGTGCCCGCTAGGGATCCTTCATAATCCAAGTGCCTGCTAGGTAACCTAGGTAGTCCAGTGCCCGCTAGTTAACCTAGATAGTCCTAGTGCCCGTTAGTTAACCTAGATAGACCAAATGCCCACTAGGGGACGTACATAGTCCAAGTGCCCGCAAGTTAACCTACATAGTCCAAGGTCCGCTAGTTAACCTAGATAGTCCATGTGCCCGCTAATTAACCTACATAGTACAAGGGCCCGCTGGTTGACCTAGATTGTCCAAGTGCCCGCTAGTTAACCTAAGTAGTACAAATGTCCGATAGGGATCCTACATATGCCAAGTGACCGCTAGTTAACCTACATAGTCCAAGTCCCCGCTAGGTAACCTAGACAGTCCAAGTGACCATTATGTTACCTACATAGTCCAAGTGCCCGTTCGTTAACCTACATAGTCCAATTGCCCGCTAGGTAACGTAGATAGCCCAAGTGCCCGCTAGGGAACGTACATAGTCCAAGTGCCCTCTAGGTAAGCTAGATAGTCCAAGTGCCCGCTAGGTAACCAAGATAGTCCAAGTGCCCCCTAGGGTATGTACATAGTTCAAGTGCCAGCTAGGTAACCTAGATTGTCCAAGTGTCAGCTAGTTAACCTACATACTACAAGTGCCCGCTAGGTAACTTAAATAGTCCAAGGGCCTGCTAGTTAACCTACATAGTCCAATGCCCGATAGGGAACCTACATAGTCCAAGTGCCCCCTGAGGAACCTACATAGTCCATGTTCCCGATAGGGAATCTTTATATTCCAAGTGCCCGTTAGGGAACCTAGATAGTCCACGTGCCCATAGGGAACCTATAGTGTCCAAGTGCCCGCTAGGGAACCTACATAGTCAAAGTGCTCGCTAGGGAACCTGCATTGTGCAAGTGCCCGCTAGTTAACCTAGATAGTCCAAGTGCCCGCTAGTTAACCTACATAGTCCAAGGTCAGCTAGTTAACCTAGATAGTCCAAGTGACCGCTTGTTAACCTACATAGTCCAAGGTCAGATAGTTAACCTAGATACTCCAAGTGCCCGCTAGTTAACCTACATAGTCCAAGTTCCCGCTACGTAACCTACACAGTCCAATTGCCCCCTAGTTAACCTAGACAGTCCAAGTACCTGATAGGGAACCTACATAGTCCAAGTGCTCGCTAGGGAACCTACATAATCCAAGTGCTCACTAGGCAACCTACATAGTCCAAGTGCCTGTTAGTTAACCTAGATAGTCAAAGTGCCTGCTAGGTAACCTAAATAGTCCAAGTGCCCGCAAGGGAACCTACATAGTCCAAGTGCCCGCTAGGTAACCTAGATAGTCCAATTTCCCATTGGCTAACCTAGATAGTCGAAGTGTCCCCTAGTTAACCTACATAGTCCAAGTGCCCGTTCGTTAACGTAGATAGGCCAAGTGCCCGCTAGGTAAACTAGACAGTCCAAGTGCCTGCTAGGTTACCTACATAGTCCAAGTGCACGTTCGTTAACCTAGATAGTCCAAGTGCCCGCTGGTAACCTACATAGTCCAATGGCCCGCTAAGTAACTTTGATAGTCCAAGTGCCTTCTAGTTAACCTACATAGTCCAAGTGCCGGCTAGGTAACCTACATAATCCAAGTGCACAATAGGTAACCTAAATAATCCAAATGCCCGCTAGGGAAACTACATAGACCAAGTGCCCGCTAGTTAACCTAGATAGTCCAAGTGCCCGCTAGTAAACCTAGATAGTCCAAGGCCCGCTAGTTAATCTAGATAGTCCAAGGGCCCGCTAGTTAACCTACATAGTCCAAGTGCCCGATAGGGAACCTACATAATCCAAGTGCCCGCTAGGGAACCTACATAGACCAAGTGCCCGCTAGTTAACCTAGATAGTCCAAGTGCCCGCTAGTAAACCTAGATAGTCCAAGGCCCTCTAGTTAATCTAGATAGTCCAAGGGCCCGCTAGTTAACCTACATAGTCCAAGTGCCCGATAGGGAACCTACATAATCCAAGTGCCCGCTAGGGAACCTACATAGTCCAAGTGCTCGCTAGGGAACTTACATAGTCCAAGGGCCCGCTAGGGAAACCACATAGTCCAAATGCCCGCTAGGGAATTTACATAGTCCAAGGGCCCGCTAGGGAACCTACATAGTCCAAGTGCCCGTTAGTTAACGTAGATAGTCCAACAGCCCGCTAGGTAACCTACATACTCCAAGAACCCGCTAGGTAACGTAGATAGTTCAAGTGCCAGCTAGGTAACCTAGATAGTCCAAGTGCCCGCTAGGTAACCTACAAAATCTAAGTGCCCGCTAGGTTATCTGTGTAGTCCAAATGCCCGCTAGGGAATCTACATAGTCCAAGGGCCCGCTAGTCAACGTAGATAATCCAAGTTCCGCTAGTTAATCTACATAGTCCAAGGGCCCGCTAGTTAACTTACATAGTCCAAGTACCCGCTAGTTAACCTAGATCGTCCAAGTGCCCGCTAGGTAACCTACATAGCCCAAGGGCCCGCTAGTTAACCTACATAGTCCAAGGGCCCGCTAGCTAACCTACAAAGTCTAAGTGCCCGCTAGGTTATCTATATAGTCCAAATGCCCGCTAGGGAACCTACATAGTCCAAGTGCCCTCTAGTTAACCTAGATCGTCCAAGTGCCCGCTAGTTAACCTAGATCGTCCAAGTGCCCGCTAGTTAACCAACATAGTCAATGGGCCCACTAGTTAACCTACATAGTGCAAGAGCCCGCTAGTTAACCTAAATCGTGCAAGTGTCTGCTAGTTAACCTACATAGTCCAAGTGCCAGTTAGCTAACCTAGATTGTCCAAGGGCCCGCTAGTTGACCTGCATAGTCCAAGTGCCCGCTAGTTAACCTAGATAGTCCTAGTGCCCGTTAGTTAACCTAGGATGTCCAAGTGCCCACTAGGGGACGTATTTAGTCCAAGTGCCCGTTAGCTAACCTAGATAGTCCAAGTGCCCGCTAGTTAACATTGATCATCAAAGTGCCCGCTAGTTAACCTAGATAGTCCAAGTGCCCTGTAGTTAACCTATATCGTCCAAGTGCCCGCTAGTTAACCTACATAGTCCAAGGGCCCGCTAGTTAACGTACGTAGACCAAGGTCCGCTAGTTAACCTAGATACTCTAAGTGCCCGCTAGTTAACCTACATAGTACAAGGGCCCGCTAGTTGACCTAGATAGTCCAAGTGCCCGCTAGTTAACCTAGATAGTCCAAGTGCCATTCGTTAACCTAGATAGTCCAAGTGCCAGTTAGGTAACCTAGACTGTCCAAGTGCCCGCTAGGTAACCTACATATTCCAAGTGTCCGTTCGATAACCTAGATAGTCAAAGTGCCCGCTAGGAAACCTACATAGTCCAAGGGCCCGCTAGGTAACCTAGATAGTCCAAGTGCCCGCTAGGTAACTTATATTGTCCAAGTTCCCGCTAGGTAACCTAGATACTCAAAGTGCCCATTACCTAACCTAGATTGTCCAAGTGCCCGCTAAGCATCCTACATAGTCCAAGTGCCCGTTCGTTAACCTAGAAGTCCAATTGCCCGCTAGGTAACCTAGATAGTCCAAGTGCCCGCTAGGTAACCTAGATAGTCCAAGGGCCCGCTAGTTAACCTACATAGTCCAAGGGCTCACTTGTTAACTTTGATAGTCCAAGTGCCCGCTAGTTAACCTAGATAGTCCAAGTGCACGCTAGTTAACCTAGATAGTCCAAGTGCCCTCTAGTTAACCTATATCGTCCAAGTGCCCGCTAGTTAACCTACATAGTCCAAGGGCCCGCTAGTTAACGTACGTAGACCAAGGTCCGCTAGTTAATCTAGATACTCCAAGTGCTCGCTAGTTAACCTACATAGTACAAGGGCCCGCTAGTTGACCTATATAGTCCAAGTGCCCGCTAGTTAACCTAGATAGTCCAAGTGCCCGTTCGTTAACCTAGATAGTCCTAGTGCCAGCTAGGTAACCTAGACTGTCCAAGTGCCCGCTAGGTTACCTACATATTCCAAGTGCCCGTTCGTTAACCTAGATAGTCAAAGTGCCCGCTAGGAAACCTACATAGTCCAAGTGCCCGCTAGGTAACCTAGAGTCCAAGTGCTCGCTAGTTAACCTACATAGTCCAAGTGCCCGCTATGTAACCTAGATAGTCCAAGTGCCCGCTAGGTAACTTATATTGTCCAAGTTCCCGCTAGGTAACCTAGATACTCAAAGTTCCCGTTACCTAACCTAGATTGTCCAAGTGCCCTCTAAGCATCCTACAATGTCCAAGTGCCCGTTTGTTAACCTAGAAGTCCAAGTGCCCGCTAGGTAACCTAGACAGTCCAAGTGCCCGCTAGGTTACCTGCATATTCCAAGTGCCCGTTCATTAACTTAGATAGTCCAAGTGCCGGTAGGTAACCAAGATAGTCCAAGTGCCCGCTAGGGTATGTACATAGTTCAAGTGCCCGCTAGGTAACCTAGATTGTCCAAGTGTCCGCTAGTTAACCTACATAGTACAAGTGCCCGCTAGGTAACCTAGATAGTCCAAGGGCCTGCTAGTTAACCTACATAGTCCACTGCCCGATAGGGAACCTACATAGTCCAGGTGCCCGCTGAGGAACCTACATAGTCCAAATTCCCGATAGGGAACCTGTATATTCCATGTGCCCGTTAGGGAACCTAGATAGTCCAAGTGCCCATAGGGAACCTATATAGTCCAAGTGCCCGCTAGGGAACCTACATAGTCAAAGTGCTCGCTAGGGAACCTGCATTGTGCAAGTGCCCGCTTTTTAACCTAGATAGTCCAAGTCCCCGCTAGTTAACCTACATAGTCCAAGGTCAGCTAGTTAACCTAGATAGTCCAAGTGACCGCTTGTTAACCTACATAGTCCAAGGTCAGCTAGTTAACCTAGATAGTCCAAGTGCCCGCTAGTTAACCTACATAGTCCAAGAACCCGCTAGTTAACCTAGATAGTCCAAGTTCCCGCTAGTTAACCTACATAGTCCAAGGGCCCGCTAGTTAACCTAGATATTCCAAGTGCCCGCTAGTTAACCTAGATCGTCCAAGTGTCCGCTAGTTAACCTACATAGTCCAAGTTCCCGCTAGGTAACCTACACAGTCCAATTGCCCCCTAGTTAACCTAGACAGTCCAAGTACCTGATAGGGAACCTACATAGTCCAAGTGCTCGCTAGGGAACCTACATAGTCCAAATGCTCACTAGGCAACCTACATAGTGCATAGCCCGGTAGTTAACCTAGATAGTCCAAGTGCCTGCTAGGTAACCTAAATAGTCCAAGTGCCCGCAAGGGAACCTACATAGTCCAAGTGCCCGCTAGGTAACCTAGATCGTCCAAGTGCCCGCTAGTTAACATAGATAAACCAAGTGCCCGCTAGGTATCCTACATAGTCCAAGGGTCCTCTAGTTAACCTAGATAGTCCAAGTGCCCGCTAGGGGACGTATATAGTCCAAGTGCCTGCTAGGTAACCTAGATAGTCCTAGTGCCCGCTAGGGTATGTACATAGTTCAAGTGCCCGTCTAGGTAACCTAGATTGTCCAAGTGTCCGCTAGTTAACCTACATAGTCCAAGTTCCCACTAGGTAACCTAGAAAGTCCAAGGGCCTGCTAGTTAACCTACGTAGTCCAATGCCCGATAGGGAACCTACATAGTCCAAGTGCCCGCTGAGGAACCTACATAGTCCAAGTGCCCGATAGGGAACCTATATATTCCAAGTGCCTGTTAGGGAACCTAGTTAGTCCAAGTGCCCATAGGGATCCTATATAGTCCAAGTGCCCGCTAGGGAACCTACATAGTCAAAGTGCCCGCTAGGGAACCTGCATTGTGCAAGTGCCCGCTAGTTAACCTAGATAGTCCAAGTGCCCGCTAGTTAACCTACATAGTCCAAGGTCAGCTAGTTAACTTGGATAGTCCAAGTGCCCGCTAGTTAACCTACATAGTCCAAAGTCAGCTAGTTAACCTAGATAGTCCAAGTGCCCGCTAGTTAACCTACATAGTCCAAGGTCAGCTAGTTAACTTGGATAGTCCAAGTGCCCGCTAGTTAACCTACATAGTCCAAAGTCAGCTAGTTAACCTAGATAGTCCAAATGCCCGCTAGGGACACTACATAGTCCAAGTGCCCGCTAGTTAGCCTAGATAGTTCAAGTGCCTGCTAGTAAACCTACATAATCTATGGGCCCGCTAGTTAATCTACATAGTACAAGGGCCCGCTAGTTAACCTAGATCGTGTAAGTGTCCTCTAGTTAACCTTGATAGTCCAAGTGTGCGCTACGTAACCTAGATAGTCCAAGGGCACGCTAGTTAACCTACATAGTACAAGTGCCCGCTAGGCAACCTAGATAGTCCAAGTGCCCGCTAAGGAACTTGCATAGTCCAAGTGCACGCTAGTTAACCTAGATAGTCCAAGTGCCCGCTAGTTAACCTAGATAGTCCAAATGTCTGCTACATAACCAACATAGTGCAAGTGTCCGCTAGTTAACCTACATATTCCAAGTGCCCGCTAGTTAACATAGATAGTCCAAGTGCCCGCTAGGGAATGTACATAGTCCAAGTGCCCGCTAGGGAACGTACATAGTCCAAATGCCCGCTAGGGAACGTAAATAGTCCAAGTGCCTGCTCGGTAACTTAGATAGTGCAAGTGCCTGCTAGTTAACCTAGATAGTTCTAGTACCCGCTAGGTAACCTCGATCGTTCAAGGGCCCCCTAGTTAACCTACATAATCCAAGTGCCCGCTAGATAACCTAGATAGTCCAAGTGCCCGTTCGGTAACCTAGATAGTCCAAGGGCCCTTTAGGGAACCTAGATAGTCCAAAGGCCCGCTAGTAAACATACATAGTCCATGGGCCCGCTAGTTAACCTACATAGTGCAAGTGTCCGCTAGTTAAACTACATATTCCAAGTGCCCGCTAGTTAACCTACATAATCTAAGTGCCCGTTAGCTAACGTAGATAGTCCAAGGGCCCGCTAGTTGACCTACATAGTCCAAGTGCCAGCTAGGTAACCTAGATAGTACAAGTGCCCCCTAGGGAACCTAGATAGTCCAAGTGCCTGTTATTTAACCTAGATAGTCCAAGTGGCGGCTAAGTAACCTACATAGTCCAAGTGTCCGTTCGTTAACCTAGATAATCCAAGTGCCCGCTAGGTAACCTAGACAGTCCAAGTGCCCACTAGTTAACCTACATAGTCCAAGTGCCCAATAGGGAACCTACATAATCCAAGTGCCAGCTAGGGAACCTACATAGTCCAAGTGCCCGGTAGGCAACCTACATAGTCCAAGTGCCCGTTATTTAACCTAGATAGTCAAAGTGCCTGCTAGGTAACCTAGATAGTCCAAGTGCCCGCTAGGTAACTTACATAGTCCAAGTTCCCGCTTGGTAACCTTAATAGTCCAAATGCCCTCTAGGGAAACTACATAGTCCAAGGGCCCGCTAGTTAACCTAGATAGTCCAAGTGCCTGCTAGTAAACCTACATAATCAATGGGCCCGCTAGTTAACCTACATAGTGCAAAGGCCCGCTAGTTAACCTAGATCGTGCAAGTGTCCGCTAGTTAACCTACATAGTCCAAGTGCCCGCTAGTTAACCTAGATAGTCCAAGTGCCCGCTAGAGATCCTTCATAATCCAAGTGCCTGCTAGGTAACCTAGATAGTCCAAGTGCGCGCTAGGGTATGTACATAGTCCAAGTGCCTGCTAGGAAACCTAGATAGTCCAAGAGCCCGCTAGTTAACCTTCATATTCCAAGGGCCCGCTAGTTAACCTACATAGTCCAAGGTCTGCTAGTTAACCTAGATAGTCAAAGTGCCCGCTAGGTAACCTAGACAGTCCAAGTGCCGTTAGGTTACCTACATAGTCCAAGTGCCCATTCGTTTACCTAGATAGTCCAAGTGCCCGCTAGGTAACCTACATAGTCCAAGGGGCCGCTAGGTAACCTATATACTCCAAGTGCCCGCTAGGTAACCTCGATAGTCCAAGTCCGCGCTAGTTAACCTAGATAGTCCAAGTGCCTGCTAGGTAACCTACATTGTCCAAGTTCCCGCTAGGTAACCTAGATAGTCCAAGTGCCCGTTACCTAACCTAGATAGTCCAAGTGCCCGCTAGGCAACATACATATTCCAAGTGCCCGTTCGTTAACCTAGAAGTCCAAGTGCCCGCTATGTAACCTAGACAGTCCAAGTGCCCGCTAGGTTACCTGCATAGTCCAAGTGCCTGTTCGTTAACCTACATAGTCCAAGTGCCCGCTAGTTAACCTAGATAGTCCAAGTGCCCGCTAGGGTTCCTTCATAATCCAAGTGCCTGCTAGGTAACCTAGATAGTCCAAGTGCCCGCTAGTTAACCTAGATAGTCCTAGTGTCCGTTAGTTAACCTAGATAGTCCAAGTGCCCACTAGGTGACGTACATAGTCCAAGTGCCTGCTAGGCAACCTAGATAGTCCAAGTGGGCGCTAGGCTATGTACATAGTCCAAGTGCCTGCTAGGAAAACTAGATAGTCCAAGAGCCCGCTAGTTAACCTACATATTCCAAGGGCCCGCTAGTTAACCTACATAGTCCAAGGTCTGCAAGTTAACCTAGATAATCAAGGTGCCCGCTAGGTAACCTAGACAGTCCAAGTGCCCGTTAGGTTACCTACATAGTCCAAGTGCCCGTTCGTTAACCTAGATAGTCCAAGTGCCTGCTTGGTAACCTACATTGTCCAAGTTCCCGCTAGGTAACCTAGATAGTCCAATGCCCGTTACCTAACCTAGATAGTCCAATTGCCCGCTATGCAACATACATAGTCCAAGTGCCCGTTCGTTAACCTAGAAGTCCAAGTGCCCGCTAGGTAAACTAGACTGTCCAAGTTCACGCTAGGTTACCTACATAGTCCAAATGCCCGTTCGGCAACCTAGATAGTCCAAGAGCCCGCTAGTTAATCTACATAGTCCAAGTGCCCGCTAGGTAACCTAGATAGTCCAAGTGCCCGTTCGTTAACCTAGATAGTCCAATTGCCCGCTAGGTAACCTAGACTGTCCAAGTGTCCACTAGGTTACCTACATAGTCCAAGTGCCCGTTCGTTAACCTAGATAGTCCAAGTGCCCGCTATGTAACCTAGAGTCCAAGTGCTCGCTAGTTAACCTACATAGTCCAAGTGCCCGCTATGTAACCTAGATAGTCAAAGTGCCCGTTAGGTTACCTAGATAGTCCAAGTGCCCGCTAGGTAACTTACATTATCCAAGTTCAAGCTAGGTAACCTAGATAGCCCAAGTGCCCGTTACCTAACCTATATAGTCCAAGTACCCGCTAAGCAACCTACATAGTCCAAGTGCCTATTCGTTAACCTAGAAGTCCAAGTGCCCGCTAGGTAACATAGACATTCCAAGTGCCCACTAGGTTACCTGCATATTCCAAGTGCCCGTTCGTTAACTTAGATAGTCCAAGTGCCCACTAGGTAACCTACATAGTCCAAGTGCCCGTTAGGTAACCTATATAAGTCCAAGTGCCCGCTAGGTAACCTAGATAATCCAAGGGCCCGCTAGTTCACCTACATAGTCCAAGGGCTCACTTGTTAACTTTGATAGTCCAAGTGCCCGCTAGTTAACCTAGATCGTCCAAGTGCCTGCTAGTTAAACTAGATTGTCCAAGTGCCCGCTAGGGATCCTTCATAATCCAAGTGCCTGCTAGGTAACCTAGATAGGCCAAGTGGCCGCTAGTTAACCTAGATAATCCTAGTGCCCGTTAGTTGACCTAGATAGTCCAATTGCCCACTAGGGGACGTACATAGTACAAGTGTCCTCTAGTTAACCTACAGAGTCCAAGTGCCTGCTAGGTAACCTAGACAGTCCAAGTGCACGCTAGTTAACCTACATAGTCCAAGTGCCCGATAGGGAACCTACATAATCCAAGTGCCCGCTAGGCAACCTACATAGTCCAAGTGCCCGTTTGTTAACCTAGATAGTCAAAGGGCCTGCTAGTTAACCTAGATAGTCCAAGTGCCCGCTAGGTAACCTAGATAGTCCAAGTGCCGCTGGGTAACCTAGATAGTCCAATTGCCCGCTAGGGAAAATACATAGTCCAAGTGCCCGCTAGTGAGCCTAGATAGTCCAAGTGCCTGCTAGTAAACCTACATAATCCATGGGCCCGCTAGTTAACCTTGATTGTGCAAGTGTCCGCTAGTTAACCTACATAGACCAAGTGCCCGCTAGTTAACCTATATACCAAGTGCCCGCTACGTAACCTAGATAGTCCAAGGGCACGTTAGTTAACCTACATAGTACAAGTGCCCGCTAGGCAACCTAGATAGTCCAAGTGCCCTCTAAGGAACCTACATAGTCCAAGTGCACGCTAGTTAACCTAGATAGTCCAAGTGCCTGCAAGGTAACCTACATAGTGCAAGTGTCCGCTAGATAACCTACATATTCCAAGTGCCCGTAGTTAACATAGATAGTCCAAGTGCCCGCTAGGGAACGTACATAGTCCTCGTGCCCGCTAGGTAACTTAGATAGTTCTAGTACCCGCTAGGTAACCTAGATCGTCCAAGGGCCCCCTAGTTAGCCTACATAGTCCAAGTGCCCGCTAGGTAACCTAGATAGTCCAAGTGCCCGTTCTGTAACCTAGATAGTCCAAGTGCCCTTTAGGGAACTTAGATAGTCCAAGGGCCCGCTAGTAAACCTACATAGTCTATGGGCACACTAGACAACCTACATAGTGCAAGTGTCCGCTAGTTAACCTACATATTCCAAGTGCCCCCTAGTTAACCTACATAATCTAAGTTCCCGTTAGCGAACCTAGGTAGTCCAAGGGCCCGCTAGTTGACCTACATAGTCCAAGTGCCAGCTAGGTACCCTAGATAGTACAAGTGCCCGCTAGGGAACCTAGATAGTCCAAGTGCCTGTTAGCTAACCTAGATAGTCCAAGTGGCGGCTAGGTAACCTACATAGTCCAAGTGCCCGTTCGTTAACCTAGATAATCCAAGTGCCCGCTAGGTAACCTAGACAGTCCAAGTGTCCGCTAGTTAACCTACATAGTCCATGTGCCCAATAGGGAACCTACATAATCCAAGTGCCCGCTAGGGAACCTACATAGTCCAAGTGCCCGCTAGGCAACCTACATAGTCCAAGTGCCCGTTAGTTAACCTAGATAATCAAAGTGCCTGCTAGGTAACGTAGATAGTCCAAGTGCCCACTAGGTAACCTACATAGTCCAAGTTCCCGCTTGGTAACTTTAATACTCCAAATGCCCGCTAGGGAAACTACATAGTCTAATTGCCCGCTAGGTAACCTAGATAGTCCAAGTGCCTGCTAGTAAACCTACATAATGCATGGGCCCGCTAGTTAACCAACATAGTGCAAGGGCCCGCTAGTTAACCTAGATCGTGCAAGTGTCCGCTAGTTAACCTACATAGTCCAAGTGCCCGCTAGTTAACCTAGATAGTCCAAGTGCCCGCTAGGTATCCTTCATAATCCAAGTGCCTGCTAGGTTACCTAGATAGTCCAAGTGCCCGCTAGTTAACCTAGATAGTCCTAGTGCCCGCTGGTTAACCTAGATAGTCCAAGTACCCACTAGGGGACGTACATAGTCAAAGTGCCCGCTAGTTAACCTAGATAGTCCTAGTGCCCGTTAGTTAACCTAGATAGTCAAGTGTCCTCTAGGGGACGTACATAGTCCAAGTGCCCGCTAGGCAACCTAGATAGTCCAAGTGGGCGCTAGGCTATGTACATAGTCCAAGTGCCTGCTAGGAAACCTAGATAGTCCAAGTGCCGCTAGTTAACCTACATAGTCCAAGGGCCCGCTAGTTAACCTACATAGTCACAGGTCTGCTAGTTAACCTAGATAGTCAAAGTGCCCGCTAGGTAACCTAGACAGTCCAAGTGCGCGCTAGGGTATGTACATAGTCCAAGTGCCCGTTCGTTAACCAAGATAGTCCAAGTGCCCGCTAGGTAACCTATATAGGACAAGTGCCCTCTAGTTAACCTAGATAGTCCAAGTGCCCGCTAGGTAACCTAGATAGTCAATGTGCCCGTTAGGTAACCAACATTCTCCAAGTTCCCGCTAGGTAACCGAGAAAGTCCAAGTGCCCTTTACCTAACCTAGATAGTCCAAGTGCCCGCTAGGCCACATACATAGTCCAAGTGCCCGTTCGTTAACCTAGAAGTCCACGTGCCCGCTATGTAACCTAGACAGTCCAAGTGCCCGCTAGGTTACCTGCATAGTCCAAGTGCCCGTTCGTTAACCTAGATAGTCCAAGTGCCCGCTAGAGAACCTATATAGTCCAAGTGCTATCTAGGTAACCTAGATAGTCCAAGTGCCTGCTAGATAACCTACATAGTCCAAGTGCCCGTTCGTTAACCTAGATAGTGCAAGTGCCCGCTAGTTAACCTAGATTGTCCAAGTGCCCGCTAGTTAACCTACATAGTCCAAGTGCCCGCTAGGTAACCTAGATAGTGAAAGTGCCCATTAGGTAACCTAGATAGTCCAAGTGCCTGCAAGGTAACCTACATTGTCCAAGTTCCCGCTAGGTAACCTAGATAGTCCAAGTGCCCGTAACCTAACCTAGATAGTCCAAGTGCCCGCTAGGCAACATACATAGTTCAAGTGCCCGTTCGTTAACCTAAAAGTCCAAGTGCCCGCTAAGTACCCTAGACAGTCCAAGTGCCCGTTCGTTACCCTAGATAGTCCAAGAGCCCGCTAGGGAACCTATATACTCCAAGTGCTATCTAGGTAACCTAGATAGTCCAAGGGCCCGCTAGTTAACTTACATAGTTCAAGGGCTCGCTTGTTAACTTTGATAGTCCAAGTGCCCATTAGTTAACCAAGATCATCCTAGTGCCCGCTAGTTAACCTAGATCGTCCAAGTGTCCTCTAGTTAACCTACATATTCCAAGTGCCCGCTAAGTTAACCAAGACAGTCTAAGTGCATGCTAGTTAACCTTGATAGTCAAAGTGCCTGCTAGGTAACCTAGATAGTCCAAGAGCCCGCTAGGTAACCTAGATAGTCCAAATGCCCGTTAGGGACACTACATAGTCCAAGTGCCCGCTGGTTAACCTAGATAGTCCATGTGCCCGCTAGGTAACCAATAAAGTCTAAGTGCCCACTAGGTTATCTATATAGTCCAAATGCCCGCTAGGGAACCTACATAGTCCAAGTGCCCGCTAGGTAACCTAGATAGTCCAAGTGCTCTCTAGTTAACCTAGATCGTCCAAGTGCCCGCTAGTTATCCTACATAGTCCCAGAGCCCTTTAGTTAACCTACATAGTCCAAGGTCAGCTAGTTAACCTAGATAGTCCAAGTGCTCGCTAGTTAACCTACATAGTACAAGGGCCCGCTAGTTGACCTAGATAGTCCAAGTGCCCACAAGTTAACCTAGATAGGTCAAGTGCCTGGTAGGTAACCAAAGTAGTCCAAATGTCCGATAGGGATCCTACATAGTCCAAGTGCCCGCTAGTTAACCTAGATAGTCCAAGTGCCCGCTAGGGATCCTTCATAATCCAAGTGCCTGCTAGGTAACCTAGATAGTCCAAGTGCCCGCTAGTTAACCTAGATAGTCCTAGTACCCGTTAGTTACCTAGATAGTCCAGTGCCCACTAGAGGACGTACATAATCCATGTGCCTGCTAGGTAACCTAGATAGTCCAAGTGCGCGCTAGGCTATGTACATAGTCCAAGTGCCTGCTAGGAAACCTAGATAGTCCAAGAGCCCGCTAGTTAACCTACATATTCCAAGGGCCCGCTAGTTAACCTACATAGTCGAAGGTCTGCTAGTTAACCTAGATAGTCAAAGTGCTCGCTAGGTAACCTAGACAATCCAAGTGCCCGTTAGGTTACCTACATAGTCCAAGTGCCCGTTCGTTAACCTAGACAGTCCAAGTGCCCGCTAGGTAACCTACATAGTCCAAGGGCCCGCTACGTAACCTCGATAGTCCAAGTCCGCGCTAGTTAACCTAGATAGTCCAAGTGCCTGCTAGGTAACCTACATTGTCCAAGTTCCCGCTAGGTAACCTAGATAGTCCAAGTGCCCATTACCTAACCTAGATTGTCCAAGTGCCCGCTAGGCAACATACATATTCCAAGTGCTCGTTCGTTAACCTAGAAGTCCAAGTGCCCGCTATGTAACCTAGACAGTCCAAGTGCCCGCTAGGTTACCTGCATATTCCAAGTGCTGTTCGTTAACCTACATATTCCAAGTGCCCGCTAGTTAACCTAGATAGTCCAAGTGCCCGCTAGGGATCCCTCATAATCCAAGTGCCTGCTAGGTAACCTATAGAGTCCAAGTGCCCGCTAGTTAACCTAGATAGTCCTAGTGCCCACTAGGGGACGTACATAGTCCAAGTCCCTGCCAGGTGACCTAGATAGTCCAAGTGGGCGCTAGGCTATGTACATAGTCCAAGTGCCTGCTAGGAAACCTAGATAGTCCAAGAGCCCGCTAGGTAACCTACATAGTCCAAGGGCCCGCTAGTTAACCTACATAGTCCAAGGTCTGCAAGTTAACCTAGATAATCAAGGTGCCCGCTAGGTAACCTAGACATTCCAAGTGCCCATTAGGTTACCTACATAGTCCAAGTGCCCATTTGTTAACCTAGATAGTCCTAGTGCCCGCTAAGTTAACCTAGACAGTCCAAGTGCACGCTAGTTAACCTACATAGTCCAAGTGCCCGATAGGGAACTACATAATCTAAGTGCCCGCTAGGCAACCTACATAGTCCAAGTGCCCGTTAGTTAACCTTGATAGTCAAAGTACTTGCTAGGTAACCTAGATAGTCCAAGTGCCCACTAGGTAACCTAGATAGTCCAAATGCCCGCTAGGGACACTACATAGTCCAAGTGCCCGCAAGTTAGCCTAGATAGTCCAAGTGCCTGATGGTAAACCTACATAATCTATGGGACCGCTAGTTAACCTACATAGTACAAGTGCCCACTAGGCAACCTAGATAGTCCAAGTGCCCGCTAAGGAACCTACATAGTCCAAGTGCACGCTAGTTAACCTAGATAGTCCAAGTGCCCGCTAGGTAACCTAGATAGTCCAAGTGCCTGCTAGGTAACCGACATAGTGCAAGTGTCCGCTAGTTAACCTACATATTCCAAGTGCCCGCTAGTTAACATAGATAGTCCAAGTGCCCGCCAGGGAACGTACATAGTCCAAGTGCCCGCTAGGGTACGTACATACTCCAAGTGCCCGCTAGGGAACGTACATAGTCCAAGTGCCTGCTAGATATCTTAGATACTGCAAGTGCCTGAAAGTTAACCTAGATAGTTCTAGTACCCGCTAGGTAACCTCGATCGTTCAAGGGCCCCCTAGTTAACCTACATAATCCAAGTGCCCGCTAGATAACCTAGATAGTCCAAGTGCCCGTTCGGTAACCTACATAGTCCAAGTGCCCTTTAGGAAACTTAGATAGTCCAAAGGCCCGCTAGTAAACCTACATAGTCCATGGGCCCGCTAGTTAACCTACATAGTGCAAGTGTCCGCTAGTTAACCTACATATTCCAAGTGCCCGCTAGTTAACCTACATAATCTAAGTGCCCGTTAGCTAACCTAGATAGTCCAAGGGCCCACTAGTTGGCCTACATAGTCCAAGTGCCAGCTAGGTAACCTAGATAGTACAAGTGCCCGCTAGGGAACCTAGATAGTCCAAGTGCCTGTTAGCTAACCTAGATAGTCCAAGTGGCGGCTAGGTACCCTACATAGTCCAAGTGTCCGTTCGTTAACCTAGATAATCCAAGTGCCCGCTAGGTAACCTAGACAGTCCAAGTGCCCGCTAGTTAACCTACATAGTCCAAGTGCCCGATAGGGAACCTACATAATCCAAGTGCCAGCTAGGGAACCTACATAGTCCAACTGCCCGCTAGGCAACCTACATAGACCAAGTGCCCGTTATTTAACCTAGATAGTCAAAGTGCCTGCTAGGTAACCTAGATAGTCCAAGTGCCCGCTACATAACCTACATAGTCCAAGTTCCCGCTTGGTAACCTTAATAGTCCAAATGCCCTCTTGGAAAACTACATAGTCCAACGGCCCGCTAGATAACCTAGATAGTCCAAGTGCCTGCTAGTAAACCTACATAATGCATGGGCCCGCTAGTTAACCAACATAGTGCAAGGGCCCGCTAGTTAACCTAGATCGTGCAAGTGTCCGCTAGTTAACCTACATAGTCCAAGTGCCCGCTAGTTAACCTAGATAGTCCAAGTGCCCGCTAGGTAACCTAGATAGTCCAAGTGCCCTCTAGTTAACCTAGATCGTCCAAGTGCCCGCTAGTTATCCTACATAGTCCAAGAGCCCTTTAGTTAACCTACATAGTCCAAGGTCCGCTAGTTAACCTAGATAGTCCAAGTGCTCGCTAGTTAACCTACATAGTACAAGGGCCCGCTAGTTGACCTACATAGTCCATGTGCCCACAAGTTAACCTAGATAGGTCAAGTGCCTGGTAGGTAACCAAAGTAGTCCAAATGTCTGATAGGGATCCTACATAGTCCAAGTGCCCGCTAGTTAACCTAGTTAGTCCAAGTGCCCGCTAGGGATCCTTCATAATCCAAGTGCCCGCTAGTTAACCTAGATAGTCCTAGTGCCCATTAGTTACCTAGATAGTCCAGTGCCCCCTAGGGGATGTACATAATCCATGTGCCTGCTAGGTAACCTAGATAGTCCAAGTGCGCGTTAGGCTATGTACATAGTCAAAGTGCCTGCTAGGAAACCTAGATAGTCCAAGAGCCCGCTAGTTAACCTACATATTCCAAGGGCCCGCTAGTTAACCTACATAGTCCAAGGTCTGCTAGTTAACCGAGATAGTCAAAGTGCCCGCTAGGTAACCTAGACAATCCAAGTGCCCGTTAGGTTACCTACATAGTCCAAGTGCCCGTTCGTTAACCTAGATAGTCCAAGTGCCCGCTAGGTAACCTACATAGTCCAAGGGCCTGCTAGGTAACCGAGATAGTCCAAGTGCCCGCTAGGTAACCTCGATAGTCCAAGTCCGCGCAAGTTAACCTAGATAGTCCAAGTGCCTGCTAGGTAACCTACATTGTCCAAGTTCCCGCTAGGTAACCTAGATAGTCCAAGTGCCCGTTACCTAACCTAGATTGTCCAAGTGCCCGCTAGGCAACATACATATTCCAAGTGCCCGTTCGTTAACCTAGAAGTCCTAGTGCCCGCTATGTAACCTAGACAGTCCAAGTGCCCGCTAGGTTACCTGCATAGTCCAAGTGCCTGTTCGTTAACCTAGATAGTCCAAGTGCCCGCTAGTTAACCTAGATAGTCCAAGTGCCCGCTAGGGATCCTTCATAATCCAAGTGCCTGCTAGGTAACCTAGATAGTCCAAGTGCCCGCTAGTTAACCTAGATAGTCCTAGTGCCCACTAGGGGACGTACATAGTCCAAGTCCCTGCTAGGTAACCTAGATAGTCCAAGTGGGCGCTAGACTATGTACATAGTCCAAGTGCCTGCTAGGTAACCTAGATAGTCCAAGAGCCCGCTAGGTAACCTACATAGTCCAAGGGCCCGCTAGTTAACCTACATAGTCCAAGGTCTGCAAGTTAACCTAGATAATCAAGGTGCCTGCTAGGTAACCTAGACATTCCAAGTGCCCGTTAGGTTACCTACATAGTCCAAGTGCCCATTCGTTAACCTAGATAGTCCAAGTGCCCGCTACGTAACCTACATAGTCCAAGGGCCCGCTAGGTAAGCTAGATAGTCCAAGTGCCCGCTTGGTAACCTCGATAGTCCAAGTGCGCGCTAGTTAACCTAGATAGTCCAAGTGCCTGCTAGGTAACCTACATTGTCCAAGTTCCCGCTAGGTAACCTAGATAGTCCAAGTGCCCGTTACCTAACCTAGATTGTCCAAGTGCCCGCTAGGCAACATACATATTCCAAGTGCCCGTTCGTTAACCTAGAAGTCCAAGTGCCCGCTATGTAACCTAGACAGTCAAAGTGCCCGCTAGGTTACCTGCATAGTCCAAGTGCCTGTACGTTAACCTACATAGTCCAAGTGCCCTCTAGGGAACCTGTATATTCCAAGTGCTATCTAGGTAACCTAGATAGTCCAAGGGCCCGCTAGTTAACCTAGATAGTCCAAGGGCTCGCTTGTTAACTTTGATTGTCCAAGTGCCCGTTAGTTAA
Organism: Tenrec ecaudatus; assembly: GCF_050624435.1. Lineage (NCBI taxonomy): Eukaryota > Metazoa > Chordata > Mammalia > Afrosoricida > Tenrecidae > Tenrec > Tenrec ecaudatus. The sequence goes on along the minus strand of NW_027459314.1, from coordinate 27,207 downwards.
CCTAGATCGTCCAAGTGTCCTCTAGTTAACCTACATAGTCCAAGTGCCCGCTAGGTAACCTACATAGTGCAAGTGTCTGCTAGGTAACCTACATAGTCCAAGTGCCCGCTAGTTAACCTAGATAGTCCAAGTGCCCTCTAGGTAACCTAGATAGTGCAATTGCCCGCTAGTTAACCTCCATAGTCCAAGTGCCTGCTAGGTACCCTAGATAGTCCAAGTGCCTGCTAGGTAACCTACATAGTCCAAGTGCCCGCTAGGTAACCTACATAGTGCAAGTGTCCGCTAGTTAACCTAGATCGTCCAATTGTCCGCTAGTTAACCTACATAGTCCAAGTTCCCGCTAGATAACCTAGATAGTCCAAGTGCCCGTTCGGTAACCTAGATAGTCCAAGTGGCCTTTAGGGAATCTAGATAGTCCAAGTGCCCACTAGGGAACCTACATAGTCCAATTGCCCGCTCTGGAACATACATAGTCCAAGTGCCCGCTAGTTAACCTAGATAGTCCAAGTGCCCGCTAGGTAACCTATATAGTCCAAATGCCCGCTAGGGAACCCACATAGTCCAAGTGCCTGCTAGGTAACCTAGATAGTCCAAGTGCCCGCTTGTTAACCTAGATAGTCCAAGTGCCCCTAGGTAACCTAGATAGTCCAACAGCCCGGTAGGTAACCTACATACTCCAAGTACCCGCTAGGTAACGTAGATAGTTCAAGTGCCAGCTAGGTAACCTAGATAGTCCAAGTGCCCTCTAGGTAACCTACAACTTCTAAGTGCCCGCTAAGGAATCTATATAGGCCAAATGCCCGCTAGGGAGCCTACATAATCCAAATGCCCGCTAGGTAACCTAGATAGTCCAAGTGCCCGCTAGGTAACCTACATAGTCCAAATGCCCTCTAGTTAACCCACATAGTCCAAGTACCCGCTAGGGAATTTACATAGTCCAAGGGCCCGCTAGGGAACCTACATAGTCCAAGTGCCCGTGTGTTAACCTAGATAGTCCATGTGCCCGCTAGGTAACCTAGATAGTCCAAGGGCCCGCTAGTTAACCTACATAGTTCAAGGTTTCGCTTGTTAACTTTCATAGTCCAAGTGCCCATTAGTTAACCTAGATCGTCCTATTGCCCGCTAGTTAACCTAGATCGTCCAAGTGTCCTCTAGTTAACCTACATAGTCCAAGTGCCCGCTAAGTTAACCTAGACAGTCCAAGTGCACGCTAGTTAACCTATATAGTCCAAGTGCCCGATAGGGAACCTACATAATCTAAGTGCCCGCTAGGCAACCTACATAGTCCAAGTGCCCGTTAGTTAACCTTGATAGTCAAAATGCCTGCTAGGTAACCTAGATAGTCCAAGAGCCCGCTAGGTAACCTAGATAGTCCAAATGCCCGCTAGGGACACTACATAGTCCAAGTGCCCGCTAGTTAGCCTAGATAGTCCAAGTGCCTGCTGGTAAACCTACATAATCTATGGGACCGCTAGTTAACCTACATAGTACAAGTGCCCGCTAGGCAACCTAGATAGTCCAAGTGCCCGCTAAGGAACCTACATAGTCCAAGTGCACGCTAGTTAACCTAGATAGTCCAAGTGCCCGCTAGGTAACCTAGATAGTCCAAGTGCCTGCTAGGTAACCGACATAGTGCAAGCGTCCGCTAGTTAACCTACATATTCAAAGTGCCCGCTAGTTAAAATAGATAGTCCCGCTAGGTAACCTAGATAGTCCAAGTGCCTGCTAGGTAACCGACATAGTGCAAGCGTCCGCTAGTTAACCTACATATTTAAAGTGCCCGCTAGTTAAAATAGATAGTCCAAGTGCCCGCTAGGGAACGTACATAGTCCAAGTGCCCGCTAGGGTACGTATATACTCCAAGTGCCCGCTAGGGAACGTACATAGTCTATGTGCCTGCTAGGTAACTTAGATAGTGCAAGTGCCTGAAAGTTAACCTAGATAGTTCTAGTACCCGCTAGGTAACCTCGATCGTTCAAGGGCCCCCTAGTTAACCTACATAATCCAAGTGCCCGCTAGATAACCTAGATAGTCCAAGTGCCCGTTCGGTAACCTACATAGTCCAAGTGCCCTTTAGGAAACTTGGATAGTCCAAAGGCCCGCTAGTAAACCTACATAGTCCATGGGCCCGCTAGTTAACGTACATAGTGCAAGTGTCCGCTAGTTAACCTACATATTCCAAGTGCCCGCTAGTTAACCTACATAATCTAAGTGCCCGTTAGCTAACCTAGATAGTCCAAGGGCCCACTAGTTGACCTACATAGTCCAAGTGCCAGCTAGATAACCTAGATAGTACAAGTGCCCACTAGGGAACCTAGATAGTCCAAGTGCCTGTTAGCTAACCTAGATAGTCCAAGTGGCGGCTAGGTAACCTACATAGTTTAAGTGTCCGTTCGTTAACCTAGATAATCCAAGTGCCCGCTAGGTAACCTAGACAGTCCAAGTGCCCGCTAGTTAACCTAGATAGTCCAAGTGCCCGATAGGGAACCTACATAATCCAAGTGCCAGCTAGGGAACCTACATAGTCCAAGAGCCCGCTAGGCAACCTACATAGTCCAAGTGCCCGTTATTTAACCTAGATAGTCAAAGTGCCTGCTAGGTAACCTAGATAGTCCAAGTGCCCGCTACGTAACCTACATAGTCCAAGTTCCCGCTTGGTAACCTTAATAGTCCAAATGCCCTCTAGGAAAACTACATAGTCCAAGGGCCCGCTAGATAACCTAGATAGTCCAAGTGCCTGCTAGTAAACCTACATAATCCATGGGCCCGCTAGTTAACCTACATAGTGCAAGTGCCCGCTAGTTAACCTAGATAGTCCAAGTGCCCGCTAGGTAACCTACAAAATCTAAGTTCTCACTAGGTTATCTATATAGTCCAAATGCCCGCTAGGGAACCTACGTAGTCCAAGTACCCGCTAGGTAACCTAGATAGTCCAAGTGCCCTCTAGTTAACCTAGATCGTCCAAGTGCCCGCTAATTATCCTACATAGTCCAAGAGCCCTTTAGTTAACCTACATAGTCCAAGGTCCGCTAGTTAACCTAGATAGTCCAAGTGCTCGCTAGTTAACCTACATAGTACAAGGGCCCGCTAGTTGACCTAGATAGTCCAAGTGCCCACAAGTTAACCTAGATAGTTCAAGTGCCAGGTAGGTAACCAAAGTAGTCTAAATGTCCGATAGGGATATTACATAGTCCATGTGCCCTCTAGTTAACCTAGATAGTCCAAGTGCCCGCTAGGGATCCTTCATAATCCAAGTGCCTGCTAGGTAACCTAGATAGTCCAAGTGCCCGCTAGTTAACCTAGATAGTCCTAGTGCCCGTTAGTTATCTAGATAGTTCAAGTGCCCACTAGGGGACGTACATAATCCATGTGCCTGCTAGGTAACCTAGATAGTCCAAGTGCGCGCTAGGGTATGTACATAGTCCAGGTGCCTGCTAGGAAACCTAGATAGTCCAAGAGCCCGCTAGTTAACCTACATTTTCCAAGGGCCCGCTAGTTAACCTAGATAGTCCAAGTGCCCGATAGGGAACCTACATAATCCAAGTGCCAGCTAGGGAACCTACATAGTCCAAGTGCCCGCTAGGCAACCTACATAGTCCAAGTGCCCGTTATTTAACCTAGATAGTCAAAGTGCCTGCTAGGTAACCTAGATAGTCCATGTGCCCGCTACGTAACCTACATAGTCCAAGTTCCCGCTTGGTAACCTTAATAGTCCAAATGCCCTCTAGGAAAACTACATAGTCCAAGGGCCCGCTAGATAACCTAGATAGTCCAAGTGCCTGCTAGTAAACCTACATAATCCATGGGCCCGCTAGTTAACCTACATAGTGCAAGTGCCCGCTAGTTAACCTAGATAGTCCAAGTGCCCGCTAGGTAACCTACAAAATCTAAGTTCTCACTAGGTTATCTATATAGTCCAAATGCCCGCTAGGGAACCTACGTAGTCCAAGTACCCACTAGGTAACCTAGATAGTCCAAGTGCCCTCTAGTTAACCTAGATCGTCCAAGTGCCCGCTAGTTATCCTACATAGTCCAAGAGCCCTTTAGTTAACCTACATAGTCCAAGGTCCGCTAGTTAACCTAGATAGTCCAAGTGCTCGCTAGTTAACCTACATAGTACAAGGGCCCGCTAGTTGACCTAGATAGTCCAAGTGCCCACAAGTTAACCTAGATAGTTCAAGTGCCAGGTAGGTAACCAAAGTAGTCTAAATGTCCGATAGGGATATTACATAGTCCATGTGCCCTCTAGTTAACCTAGATAGTCCAAGTGCCCGCTAGGGATCCTTCATAATCCAAGTGCCTGCTAGGTAACCTAGATAGTCCAAGTGCTCGCTAGTTAACCTAGATAGTCCTAGTGCCCGTTAGTTATCTAGATAGTTCAAGTGCCCACTAGGGGACGTACATAATCCATGTGCCTCCTAGGTAACCTAGATAGTCCAAGTGCGCGCTAGGGTATGTACATAGTCCAGGTGCCTGCTAGGAAACCTAGATAGTCCAAGAGCCCGCTAGTTAACCTACATTTTCCAAGGGCCCGCTAGTTAACCTACATAGTCCAAGGTCTGCTAGTTAACCTAGATAGTCAAAGTGCCCGCTAGGTAACCTAGACAGTCCAAGTGCCCGTTAGGTTACCTACATAGTCCAAGTGCCCGTTCGTTAACCTAGATAGTCCAAGGGCCCGCTAGGTAACCCACATAGTCCAAGGGCCCGCTAGGTAACCTAGATAGTCCAAGTGCCCGCTAGGTAACCTCGATAGTCCAAGTCCGCGCAAGTTAACCTAGATAGTCCAAGTGCCTGCTAGGTAACCTACATTGTCCAAGTTCCCGCTAGGTAACCTAGATAGTCCAAGTGCCCGTTACCTAACCTAGATTGTCCAAGTGCCCGCTAGGCAACATACATATTCCAAGTGCCCGTTCGTTAACCTAGAAGTCCAAGTGCCCGCTATGTAACCTAGACAGTCCAAGTGCCCGCTAGGTTACCTGCATATTCCAAGTGCTGTTCGTTAACCTACATATTCCAAGTGCCCGCTAGTTAACCTAGATAGTCCAAGTGCCCGCTAGGGATCCCTCATAATCCAAGTGCCTGCTAGGTAACCTAGATAGTCCAAGTGCCCGCTAGTTAACCTAGATAGTCCTAGTGCCCACTAGGGGACGTACATAGTCCAAGTCCCTGCCAGGTGACCTAGATAGTCCAAGTGGGCGCTAGGCTATGTACATAATCCAAGTGCCTGCTAGGAAACCTAGATAGTCCAAGAGCCCGCTAGGTAACCTCGATAGTCCAAGTCCGCGCAAGTTAACCTAGATAGTCCAAGTGCCTGCTAGGTAACCTACATTGTCCAAGTTCCCGCTAGGTAACCTAGATAGTCCAAGTGCCCGTTACCTAACCTAGATTGTCCAAGTGCCCGCTAGGCAACATACATATTCCAAGTGCCCGTTCGTTAACCTAGAAGTCCAAGTGCCCGCTATGTAACCTAGACAGTCCAAGTGCCCGCTAGGTTACCTGCATATTCCAAGTGCTGTTCGTTAACCTACATATTCCAAGTGCCCGCTAGTTAACCTAGATAGTCCAAGTGCCCGCTAGGGATCCCTCATAATCCAAGTGCCTGCTAGGTAACCTAGATAGTCCAAGTGCCCGCTAGTTAACCTAGATAGTCCTAGTGCCCACTAGGGGACGTACATAGTCCAAGTCCCTGCCAGGTGACCTAGATAGTCCAAGTGGGCGCTAGGCTATGTACATAATCCAAGTGCCTGCTAGGAAACCTAGATAGTCCAAGAGCCCGCTAGGTAACCTACATAGTCCAAGGGCCCGCTAGTTAACCTACATAGTCCAAGGTCTGCAAGTTAACCTAGATAATCAAGGTGCCCGCTAGGTAACCTAGACATTCCAAGTGCCCATTAGGTTACCTACATAGTCCAAGTGCCAATTCGTTAACCTAGATAGTCCAAGTGCCCGCTACGTAACCTACATAGTCCAAGGGCCCGCTAGGTAAGCTAGATAGTCCAAGTGCCCGCTAGGTAACCTCGATAGTCCAAGTGCGCGCTAGTTAACCTAGATAGTCCAAGTGCCTGCTAGGTAACCTAGATAGACCAAGTGCCCGTTACCTAACCTAGATTGTCCAAGTGCCCGCTAGGCAACATACATTTTCCAAGTGCCCGTTCGTTAACCTAGAAGTCCAAGTGCCCGCTATGTAACCTAGACAGTCCAAGTGCCCGCTAGGTTACCTGCATAGTCCAAGTGCCTGTACGTTAACCTACATAGTCCAAGTGCCCGCTAGGGAACCTATATATTCCAAGTGCTATCTAGGTAACATAGATAGTCCGAGGGCCCGCTAGTTAACCTAGATAGTCCAAGGGCTCGCTTGTTAACTTTGATTGTCCAAGTGCCCGTTAGTTAACCTAGATCTTCCAAGTGCCCGCTAGTTAACCTAGATCGTCCAAATGTCCTCTAGTTAACCTACATAGTCCAAATGCCCGCTAGGTAACCTACATAGTGCAAGTGTCTGCTAGGTAACCTACATAGACCAAGTGCCCGCTAGTTAACCTAGATAGTCCAAGTGCCCGCTAGGTAACCTACATAGTCCAAGTGCCCATTCGTTAACCTAGATAGTCCAAGTGCCCGCTACGTAACCTACATAGTCCAAGGGCCCGCTAGGTAAGCTAGATAGTCCAAGTGCCCGCTAGGTAACCTCGATAGTCCAAGTGCGCGCTAGTTAACCTAGATAGTCCAAGTGCCTGCTAGGTAACCTACATTGTCCAAGTTCCCGCTAGGTAACCAAGATAGTCCAAGTGCCCGTTACCTAACCTAGATTGTCCAAGTGCCCGCTAGGCAACATACATATTCCAAGTGCCCGTTCGTTAACCTAGAAGTCCAAGTGCCCGCTATGTAACCTAGACAGTCAAAGTGCCCGCTAGGTTACCTGCATAGTCCAAGTGCCTGTACGTTAACCTACATAGTCCAAGTGCCCTCTAGGGAACCTGTATATTCCAAGTGCTATCTAGGAAACCTAGATAGTCCAAGGGCCCGCTAGTTAACCTAGATAGTCCAAGGGCTCGCTTGTTAACTTTGATTGTCCAAGTGCCCGTTAGTTAACCTAGATCGTCCAAGTGTCCTCTAGTTAACCTACATAGTCCAAGTGCCCGCTAGGTAACCTACATAGTGCAAGTGTCTGCTAGGTAACCTACATAGTCCAAGTGCCCGCTAGTCAACCTAGATAGTCCAAGTGCCCGCTAGGTAACCTAGATAGTGCAATTGCCCGCTAGTTAACCTCCATAGTCCAAGTGCCTGCTAGGTACCCTAGATAGTCCAAGTGCCTGCTAGGTAACCTACATAGTCCAAGTGCCCGCTAGGTAACCTACATAGTGCAAGTGTCCGCTAGTTAACCTAGATCGTCCAAGTGCCCGCTAGGGAACGTACATAGTCCAAGTGCCCGCTAGGGTACGTATATACTCCAAGTGCCCGCTAGGGAACGTACATAGTCTATGTGCCTGCTAGGTAACTTAGATAGTGCAAGTGCCTGAAAGTTAACCTAGATAGTTCTAGTACCCGCTAGGTAACCTCGATCGTTCAAGGGCCCCCTAGTTAACCTACATAGTCCAAGTGCCCGCTAGATAACCTAGATAGTCCAAGTGCCCGTTCGGTAACCTACATAGTCCAAGTGCCCTTTAGGAAACTTAGATAGTCCAAAGGCCCGCTAGTAAACCTACATAGTCCATGGGCCCGCTAGTTAACCTACATAGTGCAAGTGTCCGCTAGTTAACCTACATATTCCAAGTGCCCGCTAGTTAACCTACATAATCTAAGTGCCCGTTAGCTAACCTAGATAGTCCAAGGGCCCACTAGTTGACCTACATAGTCCAAGTGCCAGCTAGATAACCTAGATAGTACAAGTGCCCACTAGGGAACCTAGATAGTCCAAGTGCCTGTTAGCTAACCTAGATAGTCCAAGTGGTGGCTAGGTAACCTACATAGTTTAAGTGTCCGTTCGTTAACCTAGATAATCCAAGTGCCCGCTAGGTAACCTAGACAGTCCAAGTGCCCCTTGTTAACCTAGATAGTCCAAGTGCCCGATAGGGAACCTACATAATCCAAGTGCCAGCTAGGGAACCTACATAGTCCAAGTGCCCGCTAGGCAACCTACAGGGTCCAAGTGCCCGTTATTTAACCTAGATAGTCAAAGTGCCTGCTAGGTAACCTAGATAGTCCAAGTGCCCGCAACGTAACCTACATAGTCCAAGGTCCCGCTTGGTAACCTTAATAGTCCAAATGCCCTCTAGGAAAACTACATAGTCCAAGGGCCCGCTAGATAACCTAGATAGTCCAAGTGCCTGCTAGTAAACCTACATAATCCATGGGCCCGCTAGTTAACCTACATAGTGCAAGTGCCCGCTAGTTAACCTAGATAGTCCAAGTGCCCGCTAGGTAACCTACAAAATCTAAGTTCTCACTAGGTTATCTATATAGTCCAAATGCCCGCTAGGGAACCTACGTAGTCCAAGTACCCGCTAGGTAACCTAGATAGTCCAAGTGCCCTCTAGTTAACCTAGATCGTCCAAGTGCCCGCTAGTTATCCTACATAGTCCAAGAGCCCTTTAGTTAACCTACATAGTCCAAGGTCCGCTAGTTAACCTAGATAGTCCAAGTGCTCGCTAGTTAACCTACATAGTACAAGGGCCCGCTAGTTGACCTAGATAGTCCAAGTGCCCACAAGTTAACCTAGATAGTTCAAGTGCCAGGTAGGTAACCAAAGTAGTCTAAATGTCCGATAGGGATATTACATAGTCCATGTGCCCTCTAGTTAACCTAGATAGTCCAAGTGCCCGCTAGGGATCCTTCATAATCCAAGTGCCTGCTAGGTAACCTAGATAGTCCAAGTGCCCGCTAGTTAACCTAGATAGTCCTAGTGCCCGTTAGTTATCTAGATAGTTCAAGTGCCTACTAGGGGACGTACATAATCCATGTGCCTGCTAGGTAACCTAGATAGTCCAAGTGCGCGCTAGGGTATGTACATAGTCCAGGTGCCTGCTAGGAAACCTAGATAGTCCAAGAGCCCGCTAGTTAACCTACATTTTCCAAGGGCCCGCTAGTTAACCTACATAGTCCAAGGTCTGCTAGTTAACCTAGATAGTCAAAGTGCCCGCTAGGTAACCTAGACAGTCCAAGTGCCCGTTAGGTTACCTACATAGTCCAAGTGCCCGTTCGTTAACCTAGATAGTCCAAGGGCCCGCTAGGTAACCCACATAGTCCAAGGGCCCGCTAGGTAACCTAGATAGTCCAAGTGCCCGCTAGGTAACCTCGATAGTCCATATCCGCGCTAGTTAACCTAGATAGTCCAAGTGCCTGCTAGGTAACCTACATTGTCCAAGTTCCCGCTAGGTAACCTAGATAGTCCAAGTGCCCGTTACCTAACCTAGATTGTCCAAGTGCCCGCTAGGCAACATACATATTCCAAGTGCCCGTTCGTTAACCTAGAAGTCCAAGTGCCCTCTATGTAACCTAGACAGTCCAAGTGCCCGCTAGGTTACCTGCATATTCCAAGTGCCTGTTCGTTAACCTACATATTCCAAGTGCCCGCTAGTTAACCTAGATAGTCCAAGTGCCCGCTAGGGATCCCTCATAATCCAAGTGCCTGCTAGGTAACCTAGATAGTCCAAGTGCCCGCTAGTTAACCTAGATAGTCCTAGTGCCCACTAGGGGACGTACATAGTCCATGTCCCTGCTAGGTAACCTAGATAGTCCAAGTGGGCGCTAGGCTATGTACATAGTCCAAGTGCCTGCTAGGAAACCTAGATAGTCCAAGAGCCCGCTAGGTAACCTACATAGTCCAAAGGCCCGCTAGTTAACCTACATAGTCCAAGGTCTGCAAGTTAACCTAGATAATCAAAGTGCCCGCTAGGTAACCTAGACAGTCCAAGTGCCCGTTAGGTTACCTACATAGTCCAAGTGCCCATTCGTTAACCTAGATAGTCCAAGTGCCCGCTACGTAACCTACATAGTCCAAGGGCCCGCTAGGTAAGCTAGATAGTCCAAGTGCCCGCTAGGTAACCTCGATAGTCCAAGTGCGCGCTAGTTAACCTAGATAGTCCAAGTGCCTGCTAGGTAACCTAGATAGTCCAAGTGCCCGTTACCTAACCTAGATTGTCCAAGTGCCCGCTAGGCAACATACATTTTCCAAGTGCCCGTTCGTTAACCTAGAAGTCCAAGTGCCCGATATGTAACCTAGACAGTCCAAGTGCCCGCTAGGTTACCTGCATAGTCCAAGAGCCTGTACGTTAACCTACATAGTCCAAGTGCCCGCTAGGGAACCTATATATTCCAAGTGCTATCTAGGTAACCTAGATAGTCCAAGGGCCCGCTAGTTAACCTAGATAGTCCAAGGGCTCGCTTGTTAACTTTGATTGTCCAAGTGCCCGTTAGTTAACCTAGATCGTCAAGTGCCCGCTAGTTAACCTAGATCGTCCAAGTTTCCTCTAGTTAACCTACATAGTCCAAATGCCCGCTAGGTAACCTACATAGTGCAAGTGTCTGCTAGGTAACCTACATAGACCAAGTGCCCGCTAGTTAACCTAGATAGTCCAAGTGCCCGCTAGATAACCTAGAGAGTGCAAGTGCCCGCTAGTTAACCTTCATAGTCCAAGTGCCTGCTAGGTAACCTAGATAGTCCAAGGGCCTGCTAGTTAACCTACATAGTCCAAGTTCCCCCTAGGTAACCTACATAGTGCAAGTGTCCGCTAGTTAACCTAGATCGTCCAATTGTCCGCTAGTTAACCTACATAGTCCAAGTTCCAGCTAGGTAACCTAGATAGTCCAAGTGCCCGTTCGGTAACCTAGATAGTCCAAGTGGCCTTTAGGGAATCTAGATAGTCCAAGTGCCCACTAGGGAACCTATAGTCCAATTGCCCGCTCTGGAACATACATAGTCCAAGTGCCCCCTAGTTAACCTAGATAGTCCAAGTGCCCGCTAGGTAACCTATATATTCCAAATGCCCGCTAGGGAACCCACATAGTCCAAGTACCCGCTAGGTAACGTAGATAGTTCAAGTGCCAGCTAGGTAACCTAGACAGTCCAAGTGCCCGCTAGGCAACCTACAATCTCTAAGTGCCCGCTAAGGAATCTATATAGGCCAAATGCCCGCTAGGGAGCCTACATAATCCAAATGCCCGCTAGGTAACCTAATAGTCCAAGTGCCCGCTAGGTAACCTACATATTCCAAATGCCCTCTAGTTAACCCACATAGTCCAAGTACCCGCTAGGGAATTTACATAGTCCAAGGGCCCGCTAGGGAACCTACATAGTCCAAGTGCCCGTGTGTTAACCTAGATAGTCCATGTGCCCGCTAGGTAACCTAGATAGTCCAACAGCCCGCTAGGTAACCTACATACTCCAAGAACCTGCTAGGCTACGTAGATAGTCCAAATGCCCGCTAGGTAACCTACAAAGTCTAAGTGCCCGCTAGGTTATCTATATAGTCCAAATGCCCGCTAGGAACCTACATAGTCCAAGTGCCCGCTACGTAACCTAGATAGTCCAAGTGCCCTCTAGTTAACCTAGATCGTCCAAGTGCCCGCTAGTTATCCTACATAGTCCAAGAGCCCTTTAGTTAACCTACATAGTCCAAGGTCCGCTAGTTAATCTAGATAGTCCAAGTGCTCGCTAGTTAACCTACATAGTACAAGGGCCCGCTAGTTGACCTAGATAGTCCAAGTGCCCACAAGTTAACCTAGATAGGTCAAGTGCCTGTTAGGTTACCAAAGTAGTCCAAATGTCCAATAGGGATCCTACATAGTGCAAGTGCCCGCTAGGTAACCTACATAGTCCAAGTGCCCGTTCATCAACCTGGATAGTCCAAGTGCCCGCTAGGTAACCTAGACTGTCCAAGTGCCCGCTAGGTTACCTACATAGTCCATGTGCCCCTTCGTTAACATAGATAGTCCAAGTGCCCGCTAGGAAACCTACATAGTCCAAGGGCCGACTTGGTAACATAGATAGTCCAAGTGCCCACTAGATAACCTACATAGTCCAAGTGCCTACTAGGTAAACTACATAGTCGAAGTGCCCGTTCGTTAAACTACATAGTCCAAGTGCCCGCTAGTTAACGTAGATTGCCCAAGTGCCCTCTAGGGAACTACATAATCCAAGGGCCCACTAGTTAACCTAGACAGTCCAAGTACCCTATATGGAACCTACATAGTTCAAGTGCCCGCTAGGGAACCCACATATTCCAAGTGCTCGCTAGGCAACCTACATAGTCCAAGTGCCCGTTAGTTAACCTAGATAGTCAAATTGCCTGCTAGGTAACCTAAATAGTCCAAGTGCCCGCTAGGGAACCTAGATAGTCCAATTGCCCTTTAGCTAACCTAGATAGTCGAAGTGTCCGCTAGTTAACCTACATAGTCCAAGTGCCCGTTCATTAACCTAGATAGTCCAAGTGCCCGCTAGGTAACCTAGACAGTCCAAGTGCCTTGTAGTTAACCTACGTAGTCCAAGTGTCCGCTAGGTAACCTACATAGTCCAAGTGCCCACTAGGTAACCTAAATAATCCAAATGCCTGCTAGGGAAACTACATAGTTCAAGTGCCCGCTAGTTAACCTAGATAGTCCAAGTGCCCGCTAGTAAACCTAGATAGTCAAAGGGCCCGCTAGTTTACCTAGATAGTCCAAGTGCCCGCTAGTTAACCTAAATCGTCCAAGTGTCCGCTAGGTAACCTACATACTCCAAGTGCCTGCTAGGTAACCTAGATAGTCCAAGTGCCTGATGAATAACCTACATAGTCCAAGTGCCCGCTTGGTAACCTGGATAGTCCAAGTGCCCGCTAGTTAACCTACCTAGTCCAAGTGCCTTCTAGGGACCCTACATAGTCCACGTGACTGCTAGGGAACCTACATAGTCCAAGTGCCCGTTAGGGAACCTACATAGTCCAAGTGCCCGCTAGGTAACCTACATAGTCCAAATACCAGCAAGGAAACCTACATAGTCTAAATGCCCGCTGGGAAACCTACATAATCCAAGTGCCCGCTCTGGAACATACATAGTCCAAGTGCCCGTTAGCTAACCTAGATAGTCCAAGGGCCCGCTAGTTGACCTACATAGTCCAAGTGCCAACTAGGTAACTTGGATAGTACAAGTGCCCGCTAGGGAACCTAGATAGTCCACGTGCCTGTTAGCTAACCTAGATAGTTAAGTGGCAGCTTGGCAACCTACATACTCCAAGTGCCCGTTCATTAACCTAGATAATCCAAGTGCCCGCTAGGTAACCTAGACAGTCCAAGTGCCCGCTAGGTAACCTACATAGTCCAAGTGCCCGTTAGGTAACCTAGATAGTCCAAATGCCCGCTAGGGAACCCACATAGTCCAAGTGCCCGCTAGGGAACTTACATAGTCCAAGGGCCGCTAGGGAACCTACATAGTCCAAGTGCCCGTTAGTTAACCTAGATAGTCCAAGTGCCCGCTAGGTAACCTAGATAGTCCAACAGCCCGGTAGGTAACCTACATATTCCAAGTACCCGCTAGGTAACGTAGATAGTTCAAGTGCCAGTTAGGTAACCTAGATAGTCCAAGTGCCCGCTAGGTAACCTACAACCTCTACAGTGCCCGCTAAGGAATCTATATAGTCCAAATGCCCGCTAGGGAGCCTACATAATCCAAATGCCCGCTAGGTAACCTAGATAGTCCATGTGCCCGCTAGGTAACCTACATAGTCCAAATGCCCTCTAGTTAACCCACATAGTCCATGTGCCCGCTAGGGAACTTACATAGTCCAAGGGCCTGCTAGGGAAACTACATAGTCCAAGTGCCCGTGTGTTAACCTAGATAGTCCATGTGCCCGGTAGGTAACCTATATACTCCAAGAACCTGCTAGGCTACGTAGATAGTTCAAGTGCCAGCTAGGTAACCTAGATAGTCCAAGTGCCCGCTAGGAAACCTACAAAGTCTAAGTGCCCGCTAGGTTATCTATATAGTCCAAATGCCCGCTAGGGAACCTACATAGTCTAAGTGCCCGCTAGGGAACATACATAGTCCAAGTGCCCACTAGGTAACCTAGAGAGTCCAATTGCCCGCTAGTTAACCTAGACAGTCCAAATACCAGATAGAGAACCTACATAGTCCAAGTGTCCGCTAGGGAACCTACATAGTCCAAGTGCTCGCTAGGCAACCTACATAGTCCAATTGTCCGTTAGTTAACCTAGATAGTCCAAGTGCCCGCTAGGTAACCTAGATAGTCCAACAGCCCGGTAGGTAACCTACATACTCCAAGTACCCGCTAGGTAAAGTAGATAGTTCAAGTGCCAGCTAGGTAACCTAGATAGTCCAAGTGCCCGCTAGGTAACCTACAAAGTCCAAGTGCCCGTTACTGAACCTAGATAGTCCACGTGCCCGCTAGGCAACATACATAGTCCAAGTGCACGTTCGTTAACCTAGAAGTCCAAGTGCCCGCTATGTAACCTAGACAGTCCAAGTGCCCGCTAGGTTACCTGCATAGTCCAAGTGCCTGTTCGTTAACCTACATAGTCCAAGTGCCCGCTAGTTAACCTAGATAGTCCAAGTGCCCGCTAGGGATCCCTCATAATCCAAGTGCCTGCTAGGTAACCTAGATAGTCCTAGTGCCCACTAGGGGACGTACATAGTCCAAGTCCCTGCTAGGTAACCTAGATAGTCCAAGTGGGCGCTAGGCAAAGTACATAGTCCAAGTGCCTGCTAGGAAACCTAGATAGTCCAAGAGCCCGCTAGGTAACCTACATAGTCCAAGGGCCCGCTAGTTAACCTACATAGTCCAAGGTCTGCAAGTTAACCTAGATAATCAAAGTGCCCGCTAGGTAACCTAGACAGTCCAAGTGCCCGTTAGGTTACCTACATAGTCCAAGTGCCCATTCGTTAACCTAGATAGTCCAAGTGCCCGCTACGTAACCTACATAGTCCAAGGGCCCGCTAGGTAAGCTAGATAGTCCAAGTGCCCGCTAGGTAACCTCGATAGTCCAAGTGCGCGCTAGTTAACCTAGATAGTCCAAGTGCCTGCTAGGTAACCTACATTGTCCAAGTTCCTGCTAGGTAACCTAGATAGTCCAAGTGCCCGTTACCTAACCTAGATTGTCCAAGTACCCGCTAGGCAACATACATATTCCAAGTGCCCGTTCGTTAACCTAGAAGTCCAAGTGCCCACTATGTAACCTAGACAGTCCAAGTGCCCGCTAGGTTACCTGCATAGTCCAAGTGCCTGTACGTTAACCTACATAGTCCAAGTGCCCGCTAGGGAACCTATATATTCCTAGTGCTATCTATTTCACCTAGATAGTCCAAGTTCCCGCTAGTTAACCTATATAGTCCAAGGGCTCACTTGTTAACTTTGATTGTCCAAGTGCCCGTTAGTTAACTTAGATCGTCCAAGTGCCCGCTATTAACCTAGATCGTCCAAGTGTCCTCTAGTTAACCTACATAGTCCAAGTGCCCGCTAGGTAACCTACATAGTGCAAGTGTCTGCTAGGTAACCTACATAGTCCAAGTGCCCGCTAGTTAACCTAGATAGTCCAAGTGCCCGCTAGGTAACCTAGAGAGTGCAAGTGCCCGCTAGTTAACCTTCATAGTCCAATTGCCTGCTAGGTAACCTAGATAGTTCAAGGGCCTGCTAGTTAACCTACATAGTCCAAGTGCCCGCTAGGTAACCTACATAGTGCAAGTGTCCGCTAGTTAACCTAGATCGTCCAATTGTCCGCTAGTTAACCTAGATCGTCCAATTGTCCGCTAGTTAACCTACATAGTCCAAGTTCCCGCTAGGTAACCTAGATAGTCCAAGTGCCCGTTCGGTAACCTAGAGAGTCCAAGTGGCCTTTAGGGAATCTAGATAGTCCAAGTGCCCACTACGGAACCTACATAGTCCAATTGCCCGCTCTGGAACATACATAGTCCAAGTGCCCGCCAGTTAACCTAGATAGTCCAAGTGCCCGCTAGGTAACCTATATAGTCCAAATGCCCGCTAGGGAACCCACATAGTCCAAGCGCCCGCTAGTTAACCTAGATAGTCCAAGTGCCCGCTTGTTAACCTAGATAGTCCAATTGCCCCTAGGTAACCTAGATAGTCCAACAGCCCGGTAGGTAACCTACATACTCCAAGTACCCGCTAGGTAACGTAGATAGTTCAAGTGCCAGCTAGGTAACCTAGATAGTCCAAGTGCCCGCTAGGTAACCTACAATCTCTAAGTGCCCGCTAAGGAATCTATATAGGCCAAATGCCCGCTAGGGAGCCTACATAATCCAAATGCCCGCTAGGTAACCTAGATAGTCCAAGTGCCCGCTAGGTAACCTCCATAGTCCAAATGCCCTCGAGTTAACCCACATAGTCCAAGTACCCGCTAGGGAATTTACATAATCCAAGGGCCCGCTAGGGAACCTACATAGTACAAGTGCCCGTGTGTTAACCTAGATAGTCCATGTGCCCGCTAGGTAACCTAGATAGTCCAACAGCCCGCTAGGTAACCTACATACTCCAAGAACCTGCTAGGCTACGTAGATAGTCCAAATGCCCGCTAGGTAACCTACAAAGTCTAAGTGCCCGCTAGGTTATCTATATAGTCCAAATGCCCGCTAGGGAACCTACATAGTCCAAGTGCCCGCTAGGTAACCTAGATAGTCCAAGTGCCCTCTAGTTAACCTAGATCGTCCAAGTGCCCGCTAGTTATCCTACATAGTCCAAGAGCCCTTTAGTTAACCTACATAGTCCAAGGTCCGCTAGTTAACCTAGATAGTCCAAGTGCTCGCTAGTTAACCTACATAGTACAAGGGCCCGCTACTTGACCTAGATAGCCCAAGTGCCCACAAGTTAACCTAGATAGGTCAAGTGCCTGGTAGGTAACCAAAGTAGTCCAAATGTCCAATACGGATCCTACATAGTCCAAGTGCCCGTTAGTTAACCTACATAGTCCAAGTGCCCGTTCGTCTACCTGGATAGTCCAAGTGCCCGCTAGGTAACCTAGACTGTCCAAGTGCCCGCTAGGTTACCTACATAGTCCATGTGCCCGTTCGTTAACCTAGATAGTCCAAGTGCCCGCTAGGAAACCTACATACTCCAAGGGCCCACTTGGTAACATAGGTAGTCCAAGTGCCCGCTAGATAACCTACATAGTCCAAGTGCCTACTAGGTAAACTACATAGTCCAAGTGCCCGTTCGTTAAACTACATAGTCCAAGTGCCCGCTAGTTAACGTAGATTGCCCAAGTGCCATCTAGGGAACTACATAGTCCAAGGGCCCACTAGTTAACCTAGACAGTCCAAGTACCCTATAGGGAACCTACATAGTTCAAGTG
Source organism: Tenrec ecaudatus (assembly GCF_050624435.1). Taxonomy (NCBI): domain Eukaryota; kingdom Metazoa; phylum Chordata; class Mammalia; order Afrosoricida; family Tenrecidae; genus Tenrec; species Tenrec ecaudatus. The sequence goes on along the minus strand of NW_027459314.1, from coordinate 9,918 downwards.
CCCGCTAGGGAACCTACATAGTCCAAGTGCTCGCTAGGCAACCTACATAGTCCAAGTGCCCGTTAGTTAACCTAGATAGTCAAATTGCCTGCTAGGTAACCTAAATAGTCCAAGTGCCCGCGAGGGAACCTAGATAGTCAAATTGCCTGCTAGGTAACCTAAATAGTCCAAGTGCCCGCTAGGGAACCTAGATAGTCCAATTGCCCTTTAGCTAACCTAGATAGTCGAAGTGTCCGCTAGTTAACCTACATATTCCACGTGCCCGTTCATTAACCTAGATAGTCCAAGTGCCCGCTAGGTAACCTAGACAGTCCAAGTGCCTTGTAGTTAACCTACGTAGTCCAAGTGCCCGCTAGGTAACCTACATAGTCCAAGTGCCCACTAGGTAACCTAAATAATCCAAATGCCCGCTAGGGAAACTACATAGTTCAAGTACCCGCTAGTTAACCTAGATAGTCCAAGTGCCCGCTAGTAAACCTAGATAGTCAAAGGGCCCGCTAGTTTACCTAGATAGTCCAAGTGCCCGCTAGTTAACCTAAATCGTCCAAGTGTCCGCTAGGTAACCAACATAGTCCAAGTGCCGGCTAGGTAACCTAGATAGTCCAAGTGCCTGATGAATAACCTACATAGTCCAAGTGTCCGTTCGTTAACCTAGATAGTCCAAGTGCCCATTGGGTAACCTGCATAGTCCAAGTGCCCGCTTGGTAACCTGGATAGTCCAAGTGCCCGCTGGTTAACCTAGCTAGTCCAAGTGCCTTCTAGGGAACCTACATAGTCCACGTGACTGCTAGGGAACCTATATAGTCCAAGTGCCCGTTAGGGAACCTACATAATCCAAGTGCCCGCTAGGTAACCTACATAGTCCAAACACCAGCAAGGAAACCTACATAGTCTAAATGCCCGCTAGGCAACCTACATAATCCATGTGCCCGCTCTGGAACATACATAGTCCAAGTGCCCGTTAGCTAACCTAGATAGTCCAAGGGCCCGCTAGTTGACCTACATAGTCCAAGTGCCAGCTAGGTAACCTAGATAGTACATGTGCCCGCTAGGGAACCTAGATAGTCCAAGTGCCTGTTAGCTAACCTAGATATTTAAGTGGCGGCTTGGTAACCTACATACTCCAAGTGCCCGTTCGTTAACCTAGATAATCCAAGTGCCCGCTAGGTAACCTAGACAGTCCAAGTGCCCGCTAGGTAACCTACATAGTCCAAATGCCCGCTAGTTAACCTACATAGTCCAAGTGCCCGTTAGGTAACCTAGATAGTCCAAATGCCCGCTAGGGAACTCACATAGTCCAAGTGCCCGCTAGGGAACTTACATAGTCCAAGGGCCGCTAGGGAACCTACATAGTCCAAGTGCCCGTTAGTTAACCTAGATAGTCCAAGTGCCCGCTAGGTAACCTAGATAGTCCAACAGCCCGGTAGGTAACCTACATATTCCAAGTACCCGCTAGGTAACGTAGATAGTTCAAGTGCCAGTTAGGTAACCTAGATAGTCCAAGTGCCCGCTAGGTAACCTAAAACCTCTAAGTGCCCGCTAAGGAATCTATATAGTCCAAAAGCCCGCTAGGGAGCCTACATAATCCAAATGCCCGCTAGGTAACCTAGATAGTCCTTGTGCCTGCTAGGTAACCTACATAGTCCAAATGCCCTCTAGTTAACCCACATAGTCCAAGTGCCCGCTAGGGAACTTACATAGTCCAAGGGCCCGCTAGGGAACCTACATAGTCCAAGTGCCCATGTGTTAACCTAGATAGTCCATGTGCCCGCTAGGTAACCTAGATAGTCCAACAGTCCGCTAGGTAACCTATATACTCCAAGAACCTGCTAGGCTACGTAGATAGTTCAAGTGCCTGCTAGGTAACCTAGATAGTCCAAGTGCCCGCTAGGTAACCTACAAATTCTACGTGCCCACTAGGTTATCTATATAGTCCAAATGCCCGCTAGGGAACCTACATAGTCCTAGCGCCTGCTAGTTAACCTAGATAGTCCAAATGCCCGCTAGTTAACCTAGATTGTCCATGTGCCCGCTAGTTAACCAGAATCATCAAAGTGCCCTCTAGTTAACTTACATAGTCCAAAAGCCTGCTAGTTAACCTACATAGACCAAGGGGCCGCTAGTTAACCTATATTGTCCAAGTGCCCGCTAGTTAACCTACAGTGTCCAAGTTCCCGCTAGGTAACCTAGACAGTCCAAGTGACCACTAGGTTACCTACATAGTCAAAGTGCCCGTTCGTTAACCTACATAGTGCAAGTGCCCATTCGTTAACCTACATAGTCCAAGTGCCCGCTAGGTAACATAGATACCCCAAGTGCCCGCTAGGGAACATACATAGTCCAAGTGCCCACTAGGTAACCTAGACAGTCCAATTGCCCGCTAGTTAACCTAGACAGTCCAAATACCCGATAGGGAACCTACATAGTCCAAGTCCCCGCTAGGGAACCTACATAGTCCAAGTGCTCGCTAGGCAACCTACATAGTCCTATTGCCCGTTAGTTAACCTAGATTGTCCAAGTACCCGCTAGGTAACCTAGATAGTCCAACAGCACAGTAGGTAACCTACATACTCAAAGTACCCGCTAGGTAACGTAGATAGTTCAAGTGCCAGCTAGGTAACCTAGATAGTCCAAGTGCTCGCTAGGTAACCTACAAAGTCTAAGTGCCCGCTAAGGAATCTATATAGTCCAAATGCCCGCTAGGGAGCCTACATAATCCAAATGCCCGCTAGGTAACCTAGATAGTCCAAGTGCCCGCTAGGTAACCTACATAGTCCAAATGCCCTCTAGTTAACGCACATAGTCCAAGAGCCCGGTAGGGAACTTACATAGTCCAAGTGCCTGTTAGTTAACCTAGATAGTCCAACAGCCCGCTAGGTAACCTACATATTCCAAGAACCCGCTAGGCTACGTAGATAGTTCAAGTGCCAGCTAGGTAACCTAGATAGTCCAAGTGCCCGCTAGGTAACCTACAAAATCTAAGTGCCCGCTAGGTTATCTATATAGTCCAAATGCCGCTAGGAAACCTACATAGTCCAAGTGCCCGCTAGGTTACCTAGATAGACCAAGTGCCCTCTAGTTAACCTAGATCGTCCAAGTGCCCGCTAGTTAACCTACATAGTACAAGGGCCCGCTAGTTGACCTAGATAGTCCAAGTGCCCGCAAGATAACCTAGATAGGTCAAGTGCCCTCTAGGTAACCAAAGTAGTCCAAATGTCCGATAGGGATCCTACATAGTCCAAGTGCCCGCTGGGTAACCTACATAGTCCAAGTGCCCGTTCGTTAACCTAGATACTCCAAGTGCCCGCTAGGTAACCTAGACTGTCCAAGTGCCCGCTAGGTTACCTACAAAATCCAAGTGCCCGTTCGTTAACCTAGATAGTCCAAGTGCCCGCTAGGAAACCTACATAGTCCAAGGGCCCACTAGGTAACATAGATAGTCAAAGTGCCCGTTAGGTAACCTAGATAGTCAAAGTGACCGCTAGGTAACTTACATTGTCCAAGTTCCCGCTAGGTAACCTAGATAGTCCAAGTGCCCTTTACCTAACCTAGATAGTCCAAGTGCCCATTACCTAACCTAGATAGTCCAAGTGCCCACTAAGCAACCTACATAGTACAAGGGCCCCCTAGTTGAGCTAGATAGACCAAGTGCCCGCTAGTTAACCTAGATAGTCCAAGTGCCCGCTAGGTAACCAAAGTAGTCCAAGTGCCCGCTAGGTAACCTACAAAGTCTAAGTGCCCGCTAAGGAATCTATATAGTCCAAATGCCCGCTAGGGAGCCTACATAATCCAAATGCCCGCTAGGTAACCTAGATAGTCCAAGGGCCCGCTAGATAACCTACATAGTCCTAGTGCCCCCTAGTTAACCTACATTCTCCAAGTGCCCGATAAGGAACCTACATAGTCCAAGTGCCCGCTAGGTAAACTACATAGTCCAAATGCCCTCTAGTTAACGCACATAGTCCAAGTGCCCGTTAGGGAACTTACATAATCCAAGTGCCCGCTAGGAAACCTACATAGTCCAAGGGCCCGCTAGGTAACATAGATAGTCAAAGTGCCCTTTAGGTAACCTAGATAATCCAACAGCCCGCTAGGTAACCTACATACTCCAAGAACCCGCTAGGCTACGTAGATATTTCAAGTGCCAGCTAGGTAACCTAGATAGTCCAAGTGCCCGCTAGGTAACCTACAAAGTCTAAGTGCCCGCTAGGTTATCTATATAGTCCAAATGCCCGCCTGGGAACCTACATAGTCCAAGTGCCCGCTAGGTAACCTAGATAGTCCAAGTGCCTACTAGTTAACCTAGATCGTCCAAGTGCCCGCTAGTTAACCTACATAGTCCAAGGGCCAGCTAGTTAACCCACATAGTCCAAGGTCCGCTAGTTAACCTAGATAGTCCAAGTGCCCGCTAGGAAACCTACATAGACTAAGGGCCCACTAGGTAACCTAGACTGTCCAAGTGCCCCCTAGGTTACCTACATAGTCCTAGTGCCCCCTAGTTAACCTACATTCTCCAAGTGCCCGTTAGGTAACCTAGATAGTCCAAGTGCCCGCTAGCTAACTTACATTGTCCAAGTGCCCGCTAGGTTACCTACATAGTCCAAGTGCCCGTTCGTTAACCTAGATAGTCCAAGTGCCCGCTAGGAAACCTACATAGTCCAAGGGCCCACAAGGTAACCTAGATAGTCCAAGTGCCTGCTAGGTAACCTAGAGTCCAAGTGCTCGCTATTTAACCTACATAGTCCAAGTGCCCGTTCGTTAACCTAGATAGTCCAAGTGCCCGCTAGGAAACCTACATTGTCCAAGGGCCCACAAGGTAACCTAGATATTCCAAGTGCCCGCTAGGTAACCTAGAGTCCAAGTGCTCGCTATTTAACCTACACAGTCCAAGTGCCCGCTGTGTAATCTAGATAGTCAAAGGGCCCGTTAGGTAACGTAGATAGTCCAAGTGCCCGCTAGGTAACTAACATTGTCCAAGTTCCCGCTAGGTAACCTAGATAGTCCAAGTGCCCGTTACCTAACATAGATAGTCCAAGTGCCCGCTAGGTAACCTAGATAGTGCAAGTGCCCGCTAGTTAACCTAGATAATTCAAGTACCCGCTAGGTAACCTAGATCGTCCAAGGGCCCCCTAGTGGGCCGACATAATCCAAGTGTCCGTTCGGTAACCTAGATACTCCAAGGGCCCGCTAGGCAACCTACATAGTCCAAGTGCCCGTTCGTTAACCTAGATAATCCAAGTGCTCGCTAGGTAACCTAGACAGTCCAAGTTCCCGCTAGTTAATCTACATAGTCCAAGTGCCCGATAGAGAACCTACATAATCCAAGTGCCCGCTAGGCAACCTACATAGTCCAAGTGCCCGTTAGTTAACCTAGATAGTCCAAGTGCCCGCTAGGTAACCTACAAAGTCTAAGTGCCTGCTAGGTTATCTACATAGTCCAAATGCCCGCTAGGGAACCTACATAGTCCAAGTGCCCGCTAGTTAACCTAGATCGTCCAAGTGCCTGCTAGTTAACATACATAGTCCAAGGGCCCGCTAGTTAACCTACATAGTCCAAGGTCCACTAGTTAACCTAGATTGTCCAAGTGCTCGCTAGTTAACCTACATAGTACCAGGGCCCGCTAGTTGACCTAGATAGTCCAAGTTCCCGCTAGTTAACCTAGATAGTCCAAGTGCCCGCTAGGTAACCTAAGTAGTCCAAATGTCCGATAGGGATCCTACCTAGTCCAAGTGCCCGCTAGGTACCCTACATAGTCCAAGTGCCCGTTCGTTAACCTAGGTAGTCCAGGTGCCCGCTAGGTAACCTAGACTGTCCAAGTGCCCGCTAGGTGTTACCTACATAGTCCAATGACCGTTCGTTAACCTAGATAATCCAAGTGCTCGCTAGGTAACCTAGATCGTCCAAGGGCCCCCTAGTGGTCCGACATAATCCAAGTGTCCGTTCGGTAACCTAGATAGTCCAAGGGCCCGCTAGATAACCTACATAGTCCTAGTGCCCCCTAGTTAACCTACATTCTCCAAGTGCCCGATAAGGAACCTACATAGTCCAAGTGCCCGCTAGGTAAACTACATAGTCCAAATGCCCTCTAGTTAACGCACATAGTCCAAGTGCCCGTTAGGGAACTTACATAATCCAAGTGCCCGCTAGGAAACCTACATAGTCCAAGGGCCCGCTAGGTAACATAGATAGTCAAAGTGCCCTTTAGGTAACCTAGATAATCCAACAGCCCGCTAGGTAACCTACATACTCCAAGAACCCGCTAGGCTACGTAGATATTTCAAGTGCCAGCTAGGTAACCTAGATAGTCCAAGTGCCCGCTAGGTAACCTACAAAGTCTAAGTGCCCGCTAGGTTATCTATATAGTCCAAATGCCCGCCTGGGAACCTACATAGTCCAAGTGCCCGCTAGGTAACCTAGATAGGCCAAGTGCCCTCTAGTTAACCTAGATCGTCCAAGTGCCCGTTAGTTAACCTACATAGTCCAAGGGCCAGCTAGTTAACCCACATAGTCCAAGGTCCGCTAGTTAACCTAGATAGTCCAAGTGCCCGCTAGGAAACCTACATAGTCCAAGGGCCCACTAGGTAACCTAGACTGTCCAAGTGCCCGCTAGGTTACCTACATAGTCCTAGTGCCCCCTAGTTAACCTACATTCTCCAAGTGCCCGTTAGGTAACCTAGATAGTCCAAGTGCCCGCTAGCTAACTTACATTGTCCAAGTGCCCGCTAGGTAACCTAGACTGTCCTAGTGCCCGCTAGGTTACTTACATAGTCCAAGTGCCCGTTCGTTAACCTAGATAGTCCAAGTGCCCGCTAGGAAACCTACATAGTCCAAGGGCCCACAAGGTAACCTAGATATTCCAAGTGCCCGCTAGGTAACCTAGAGTCCAAGTGCTCGCTATTTAACCTACACAGTCCAAGTGCCCGCTGTGTAATCTAGATAGTCAAAGGGCCCGTTAGGTAACGTAGATAGTCCAAGTGCCCGCTAGGTAACTAACATTGTCCAAGTTCCCGCTAGGTAACCTAGATAGTCCAAGTGCCCGTTACCTAACATAGATAGTCCAAGTGCCCGCTAGGTAACCTAGATAGTGCAAGTGCCCGCTAGTTAACCTAGATAATTCAAGTACCCGCTAGGTAACCTAGATCGTCCAAGGGCCCCCTAGTGGGCCGACATAATCCAAGTGTCCGTTCGGTAACCTAGATACTCCAAGGGCCCGCTAGGCAACCTACATAGTCCAAGTGCCCGTTCGTTAACCTAGATAATCCAAGTGCTCGCTAGGTAACCTAGACAGTCCAAGTTCCCGCTAGTTAATCTACATAGTCCAAGTGCCCGATAGAGAACCTACATAATCCAAGTGCCCGCTAGGCAACCTACATAGTCCAAGTGCCCGTTAGTTAACCTAGATAGTCCAAGTGCCCGCTAGGTAACCTACAAAGTCTAAGTGCCTGCTAGGTTATCTACATAGTCCAAATGCCCGCTAGGGAACCTACATAGTCCAAGTGCCCGCTAGTTAACCTAGATCGTCCAAGTGCCTGCTAGTTAACATACATAGTCCAAGGGCCCGCTAGTTAACCTACATAGTCCAAGGTCCACTAGTTAACCTAGATTGTCCAAGTGCTCGCTAGTTAACCTACATAGTACCAGGGCCCGCTAGTTGACCTAGATAGTCCAAGTTCCCGCTAGTTAACCTAGATAGTCCAAGTGCCCGCTAGGTAACCTAAGTAGTCCAAATGTCCGATAGGGATCCTACCTAGTCCAAGTGCCCGCTAGGTACCCTACATAGTCCAAGTGCCCGTTCGTTAACCTAGGTAGTCCAGGTGCCCGCTAGGTAACCTAGACTGTCCAAGTGCCCGCTAGGTGTTACCTACATAATCCAATGACCGTTCGTTAACCTAGATAGTCCAAGTGCCCGCTAGGAAACCTACATAGTCCAAGGGCCTGCTAGGTAACCTAGATAGTCCAAGTGCCCGCTAGGTAACCTAGAATCCAAGTGCTCGCTAGTTAACCTACATAGTCCAAGTGCCCGCTATGTAACCTAGTTAGTCAAAGTCCCCGCTAGGTAACCTAGACAGTCCAAGTGGCCGCTATGTTACCTGCATATTCCAAGTGCCCGTTCGTTAACCTAGATAGTCCAAGTGCCCGCTAGGAAACCTACATAGTCCAAGGGCCTGCTAGGTAACCTAGATAGTCCAAGTGCCCGCTAGGTAACCTAGAATCCAAGTGCTCGCTAGTTAACCTACATAGTCCAAGTGCCCGCTATGTAACCTAGTTAGTCAAAGTCCCCGCTAGGTAACCTAGACAGTCCAAGTGGCCGCTATGTTACCTGCATATTCCAAGTGCCCGTTCGTTAACCTAGATAGTCCAAGGGCCCGCTAGGTAACATAGATAGTCCAAGTGCCCGCTAGGTAACCTAGAGTCCAAGTGCTCGCTAGTTAACCTACATAGTCCAAGTGCCCCCTATGTAACCTAGATAGTCAAAGTGCCCGTTAGTTAACCTACATAGTCCAAGGTCCGCTATTTAATCTAGATAGTCCAAGTGCTCGCTAGTTAACCTACATAGTACAAGGGCCCGCTAGTTGACCTAGATAGTCCAAGTGCCCACAAGTTAACCTAGATAGGTCAAGTGCCTGTTAGGTAACCAAAGTAGTCCAAATGTCCAATAGGGATCCTACATAGTGCAAGTGCCCGCTAGGTAACCTACATAGTCCAAGTGCCCGTTCGTCAACCTGCATAGTCCAAGTGCCCGCTAGGTAACCTAGACTGTCCAAGTGCCCGCTAGGTTACCTACATAGTCCATGTGCCCCTTCGTTAACCTAGATAGTCCAAGTGCCCGCTAGGAAACCTACATAGTCCAAGGGCCGACTTGGTAACATAGATAGTCCAAGTGCCCACTAGATAACCTACATAGTCCAAGTGCCTACTAGGTAAACTACATAGTCGAAGTGCCCGTTCGTTAAACTACATAGTCCAAGTGCCCGCTAGTTAACGTAGATTGCCCAAGTGCCCTCTAGGGAACTACATAATCCAAGGGCCCACTAGTTAACCTAGACAGTCCAAGTACCCTATAGGGAACCTACATAGTTCAAGTGCCCGCTAGGGAACCCACATATTCCAAGTGCTCGCTAGGCAACCTACATAGTCCAAGTGCCCGTTAGTTAACCTAGATAGTCAAATTGCCTGCTAGGTAACCTAAATAGTCCAAGTGCCCGCTAGGGAACCTAGATAGTCCAATTGCCCTTTAGCTAACCTAGATAGTCGAAGTGTCCGCTAGTTAACCTACATAGTCCAAGTGCCCGTTCATTAACCTAGATAGTCCAAATGCCCGCTAGGTAACCTAGACAGTCCAAGTGCCTTGTAGTTAACCTACGTAGTCCAAGTGTCCGCTAGGTAACCTACATAGTCCAAGTGCCCACTAGGTAACCTAAATAATCCAAATGCCTGCTAGGGAAACTACATAGTTCAAGTGCCCGCTAGTTAACCTAGATAGTCCAAGTGCCCGCTAGTAAACCTAGATAGTCAAAGGGCCCGCTAGTTTACCTAGATAGTCCAAGTGCCCGCTAGTTAACCTAAATCGTCCAAGTGTCCACTAGGTAACCTACATACTCCAAGTGCCTGCTAGGTAACCTAGATAGTCCAAGTGCCTGATGAATAACCTACATAGTCCAAGTGCCCGCTTGGTAACCTGGATAGTCCAAGTGCCCGCTAGTTAACCTACCTAGTCCAAGTGCCTTCTAGGGAACCTACATAGTCCACGTGACTGCTAGGGAACCTACATAGTCCAAGTGCCCGTTAGGGAACCTACATAGTCCAAGTGCCCGCTAGGTAACCTACATAGTCCAAATACCAGCAAGGAAACCTACATAGTCTAAATGCCCGCTGGGAAACCTACATAATCCAAGTGCCCGCTCTGGAACATACAT